>NC_086451.1:144731948-145374448 GCF_028390025.1 Pseudophryne corroboree | reverse complement strand
GAAACCGGTGATACAAAGCGTAGCCTGCCTAGGAAAGAGTTGGCGTTTGCGAGATGCTGCTACTGGTGCCGCCGCTGCTGTTCTTGCGGCGGGAGTCCATACATCTACCCAGTGGGCTGTCACAGTCATATAGTCCTGACCCTGCCCTGCTCCACTTGTCCACATGTCCGTGGTTAAGTGGACATTGGGTACAACTGCATTTTTTAGGACACTGGTGAGTCTTTTTCTGACGTCCGTGTACATTCTCGGTATCGCCTGCCTAGAGAAGTGGAACCTAGATGGTATTTGGTAACGGGGGCACACTGCCTCAAGAAATTGTCTAGTTCCCTGTGAACTAACGGCGGATACCGGACGCACGTCTAACACCAACATAGTTGTCAATGCCTCAGTTATCCGCTTTGCAACAGGATGACTGCTGTGATATTTCATCTTCCTCGCAAAGGACTGTTGGACAGTCAATTGCTTGGTGGAAGTAGTAAAAGTGGGCTTACGACTTCCCCTCTGGGATGACCATCGACTCCCAGCAGCAACAACAGCAGCGCCAGCAGCAGTAGGCGTTACACGCAAGGATGCATCGGAGGAATCCCAGGCAGGAGAGGACTCGTCAGAATTGCCAGTGACATGGCATGCAGGACTATTGGCATTCCTGGGGAAGGAGGAAATTGACACTGAGGGAGTTGGTGGGGTGGTTTGCGTGAGCTTGGTTACAAGAGGAAGGGATTTACTGGTCAGTGGACTGCTTCCGCTGTCGCCCAAAGTTTTTGAACTTGTCACTGACTTATTATGAATGCGCTGCAGGTGACGTATAAGGGAGGATGTTCCGAGGTGGTTAACGTCCTTACCCCTACTTATTACAGCTTGACAAAGGCAACACACGGCTTGACAAATGTTGTCCGCATTTCTGGTGAAATACTTCCACACCGAAGAGCTGATTTTTTTGGTATTTTCACCAGGCATGTCAACGGCCCTATTCCTCCCACGGACAACAGGTGTCTCCCCGGGTGCCTGACTTAAACAAACCACCTCACCATCAGAATCCTCCTTGTCAATTTCCTCCCCAGCGCCAGCAACACCCATATCCTCCTCATCCTGGTGTACTTCAACACTGACATCTTCAATCTGACTATCAGGAACTGGACTGCGGGTGCTCCTTCCAGCACTTGCAGGGGGCGTGCAAATGGTGGAAGGCGCATGCTCTTCACGTCCAGTGTTGGGAAGGTCAGGCATCGCAACCGACACAATTGGACTCTCCTTGTGGATTTGGGATTTCGAAGAACGCACAGTTCTTTGCGGTGCTTTTGCCAGCTTGAGTCTTTTCAGTTTTCTAGCGAGAGGCTGAGTGCTTCCATCCTCATGTGAAGCTGAACCACTAGCCATGAACATAGGCCAGGGCCTCAGCCGTTCCTTGCCACTCCGTGTGGTAAATGGCATATTGGCAAGTTTACGCTTCTCCGACAATTTTATTTTAGATTTTGGAGTCCTTTTTTTACTGATATTTGGTGTTTTGGATTTTACATGCTCTGTACTATGACATTGGGCATCGGCCTTGGCAGACGACGTTGCTGGCATTTCATCGTCTTGGCCATGACTAGTGGCAGCAGCTTCAGCACGAGGTGGAAGTGGATCTTGATCTTTCCCTAATTTTGGAACCTCAACATTTTTGTTCTCCATATTTTAATAGGCACAACTAAAAGGCACCTCAGGTAAACAATGGAGATGGATGGATACTAGTATACTTATGGATGGACGAGCGACTGCCGACACAGAGGTAGCTACAGCCGTGGACTACCGTACTGTGTCTGCTGCTAATATAGACTGGATAATAAGGAGATGAAATTAATATATATATATATATATATATATATATAATATCACTAGTACTGCAGCCGGACAGGTATATATATTTATTATGTAATGACTGATGACGGACCTGCTGGACACTGTCAGCTCAGCAGCACCGCAGACTGCTACAGTAAGCTACTATAGTAGTATGTATAAAGAAGAAAAAAAAAAAAAAAACCACGGGTAGGTGGTATACAATTATGGATGGACGAGCGACTGCCGACACAGAGGTAGCTACAGCCGTGGACTACCGTACTGTGTCTGCTGCTAATATAGACTGGATGATAAGGAGATGAAATTAATATATATATATATATATATAATATCACTAGTACTGCAGCCGGACAGGTATATATATTTATTATGTAATGACTGATGACGGACCTGCTGGACACTGTCAGCTCAGCAGCACCGCAGACTGCTACAGTAAGCTACTATAGTAGTATGTATAAAGAAGAAAGAAAAAAAAAAACCACGGGTAGGTGGTATACAATATTATATATATATTATATACAATTATATATATATATATATATATATATTAAACTGGTGGTGACTGGTGGTCAGGTCACTGGTCACACTATCAGCAACTTGCAAGTAGTACTCCTAAGCAGACAATCACAATATATATTATACTGGTGGTCAGTGTGGTCACAATGGCAGTGTGGCACTCTGGCAGCAAAAGTGTGCACTGTACGTTATATGTACTCCTGAGTCCTGCTCTCAGACTCTAACTGCTCCCCACTGTCAGTGTCTCCCCCACAAGTCAGATAATATACAGTCACACTATCTATCACTTCAGCAAGTAACTAGTACTCCTCCTAATGCTCCCCAAAATTACTACTGTGTCTCTCTCTACTGTCTCACTCTCTTCTCTATAAACGGAGAGGACGCCAGCCACGTCCTCTCCCTATGAATCTCAATGCACGTGTGAAAATGGCGGCGACGCGCGGCTCCTTATATAGAATCCGAGTCTCGCGATAGAATCCGAGCCTCGCGAGAATCCGACAGCGGGATGATGACGTTCGGGCGCGCTCGGGTTAACCGAGCAAGGCGGGAAGATCCGAGTCGCTCGGCCCCGTGTAAAAAAACATGAAGTTCAGGCGGGTTCGGATTCCGAGGAACCGAACCCGCTCATCCCTATCAAGTATACTATCCATCCATACCTGTGGTGTATTTTAGTTGTTGTGCGCAATAGTAGGAGGACAGTGCATAATTTTGCTGACCACCAGTATATAATATATAGCAGTACGGTACAGTAGTCCACTGCTCTACCTACCTCTGTGTCGTCAAGTATACTATCCATCCAGCAACCTTGGTGCACCTCTTTTTTTCTTTGCATCATGTGCTGTTTGGGGACTATTTTTTTGAAGTACCATCCTGTCTGACACTGCAGTGCCACTTCTACATGGGCCAGGTGTTTGTGTCGGCCACTTGGGTCGCTTAGCTTAGTCACACAGCTACCTCATTGCGCCTCTTTTTTTCTTTGCATTATGTGCTGTTTGGGGACTATTTTTTAAATCTGCCATCCTGTCTGACACTGCAGTGCCACTCCTAGATGGGCCAGGTGTTTGTGTCGGCCACTTGGGTTGCTTAGCTTAGCCACACAGCTACCTCATTGCACCTCTTTTTTTCTTTGCATCATGTGCTGTTTGGGGACTATTTTTTAAATCTGCCATCCTGTCTGATACTGCAGTTCCACTCTTAGATGGGCCAGTTGTTTGTGTCGGCCACTTGGGTCGCTTAGCTTAACCATCCAGCTACCTTGGTGCACCTCTTTTTTTCTTTGCATCATGTGCTGTTTGGGGACTATTTTTTAAATCTGCCATCCTGTCTGACACTGCAGTGCCACTCCTAGATGGGCCAGGTGTTTGTGTCGGCCACTTGGGTCGCTTAGCCACACAGCTACCTCATTGCACCTCTTTTTTTCTTTGCATCATGTGCTGTTTGGGGACTATTTTTTAAATCTGCCATCCTGTCTGACACTGCAGAGACACTCCTAGATGGGCCAGGTGTTTGTGTCGGCCACTTGGGTCGCTTAGCTTAGTCACACAGCGACCTTGGTGCACCTCTTTTTTTCTTTGCATCATGTGCTGTTTGGGGACTATTTTTTGAAGTGCCATCCTGTCTGACACTGCAGTGCCACTCCTAGATGGGCCAGGTGTTTGTGTCGGCCACTTGGGTCGCTTAGCTTAGTCATTCAGCGACCTCTGTGCAAATTTTAGGACTAAAAATAATATTGTGAGGTGTTCAGAATAGACTGGAAATGAGTGGAAATTATGGTTATTGAGGTTAATAATAGTATGGGATCAAAATTACCCCCAAATCTACGATTTAAGCTGTTTTTGAGGTTTTTTACTATTGTGTAAGTCCAGTCCAATGGTGCTGCAGTATAGGACCTGGGATACTGCCGTATACAGTAAGTACAGGGGTACTTCAGTATAAGTCTAGTTCAGTGGTGCTGTCGAATAAGTACAGGGGTAATGTATACGTTCAGTCCATTGGTGCTGCCGAATAAGTTTAGTGGTGCAGACATATAAGTCTAGGGGTAAAGATGCATAAGTCCAGGGTTACTTACATATAAGTCCAGTCTAGTGGTTCTGGCATATAAGTCCAGTCCAGTGGTACTATAGAATAAATCCAGTCCAGTGGTGCTGCTGTATAGGACCAGGGGTACTGCTGTATAAGTCAAGGTAAACTGCTGTATAAGTCCAGTGGTACTTCTGTATAAGTCCAGTTCAGTGGTGCTGTCATATAAGTCCAGGGGTACTGTCGTAGAAGTCCAGTCCATTAAAGCTGCCAAATAAATCCAGTGGTACAGTGGTACTATCATGTAAGTCCAGTCCAGTGGTGCTGCCATACAGGACCAGGGGTACTGCTGTATAAGTACAGGGATACTGCAGTGTAAGTCCATGGGTACTTTCATATAAGTCCAGTTCAGTGGTGTTGTCTTATAAGTTGAGGTGTATTGCAGTATAAATTCAGTCCAGTGGTGCTGCCGTATATGTCCAGTCCAGTGCTGCTGCCATATAAGTCCAGGGATACTGCCGTATGAGTCCAGTTCAATAGTGCTGCCATATAAGTCAAGTTCAGTGAAGCTGCCGTATAAGTACAGTGGTGCTTCCATATAAGTCCAGGGGTACTGCCGTATAAATCCAGTAGTGCTGCCGCATAAGTCAAGTCCAGTGTATATATATGTACAATGGTGTTGCCGTATAAGTCCAGCTGTACTGCCTTATAAGTCCAGTCCAATGGTATTGCCGTATAAGTCCAGTAATGCTGCTGTATAAGTCCAGTACAGTGGTGGTGCCATATAAGTACAATGGTGTTGCCGTATAAGTCCAGGGGTACTGCCGTATAAGTCCTGTCCTGTGGTAAAGCCATATAAGGCTAGTCTAGTGATGCTGCCATATAAGTCCAGTCCACTGGTGGTGCCAAATGTGTCAAGTATATTGGTGCTGCCGTATAAGTACAGTGGTACTGCCATATAAGTACTGGGGTACTGCCGTATAAGTACAGCATTTTTGCTGTTTAAGTCCAGTCCAGTGGTACTGCCATTTAAGTCCAGTCTAGTGGTGCTCCCATGTAAGGCCAAGGGTACTGCCACATAAATCAAGTGGTAATGCCGTATTAGTCTAGAGTTACTGCCGTATAAGTCCAGTCCAGTGGCGCTGCCGTATAAGTCCATGGGTACTGCCATATTAGTCCAGTCCATTGGTACTGCCGTATAAGTTCAGACCACTGGCGCTTCTGTATAATTCCCGGGGTCTTGCTGTATAAGTCCTGGGGTACTGCCATATAATTCCAGGGGTGCTGCCATATTAGTCCAGTCCAGTGGTGCTGCCATATAAGTCCACGTGCACTGCCATATAAGTCCAGTCCAGTGTTACTGCCGTATAAGTACAGTCCAGCGGTACTGCCGTATAAATCTAGTCTAGTGGTGCTGCCATATAATTCCAGGGGTCCTGCCATATAAGTCCAGTCCTGTTTTGCTTCCGTATAACTCCAATGGTGATGCTGTATAAGTCCAGTGGTATTGCCATAGAAGTACAGTCCAGTGGTACTGCCGTATAAGTGCAGGGGCATTAACATATAAGTCCAGCAATACTGACGTATAAGTCCAGGGGTACTGCTGTATAAGTCCAGTAAAGTGGTCTTGCAGTATAAGTCCAGTGGTGTTTCCATATAAGTCCAGGGGTAGTGCAGTATAAGTCAATTCCAGTGGTGCTGCTGAATAAGTCCATTGGTGCAGCCATATAAGTCCAGGGGTAAAGCCATATAAGTCCATGGTTACTACCATATAAGTCCAGTCCAGTAGTATTGCTGTATAAGTCCAGTCCAGTGGTACTATATTATAAATTCAGTCCAGTGGTGCTGCTGTATAGGACCAGGGGAACTGCTGTATAAGTCCAGGGATACTGCCGTATAAGTCCAGGGGTACTTTCATATAAGTCCAGTTCAGTGGTGCTGTCGTGTAAGTCCAGGGGTACTGTGGTATAAGTCTAGTCCATTGGTGCTGCCGAATAAGTCCAGTGGTGCAGCCATATAAGTAAGTACAGAGGTAAAGCCGTACAATTCCAGGGTTACTGCCATATAAGTCTAATCCAGTGGTACTGCCATATAAATCCAGTCCAGTGGTACTATTGTGTGTCTAGTCCAGTGGTGCTGCCATATAGGACCATGAGTTATGCTGTATAAGTACAGGGATACTGCCGTATAAGTCCAGGGGTACTTTCGTATAAGTCCAGTTCAGTGGTGCTGTCTTATAAGTCGAGGGGTACTGCCATATAAATTCAGTCCAGTGGTACTGCCATTTATGTCCAGTCCAGTGGTGCTGCCATATAAGTCCAGTCCAGTGGTGCTGCTGTATAAGTGAAGGGGTACTGCCATATGAGTCCAGTTCAGTAGTGCTGCCATATAAGTCAAGTCCAGTGATGCTGCCGTATAAGTACAGTGGTGCTGCCGTATAAGTCCATAGGTACTGCCATATAAGTCCAGTCCAGTGGTGGTGCCATATAAATCCTGGGGTACTGCCGTATAAGTCCAGTCAACTGGCACTGCTGAATAAATCCAGTGGTGCAGTCGTATAATCCATGGGAACTGCTGTATAAGTCCTGTCCAATGGTGCTGCTGTATAAGTCAAGACCAGATGTTCTGCAGAATAAGTCCAGTGGTGCAGCCATATACGTCCAGGGGTACTGCTGTATAAGTCATGGGGTACTACTGTATAAGTCCAGGGGTACAACCGTATAAGTCATGGGGTACTGCCATATATGTACAGCCCAGTGGTGCTTCTGAGTAAGTCCAGTGGTGCAGCCGGATAAGTCCATTGGTACTGCCGTATTATTCCAGGTGTACTGCCGCAAAAGTCCAGTCCATTGGTTCTGCCATATAAGTCCAGTCCAGTGGTACTGCCATATAAGTCCAGTCCTGTGGTGCTGCCGTCTAAGTCCAGTCCAGTGGTGCTATCATATAAGTCTGGTGGTGCTGCAGTATAAGTTCAAGGGTACTGCCATATAAGTCCAGTCCAAGTGTACTGCCATATTAGTCTAGTCCAGTGGTACTGCCATATAAGTCCAGTCCAGTGGTGCTGCTGTATAAGTCCAGGTGTACTACTGTATAATTCCAGGGGTGCTGCCATATAAAAGTGCAGTCCAGTGGTACTGCCATATAAGTCCAGTCGTGATACCATATAAGTCCAGGGGTACTGCCATATAAGTCCAGTCTAGTGCTACTGCCATATAAGTCCAGTGGTGCTGATGCATAAGTTCAGGTGTATTGCCATATAAGTCCAGTCCAGTGGTGCTGCCGTATATATGTCCAGTGCAACTGCCGTATAAGTCCAGTGGTGCAAGCAAATAAGTCCAGTGGTGCTGCTGTATAAGTCCTGGGGTACTGCCATATAAGTCATGGGGTAATGCCGTATAAGTCAAGTCCAGTGGTTCTGCAGAATAAGTCCAGTTGTGCAGCCATATACGTCTACGCCGGGGTACTGCCATTTAAGTCCATGAGAACTACCATATAAGTCCAGTCAAGTGGTACTGCCATATAAGTCCAGGGGTTCTACCGTATAAGTCATGGGGTACTGCCATATAAGTCCAGTCCAGTGGTGCCACTGAATAAGTCCAGTGGTGCAGCTGTATAAGTCCATGGGTGCTGCAGTATATGTTTAGTCCAGTGGTTCTGCCCTATAAGTCCAGTCCAGAGGTACTGCCGTATAAGTCCAGTCCAGAGGTACTGCCGTATAAGGCCAGTCCAGTGGTGCTGCCGTATAAGTCCAGTCCAGTGATGCTGTCATATAAGTCCAGTGATGCTGCCTTATAAATCCTGGGGTACTGCCATATAAGTTCAGTGGTACTGCAGTATAAGCCCAGTCCAGTGGTAGTGCCATATAAGTCCAGAACAATGGTGGGGCCGTATAAGTCTAGGGATACTGCCATATAAGTCCATGGGTACTGCCATAAAAGTGCAGTCCAGTGGGACTGCTGTATAAGTCCAGTAGTTGTGCCATATAAGTCCAAGGGTACTGCCGTATAAGTCCAGTCTAGTTGTACTGCCATATAAGCACAGTTGTGCTGTCGCATATGTTCAGGGTATTGCCATATAAGTACAGTCCAGTGGTGCTGCCATATAAGTACAGGGGTACTGCCGTATAAGTCCAGTCCAATGGTGCTGCCATATAAGTCAAGTCCCGTGGTGCTGTTGTATATGTCCAGTGTTGCTGCCGTATAAGTCATGGGGTACTGCCTTATAAGTCCAAGGGAACTACCATAGAAGTACAGTCCAATGGTATTCCCAAATAAGTCCAGTGGTGCTGCTGCATAAGTACAGGGGTACTGCCGTTTTAGTCCAGTCCAGTGGTGCTGCCGTAAAAGTCCAGTGGTTCTGGTGTAAAAGTCCAAGGGTACTGCCGTATAAGTCCAGGGGTACTGCCATATTAGTCCAGGGGTACTTCCATATAAGTCCAATCCAGTGGTACTGCCATATAATTCCAGTCCAGTAATGCTGTTGTATAAGTCCAGTCCAATGTTGGTGCTGTTTAAGTCCAGTCCAGTGGTGCTACTGTATAAGTACAGTGGTGCTGCCATATAAGTCAAGCAGTACTGCTGTATAAGTACAGGTGTACTGCCACATAAAACCAGTTCAGTGGTACTGCCGTATAAGTCCAGTCCAGCAGTACTGCTGTGTAAGTCCAGTCCTGTGGTGCTGCCATATAAGTCCAAGGGTACAGCCATATATGTCCTGGTGTACTGCCGTATAAGTCCAGGGGTACTGCTGTATAAGTCCAGTCCAGTGGTACTGCCATATAACACCAATCCAGTGGTGCTGCTGTATAAGTCCAAGGGTACTTCCGTATAAATCCAAGGGTACTGCCATATAAGTCCAGGGGTACTGCCGTATAAGTCCAGTCCAGTGGTACTTCCATATAAATTCAATCCAGTGGTGCTGCTTTATAAGTCCAAGGGTACTGCCGTATAAGTCCAGGGGTACTGCCGTATAAGTCCAGGGGTACTGCCATATAAGTCCAGTCCAGTGGTACTGCCATATAAATCTAGTGGGTCTGCCGTATAAGTCAAGTGGTGCTGCTGTATAAGTCCAGGGGTACTGTCGTATAAGTTTAAGGGATACTGCAGTATAAGTCCAATCCAGTAGTACTGCCATATAATTCCAGTCCAGTGATGTTGCTGTATAAGTCCAGTCCAATGGTGGTGCTGTATAATTCCAGTCCAGTGGTGCTACCATATAAGTACAGTGGTGCTGCTGTCTAAGTCCAGCAGTACTGCCGTATAAGTACAGGAGTACTGCAGTATAAATCCAGTCCAGTTGTACTGCTGTATAAGTCCAGTCCAGTACTACTGCCGTATAATTCCAGTCCAGTGGTGCTGCCGTATAAGTCCAAGGGTACTGCCGTATATATGTCCAGGGGTACTGCCGTATAAGTTCAGTCCAGTGGTACTGCCAAATAAGTCAAATCCAGTAGTGCTGCTGTATATGTCCAAGGGTACTGCCGTATAAGTCCAGGGCTACTGCCGTATAAGTCCAGCGGTACTGCCGTATAAGTCCAGTCCAGTAGAACTGCCATATAAGTCCAATCCAGTGGTTCTGCTGTATAAGTCCAGTCCAGTGGAACTGACGTATAAGTCCAGTGGTGCTGCTGTATAATTCCAGTGGTTCTGCCGTATAAGTCCAGTCCAGTAGTACTGCTGTATAAGTCCAGTGGTGCTGCTGTATAAGTCCACTGGTGCTGCCGTATAAGTCCAGGGGTACAAATCCAGTGTAGTGGTGCTGCTTTGTAAGTCCAGTGGTGCTGCCGTATAAGTCCAGAGGTACTGACGTATAAGTCCAGTATAGTGGTGCTGTCATGTGCTGTATATTATTTACTCCAAATAAAGGTGTTATTAATATTTAATCCAAATAGTTTTTACAGGGTTTGCCCTGTGTGATGTAGGGGTATGCTCTCCAGTGCTGCATATAGTTATATAACTCCAGAAGAATAATGGAGAACAAAAATTTGGAGGATAAAACAGGGAAAGATTAAGAACCACTATCTCCTAGTGCTGAAGCTGCTGCCACTAGTCATGACATGATCATGAATGATGAAATGCCATCGACGTTGTCTGCCAAAACCGATGCCCAATGTCTTAGTAGAGGGCATGTAAAATCCAAAAAGCCAAAGTTCAGTAAAATGACCCCAAAAAAGAAATTTAGATTGTCTGAGGAGAAACGTAAACTTGCCAATATGCCATTTACGACATGGAGTGGCAAGGAACGGCTACAGCCCTGGCCTATGTTCATGACTAGTGGTTCAGCTTCACATGACGATGGAAGCCCTCATCCTCCAGCTAGAAAAATGATAAGCGTTAAGCTGACAAAAGCTCAGCAGAGAACTGTGCGTTCTAAGATGGTATCACAAATCCCCAAAGAGAGTCCAAGTGTGTCCACAGTTGCAATGCCTGAGCTTCCCAACACTGGATGGGAAGAGGTGGCTCCTTTCACCATTTGCACGCCCTCTGCATGTGCTGGAAGGAGCACCCACATTCCATTTTCTGATATTCAAATTGAAGATGTCACTGTTGAAGTACACCAGGATGAGTATATGGGTGTTGCTGGTGCCGAGGAGGAAGTTTACAAGGAGGATTCTGATGGCAATGTGGTTTGTTTAAATCAGGCACTGAGGGAGACAGTTGTTGTCCGTAGGATGATGAAGCATATTGTCATGCCTGGGCAAAATACCAAAAAAAGCCACCTCTTCATTGTGGAATTAATTCTCCACAAATCCGGACAACAGGTGTCAAGTCGTGTGTTGCCTCTGTCAATCCGTAATAAGTAGTGGTAAGGACGTTAACCACCTAGGAACATCCTCCCTTATACGTCACCTGCAGCACATTCATCAGAAGTCATTGTCAAGTTGTGAAACATTGGGTAATAGCATAAGCAGTCCACTGACACCTAAATCCCTTCTTCCTGTTGTACCCAAGCTCCTGCAAGCCACACCATCAACTCCCTCATCGTCAAATTCTTTCTCAGTCAGGAACGTCCATAGTCCACTGGCATGACTGACGAGTCCTCTCCTAACCGGGATTCCTCTGGAGGATCCTTGAGTAATATGCCTACTGCTGCTTACCCAATGACTTACCTCACTTAGGGTCTCCTGGGGATTTGTGATATCAGACAACGCCACCAATATCATGCGTGCTTTACATCTAGGCAAATTCCAGCACGTCCCATGTTTTTCACATACAAATAATTTGGTGGTGCAGAATTTTTTGAAAAATGACAGGGGCATGCAGGAGATGCTGTCGGTGGCCCAATATATTGTGGGCCAATATATTGCGGGCCACTTTTGACATTCAGCCACTGCATGCCGAAGACTGGAGCACTAGCAAACACTCCTGAACCTGCCCTGCCATAACCTGAAGCAAGAGGTGGTAACGAGGTAGAATTCAACACTATATGCTTCAAAGGATGGAGGTGCAGCAAAAGGCCATTCAAGCCTATACATCCACCTGTGATATAGGCAAAGGAGCGGGGATGCACAGTGGAGAATGATTTCCGTGTTGTACAAGGTTCTCCAACCCTTCAAACTTGCCACACGTGAAGTCAGTTCAGACACTGCCAGCTTGAGTCAGGTAATTTCCCTCATTAGGCTTTTGCAGAAGCAGCTGGAGAAATTGAAGGAGGAGCTAAGACGGAGCGATTCCGCTAAGTAAGTGGGACTTGTGGATGGATCCCTTCATTTGCTTTGCCAGGATTCAAGGGTGGTCAATCTGTTGAAATTAGAGCACTACATTTTGGCCACCATGTTCGATCCTAGGTCTAAAGCCTATGCTGTATCTCTCTTTCTGGCAGACACAAGTCTGCAGAGGTTCAAAGACCTGCTGGTGAGAAAATTGTCAACTCAAGCGGAACGTGACCCGTCAACAGCTCCTCCTTCATTTTCTCCCGCAACTGGGGCTGTGAGGAAAAGGATAAAATTTCCGAGCCCACCCACTAACAGTGATGCAGGGCAGTCAGGATCAAGTGTTGACATCTGGTCCGGACTGAAGGAGCTGCCAACAATTACTGACATGTCTACTGTCACTGAATATGATGCTGTCACCATTGAAAGAATGGTGGAGGATTATATGGGTGACAGCATCCAAGTAGGCTTGTCAGACAGTCCATATGTATACTGGCAGGAAAAAGAGGCAATTTGGAGGTCCTTGCACAAACTGGCTTTATTTTACCTAAGTTGCCCCCCCTCTAGTGTGTACTCCGAAAGAGTGTTTAGTGCAGCCGGTAACCTTTTCAGCGATCGGTGTAGGAGGTTACTTTCTCAAAATGTGGAGAATTATAAATTCCTCCATGAAGACCTTTACCAGCAATTGCCTCCAGAAAGTACACAGGGACCTGTGATGGTGGATTCCAGTGGGGACAAATTAATACTCTGTGAGGAGGAGGATGTACACACTGAAAGGGGTGAGGAATGGGAGGATGAGGATGAGGACAACATCTTGCCTCTGTAGTGCTAGTTTGTGCAAGTAGAGATTAATTGCTTCTTTTTTTGTGGGGGCCCAAACAAACCAATCATTTCAGCCACAGTCATGTGGCAGACCCTGTTGCTAAAATGATTGGTTTGTTAAAGTGTGCATGTACTGTTTATACAACATAAGGGTGGGAGGGTCCAAGGACAATTCCATATTGCACCTCTTTTTTTTTTTTTTGCATTATGTGCTGTTTGGGGCCTAGTTTTTAAAACTGCCATCCTGTCTGCCACTGCAGTGCCAGTAATAGATGGGCCAGGGGTTTGTCCCACACACTTGTGTTGCTTAACTTAGTCATCCAGCGACCTCATTGCACCTCTTTTTCTTCTTTGCATTATGTGCTTTTTGGGGCCTAGTTTTTAAAAGTGCCATCCTGTCTGACACTGCAGTGCCACTTTTAGATGGGCCAAGTGTTTGTGCCGCCCACTTTGGTCGCTTAGCTTAGTCATCCAGCGACCTCATTGCACCTCTTTTTCTTCTTTGCATTATGTGCTGTTTGGGGCCTAGTTTTTAAAAGTGCCATCCTGTCTCACACTGCAGTGCCACTCCTAGATAGTGTTTGTGCCGCTCACTTGGGTTGCTTAGCTTAGTCATCCAGCGACCTCGGTGCAATGTTTTGGCCTAAACACAATATTGTGAGGTGTTCAGAATAGACTGAAAATGAGTGGATATGAATGTTATTGAGGTTAATAATACCATAGGATCAAAATTACCTCCAAATTCTGTGATTTTAGCCGTTTTTATGTTTTTTCCCCAAAAATTAACCAAAACCAAAACTAAAACCAAAACCCGAAAGGTTGGCTTTGCCAAAACCAATCCAGATCCAAAACACGAGTGAGGATCCAGATCCAAAACCAAAACACAAAACGTGCCTGCCGCACATCTGTAATTATTATAGGTGGATTGTAAAACTATAGGAGGATTGTAGAGCTAAAAAAGGATTGTACTGGTGTATTTTGAATAGTTCTCTGTATATAAAAGGAACATACATTGATTAAAGGTACCTGCAGTTCAGAGGGAGCTAAATAAATCCATATAGAATGAGTGGGAACGAGATTGGTAATCTCACCCAGTGCATATCTTGTCAGATGTATGCATACCCGGAGCAACCGTTCCCGGGTGAGTACTTCTGCACAAGATGTGAGCAAATAGTCTCTTTGGAAGCTCAGGTAACTGATCTAAAGCAGACCATTGCAACACTGAGGGAGATTGTTAATCTTGAGAAAGAGGCATGCCAGCTCTGAGGTGCCAAATCCCAAGCAGATTCGCCCGTTTGGATGAAGTTACTGTGGAAGTCGGTGCAGATTTGGAGGACCGGGCAGAGACTGTTTCCTCTAGCAACCAGAGGAACGGTCCCTCCGTCAAGGAGGGGAAAGTTGTTAGCAGGGTACCTAGTCAGATTGTGGTGGTAGGGGACTCAATAATTAGAAAGACGGATAGGGCAATCTGCTACCGGGACCGCAATCGACGTACAGTATGTTGTCTTCCGGGTGCCCGGGTACTGTCATGGCTGTAGTTGTTTGTGAATCCGGAATAGAACTGGACACTGGTTCTGGTCTTCAGTGCTGTGGACAGAACTGGACAGGCTTAATAAATGATCTTCTCATGCAGATGTGGCAGGGTTGATAATAAGGCTCCGGGTTGTAGGTAACCAGCTATGGGGAACTGGAAACCCTGTGGTGTGATCCACCAGTGCAATAGGCTGGGATGTCAGCAAGACAGGACCAGCAAGGTAGTTGGCTGAAGGCTGGGTGGAACCAGCACAGCAGATTGTCCAGTTGCTGGACGGAACCAGCGGAGTAGTTTGTAGAGAATTCTGATGGAGTCAGCAAGACAGGGTTTCCAGATGCTGAGCAATAGGGTGATAGTGCAGTGGGTTTTCTGGATGCTGAGAAATGCTATAACAGCACTACCGGTTTCCAAAATGATGAGGGGTGGTGAATCATCAGCAGAAGGTTTTCTGAATACTGAGGTGCGCTGAGTTTGCCCAGCTGGTTTTCTGGATGCTGGTAAGAAGCAGCAGAGACACTAATGCCGCATTGGTATACAAACAGTCTTTAGATGCACTGGATTAGCACTTCCAGTGCACCAGGACACGCTGTGTTGTAAATAGCGGTATGGCCCTTTAAGACCAGCGAGGGAGTCAGCAAGTACTGTGGTGGAATAGTACTCATTCAATATAGCTGGAGACACTAGAGCTCTACACAGACCAAAGGACATGAAAGCACTGACAGCTTGCCAGTGTGGAACTTGGAATTTATACCCTGTGCTTACAACTGACTGGATGAGCGGCTCACATGATGTGGAAGTGAATCCAGATTGACTCCAGGAAGACCAACTTACCGGAGACTGTCATGGCGCTGTTCATGGGACGAACCGGCGGGAACTTTGGCTTGGTGCAGCCATGGATGGCCACTTGGCAGAGAGGCACAGACATGGAGTCCCAAGCACCGCGGCCAGCAGCGCAGGACATCAGGGGAGCACATAGATGAGGGATCGCTCCCAGGGTGCGGCGGAAGTAAGACAGACTGCGGCAGGGACTCGCTGATAACCTACGGTTTGTGACAGGTGCGACTCATTGCAGATCGGGTAAACAGATTGTTGGCAGGGCTGGGAAAGACCTGGTGGTCTTGGTGCACATCGGCACTAATGACAAAGTTAGTGGTAGATGGGATGTCCTTAAAAAAAGATTACAGGGATCTAGCTCGCAAACTTAAGGTAAGGACATCTAAGGTAATATTCTCGGAAATATTACCTGTGCCACATGCTAGCCCAGGAAGGCAGAGGGAGATTAGGGAGGTAAATATGTGGCTAAGAGATTGGTGCAGGAAGGAGGGATTTGATTTCTTGGACACTTCTCGGTCAGGCGCCATCTCTTTTGTCGGGATGGATTGCACCTGAATGAGGAGGGGACTGCAGAGCTTGGTGGAAGGATGGTTAGAAGGTTCGAGGATATTTTAAACTAGGTAAATGGGGAGAGGGAGTAGAAAGATTTTATGGGAGAAACAGTGTGAATAGCAAGGGGGGGGGGGTGTAGTAAGATAAATGGGGGTGTAGAGGGGAGGGGGACAACAGGCCAAAATAAGAAAATAAACAAAATTAAAAATCCTAGGAATCCACACATAAACAAGGAAAGTCTATCAAGGAAAAAAAAAAACCTGAGATAAGAGAGAATAATCTAAAGTGTTTGCTTGTAAATGCAAGAAGCCTATCTAGAAAAATGGGGGAATTAGAAGTAATAGCAATGTGAGAGCAATATTACATCACAGGTATCACTGAAACATGGTGGGATGATTCTCATGATTGTGCAGTAAATTTGGAGGGCTACATGCTATTCAGGAAAGACAGGGATTATATAAGGGGCGAAAGAGTTTGTCTTTATATCAAGCCCATTCTTAAACCATACCTTAAGGAAATTGTTTGTGAGGGTAGTAGTGATAACATTGAGTCATTATGGGTGGAAATAATACTTGGTGGTAAATTTCCAAAGAAACTACTAATAGGGACATGCTATAAACTGACAGATATAAGTGTGGCTGAGGAATCCCAACTCCACCAGCAAATTGTCAAGGAATCAGCAATGGGGAAAGTGTTAATTATGGGGGACTTTAATTATACTAACATTAATTGGTCATTGGAGGCAGGTGGTGCAGTTAGGGTAATAGGTTTTTAAACATACTTAAAGATAACTATTTGTCCCAACTGATTGAGGTACCAACTAGAAATAAGATCATACTAGACCTGGTGATAACAAATAATGTAGAGGCAATATCTAACATTAATGTAAGGGAGCCCTTGGCAAACAACAATCATAATATGGTCACATTCGCAATAAGTTACCAAAAACAGCAATATAATGGTTTGGCTAAAACATTTACAGTAATTTCAGAAAAGCTAATTTTATCATGCTCAGGCAATCTCTAAAGGGCATAGATTGGGACCAAATTTTTAATGGTAAGAGCACTTCAGAAATGTGGGACACCTTTAAAACGTTGCTGTACAAATGTATGCATAAATTAATTTCCATGGGCAGCAAAAGCAAGAGTAGCAAGTTTAAACTGATGTGGCTAAATAAGAAAAATAAGAAGTTAAAGGTATTAATGGACAAAAATAGGAGTTTTTAAAGTGTTTAAATTTGATGGGAATATGGAGTCCTTCCGCTACTACAAAAAATTTATTAAAATATGCAAAAAAGGAAATTAGAGCAGCTAAAATAGAAAATGAAAAACTAATTACGAAGTAAAGCAAATCAAAACCCCAAAAGTTTTTTTTAAGTATATCAATCAATGATATAAGGATAAAAAAGGACAACATAGGACCCCTAAAAAGCGAACTAGACGAAATGTTAAATAGTGACAATGTAAAAGCAGAGATATTGAATAAATTCTTCTTGTCGATATTTACAAGAGAGGAAAAAATGGTAGAACTAGAACAAGATATCAGTAAGGATAATGACCAAAATCATTTAATGTGTTTAAGTGAGGAAGTAGTCATAAAAAGACTATAAAAAAATTAAGATTAATAAATCTCCGGGGCCTGATGGACTGCACCCAAGGGTTCTAATGGAGCTAAGCTCAGAGATAGCAAGGCCATTATACTTAATCTTTAAAGCTTCTATTACAACAGGCATGGTTCCTAGGGACTGGCAAATAGCAGATGCTGTGCCACTATTTAAAAAGGGAACTAAATCTAATCTTGGAAATTACAGACCAGTAAGCCTGACATCTATAGTGGGGAAAAATTGGAAGGTATATTAAGGGATAGCATTCTGGAGTAATTGGGATGCTTAAACATAATTAGTGGGAACCAGCATGGGTTTGTGAAGGATAGGTCATGTCAAACTAACTTAATTAGCTACTATGAAGAAGTGAGTGCAAACTTAGACATAGGAAATGTGTGGATGTGGTCTTTTTAGATTTTGCAAAAGCCTTTGACACAGTACCTCACATGGGGTTGAGTCTTAAATTAAGAGAGCTTGGTCTTGGAGACAGCATTTGGTACTTGGGTCAAAAATTGTTTAGAAAATGGGGAACAGCGAATGGTAGTTAATGGAACATTTTCGAATGGCACTAAAATATTAAGTGGTGTATCTCAACGGTCTGTACTAGGACCTCTGCTGTTTAACATATTTATAAATGACACAGGAGATGATATTGAGAGTAAAGTATAAATTTATGCAGATGATACTAAACTTTGTAAGATAATTAGATCAGATCAGGATGTTGACTCTCTTCAAAGCGACTTAATTAAACTGGGGGTTTGCGCAACAAAATGGAGTATGAGGTTTAATATAGAGAAATATAAAGTTAGACATTTTGGGATCAAAAACAAACATGCAATCTATATAGTACCAGTCAAAAGTTTGGACACACTTTCTCATTCAAATGAATGAGAATGTGTCCAAACTTTTGACTGGTACTGTACATTAAATGGGGTAATTCTTGGCAAATCAGTATTGGAGAAGGATTTGGGGGTGCTCATTGATAATAAACTTAGCGGCAGTGCCCAATGTCAAGATGCAGCAGTAAAGGCCAATAAGGTATTAGCATGCATAAAGGGGGAATAGAAACAAGGGATGCAAGTGTAATTCTGCCACTGTATAAATCATTGGCGCGGCCGCATCTAGAATGCTGTGTGAAGTTCTGGGCTCCTCACTATGATAAAGACATAGTAGAACTAGAAAATGTTCAGAGAAGAGCTACAAAATTTATTAAAGGCTTAGAGTCATTGGATTATGAGGAAAGGCTATTTAGGTTAGATATGTTTACACTAGAAAAAAGGCGTCTAAGAGGAGACATGATTAATATGTTCAAATACATCAAGGGACAATATAAGGAACTTTCAGGCAATTTACTTATCGAGAGATCTGTACAAAGGACACGTGGTCACCCTCTAAGGTTAGAGGAGAGGCAGATTAAAACCAAGCACAGGAAGGGTTTCTTCACAGTGCAGGCATTAAGATTATGGAACTCACTGCCAGAGAAAGTTGTAATGTCTGACTCAATCGAGGTGTTTAAGAAAGGGTTAGACACATTTCTAGCCAACAATAGCATCCAAGGATATAATCTGTAAAAAAATTGTAATACAGTATGTCTCTATAGGTTGGACAAATGTCTTTTTTCAGACTCAACAACTATGTTACTTTGTTACACTGCGTGGATAACAGGGCCTATAGATACACATGAACAAAGCACACTGATGTAAAGCGCACCAACCAGTACTATATATATATATTTATATACCAACAAATATAAAACCACAGCACTCACCACCCCAGAAGCGGGGTGCAGTGTCTGCACTCACCACTCATAGGGTGGGGTGCATGTAGCCTATGGCCACCTACTGAAAAATATACAAACAGAAAGTTCAGCACTCACCATAGCAAGCTCACTTATTTTCACAACATCAATAAACAAATGATGGGGGTTTAGTTAGTGAATTGCCCAATGCACGGAAGCCTGCAAACTGCTCGCCAAGGTACCCCATCTTCATGCAGGTCCTACACTATCACAGAGTCTTAAAAATTAAAACCTAGCAACTGTATCACATAATATAACTGCAAATATGCCCACTTGGTTTACTGTGTATCTGCCAAATACTCCATGGCTTTTAAAGGTACACTAGTCACCTGACACTGGCTGATAAATTACTAAGGAACAGCTGACTGTTTGCAGGCTTCCGTGCATTGGCCAATTCACTAACTAAACCCCCATCATTTATTTATTGATGTTGTGAGGATAAGTGAGCTTGCTTTGGTGAGTGCTGAACTTTCTGTTTGTATATTTTTAAGTAGGTGGCCATGGGCTACATGAACCCCACCCTATGAGTGGTGAGTGCAGAAACTGCACCCCGCTTCTGGGGTGGTGAGTGCTGTGGTTTTATATTTGTTGGTATATTGTAGGGTTAATCTTTGGTTAACTCATATTAACTGTGGCCACAAGCTTTGTTCATACACCCCTATGCAAGCCCAATTATCTTAAACCTGAGTCAGCTGTTCTTTAGTAATTTACCAGCCAGTGTCAGGTGACTAGTGTACCTTTAAAAGCCATGGAGTATTTGGCAGATACACAGTAAACCAAGTGGGCATATTTGCAGTTATATTATGTGATACAGTTGCTAGGTTTTAATTTTTGAGATTCTGTGATAGTGTAGGACCTGCATGAAGATGGGGTACCTTGGCGAGCGGTTTGCAGGCTTCCGTGCATTGGCCAATTCACTAACTAAACCCCCATCATTTGTTTATTGATGTTGTGAAAATAAGTGAGCTTGCTTTGGTGAGTGCTGAACTTTCTGTTTGTGTATATATATATATATATATATATATATATAGATAATGCTGATTTATATACAGGAATGAAAAGCTATACCTTAAACACACTTTAAATACACTTTACCATGGAGCCGCTGTGGCTGCTATACTTAATACACACTCTACGTACCTTTTACGCTATTAGCGTACAGAGTCCCGTTCCGTGTATGGAACTTTGTGTACAAACGCCGCGCTGACGGTACAAAGTACACACAGCGTGTACACACCCAGAGATACACCGCAAACCCTTAACAGCTATGCATGCGATAGTATTACACTCTAAACCTTAGCAGGGAAAGGAAGGCACGACACCGGTTTGCTATTTAAGATGCTGGGTTCCGACACCACAGCGTATTATTACTGAAAGGGGGTTACAATATATATATATTACAATACAATACAATATAACAGAATAATGGCTACAGTCAATGGTAGATACGTGATTGGATTCGCCGCACTACACAGTCTGGTCCTCAGTCATCTGATAGATAACTTTGTGAGTCTTGTGTCTGACCAGGCCTGCAGCAGGCTCTCTTTATACAATTCTTCCAAAACCTAACACAATGGATACTGTAATCTCTTTGTCCATTGGACACAGATATGGTCATTTACAGTACAGGAGAGGTCATAGGTCGGTTTGAATAGGTGGGCGATGTCTGTTCCAACTGCCCTTGTGGGTGGTCTCCTCTGGATTCCCGCCGCATACATAATGTACAGTAAATACAGTTTATTTCTCTATTCTGCTCCTGCACATAACTATTCGCAGGAACATGCGATCTTATTCAAACTAACACCAGAATATTACCCTTACAATACCCTACAGCTGGATACCAAACACCACCTTATAACCTTGTTCTGTCCCCTCCTATCCTGTAAAGGTGAATCCCTTTGTTCTGTTACCATTTAAACTGTTGTAACTTACTGATGTGGTGCAGGGAGACTATGTGTACATTGTGCACTATTTGATTAAATATGTAATGTGTTTTGATAGCTTTCCATGCGTTCACAAACTCTACCGTAAATACTCATACCACGCTCTAATGCGCAGGACCGCGGGAGTGACCATACGCAAATTGCGGATATGTGCACACACGGCAGAATAAGTACGCGCACAGAGGCCATCTGTGTGTAGTTTGCACGTGATGTGTGTACTGCAATATTTTTCGACTTTGACAGTCCACCCTTTGGCAGTCACCAATAACTGCCACTATCTAATCAATAAACAGAAAAATATCTACACAATATCTACAGAAGTTTGGATGGTCGGGGGGAGAGTTGTAGGTGGGAAATATATGACCTAGTGGGATAGTAAAAAGCATGTATGTATGAATCCATGTCTGAGGGGCATGTATCATCGTGCCATATATGTAATAAGCTTCGAGGTATAGCGAAGTATACATTAAATCCTTCTCATCCCATATTAAGGGTCTGTAAATGGGCCAACAAACACTACCGAGCTCTTTTCGGCTTTTTGTTCAAACAAATGGGGTGCACATTTAGTTGATGGTACATGGAGGGGGAAACATATGTGAGTGCTAGTATATGTGGATATCACCTGTCGACTATGTGTGCCATTAACTGGAGGTTGCAGAGATGAAGATAAGAAACATATATAAAACATTTTGGGTAGGGCTGATGTCTTTTCCGGATGGATGTATCTGGGCAGAGGGGGAAACAAAAGAAAAACGGGTGAAAGAAACAGGCCATGGAATTCATTTGCAATCCTTATCATAACACTGTCTCTATGGATGGGTCATAAATTAAATCTGCTGCTATAACAGCGCCCTCGCTCCTTAGACTCATCAGAGTTGTGCCGTGCTTGCGCCGCATTAGAATTCGAACACACCTAAATATCGAACCAATAATTATGACAACTCCCAGGATACAAAGGAGAAACTTCCCCACACTCATAATAACATTCTGAGCCCACTCTCCTAAACCTGAGAACCAATTGCGTGGGTTCAACCATGAGAGCCAGCTGGTCAGTTCATTACTCACAGTCACTCTGGTAAGGTTGTGCTTCCTCCTGAACTCCCACTTCAACTGCAAGATATCGTCCATCTTTTGATCGATGATCTCCGTGGGGTCGTCAGTGCTGTTCGTAATATACGTACAGCACTTCACACCATGGCCCTCATTCCGAGTTGTTCGCTCGCAAGTGAATTATAGCAGATTTGCTCATGCTAAGCCGCCGCCTACTGGGAGTGAATCTTAGCATCTTAAAATTGCGAACGATGTATTCGCAATATTGCGATTACACACCTCGTAGCAGTTTCTGAGTAGCTCCAGACTTACTCGGCATCTGCGATCATTTCTGTGCTTGTCGTTCCTGGTTTGACATCACAAACACACCCAGCGTTCGCCCAGACACTCCTCCGTTTCTCCGGCCACTCCTGCGTTTTTTCCGGAAACGGTAGCGTTTTTCCCCACACGCCCATAAAACGGCCTGTTTCCGCCCAGTAACACCCATTTCCTGTCAATCACATTACGATCGCCAGAACGATGAAAAAGCCGTGAGTAAAATTCCTAACTGCATAGCAAATTTACTTGGCGCAGTCGCAGTGCGAACATTGCGCATGCGCATTAAGCGGAAAATCGCTGCGATGCGAAGATTTTTACCGAGAGAACAACTCGGAATGAGGGCCCATATTGAGTTGCCAGAGTAACACAGTACCCACCTGTCACGGCTGTGACATAATTAAGGACCATTCTGTGCTGAATCAGTTCCTTCTTGTAAGCTTGTAACTCCCTTCCCGTATACCTGAAGGTGTCGTCATACATCTCAGTGATATTATCTATCAAGTTCACTAGCGCATGGATATACCTATAATTTATAATTCCTCCGGCAGTACGGGTGATGTCTAGTGCAAGAAGGAATTGAATCCCAGTGGATTCGTGGATCAAATCAGAGGCTGCGTGCTCTGCCCTATCTATGAGGTGTCTCTTGATGATGTGTTCATAGTGAGTATGAGTATAAGGAGCCTGAGCACTGCGGTGAACGTTTTTCATCTAATCATGGGTTATGGTCATGACCTCTGGCAGTACTCTCCCAATATAACACAATCCCTCTGAGCTCGGGGCAAGCCACTTGTACGCCTTCCTCCCACATATGAAATAGGCATCATCTGGGAGAACATAGGGGACAAAATATAACATCACCATATTACAAATTTTCCAAGTAAAGAAACCAATCCCTAGTTCTCCCATCTGCTCAGTACAAGTATCGGGCTGGATGATATGAGCACAATACCCTGGCAATACTTTTCCAACCCACATGGTCTTGCTTCCACGAGTATACCTATATAGGAAATACCTCCCACTGTTGGCTATTTGGCGTACAAGTTCAGAGTCTATGGGTATCCTATCAGCTCTGTGTGAAAAGGTCATTGTCTGGTTATTCCACGTCACTTCCCAATTTCCCGGTTTTCGGTAATTGGAAATATTAAAACACAATAAGGACCTGTCTACATGATACTGATGGAGCTTCAAGCTAGGGGGCCTAGAGATATTGAATTTCTTGTCCACCGGTCTCCCACCCTATAATTCGAGTACCTTATCTATTGCTAAAGGGTACGGTACTAATCCTGACTTTCTCTGACCTTGAGGTACCTTTGAGCACACCCAGCATTCTGTCTGGTTTAAGACCTTACCCACTAGTGAGTGGTAATCACTCAACAGATGACGGTCCATGTCGATATTAAGGTTGGACTGACATCTCTGGATGCACCCATCCTCAACTATATTCTCACAATTCCTACAAATACAATATTCTTCAGACAATAACCCCTCAGAGTGCCTCCGAGCTCCCTGACTACCAGAGCGCTCACTGATGCCAGCCTTTACTAAAGTGATGCGCTGATCCTGAGATCCTACAAATTCAAACTCCCCATCAGAACCCATTCCAGATCCCTGCTCGACCTCTCTGGGACCCTCACCAAAACAAACTGTCCTTATCAAAACCAGAATTACTAACAGAACCCGAAACACAGTCTCTTGTAATCGATCCATTTCGTTAGGGGAAAGGAGGAAAATAAGAAGGAGAAAAGAAAGAAAAAAATACAGGGGGAGGTGAAAAAAGAAAGTGGTACGACAACCGTTCTAGGTCTTGTTACTCTCTGTGCTCAGATGCCCTTCAACAGTCCTGCCTCTCAACTTTCCCGGAACAGACACTCCAGTGATACGAGATTCTCTACACTCTGCCCTTTGTCACGAGTTCTCTCCGGGTCAGCGACCTACTTGCAGTGGGACGAGTGGACCCAAGTCTCTCTTTCGGCGACCTTCAATGCTGTCGTGCTGGTTAACAAGACTTGATATGGTCCTTACCGCCTGTCTATGAGGCAACCTGAGCGTAAGAAATTTCGAATCATCACATAATCCCCAGGCTCAATGTCATGACAATTACTGTTCGGTAGGTCAGGAATCACCAGCTTTAAATTTCTTTGTTGATTTCTCAGCTGCTGGCTCATCCCAACCAAATATTTCACAGTCACTTCATTATTACATTTCAAATCATCCTGGGGGTCTATCATTACATGAGGTTGTCGACCAAATAGAATTTCGAAGGGTGATAGGTTAAGGGGAGACTTCGGAGTGGTTCTGATGCTGTACAACACTGGCAAAGCTTCTGGCCACGACAATCCAGTTTCAGCCATTAATTTGCTCAGCTTGTTCTTAATAGTGCTGTTCACTCTCTCCACCTTTGCACTCGCCTGTGGACGGTACGGAGTATGCAGCTTGCTATTAATTCCCATCAGTTTGCACATGACCTGAAAGACTTCACCTGTAAATTGGGTACCCCTGTCACTTTCAATTATTCTAGGGATACCATATCTACACACAAATTCCTGCATAATTTTATTTGCAGTGAACGTAGCAGTATTTGTGGCAGCAGGGAACGCTTCTACTCAGTTGGAAAATATATCAATACAAACTAACACATATTTTAAATTCCTACAGGGTGGTAACTGTATGAAATCGATTTGTATTACATGAAAAGGTCTGTCTGTCGGAGGGATATGGGATGGCTCTGTTGGTATTGACTTACCAATATTCTTCCTCAAGCAAGTAAAGCATGTCATTGCTCTTTTACTTGCATGAGAAAAGAATCCTGGCACACACCAGTAGACTCTTACCAGATTGCACATACCCTCTTTGCCCAGATGAGTCAGACTGTGTGCCGCCTCAGCTAAGCTTGGAAGATATGCTCTGGGGGCCACCAGCTTACCTTGTCCACCTGTCCACAGTCCTGAGGATTCCTGGCCATACCCCTTTGACCTCCAGACCGTCTTTTCCTGTAAAGAACACAAATCTTGCATTTCAATTTATTGTTGTGTGTTGATCGTGTTAAATGTCATCATTGATGTGATGTTCGTTTGTATGGGGGTGCTGGCTGCTGATTTAGCAGCTTCGTCTGCCCGGCTGTTACCAAGTTAAATTGGGTCTTGGTTGTAAGTATGTGCTTTGCACTTGATAACAGCCACTCTGGTTCCTGTATCGCTGTTAGAAGCCTTTTTATGTGGGACGCATGCGCTACAGGTGTGCCAGCTGCCGTCATGAAATTTCTGAGGCGCCATAGGGCCCCGAAATCATGCACTAATCCAAAGGCGTACCTGTAATCCGTGTATATATTAGCTGACTTACCCTTGGCCAATTCACACGCTCTGGTTAGGGCGACCAACTCAGCAACTTGTGCTGAGTGCGTTGGGCCCAGGGGTTCAGCTTCTATGATACCTCTGTCGTCTACAACTGCATATCCAGTACACAAGTCTCCCGATTCTGTCTGTCTGTGGCAACTACCGTCAGTGTAGAAGGTAAAGTCTACTCCTTCCAGTGGGTTGTCACTGATGTCAGGTCTCGCTGTGAAAGTCTGATTCAGGTATTCCATACAATCATGCGTATCAGTATCTGCACTAAATCCTCCTTCACCATTATTCTCATCCTCCACTCTTTGTGCCTGTCCAGGCACACTTGGCATGTAAGTTGCAGGATTTAGTGAGCTGCATCTCTTAATGGTGATGTTTACCGGGGCCATCAGTGATAATTCCCACTTTGTAAACCGAGCAGATGAGACATGTCTGGTTTGGGCTGAGTTCAGTTAGGCTGATACTGCATGAGGTGTATGAATGGTCAGGTCATGTCCTAACACTACGTCCTCGCTTTTACTTACCAGCAAAGCTATTGCTGCAACACTTCACAAGCAAGTGGGGAGAGACCGCGCTACAGTGTCCAACTGTGCACTGTAGTATGCTACCGGTCTGCTGGCATCACCATGTCTCTGAGTTAAAACGCCTGCCGCGCACCCTGCACTTTCTGTACCGTACAATTCAAAGGGCTTCTCATAATCTGGTATACCTAATGCAGGTGCCTGTGATAGGCACTGTTTGAGTCTCTCAAATGCCAGTTCGGACTCATCTGTGTGCGAGACCCGTTCTGGTTTGTTTGAAGAGACCATTTCTTGCAAAGGTAAAGCCAGTATAGAGAACCCTGGAATCCAGTTTCGACAGTACCCACACATTCCAAGGAAAGTGCAGATCTGTTGTTGCGTTTTTGGCAGAGTCATGTCGCGAATCGCCTGTATTCTATCAGCGGTGAGGTGTCTAAGTCCTTGGGTCAAGCAATGTCCCAAATATTTTATTTGGGACATTGCAACTTATCCTTTGAAACCTTGGCACAACTGCAACTTATCCTTTGAAACCTTGTGTCCTGTTTGGGAAAGATGAAACAGAAGCTGTTTCGTGTCTTTCAAGGACGATTCGAGTGAGTCAGAACATAACAATAAGTCATCAACATACTGTATTAGCACTGATCCACTCTCAGGTTGAAAGGACTGTTAACAGTCATGCAAGGCCTGAGAGAAAATACTCGGGCTGTCAATGAAACCTTGGGGAAGACGAGTCCAGGTGTACTGTACTCCCCTGTATGTAAAAGCAAATAGGTATTGGCTGTCAGGGTGAAGAGGGACAGAAAAGAAAGCAGAACAGAGGTCAATGATAGTGAAAAAATGTTGCAGTAGAGGGAATTTGCATGAGGATGACTGCTGGATTGGGCACTACAGGGAATTGGCTCTCAACTATCTTGTTTATCCCCCTTAGTTCCTGCACTAGCCTATAACCCCTCCCCACTCTTTTTCACAGGGAAGATGGGACTATTGGCGGTGCTGGACGTCCTGACTAGGATGCCCTGCTGTAGCAGCCGCTCTATGACAGGGTACACTCCTAATTCTACCTCTGGCTTCAGAGGATACTGAGGGATTTTTGGAGCTATCCTACCATCTTTTCCTTGTACTACTACTGGAGCTACATTCGCCATCAATCCAGTGTCTTGTCCATCTTTGGTCCAAAGGGAACCCGGCATTTGTGAGATCATTTCCTCTACCTTTGATGGACACTTGTCTATAACAGTAGAATGTGACATTAGCCTTTGAGGGGTGTCTAATATATCTTGTACTTCTTGAGCGTGGTTCCCAGGTATATCCAAGAAGACACCCTCAGGAGTACAGTATATGACACACCGCATTTTACACAATAAATCTCTGCCGAGTAGATTAGTCAGAGCCGATGCAGCCAGCAGAAAAGAATGTTTGGTTTGCAAAGGCCCTATCGTAATCTCTGCCGGTCTACTCAAAGGGTATTGTTGCACAGTTCCTGTTACTCCCATTGCCGAAATTGTTTTACCCGTGGTTTTTATACCTATCGTTGAATTTAACACTGACCAGGCCGCCCCTGTATCTACGAGAAAAGGTAATGGTACACCAGCTACATCAACCGTTACCTCAGGTTCACTACCAAGGCTAGCAATCAACTTCACTGGCTGCAGACTACAGGTGTGGCCCAACCCCTATTGTGTGTTGAGACCCTCCCGCAGCGCATTGGCAGCTACAATATGTGAGGGAGGTAGCTGAGAATTTTCGAAGGCCTGACAGTCTCTCCTTGGTGGGTACCTCCTTGTTTCCTCTGCATGTGGCTCGTAATTTCTCCTAAGTGGTCCCTGATCCCAATTATGTGCATTGTAGTGTGGTTCATATCCTTGTCTAGGGGGTCGGTATACATTATGTGTACCTTTATTCTTACATTCCCTTGAGTAATGTCCTACCTGGTGACAAGCATAGCATGTTACTATACGTGACTTACCATCAGGGTCTGGGGTTTCAGCTGATATGGCTTTTTGGTAAGTGCGTCTATACTCACTGTCATCAGCTTTTCCCCCTGAGACTCCCTGTGCTTACTGATGTTCCTGTCGTGCTCGATAGCGGACTCTCTCAATGCAGCCACCGAGATACCTCTCCAGTTTGGTAGAGAGGTCTGTACCCTTGCTCTTAATGCCTCTTTTAACCCGTCCATTAATACAGTAACAGCTACCTCCCTGTGATGCGCATTATCTTTTATGTCCTCGATCCCAGTGTATCTAGACATTTCCTGCAGTGCTCGATGGAAATATTCGGATGCCATTTCACCTTCCTTTTGTCTTATGGAAAAGATTTTATTCCATCTAACAACAGTAGGGAAATATACTCCTAATTGCAGATTGATTTGCTGTACATTCTCCTGATTGTATTCATCAGTGAGAAGTCCTTCTGTGTCTAACTTACAATCAGTTATGAATTTTGCGGGGTCAATATTTGAGGGTAAACATACCCGTAGCACTGTTCGCCAATCTTTGTTCGTGGGTTCGTTGGCGTTACCTAACTCTTTAATGAACCTCTGGCATGCGACTAGATCTTTTCTGGGATCGGGAAATTCTGACATAATTGACCTTAACTCTGCTCGGGACCAGGGACAGTGCATGGCAATGTTCCTGATGGGAGTGACTCCCTGAGCGTCAGTCTTCCCATTGGGGACTGCAATCACCCTGACAGGATTTAATTCAATTACATCATTCTTGCTTGATTCTACAATGTGGAGAGCTATTGTCTCTGCATAATGTATGGTACCGTACTAACCTGTGGACACGACCTCACTTATCCCTCCGCTAGGGGGCCTGACTACTGCTCTTGTTGGTTGGGCCGTGCCCACCTGAGTGTCCTGTATGGTGGCTGCTAGAGAGAGTGCCGATATCGTGCTTGGCTCATCTTCCTGCTTGCAGTCCTGGGGAAAATTTAAAATGGGATACAACTGGCAAGGGTTAGAGTTAGTACATTTATCAATTACTCTCCTATCCTGTACCAATGTACCATTGTCTGTAGCCACTTTCTCCCCCACAATATATGGTGGTGGTGGTGCGGTCGCCATTGTTTTCCCGCTAGGTTTGGAACCTGCTGCGCTAATTCCCTTTGCACATCCCCCTCCTGTTGCCATCAATTTAAACAATCTGTATGTCTAATCCTTTGTTTCTTGGATTTTATCAGACATATCCTTATCCTTAAGTTCTGTAATACCTCTGGTTCAAAGCTGCCCACCCTAGGGAATGGTACCCTATCTTTGTCAGTCATACGTACCCATTCAGACAAAAAGTCTTCCGTGTGTGATCCATATTTACCACACATAACAAACCTTGCTGACCCCTTGGGCCGTGGCTCTTCAACCTGAACCCTGCCAACAAAACGTCCACCGCTTGTGCAATTGGATCCCATCGCGGACTTTTTCCTTTTTACGCAATCCCCAATGCACAATACGAATAGACGGTGAAAGTTCTTAGAGCGCTTTCACCCACTCCTTCTCCGCTGAGTACCACGACTCACTCCAACAGTGACCACCGCGAACCCAGTGAGGCCCCTATCTGGTTTCTATTCACTGGAAGTGTTTAGGAGTGACTTACCTATTCCAGTGAATATACACCGCTGGAGATTTTCCTGAGAGAGACCAGCGAAAACTCCCTATACACTTATACAGAAATCACCCTTGCGTATGCTCTACACAGCGCTAATGATACCGCGATTTTACACAACAGTTCATAAAGGGGTATCAAGTTGCGTTGTATATATCGCACCCACAAACGCGCGGTCCAATTGCACAGCGTATAGGTACTTGTTACCTATCTGCCGTACAACCACGGGTCAATGTACAAACTGTGACCCTCAGCCCGGAGCGTAATACAAAAACCTTTTTACTTCAATACTTCGCAATACTTATGCACTATCATGCTCCTTTGCAAATCACCTCACGATTTGCGTATTAAACCTTATACTAACGCGAGTCAGCCGCCTCACGCCACCAAGCCTCCACATGCTTGATGTACCACATTTCGGGATCCCGAATTCCCTGGGTTCAAATATCCACTCTCTCCTACGTTCGCTCACTCAAATACACTTTGTTTTTCTGTCCAGAAAATTTGGATTCATTCAAGTTGGCAGCTTTACCCCAGAGGCAATTTAAAAAAAAATGTTTTTATACTAATTTTTTTTTTATATTAATCTACTTTAGAAACCTGGCAGTTTTGTGCTATTGTAGCGTGGCTACTTTCCCACCTTTAAACTAAATGAACTATTGTGTAATTTGTACTTAGCGCCCGTTCTCTTATGCACTTTGCGTAAACACGCGACCGTGCGTGTCTCTTACGCTGCGTGCGCAGTCATGAACTTTGTCCGAGACACGTGTACAAAACTGTACGTCCGCAATAAAACAAATCCCACAACTTATATAAATGTGAGCAATACTAACTACAATCGCTCACTTAACACAACACAGTTTCTTTCTGTATAAACCTTTACAACCAGGCCAGACTGCGTTTGTGCTTTACACTTACTTCCTTAAACATTTATTTTAGTTTTAACTATATAGCAACAAAATGTAACCGGTTTCACACAGATCTAAATTAATCTTACAGTCAATGGTAGATACGTGATTGGATTCGCCGCACTACACAGTCTGGTCCTCAGTCATCTGATAGATAACTTTGTGAGTCTTGTGTCTGACCAGGCCTGCAGCAGGCTCTCTTTATACAATTCTTCCAAAACCTAACACAATGGATACTGTAATCTCTTTGTCCATTGGACACAGGGATGGTCATTTACAGTACAGGAGAGATCATAGGTCGGTTTGAATAGGTGGGCGATGTCTGATCCAACTGCTCGTGTCGGTGGTCTCCTCTGGATTCCCGCCGCATACATAATGTACAGTAAATACAGTTTATTTCTCTATTCTGCTCCTGCACATAACTATTCGCAGGAACATGCGATCTTATTCAAACTAACACCGGAATATTACCCTTACAATACCCTACAGCTGGATACCAAACACCACCTTATAACCTTGTTCTGTCCCCTCCTATCCTGTAAAGGGGAATCCCTTTGTTCTGTTACCATTTAAACTGTTGTAACTTACTGATGTGGTGCAGGGAGACTATGTGTACATTGTGCACTGTTTGGATTAAATATGTAATGTGTTTTGATAGCTTTCCATGCGTTCACAAACTCTACCATAAATACTCATACCACGCTCTAATGCGCAGGACCGCGGGAGCGACCGTACGCAAATTGCGGATATGTGCACGCACGGCAGAATAAGTATGCACACATAGGCCATCTGTGTGTAGTTTGTACGTGATGTGTGTACTGCAATATTTTTCGACTTTGACAATATATATATCCTCGGAATCCGAGCCGCTTTGAACATTGGGATCCGAGCCCATACAATCCATGGCTCAGGTGTTCCCACCATACTCGGATTCCATGTTGAGGCCGAATATCACCTTCCCAGTGCCTGATTCTTGCGGGACTTTGATTACATATAGGCCTTCATTCCGAGTTGATCGCTCACTAGCTGCTTTTAGCAGCAATGCAAATGCTAGGCCGCCACCCTATCGGAGTGTATCTTAGCTTAGCAGAAGTGCAATCGAAAGGTTAGACACTACTGTACCGAATAATGGCTCCTCGATCCTGTCACATACCAATCCTCACTGCCAGGTCTTACCCCCCAAATTCCAAATCACCCACATATACTCAGAACCCAGCCAACCTTATCCCTATCTCCCCTGTGCCCTCCCTTCCTTTCTCCTGTGCACTCTGGAATGCTAGGTCAATCTTGTCACGTCTAGCAAAGTTTGAAGATCCGGCAGCTGAGACTTGCCCGAGGAGGTAGATGTCTGTGGGTGAACAAGATGAGGGGGTTGGATACAGTTCCTTTGCATGGGACATGGAGCAATGAAGAACGTATGCGGGGTTGAGAGTCAATGAATAGTATTTATTATGTACAGGGCTGAGGTAGAGAACTGTGGCTGGAGCACGATGGTTAAAGAACGTAATTGCAGATAAAGAACTGCATGTTGTGGCTTGAAAGACGAGGTTGTGATTAAGGAACTGCGGAACTGTGGATAGTGGTTAATAGACGTGGCTGGAGGCAAGAACTGTGGACTGTGATTTGAAAGACGAGACTGTAGATGTTGAACTGTGGAACTGTGGATGGTAATTGAACACGTGGCTGGAGACAAGGACTGTGGACTGTGGTTTGGAGGATGAGGCTGAAGATAACAATCTGCAGGTTGTGGTTGGTGGTACAAAGACGTGGCTGGTGAAATAGTTCTGTGGAGTGTGGCTTGAAAGACGAGGCAGAAGACCTGGGGCCGACTGTGCCCAAAGAGTCTTACTGGACCGGGTTTTCCAGGAGAGCTTCCACAGGCAGTAGCAGGTTAGGAACGGCAGGACTGCATTAGCAACAGAGAACCGAACAAGCAGGATCAGGAGTAACCAGAATATGACAAGGATCCTGGGAGCACAGGCTAAAGCACCTACAACAGGTTTGTAACTTGAAGCACTGGCGTCCCTGTCCTAAACCAGCCCCCTTTTATAGGGAGAGCATGGACATCTTCTGGTTCTACCCAAGATCTCTCCTCTGGTCCATATCCCTTCCAATCAACAAGGTACTGGAGGCGACCATAACGTCTGCGAGAATCAAGGATCTTGTGAATCTCAAATTCGTCTCCTTGTGCTGACTGGATCTTGGGTGATTTAAGCAAAGCAGCTCTGAATCGATTAAGTACCAAAGGTTTTAAGAGAGAAATATGAAATGCATTAGGGATTCTTAACTGCGGAGGTAATTTCACTCTATGAGCCACAGGATTCAAAACTTTTTTGATTGGGTAGGGCCCAATAAATCTAGGAGCAAACTTTTTCATAGGAACCTTTAATCTTAGGTTACGTGTGGAAACCCAAACCCGATCTCCTACCTTAAGGCGTGGTACAGCTTTTCGCTTCAGATCTGCATAGGTCTTATACCTCTTGGATGTCTTGAGCAAGGCCTTGCAAATTTGTTTACAGGTTTCAGTAAATTGTCGAAGTGTTGACTCTGCGGCAGGAACCTCGAGCGTAGGCAGAAGTTGGAAGTCAGGAACTCGCGGATGGTAACCATAATTAATTAAGAATGGAGAACATTTTGTGGCTGAGTGACAGAGATTGTTATGGGCAAATTCTGCGAATGGGAGGAAGTCCAGCCAGTCGTCCTGTGAGGAGGACATGAATAACCGCAGAAAAGTCTCCAGATCCTGGTTCACTCTCTCTATCTGACCATCTGTTTGGGGATGATATCCTAAAGAGAAGTTCAATTTCACACCAAGAGCAGAACATAGGGATCTCCAAAACTTGGGCACAAACTGAGGACCTCTATCAGACACAATATCCTGCGGTAGACCATGAAGTCGAAAGATCTCTGCTATAAATAATTTTGCCAACTGGGATGCTGATGGAAGATTAGCCAGAGGAACGAAGTATGCCATTTTAGAGAATCGGTCAACTATGACCCATACGGTGTTCCGTCCACCAGACGTAGGTAAATCAGTAATAAAGTCCATAGAAATATGCGTCCACGGTCTTAGTTGCACAGGTAATGAATGGAGTAACCCGGCTGGAGGACCTTTGGGACTTTTATGCTGGTTACATTTTGGACAGGCAGCCACGAATTCCTGAACGTCAGTCCTGAGATGAGGCCACCAGTAGGAGCGCTGAATGAATTGGAGTGAGCCCATGTAAGAAGTTTTTTGCGAAGATTTGGTGCAACGAAGATCTTTCCTGGAGGAGGAAGTGGAGAGGTATTAGTTGCTGAAAATGAGGTGGATTCCAGGATGAATTGCTCTTTTGAACGGACAGAGGGTTCTTCAGAACTTAGGGTGCGAGATAATGCATCTGCCTTTTTGTTGAGGGAACCTGGTCAGCAACTAAGTTTAAAGTTAAAATGGGTAAAGAAGAGTGCTCACCTTGCTTGGCGTGGGTTCAGACATCGGGCTGACTATAGATACAGGAGGTTCTTGTGATCCGTGGTTACCGAGATTGGATGCTGAGCTCCCTCCAACAAATACCTCCACTCCTCAAAGGCCAACTTAATTGCCAGTAATTCCTTTTCCCCAATAGCGTAATTCTGTTCAGCGGGGGAATATCTTTGCAAGAAGAATGTACACGGATGGACCTTCTTGTCCTCGAAGAGCTGGGATAATACTGCTCCTACTCCTACAGTAGAGGCATCAACCTCCACCAAAAACGGACGGCTGAGATCAGGTTGTCGAAGAACTGGAGTGGTCATGAAGGCCTCCTTTAAAGATGAAAAGGCTTCCAAAGCCTCCGGAGACCACTTGGCAGGATCGGCTTCTTTCCTAGTTAATGCGGTTATGGGAGCTATGACAGAAGAATAATTTTGATGAATCTTCAGTAGAAGTTAGCAAACCCCAGGAAACGATGAATTCCTTCAATGGTATCTGGAAGTGCCCAATCCTGAATCGCCTGGACTTTAGCGGGATCCATCTGTAACCTCTGCCCCGAGAGGATGTAACCGAGGAATGGAATTGTGGGTACTTCGAAGGTGCACTTCTCTAATTTACAGAATAATTGATTCCTTCGTAAACGTGTTAGCACTTCTCTGACTTGTTCCCGATGGGTCTTAAGATCCCTAGAAAAAATGAGGATGTCATCCAGATACACTACCAAGCAGTCAGAGAGGAGGTCTCTGAAGATTTTGTTAATGAACTCTTGAAAGACGGCTGGGGCATTACATAGACCAAAAGGCATTACCAGGTATTCGTAATGGCTGTCGCGGGTATTAAATGCCATCTTCCATTCATCCCCTGGGCGAATACGTATAAGATTGTAGGCCCCCCGTAAGTCCAGCTTAGTAAATACAGTAGCTCCTTTAACATGGTCGAACAGTTCTGGAATCAGGGGTAACGGATATCTGTTCTTAATTGTTATGTCATTGAGACCTCTATAGTCAATACAGGGCCGCAAACCCCCATCCTTCTTTTTGACGAAGAAAAACCCCGCCCCAGCCGGAGATGTGGAAGACCTGATGAACCCTTTATCCAAGTTCTCCCAAATATACTCCGACATGGCCTGTGTCACGGGAAGTGAGAGAGGGTAGATTCGACCTCGGGGAGGAGTCTTACCTGGTACTAGCTCAACGGGACAATCCCAAGTACGATGCAGGGGCAAGGTGTCCGCCCCATGCTTACTGAAAACATCTTGAAAGGCTTGGTATTCTACATGAAGGCTGGAAGGACTGGAAGAACAGAGAGGTCTTACTGAAGGTAAACAGTTCTGTAAGCAGTCTTGTTCCCAAGAGAGAACATCCATAGTTTGCCAGTCTATGTGGGGATTGTGTCTGATTAACCATGGAAACCCTAGGATCAGTTCATGAGAGGCTTTAGGAATTACAAGGAAAGAGATTTTTTCTGAATGAAGAACTCCGACCTTCATCTTGAGAGGAATAGTACGAAGGGATATAATACCCTCAGGGATATAACTTCCATCCACCGCAGTAACAGAAATGCTACAATCCAAAGGAACCGTTTGTATTCCAGATCGTTTGACCAGAGCTGATGTAATGAAGCTTTCGGCGGCTCCAGAGTCGAGAAGTGCAGGGATGAGAAGAGAAGAAGAAGGGAGCTCCAATTGGGTTAACAAGACAGACTCTTTCGTGGTATGTAATTCTGAGAATTCTCCTAGCTTGACCTCTCCAGTACAAGCTAGGAGCGGGCGTTTCCCAGACGTAGATTGCAAGTTTTGACCAAGTGATTAGATGCACCACAATACAAGCAGAGGTTCCCTTGTCGCCGTCTCTGACGTTCTTCGTTGGAGAGGTGGGAGCGATTGATCTGCATGGGTTCTTCTGCAGTTGGTGATGATGGTGTTGGTGGAAGAACAACTCTAGGCTTAGGGCGATCTGACCACGGCCTCTCCATACAGCGTTCTCTGTACCTCAGGTCTAATTTATTGCATAAAGAAATTCATTTATCCAATTTATCAGGTACGTCCTGAGTTGCGAGGTCACCTTTGATCTTTTCGGAGAGACCGCTCCAGAAAGCCGCAATGGAAGCCTCCTCATTCCAGTTCAGTTCTGAGGAGAGAGTACGAAACTGGATCATGTACTGACTGACCGTACGCGTGCCCTGACGCAGGCGCAGGATCTTCAATGAGGCGGCAGAAGTCCTACCCAGTTCGTCGAAGATTCTTCAAAAGGTGGCCACGAATTCTGAATAGTTAGACATGATGGGATCCATCCTTTCCCACAAGGGTGAAGCCCATTCCAATGCTTGCCCGGTAAGCAAAGAAATTATATAAGCTACTTTGGTTCCTGCTGATGGGAAGCTGGCCGACTGTAGTTCGAACTGGATTTTGCACTGGTTAAGAAACCTGCGGCATTGTTTTGGATTCCCATCAAACTTACTGGGGGATGGCAAATGCAACCGTGGAAGTGGTACTGGTACAGGAGGAAGCGGGACCGGGTGTGCTAACATGGGAGCAGCTGTAGATACTTGAGGGGCCGTCATGGCAACACAGAGAGAGTCGAGACGTTTGGACATATTCTGCATGAACTGCACAATTCGAGATTGTGTGGCCTCCTGCTTACTTAAGCGAGACCAGATATCTGCAGTTGAATCCCCTCCTGAGGCCTGATCACCCGTCGAATCCATTGGGCCAGTGCTTACTGTCATGTCTAGCAAAGTTTGAGGATCCGGCAGCTGAGACTTGCCCGAGGAGGTAGGTGGCTGTGGGTGAACAAGATGAGGGGGTTGGATATAGTTCCTTCGCATGGGACAGGGAGCAATGAAGAACGTAGGCAGGGTTGAGAGTCAATGAATAGTATTTATTACGTACAGGGCTGAGGTAGAGAACTGTGGCTGGAGCACGATGGTTAAAGAACGTAATTGCGGATAAAGAACTGCAGGTTGTGGCTTGAAAGACGAGGTTGTGATTAATGAACTGCGGAACTGTGGATAGTGGTTAAAAGACGTGGCTGGAGGCAAGAACTGTGGACTGTGATTTGAAAGACGAGACTGTAGATGATGAACTGTGGAACTGTGGATGGTAATTGAACACGTGGCTGGAGACAAGGACTGTGGTTTGGAGGAGGAGGCTGAAGATAACAATCTGCAGGTTGTGGTTGATGGTACAAAGATGTGGCTGGTGAAGTAGTTCTGTGGAGTGTGGCTTGAAAGATGAGGCAGAAGACCCGGGGCCGACTGTGCCCAAAGAGTCTTACTGGACCGGGTTTTCCAGGAGTGCTTCCACAGGCAGTAGCAGGTTAGGAACGGCAGGACTGCAGCAGCAACAGAGAACCGACCAAGCAGGATCAGGAGTAACCAGAATATGACAAGGATCCTGGGAGCACAGGCTAAAGCACCTACAACAGGGTTGTAACTTGAAGCACTGGCATCCCTGTCCTAAACCAGCCCCCTTTTATAGGGAGAGCTTCCCCTGGATTGGCTGGAAGAAACAGGAAACAGGAACTATGCTTAAAACTTGGTCTCCAACATGGTGGCGCCCAGTAATGCAGACCTTTCTGCAAAGCCACATTGCTCACTACCTCTGGTCTCCTAGCAATGGCTCAGCAAGAGCGACCCGCTGTAGCGGCGTCCCGCCACCACGAGCAGATCCCCTCACCGCCACCACTGCTGCCCATGGACCCGGTGCAGCAGCCCACCTCCGTCGCTGCCCGCACACCGACAGAGATGCCAGCCCTGCGGCCCCAGCGTACCAGTAAGACTCCGGACGCTGACAAATCTGCAACAAGTTGCCAACTATCCACGACCTCTTCATCTCCCACTTTTTTAACCTTCTGGCCATCTGAATCCTGGCTCTCCTCCTCTGACACCATCTCCCCTGCTGCCCTCTCCTACGGAGGCCTCTCCTTCACCCACACGGTCAGACCTGATGGCCACCAGGGTGGAGGCATGGGCATCCTTCTCTCCACAAACTGCACATTTTCGTGTCATCCCACCTGAGCCCTACCTCACCTTCTCCACCTTTGAGGTCCACACTATCCACCTCTTCTACCCCATTCACCTCCTTGTGGCAGTGAGTTACCGCCCCCCTAGCCACTGTTCACCTTTCCTTGACAACTTTGCTGCCTGGCTTCCCCACTTTTTCTCCTTCGACCTCCCCTCTGTCATCCTCGGTGACTTTAACATCCCTATTGACATCACCAATGCTGCTTCCACTAATCTACTCACCCTTTCCACCTCCTTTGGACTTTCTCAATGGACCTCCACCCCTACTCACAATCTCGGCCACTCCTTCGACCTTGTCTTCACCCACCGATGTGATCTCTCTGATTTCTCAAACTCTTCCTTCCCTCTCTCTGACCACTATCTGCTTTATTTCACCCTCTCATCCTACTTCCTCCTCTCCACGCCCAGACCCACCACCACCAGTCGCATCCTCGGGTCTCTCAACCCCACTTTCATGTCCTCCCTCAACACTTTCCTCTCTCCTCTTTCCACTATGACTTGTCCCAACCAGGCAGCCTCCTTCTATAACTGTTCCCTAACCGCTGCTCTCGACTCTGTGGCCCCCCTCTCCTCTGTCCCCCTCAGCCGCTCCAAACCCCAACCCTGGCACACCAAACTAACACGTTTCTAACAAAAATGCTCACGCTCCGCTGAACACTCCTGGAGGAAATCTCACTCTCTGCCGGACTACCTCCATTTCAAGTTTATTCTCTCCTCCTACAGCTCTGCTCTTTCCCTCGCCAAGCAATTCTTTTTCCAAGCACTCATCTCTTCTCAGTCCTCCTGTTCCCGCCGTCTCTTTGAAACTTTCAACACTCTCCATCGCACCCCTCCTCCTCCCCTCCCATCCTCCCTCACTGCCACTGACTTTGCCTCCTTCTTCATCTCCAAAATTGAGGACATCCAACACGACATCTCCCATCGTCACCCCTCTGCTACACCCCTGCCCCTTCATCCCTCCCCTCCATCTATCCCACCCTGTCCTCCTTCCGTCCCACTTCAGAAAAGGAAGTCCACTCCCTCATCTTATCCTCAACACCCTCCACCTGCCCCCTGGACCCCCTTCCCTCTCGTCTTCTCCGCTCCCTCTCCCCCACTGCCTGCTCCCACATTGCTCACCTCTTTAACCTGTCCCTCTCTACCGGCATCTTCCCCTCGCCATTCAAACATGCTCTGGTCTCACCTATTCTCAAAAAAACCCAACATCGACTCCTCATCACCCATTAACTACCGCTCCATCTCGCTTCTCCCTTTTGCCTCCAAACTACTTGAACAACTGGTCTACAGCCACCTCACAAGCTACCTTTCTGACAACTCCATCCTCGATCCACTACAATCTGGCTTTTGCGCATTCCACTCAGCTGAGACTGCCCTGGTGAAAGTCACCAATGACCTGCTTTTGGCCAAATCCAGGGGCCAGTTCTCTCTGCTCATCCTTCTGGTCCTCTCTGCTGCCTTTGACACCGTAGATCATCCTCTCCTCCTCCGCACACTCCAAAACGCTGGCCTCTCTAGCAATGCCCTTGACTGGTTTTCTTCTTACCTCACTAACCGCTCCTTCTCTGTGTCTGCCTCTAGCACCACCTCACACCCTTCCAGCCTTCCTGTTGGTGTCCCTCAGGGTTCTGTCCTTGGACCCCTTCTGTTCTCCCTGTACACCTCCTCCCTGGGTGCGCTCATTAACTCCTTTGGCCTTCAATACCACCTCTATGCTGATGACACAAAACTCTACCTCTCCTCTCCTGTTCTGTCCCTCTCTGTCCTCTCTCAGGTTTCCAGCTACCTCTCTGCTATCTCCTCCTGGATGTCTGAGCGCTCTCTGAAGCTCAACATTGACAAAACTGAACTCATCATCTTCCCCCTATCCAGAGCAACATCCCCGACCAATATCTCTATCATTGTTGACAACACCACCATCTCCCCCATTCCCCAATGCCGCTGCCTGGGTGTCACTCTTGACTCCTCCCTCTCCTTTGCACCCCACATCCAAGCTCTGGCACAATCTTGTCGTTTCCATCTACGCAACATTGCTCGTATCAGGCCATATATCTCCCAGAGTGCAACTAAACTCATCATCCACTCTCTGGTCATCTCACGACTTGACTACTGCAATGTTCTCCTCACTGGCCTCGCTTGCTCCGCTCCAATCTGTCCTGAACTCCGCAGCTAGGCTTATCTTCCTCTCCCGCCGCACCACATCTGCCAATCCTCTTCGACAAAATCTACACTGGCTCCCATTCCCCTACAGAATCCTCTTCAAACTCCTCACCCTCACATACAAGGCCATCTCTAATTCCACTGCTCCCTACATCTCCAACCTCCTCTCCCTTCATGCTCCCTCCCACCTCCTACGGTCGACAAATGACCGTCGCCTCTCCACCGCCCTGGTCACTGCTTCCCATGCTCGTGTTCAAGACTATGCTCGTGCTGCACCCCTTCAGTGGAACGCACTCCCCCGCTCCATTAGACTCTCCCCGACCTTGCAAAGCTTCAAACGGGCACTAAAAACCCACCTATTCATCAAAGCATACCCTGCATACTGCCATCAGGCTACCTCCCGCTTGCCTGCACCTCTTGTCATCTGTCTGTCGTCCCTCCATACTAGATTGTTAGCTCTTCAGAGCAGGGCCCTCTTTCCACTTGTTATCTAAGCCCTCGTCTTGACACATTTCACTTGCAGCTCTCCCCTACTCAACGACCATCTTTACCCTGCTAGTAAAGGCTCATCTCCATCTATGGCCACCAGCCCCTAGTAGTATGATGATCACTCCCTCAATACTTACATCTTAGCTGTATTATGTCTTGAGAATGTGTGTACTCTATTTGTTATTTATTTACTGTAATGCTATGTTTTGTCTCCTTGTACTGTCCTTTGTATGGCACTGCAAAACACATGTGGCGCCTTATAAATAAAATGTAATAATAATAATAATAATAATTGTGACTGTGCAGTAAATAGTGTCTGTATATATATTGGCATGCTGCACTGAATTCCACTGTTTAGGCTCTGCTGTATGTGCTTCCAGACTAGTTGTGCCTGTGCACTATATGTGCACTATAGTGACTGTATAGGGGCACACTGCACTGTGCTCTGCTGTTTAGGCTGTGCTGTTTGTCCATTCAGAGAGTCCAGACTAATTGTAGTCATTCACTGTGTGTGCAGTATAGTAACCGTATAGGGGCACACTGTGCTGTACTCTGCTGTTTAGGCTGTTCAATGTCCATCCAGAGACTTCAGACTAATAGTGACTGTGCAGCATAGTGACTGTATAGAGGGGCACACTGTGCTCTACTCTGCTGTTTAGTCTGTGCTATGTGCATCCAGATACTCAAGAATAAGGGGCTAATTCAGTAAGCCCTGCAGAAGTGCAGAAATTGTTGATTTCCGCACTTCTGAGCATGCACGCATGGCAGTGTGTGCATGTGTGAGGTCTTAAACTGTGATTGCATGCGAGCACAGTTTAAGAGCCGGCAGGGGGCGGTGGTGGGGTATTGACGCCAGATTTTGTGGGCTTCAACATCAACACACCACTTGAGGGTTTGTTCACGTGCATCTTTAAGCCCTGTGATTCGTTCAGGTTGAACCAAGCTGCAAGTTTAAAAATAGAAAAATAAGACATATAAGATATCTATTGTTTTTGTATTGGTTGAATGATGCGCTTTACTCAAGTGCGCTTTGTTCACATGCATCTATAAGCCCTGTAATATATGCAGTTTGAACCTAACTGCAAGTTTAAAAATAGAAAAATATATACATATATATTGTTTGTACTGGTTGGTGCGCTTGACCCTAGCATGCTTTGTTAACATGCATCTATAAGCCCTGTGGTCCATGCAGTGTGTGGCAGTGTTTCATAGATGTGCTATAAACTGCCATGTGTTTGTGCCACTGCTCTGTCACTTAGTAACCAGCCAGCTTGCTGGTGAAAACAATATTGTGAGCTGTGAGGTGGTTAAAATTGGAAATGACTCAAAATTAATGTTATTGAGGGTAATAATACTCTAGGGGGGAAAAAACATCACAATTATGAGATTTTAGCATTTTTTGTCAATTTTTTAAATACAATTCCAACTCCACATCCAAATCCAAATAGCCCAAGCAAAATAGGTTTTCACCTAAAAATAATTCCAACAGTTTTGAAACTTGGCACACTTAATTAGAGGTGTCTAGTGATGAACTACACAAAAGTCCTGATGAATTGGAGGTTAGCTTTAGTGGCAGTGACGTGACACATGTCACTTTTTGCGGTTTTTCATTTTTATCTTGGAAACTGTTGGTCCTAGCAAATATGTAGTCATATACAACAATAAAGCTTATCAGTCATAATAGGTTTTCACCTAAAAATAATCGATAATACAATTTTTTATTTCACTTCTTTGAAATGAGATACTTAAACAAAGAGTAACATTTTTGAAAAAGGAAAGTAATTATTTCCAATGTCAGATGAAATAATGTCAATAGCAAGTGGAGTCGTAGGTGATGATAAAGTCACTTGCTACAATGCTTATTCAGTAGGAATGCAAGCAATGTACAAAATAGTGGAACAGCATTTATCAGATGTCAAAATGTCAGAAAAAATTGAGCTCTCCCTTTGGCAAGTATGTCGAATTCTGTTAAAGTTTGAGGTGAAATTGTGGTGATCGACCCTTTGATGATATTCCAAAGGATAAGCATCTGCAAGCAGTCCGATGACGACCTAAAGGCATACATGAAGTATGAGTTAGCTCCCTTTCATTATCGTTGTTTGATGAAAATGGGATGCAGAAAACTAAAAAATCAGCCCTGTATGATGTGTTTGAAGTGTCAACTACTGAAGTTGACTTCCCTGTCTTCGATATTGTTGTTGATGGTGATTTCTTGCTGAGCAAAGTATTGTGGTACAAAGATTCAAAAATGTCAACAATTTGCCAAGTAACTTCTCAAGCATTACTTGGGCAAACGTTGTACTGTGATGTTTAAGAGTTACTCCTCCACCGAGTTCAGTACTAAGAGGGCTGAACAAAGCCAAAGATATAATATCATTCTCTTCTTGCATGGATTTAGTGGAGGTGACACCACGTCGAACTCATGCTGGAAATGTAAAATCAAGTCTGTCATTTTGTTAAGGAAGCATGCTGCAGAGTTGCAAGGTATTGTTGATGTTTTCAACAGTCTAACCTCTTCTCATGAGGCTGTAGCAGAGGCAGGGAAAAGAATGTTTCTAAAATTGTACGGAGCACCTGCTTATAAACAGACATACCTCAACTTGTATCGGTATCACTTATTCACACAAGCAGTGTCTAATGTCAAACCGGACATTGTTGCACAACCGCCAACGGAAGGAGCAGCAAAACAACATTCCTAATGAGTATAACACCAAGTACAATTTTGGATGGGAAACCAATTATCACCTAAAAGCTGGAGGTGGAAGCAATAAAATAATCGTCTCATTCCCGTCACAACCGAAGACCTGTAATCGGCTCATTCCCGTCACAACCGAAGACCTGTTCGCACCTGACAAAATCTTAAATCTCATTTTTTGTAAATGCAAGTCTGGATCTGGACCGAGGTGTGGGTGTAGAAAAGCTGCACTATGGTGTACAAACATCTGTCATTCTTGCCATGGCGATTGCTTGAATGCCACACATATAATTGATGAGGATGAAGACTAAGAAGATTTGGATTTACTGCTTCAAAATGAAGCCTACCCAGTAACACTATCTCAACAACCTGTCACATCCATCACTTCACCAGAAGAAGCAGAACCCTCCTCAATCAAAAAAATCCAGATTCGAGTGAAATAACTACACAAAACTTTTTTTTACTAGTTTAACTACTTTCCTTTTTTTAAATTTTACTTTTTGTTTATGTATCTCATTTCAAAGCTTTGAAATAAAAAATTGTATTATCAATTATTTTTAGGTGAAAACCTATTATGACTGATAAGCATTATTGTTGTATATGACAACATATTTGCTAGGACCAACAGTTTCCGAGATAAAAATGTAAATCACAAAAAGTGACATGTTTCACATCACTGCCACTAAAGCTAGCCTCCGATTAATCATGACTTTTGTGTAATTCATCACTAGACACCTCTAATTAAATGTGCCAAGTTTCAAAACTGCTGGAATTATTTTTTGGTGAGGGCCTTTTGCCCTTCATTGACTGGGCTAAAAGCCAGTCATGGCAATTTGGCGAGTCAGGTGGTGAGGACACTTACTCTACCTGGATGAAATGCGTTGGGTCTTTCAGCTGAATGACAACTCTCAGATAAGCTATTATCTATTCTGATGTACGAACATTTGCTAGCAGTTTTGAAGATTGTAAACTGTTGGCACAAATGTATATGATTGGAGGTGGGTCTCTTGAGATGGTGAAATATCTGATATGTGTCTCTTCTTATCTTCCATTCTCCCCCAGTTTGTTGAGAACCTGGCTTTTGAATATTTGAATATATGGGATTTTTATATGTATAGTACCAATATAGTGATTCTATAATGATATAGCCTCATAAAATGTGTCTTGGTAGTTGTTTATTGGATGTAATGTATATTCTCCATTAGGCCAGTAGAACATTATTTTTAAATGCGTCAATTTGCAACACATATAGCATTACCTCTGACTACATATTTACTATGTTTGCACAGCCTGTGCCTAAAAACATAATAGATTGGATTGCATTATGTTTAATTTGTACCAGATAATGAATGTCATTTTAAACAGTATTAATACGAGATTTGTTTCAAAATGATATGGCTCGGGTATGCTTGATTGATTGAATGAGTGAAAAAGCCAGGTTTAGGTATCAACGATTGGACCTTCCGCATCATGTGATCGGGACTCCCAGGGGATATATGCCCGGCAGGAACGCTATTGCAGTATCTCTTGAAAAAGAATAGAGAACTATCTGAAACACGTTGAGGCCGTCATCACATCAGGAACATCTGAGGTTACTTCGGGGAGGAAATGCCGCACATAACATCTAAACTTTCCAGCACCCACCGTTAGCTGCAGCACGGACGGAGACGGGGAGAAGCGGTTTCTAACTTCCACCTTGAAAGTAACACAGACTGTGTACCTGTGATTTTTACCTTTTGGATAAATAAAATTATTTTTATTTGGATCCACGCTGTATCTACATCTCCGGCAGGAGTTGATTATGAAAGAAACCTTTCAAGGCACGCGGGACTGAATTTTAATGTAAGTTCCATATTACTTTTAAAGTATGTACAGCGGTGAAGATTTTGTTCAATGAAAGATACCTTTCTGTGACTGCGGGTGAGAACACTAAAGTAAGTGTCTGCCCACCAGTTAAGCCACAGAGGGAAATCTTGCTAAAGTATCAGTAACAGGTGCAACGTTAAGGAGCCCCCGCAACAATATAACATCTTTAAACTGAAACATTTTAGCAACACATGTTACACCCTATACTTGGAGTGAACATACACTGTTTATATTATTTATACCTATTGTAAATTATCCAGCACAGGCAACCTGAATATTTTGTTGTTTATCTCCTATTGTGGTAACCGGAAAAAATTCTCATTCTTAGATGGAATCACACCATATGTTATAATGAACTATTTTGCCTAAATAAATAAATAAATAAATAAATAAATAAATTAATTTGAGCATTGTATTTCAGTATCTTTTATGTATTTTATTTTTATCTTAAATAAGCCTTTTGAAATGGGTAGAATACTTACTGATGGAATTTATGTAAGATTGTCTTTCACATTCTAATAGTAAAATACAATTTAACATGATTTCTTGAGGACCCTATAAATCCAAATTACTATTAATTTATATTATAATTTTTTTTATACATAGATTTTTTTCTTTTAAAATATGGGTATATTTATGAAACATGTAAGTAGATACTTACTTCGAAATTGCACTGACACCACTAATAGGTTTTCAGATTTTAAATATTTTTAGCAATTGTCCAAATCCTAATCTGACCTAATTGAAGAATTAAATTAAATTAAATTCACATGACTTGTCTTAATGGACCTAATTAATTATATAAATAGTAAGTATTATGCTTACCAGTAATCCGCAGTCACATCTGTATAGTGTGGAATCCAAATGCAAAGTGACTGCTTATCCAAAAGGGCTCTCTATTTATCCACTGAGCGATTACATCACTTCCTGTTTGACAACTATTTCTATTAAATTAAAATACTCCTTATTTTTATATTTTACTTTTTATATTTATTTTTTATATTTATTGAAAGGAATACATACGTGTAACTCAACATTTGTGATATATAGAATTACCTGTGAATTTGGAAAAGCATATTTGGGGAAGACTAAACGTATGATAAAACTACGCTTTCAGGAACATTTGAGGAATATTAAAAACAAAATCAATACACATAGTTTACCAAGACATTTTCAAGAATTCCATAATTCCAACACAAAAGGTTTGATGTTTACCATTCTGGAACACGTTAAAGAGAATGAAAGGGGAGGGAACAGAGAGTTGTAATTATCAAAAAGAGAGTCATAGTGGATTTTTATCCTCAATACTCTGGTACCACATGGGACTAATGAGGGAATAGATATAGTGTCATTTTTATGATCAAATAATCACAAGTCGTAACTTGAGTTAACTCTTGAATTATTGAATAATAACAAGTGCTGTTTATGAAATTAATGTGGAATATTGATATGTAAATTCATTTATGATCTACAATAGCAATTATTTACTATTCCTCTATTGAACGTTTGTATTGAAACATTTTTGTGTGAAACGTATGTCAATGAAAGAACTCTATTGTAGGTAAAAGATTAAAAAGTGGGCGACATAAAACATCCTTAAGATGGTGAATGTCAAAAGCTCCAAATGTGCCACGTTCTGTGTTCTCAAGTCTCCGGTCCACAGTATATTCAGTTCTGTGGTAACTTTCTTTATCTCGATGGAAAAAGATAGATCATAGAGCAGATCAAATTTAAAGGGACAACACGTTTTATTTTACACAGGACACTCACAATTTACACAAAGAAAAAAGGCATATAACCAATCAAAGTGGATAAGTGTGGGTGTAGGCTTCTAACGTCATCACGTTACCCTCCCAGAATGGTATTTGGGACAACACTGGCGGCTCCGATAGCACACCAGTTTGGAGTAGCTTTGAAGTCAGAAGTCAAACAACGTCCACAATCCAGGAGAAAACGCCACCAGCTTGACGCGTTTCGGACAACACCTGTCCTTCCTCAGAAGCTTGGTGGTAAGTGGGCACTATATGGCTGAAATTGAGAAACAACTCTCCAGTGGGAACACTTATAAGAAATTGAAAAGTGACCCCACAGTGAGAATTCAAAAAGATTTATCTACCCTTACGAAGGAAGCTGTATCTAATTAGAATCGGATTTTATTAATATTTTACATCCTTCAGTACTTACCATTTATGTCCTGCCTAAAGTCCATAAGGACCCCCTCCACCCACCAGGCAGACCTATTGTATCGGGCGTAAATAGCATTACGTCGAATTTATCCGCAGTGGTAGATGCTTATATACAACCACTTGTCAAAGAGACAAAAGCTTTTCTTAAGGACACAGGAGACGTATTACGTATTTAAGAGAATGTTAAATGGCAGGATGATTATATTTTGGTGAGTGGAGATGTATCTACTCTTTACACCATTATTGATACTAATCTTGGTATTAAAGCAGTGTCTTATTTACCATTCTGGGAGGGTAATGTGATGATGTTAGAAGCCTACACCCCCACTTATCCACTTTGATTGGTTATATGCCTTTTTTCTTTGTGTAAATTGTGAGTGTCCTGTGTAAAATAAAACGTGTTGTCCCTTTAAATTTGATCTGCACTATGAGCTATCTTTTTCCATTGAGATAAAGAAAGTTACCACAGAACTGAATATACTGTGGACCGGGGACTTGAGAACACAGAACGTGGCACATTTGGAAGTTTTGACATTCACCATCTTAAGGACATTTTATGTAGGTTCTCTGCACCCACTTTTTAACCTTTTATCTACAATATTGTTTTTTGGAATTTTGTGAGGATTCCTGTTTTTAAGTAGGCTGCATTGACCCAGGCAGCGCATTTGTTCAATATCTGTTTTAATGAAAGAACTCTGTCTTTAGCCCTATTCGATATCAATAACATTATTAATCTTTCATTGAATTGTTTGTACTGAAATCTTTTCTATGTGAAATGTATGTCAATTGAAAGACTTCTGTCTGTAGCCTCAATGGGTATTATGTATGATAAGTGCACATAGGCCCTCATTCCGAGTTGTTCGCTCGGTATTTTTCATCGCATCGCAGTGAAAATCCGCTTAGTACGCATGCGCAATGTTCGCACTGCGACTGCGCCAAGTAACTTTACTATGAAGATAGTATTTTTACTCACGGCTTTTTCTTCGCTCCAGCGATCGTAATGTGATTGACAGGAAATGGGTGTTACTGGGCGGAAACACGGCGTTTCAGGGGCGTGTGGCTGAAAACGCTACCGTTTCCGGAAAAAACGCAGGAGTGGCCGGGGAAACGGTGGGAGTGCCTGAGCGAACGCTGGGTGTGTTTGTGACGTCAACCAGGAACGACAAGCACTGAAATGATCGCACAGGCAGAGTAAGTCTGGAGCTACTCTGAAACTGCTAAGTAGTTAGTAATCGCAATATTGCGAATACATCGGTCGCAATTTTAAGAAGCTAAGATTCACTCCCAGTAGGCGGTGGCTTAGCGTGTGTAACTCTGCTAAAATCGCCTTGCGACCGATCAACTCGGAATGAGGGCCATTATGCAGAGAAATAGGTTATATACTAATAGAACAACCTATATTAATTGGCAATATTGTTCTCTATACAATTAAAATATGGGATAATGTTATAGAAATAATCTGTATGATCTATGGCCTACTTTCCTTATGGATTGGAAAACTGCCCTAATAGATATGAGGAAAAAAATTGATTAAAAACCTATGGTTTCTATGGATTAAAAGGACTCTAATCAGTATTACTGTCTTTTTTAGTTAATATATATATATATATATATATATATATATATAAATTAGTCATAAAATATGTATATAAAATATTTTCAATCACTTATTAGACACAAGAAAAAAAAGCACACTTAAAATAATATTAGAATTATATATAATTAAATTAACAATAATTCTGTTGACATAAGCAACAGATATATATTATTGATAGATACGGGAGATAAATAACCCATAGGTTAAATAAAAATTATCATTATAAAATAAAAAGTTATTTTTCACATAATAATTAACACTACACCTTCAGTCACTAACACATATATACATAGTTAATGGTAAATGGTGTGAATGCTGATTATTTTACAGGACAAAAAGCAATACCTTAATACACTTAAATCCGAGCCGCTGCGGCCGCTGTATGAAATCCTTACCCTACGTACTTTTTACACAGTAAACGTACAAAGACCCGTACCTTGTAGGCACTTTGCGTACCAACGCCGCAACAGACGTACAAAGTACACGCAGTGCATACACACACACACTGACAGCACAATGCAGCTACATGTGTGGTAGAAATACACCTTGAACCTTAGCAGGAAATGGGACACGACACCAAATTGTATTTCAAAACTATGTTGGGGTCCAACCCACCAATGGTTATTTTACTTAGCAGGGGGTTACAACAATAATGCAATACAATAAGAGAAAAAGGCTACAGTCAATGGTACATACGTTTGTTCGCCTGCGCTTCCCGGTCCGGTCCTCAGTCATCAAGGTAGATGATCTTCAGAGATTGTGATTGACCGGGCCTGCAGCTGGCTTTTTATACATTTGTCCAAACACAATGGAAACTGTAATCTCTTTGTCTATTGGTCACTGGGATGGTCATTTACAGTACAGGAGAGGTCATAGGTCAGTTTGAATAGGTGGGCAATGTCTGGTCCAGGTGCACTTGCAGTTGGTCTCCATTGGGTTCCCGCCGAATATCAGGAGTACATTAAATACAGTTGGTATTAATATTCTGCTCCTGCGCATAACTATTCACAGGAGCGTGCGATCTTCAGCAAACCAACACCAGAATATTGTTCTAAAAATACTCTACAGCTGGATACTAAACACCACCTCTTAACCTAATTCTGTCCCCTCATATCCTGTAAAGGTGAATCCCTTTGTTATCATACCCTCTAAGCATGTGTAACTCGCTGGTGTGGTGCATGCTGACTATGTGTAAATCGTGCACTATGTGTATTAACTATGTAATGTGTTTTTATGGCTTTTCCATGCGATCACAAATACTACCGTAATTACCCATACCACGCGCTAATACGCAGGACCACATGAGCAGTCATACGCAACTTGCGAATATGTGCATGCACAGCAGAACAAGTACGCGCATGGAGGCCATCTGTGTGTAGTTTGTACGTGATGTGTGTACTGAAATATTTTTTACTTCGACAGTCCACCCTTTAGCAGTCATCAATAACTGCCACTCTTTACTACTGAACAGAAAATATTATCTACACAATATATACAAGTTTGGATGATCGGGGGAGAGTTGTAGGTGGGAAATGTATAACCTAGTGGGATAGTAAAAGCATGTATGTATGAATCAATGTCTGAGGGGCATGTATCATTGTGCCGTATATGTTCAAAATAAGCTTTGAGGTATTGCGAAGTATACATTAAATCCTTCTCATCCCGTACTAAGGGTCTGTAAATGGGCAAACAAACACTACCAAGCTCTTTTTGGCTTCTTATACCAACAAATGGGGAGCACATTTAGTTGATGATACATGGAGGGGGAACATATGTGAGTGCTAGTATATGTGGATAACACCTGTCGACTATGTGTGCTATTAACTGGAGGTTGCAGAGATGAAGATAAGACACATAAAAATGCATTCACATAAACATTGGGTAGGGTTGACGTCTTTTCCGGTTGGATGTTTTTGGCTATAGGGGGACAAAGAGAAAAATGGTGAAAGAAACAGGCCATGAAATTTATTTGCAATCCTTATCATAACACTGTCTCTATGGATGGATCATAAATCAAATCTGCTGCTGTAACAACGCCCTCGCTCCTTAGACTCATCAAATTTGTGCTGTGCTTGCGCCGCATCAGAATTCAAACACACCTGAATATCAAACCAATAATTATGACGAAACCCAGGATACAAAGGAGAAACTTTCCTACACTTGCAATTACATTCTGCGCCCACTCTCCTAATCCAGAAAACCATTTGAGTGGGTTTAACTATGAGACCCAGCCGGTCAATTCATTACCCACAGCCGTCAAGGTAAGATTGTGTCTCCTCTGGAATGCCTACTTCAACTGCAAGATCTCGTCCATCCTTTGATCGATGATCTCCGTGGGGTCGTCAGTGCTGTTCGTAATGTACGTGCAGCACTTCACACTATATTGAGTTGCCAGAGTGACACAGTACCCACCCGTCACAGCCGTGACATAATTCAGGTCCATCCTGTGCTGGACCAACTCCATCTTGTAGGCTTGTAACTCCCTGCCCGTATACCTAAAGGTGTCATCATACATCTCAGTGATATTATCTATCAAGTTCGCAAGCACATGGATATACCTAAAATGTATAATTCCTCTGGCAGTACGGGTGATGTCTAATGCAAGAATAATTTGAATCCAGGTGGATTCATGGATCAAATCAGAGGCTGCGTGCTCTGCCCTATCTATGATGTGTCTCTTGATGATGTGTTCATAGTGGGTATGAGTATAAGGAGTCTGAGCGTTGCAGTGAATATCTTTCATTTTATCGTGCTCTAAGGTCATGACCTCTGGTAGTACCCTTCCAATGTAACACAATCCCTCAGAGCTCGGAGTGAGCCACTTGTACGCTTTCCTCCCACATAAGAAATAGGCATCATCTGGGAGAACATAGGGGACAGAATTTAACAACACCATATTGCAAATATTCCAGGTAAAGAAACCAATCCCCAGTTCTCTCATCTGCTCAGTACAAGTATCAGGTTGGATGATGTGGGCACAATACCCCGGCGATACTTTTCCAACCCACATGGTCTTGCTCCCACGTGTATACCTATACCAAAAATACCTCCCACTGTTGGCTGTCTTGCGTACAAGTTCAGAGTCAATAGGTATCCTATCAGCTCTGTGTGAGAAGGTCATTGTCTTGTTATTCCAGGTTACTTCCCAATTTCCGGGTTTTCGGAAATTGGAGACATTAAAGCATATTAGTGATCTGTCTACATGATACTGGTGGAGCTTCAAACTAGGGGGCCTAGATATATTGAATTTCTTGTCCACCGGTCTCCCACCCCGTAATTCCAGTACCTCATCTAACGGTAAAGGATATGGCACTAATCCCGACTTACTCTGTCTTTGAGGTACTTGGGAGCACACCCAACATTCTGTCTGATTTAAGACCTTACCCACTAATGAGTGGTAATCACTCAACGGATGTCGGTCCAGGTCGATATTAAAGTTGGACTGACATCTCTGGATGCACCCATCTTCGACTATGTTCTTGCAATATCTACAAATACAATATTCGTCAGACAATAACCAGCCTTTACTCGAGTGATGTGCTGCTCCTGAGATCCTACAAATTCATACTCGCAGTCAGAAGCCATTCCAGATCCTTTCTCGACCTCTCTGGGACCCTCACCAAAACAGATTGTCCTGATCAAAAACAAAATTACCAGCAGAACCCGAAACGCATTTCGTTATGGGAAAGAAGGAAAATAAGGAGGAGAAAAGAAAGGAAAATGCAGTGGGGGGGGGGGGGGGTGTGAAAAAAAGAAAATGGTGCGACAACCGTCCTTGATCTTGTTGCTCTTCGTGCTCAGGTGCCATTCAACAGTCCTGCCTCTCAGCTTTCCCGGAATAGACTCTCTAGTGATATGAGGTTCTCTTCACCTTGCTGTTTGTCACGAGTTTTCTCCGGGTCAGCGACCTTCTTGCAGTGGGACGAGTGGACCCAAGTCTCTCTTTCGGCGACCTTTAATGCTGTTGTGCTGGTTAACAAGACTTGGTATGTTCCTTCCCACCTGTCTATGAGGCAACCTGAGCGTAGAAAATTTCATATCATCACATAATCCCCAGGCTCAATGTCATGACAATTACTGTTCGGCAGGTCAGGAATCACCAGCTTTAGATTTCTTTGTTGATTTCTCAGCTGTTGGCTCATCCTAACCAAATATTTCAGTTATTTCATTATTGCATTTCAAATCATCCTGGGTGTCTATCATTACATGGGGTTGTCGACAAAAAAGAATTTCAAAGGGTGATAAGTTAAGCGGTGACCTGGGAGTGGTTTTGATGCTGTACAACACTAGTGGCAAAGCTTCTGGCCACAACAATCCAGTTTCAGCCATCACTTGCTCAGCTTGTTCTTAATAGTGCTATTTAGTCTCTCTACCTTTGCACTCGCCTGTGGCCGGTACAGAGTATGTAGCTTGCTATTAATACCCATCAGTTTGCACATGACCTGAAAGACTTCACCTGTAAAATGGGTACCCCTATCACTTTCAATCATTCTAGGGATACCATATCTGCACACAAATTCCTGCACAATTTTCTTTGCAGTGAACGTAGCAGTATTTGTGGCAACAGGGAACGCTTCTGCCCAGTTGGAAAACACATCAGTACATACTAACACATATTTCAAATTCCTACAGGGTGGTAACTGTATGAAGTCAATTTGTATTACCTGAAAAGGTCAGTCTGTAGGAGGGATATGGGATGGCTCCGTTGGTATTGCCTTACCAATATTCTTCCTCAAGCAAGTAAGACATGTCATTACTCTCTTACCTGCATGAGAAGAGAATCCTGGCACACTCCAGTAGGCTCTTACCAGCTTGCACATACCCTCTTTGCCCAGATGAGTCAGACTGTGTGCCGCCTCAGCTAGACTTGGAAGATATGCTCTGGGGGCCACTGGCTTACCATGTCCATCTGTCCACAGTCCTGAGGACTCCTGACCATAACCCTTCGCCTTCCAGACTTTATTTTCCTGTAGGGAACACAATTTTTTTCCATTCCAATTTACTGTCGTGTGTTGTCAGTTGTGTGAAGTAAACCATCTCTGGATGAGAGAAGAGAGAGGAATAATAATAAAAAAGAAAAATGTCAGGTTTGGCATTCACCAACAGGCTGTCATACCACCATGCATATCGGTGTCTGTACACAGTCTCCCTCCACCAGTATTCTCATTCTCCACCCTTTGTGCATGACCAGGCACACTGCAGTAATACTGGTATCATTGTGCTGGTGAGATATACTGGGTTTGGGCAGCACTTTGAAGGACCGAGTAGGCATGTGGTGTTTGAACTGTAAGCGGGTCCATGTATTGTACCCTCCTGTAGGTGAACGTAAGAGATGAAGAGGAAAAATCACATAGAGGTTAGTAACAGATAAAGAGAATTTGACAACTGGATTGGGCACTATGGGGAATGACTTCTCTACTTGGTCTACTCCCCTTAAAAAATGATTTGTGTGTTGTATCTCTACTGGGACTATCCCAGCCATCAATCCAGTGTCCTGTCCATCCTAAGTTCATAGGGAACCCGGTATCTATGAGATAATTTCCTCTACCTGTGATGGACATGAATCTAGAACAGTGAAATGTAACATTAGTCTTCGTGTGTGTCTAACATACTTTGTACTTCCTGATCGAGAGCACATTATATGTATATCATATCTTAACAAAGCTCCTGTTAAGTTAATCATGGGCCATTTCTGCTAGAGAAAGAAGCAAAAGTTTAGAGGCCCCATCTTAACCCCAGCAAGTTTTGTTAAAGGGTAATGTTGCATATATTCCGTTCTTCCCATTAACCGAATCTGTGTTTTCTATATGGCTCGTGATTCCTTACTATATGTTCCTTGGTCCCGTCTAGGTGTTTAATAATGTGGCTTGTTTTCTGACTAGGGGGTTTATATTGACTATGTGTCCTACTACTCCTACAATCTCTGGCAAAATGCCCTTCCTTCCTACAAGTGTAACATATTGTTGCCCTTGACTTACCATTAGAGATTTGGCGTATGAGCTGATGGATCTTTCCTGTATGTGTCTGTATACTTACAGTCCTCAACCTCTGCTCCTGTTGTTCTCTGCACCTAGCAATATTTTTGTGTTATTCACTAACGCACTCTCTAAGATAAGCTACTGTGACCCCTCTCCAATTAGGCAAAGATGTTTGCATCCTGTCTCTCAATGCCTTATTGAGCCCTTCCATTAGCACAGAGACAGCCACCTCCCTGTAATTCGCACTGTTCCCTATATCCGATACCCCAGTGTATCTAGCCATTATTTGGAAAGCCTTATGGAAATATTCAGATGTCATTTCATTTTCTCTCTGTTTTATGGAGAAAATTTTGCTCCACTTAACAGCAGTGGGGAAATACAATCCTAGTTGCATGTTGATTCGTTCCACATTGGATTCATCAGTCAGAAGATCATCTGACTCTATTTTATACTCTGTTATACATTTTTGGGTGTCAATATTAAGGGGTAGGCACGCTTTCAAAAGTACTATTACTAATGTCAGGCGCTAATAATATTGGTTAAATTTGAACAGTTGCTGATGGGTGTCTATATCTGTAATAACACCCACTCCACACAACAAAATCAAAACTTGCTCTCGCAACTCATGCAATCTAGATAGCCGCAAGCAGGGTATAATGGCCTGTGGATATGGCACAATCTCACCTCTATGAGGAAGCTTCAATTAGAAGCGAAACGCATCAGAGAAGGTGCCCTAAGTGACCCAGTGGACATTGCATATAGGTCCACATTGATGTGCAGCACTGCTCGAGATTGACAAGCGGGAGACGGGAGGATGCTATATGCGGCGGCTTGAAGACGGGAGCAAAATCAACTGATCAGCGCCTGCGGTGCGCAGAGCTCCGGGAGCCGGACTAACCCCCCCTCTCTCTCTCCAAGCGATCCAAGGTGTGTGTATGAGAGCCAGACACAGTGGGAGACGGAGGACGCCACTTACGGACTGTGGAAGACGGGAGCTTTGCTTCTACAGGTGCTTGTTGTGCACCAAGCCCCGGGTGATATACAAATTTCCTCCATTTATTCTGGATATCTTTTCCACATGTAAAGAATTATTCATCCTTATGAGCAATTGGTTAAACTCATATTTTTATCACACCACATGATAATCAATCATGAAATATTTATGAGCACATCTAATGGGACTGTCATATTCTGAGAACAAAAATTAAGGACATTGTCAACTTATGATTATTAAATTAGCCCTATGTGGTCACTAGTAGCTATATGATCCACCTCTTATGCTCAATTAGTAGGTTTAACATTCAGCTTTTTTATTTGTATGCGCATACTAATTAACTCAATTTTTTATGATTATGTCTATGTAACCTATACATGATTGATTTTTTAGATATTAAAATTATCTTATAATTATTTTATTGAGTGTATTCATGTCATGTTGCCTCTAATTAAATAGTGCAAGGGGTTATTCAGTACGCTTTCAAAAGTATCCGCCAATCTTTGTTTGCAGGTTCATAGGCATTACCCAGATCCTTTACATACTTCTGACATCTGGTTAAATGCTTCCTGGGATCGGGGAATTCTGAAATGATTGACGGCAGCTCTGATCTGGACCACGGGCAATACATTGCATTGCTCCTGGTGAGGATTATTCCCTGACTATCGGTCCTCCTATTGAGAGTTACTATTTCCAAGATGGGATGTAATCCTACCATTCCATTGCTAATCTGCTCACTGTGAGGTGTTAATGTCTCTGTGTAATGAATAGTTTCACACTTACCAATGTCTGTGATCTCACCAGTCCTTTCAGTGGGGGACACTGTTACTGCTCTTACTGATTGGACAGGGCCCACCTGAATTTCCTGTAAGGCGACTGCATCATTTTCCTCTGACCTATGACCTTGGAGAGAGTTCAAAACAGGATACAACTTGCAAGGGTTAAGGTTAACACATTGATTCTGCATTTTTCTATCATTTACAGATATACCATTGATTGTAGCCACTTTCTCCCCTTCGACCTGTGTCGGTAATGGTGTGTTCGTGCCCACACTCCTGCTATGTTTGGAATTTGCTGTGAGAGCCAATTCCCTCTGCACATTCCCCGCTTGCTGCCACAAGTTTAAACAATCATTATGTCTGATCCTTTGTTTTCTAGATTTTATCAGACATATTCTAATCTTTACGTTCTGCAGTACCTCTGGCTCAAAGCTGCACATCCTAGGGAATGATGCCCTATCTTTGTCAGTCATACGTACCCATTCATCACTATAAGCTTCAGCGTGTGGACCATATTTCCCACACATAATAAACGTCGCTGACCCCTTGGGCCGTGGCTCTTCAGCCTGAACCCTGGCTACCATACGTCTCTTACTTGAGCAACTGGCTCCCATTGTGGGTCCTTTCCCACAAACACCACCAAAATACACAATGCAAGCAGACGGTGAAAGCTCTCCGAGCGCTCTTCACCAGCTCTCGCCCACGTTGGCCAGTATTATGATAAACTGTTGATAGTGTAAGGCAATGTACCAATTTAGGGCCCCTAACTGGCTTCTATTCACTGGAAGTTTTTAGGAGTGACTTACCTTTTCCAGTGAATATCTACCGTTGGAGATTTTCCTGAGAGAGACCAGCGAAAACTCCCTATGCACTTATACACAAATCGCGCTTGCGTATGCTTTACACGGTGGTTTTGCGCAAAAAGTTCACACAAGGGTATCAAGTTGCGTCACATATCGCACCCACAAACGCGCGGTCCAATCGCACAGCGTATAGGTACTTGTTACCTATCCGCTCTACGACCACTGGAGTCGAATTCACAAGCTGCGATCCTCAGCCAGAGTGTAACAAAAAACCTTTGCTTCAGTACTACATAATGCACAATTCCCTATTACGATCCTCTGCAAATCTCCTCACGATTTGCGTAATTCACTATACCATATTCAGCATGAGTCAGCCGCCTCACGCTGCCAAGCCTCCACTTACTTGGTGTACCAACGACGGGATCCCGAATTCACGGGGTTCAATACACTCACCCTTTGTTAGGATTATTAGGTTTCTCTGTGTGTGCATACCTGAAATGAGGTCAGCTGAAGCCAGGTGAAAATTAAAACAAGGTTTATTGTAGAAAAGAACCAGTAAAATATCAGCATACAGAAACTGGATCCTTGATTAACATGGAACAGAACACAATATTCCCAGATAATTGTAATGGCTTGTTATAGAAACAGGGAGGATGATTATGCTCGAATATAGGTATAGTCCAGGTTAATTACAGAGGTGAAATAAACATGAAGAAATCCGGGTTTAAACCAAGCAGGGGGAAAATAACATACCAAAACGTAGTAATCAGGCAGGGGTGGAAACAGACTGCAAATAATAATACAGGAATGCAGATGTTGATCCAGCAGGGTTAGAAGTCTTGTAGCAAGGCATGTGTAACGGCAAACTGCAGGAAATGTCTCCAAGATGTAGGTATGGCAGAAGCAAGACAGGATAACTGGAGAGAGCCTAGTCACACTCCAGACGGAACCACAATGATCTGCACATGAATGCTGGTGAGCTGGAGCTAAATAGCAGTACAAGGTGTTGGCCACAGCTGCTCATAATCAGGTAATCAACCTGCAGAGTGTGCAACTGCCATTCAGACCTAAGGCAGCAAGTGAGACCTCTAGAGGCAGGAATGAGACAATGCAAGGCAACACACACACAGACATTCCTAACATTATCCCCCCCTTAAACAGGCGGATTCCAGACGCCTAAAAGTTCACCTTCTCTTCTTTTTTCCTCTCCTCTTTTTGGGTTGCCTAGACCTATTTGAAGGTGTCACAAAGACACTACTCGGCAGTACAGGTCCATCAATTATAAGTCTAGGATCCTCCAGAAGCTCGCTCTCAGAATCAGAGCCACAACCCAACGGCAGTAGTGACCCCTTATTTTCTTGGATCGTATCAAGAGCGGATGGTAAATTTGTAGAAGCCAAACTTGCCGAGCAATCTGCGTGAACACCTAAAGACACGTGCCCACATCTCAAAAACTGAGGGTGCTGCCCACACTGCAAAGGCAGGTTCTCAGACGGGCACACTTTAACAGATTCATCCAGGAGAGCGAGGACAGTTGGTGGACTGAATCTTTCGGAAACTGCCTTGAGGAAAGCGGGCAAATCTTGTAAAACTTGATCTTCTGCATCTATAAGACCATTTACCCACTTCAAGGCCCTCCCTCTGAACCTCATACATATGTTAGCAATGATATCAATAGGGGAAAAGTCATCAAAACTCAGATAATACTTGAAGAGAGCTAAACAGTGAGAGATATTTCCATAAAAGTAAGGCAGTTCCTCAACGACTCGGCTTTCCAAATTAGATGTTACATCAGGGAGGATAGACAACCGTGGCCTCTCAGACAAGATGGACTCTTCTTGCACCTTAGACAGGGAAGTCTCAGATGGCACCGGATGGGCAGACACCTCGGGCAAATCTTGGATATCGGGCATGGCAGGCACCTCTATCTGGTGCTGGACAGGCAGAGCCCCCTCCTGGGGCTGGACAGGCAGAGCCCCCTCCTGGGTCTGGACAGGCAGAGCCCCCTCCTGGGGCTGGACAGGCAGAGCCCCCTCCTGGGGCTGGACAGGCAGAGACCCCTCCTGGGGCTGGACAGGCCTTGGCACAACCTCTGGCAAGGCGGACACCTCTCGGACCTCTGGCAAGGCGGACACCTCTCGAACCTCTGGCAAGGCAGACACCTCTCGGACCTCTGGCAAGGCGGACACCTCTCGGACCTCTGGCAAGGCGGACACCTCTCGGACCTCTGGCAAGGCAGACTTGGATGACTGAGTGACCCTGAAAGACAAAATAACATTTGGACTGACCATTGACACGGCCGTCCTAATTTTCCCAATAGACGGAAAAACAGCATCCTCATGCCATGAGGCAAGGGCAGACAGGTCCACATGCCGTGAGGCAAGGGCAACAGAGACCTCATGCCATGAGGCAAGGGCAACAGAGACCTCATGCCGTGAGGCAAGGGCAACAGAGACCTCATGCCGTGAGGCAAGGGCAACAGAGACCTCATGCCATGAGGCAAGGGCAGTAGGGACCTCAAGCCGTGAGGCAAGGGCAGTAGGGACCTCATGCCGTGAGGCAAGGGCAGCAGGGATCTCATGCCGTGAGGCAAGGGCAGCAGGGACCTCATGCCGTGAGGCAAGGGCAGCAGGGACCTCATGCCGTGAGGCAAGGGCAGCAGGGACCTCATGCCGTGAGGCAAGGGCAGCAGGGACCTCATGCCGTGAGGCAAGGGCAGCAGGGACCTCATGCCCGAAGGCAAGGGCAGCAGGGACCTCATGCCCAAAGGTAAGGGCAGCAGGGACCTCATGCCCGAAGGCAAGGGCAGTAGGGACCTCATGCCCGAAGGCAAGGGCAGTAGGGACCTCATGCCCAAAGGCAAGGGCAGCAGAGTCCTCATGCCCAAAGGCAAGGGCAGCAGAGTCCTCATGCCCAAAGGAAAGGGCAGCAGAGTCCTCATGCCCAAAGGCAAGGGCAGAAGAGTCCTCATACCCAAAGGCAAGGGCAGTAGAGTCCTTATCCCCTCCTGGGGTCGCTGGGCCGGACACCCCTCCTGGGGTCGCTTGGCTGGACACCCCTCCTTTTGAAATTTGAGCACCACAGTGGCATAACAGAGCAGAATTAGGCACTATGGCAGAATGAGGAAAGCTCTTTTTAGGTTTGCGAGCAGGACATAATTGAATAAAATGTCCAGACCTGCCGCAACAAAAACAAAGTTTTTTATCCCTTCTGTGTCTTTTTTCTTCCTCAGAGAGGCTGGGTCGTGGAGAGCTCCAGAACTTGCCTTTGCTTGGGATTGGAAAACAGCGGCCAGAATTGAGAGCACCAGACTCATATTTTTCCCTTTTCCCCTGCGTCTCCTTAAAGGGAACTGGTAATCTTATTGAATATTCAGGCAGAGCAGACAATATCTCTGAAGACAGGGTTTGAATATTCTCCAGTTTCTCTCTGAAATCCAGTAGCAATGTAGAACCCACGAACGGCATAAACTCGAGAGGCAGGGAATTTTTTTTAAATGAAGCCATTTTATGCAATTCCTCTATACCTCAAACTCCTGCACACGTTTATTTGGGCAGATCATTCTGTTAGGATTACTAGGTTTCTCTGTGTGTGCATACCTGAAATGAGGTCAGCTGAAGCCAGGTGAAAATTAAAACAAGGTTTATTGTAGAAAAGAACCAGTAAAATATCAGCATACAGAAACTGGATCCTTGATTAACATGGAACAGAACACAATATTCCAAGATAATTGTAATGGCTTGTTATAGAAACAGGGAGGATGATTATGCTCGAATATAGGTAGAGTCCAGGTTAATTACAGAGGTGAAATAAACATGAAGAAATCCAGGTTTAAACCAAGCAGGGGGAAAATAACATACCAAAACGTAGTGATCAGGCAGGGGTGGAAACAGACTGCAAATAATAATACAGGAATGCAGATGTTGATCCAGCAGGGTTAGAAGTCTTGTAGCAAGGCATGTGTAACGGCAAACTGCAGGAAATGTCTCCAAGATGTAGGTATGGCAGAAGCAAGACAGGATAACTGGAGAGAGCCTAGTCACACTCCAGACGGAACCACAATGATCTGCACATGAATGCTGGTGAGCTGGAGCTAAATAGCAGTACAAGGTGTTGGCCACAGCTGCTCATAATCAGGTAATCAACCTGCATGGACAGAGTGTGCAACTGCCATTCAGACCTAAGGCAGCAAGTGAGACCCCTAGAGGCAGGAATGAGACAATGCAAGGCAACACAAACACACAGACATTCCTAACACTCTTACTTTCAGCTCACACAAATACACAGTGTTTTTCTGTACAGAAAATTTCCACTCTTTCTGATAGACAGCTTTACCCCAGAGGCAGTACAGTTTAGACAAAAGTCTTATACTAATCTGCTTTTGAAATCGAATAGTACTGTGCTATTTGTATTTAAGGTTTACTATCCCACCTTTTAATTGAACAAACTATTGTGTGTTTTGTACTTAGCGTCCGCACTCTTACACAACCTTGCATAAACACACGACCGCGGTGCCTTTTATGCTGCGTGCGCGGTCCTGTACTTTGTCCGGCCCACGTGTAAAAAACGTGTGTCCGCAATAATACAAACCACACAGTCTCTAGAAATGTGAGCAATACAAACTATAATCGCTCACAAACACAACCCACACTTGTTCTGTGTAACCCTTTAAAACCGGACCAGAACTGCGTTTTGTGTTTTTATAATTACTCCCTTAACACACGAATTCAAATTTATCTATATAGCAAACAAATGTATCCGATTTCACACAGATCTAAACTGATCAAAAATCTATACCTTGTGGCAACAATATGTGAGAGGGTATGCAAAGTATCGGTACGCCCTGTGTGTGCTTTTTCGCGCCAAAAAAATTACACAGATTTTTAAATAGCTCTTTTCCTGTTTTACCTCCGAGTTCTTTCAGCACCTCTGCAGACCAGACAGAGCAGACGCAATCTACCAGCACACAAATAGGGTTTTAAAACATCCAAGCAAGCAGAAAAAGGTTTAACGTAAAGATGTATTTCTACCCTTTGCTGATAGATTAAAGTCTGCTGTGATCTGCTAGCCCTTGAGTGTGTGAAAAACCGGATCGAGCCCCCAATTGTGAATGCTGATTATTTTACAGGACAAAAGGCAATACCTTAATACACTTAAATCCGAGTCACTGCTGCCGCTGTATGAAATCCTTACCCTACGTACTTTTTACACAGTAAGCGTACAAAGACCCCGCACCTTGTACGCACTTTGCGTACCAACGCCGCAACGGACGTACAATGTACACGCAGTGCATACACATACACACCGACACGCTGAGAGCACAATGCAGCTACACGTGTGGTAGAAATACACCTTGAACCTTAGCAGGAAATGGAACACGACACCAAATTGTATTTCAAAACTATGTAGGGATCCAACCCACCAACGGTTATTTTACTTAGCAGGGGGTTACAACAATAATACAATACAATAAGAGAAAAAGGCTACAGTCAATGGTACATACGTTTGTTCGCCTGCGCTTCCTGGTCCGGTCCTCAGTCATCAAGGCAGATGACCTTCAGAGATTGTGATTGACCGGGCCTGCAGCTGGCTTTCTATACATTTGTCCAAATCCTAACACAATGGAAACTGTAATCTCTTTGTCTATTGGTCACAGGGATGGTCATTTACAGTACAGGAGAGGTCATAGGTCGGTTTGAATAGGTGGGCGATGTCTGGTCCAGGTGCACTTGCAGTTGGTCTCCACTGGGTTCCCGCCGAATATCAGGAGTACATTACATACAGTTGGTATTAATATTCTGCTCCTGCGCATAACTATTCACAGGAGCGTGCGATCTTCTGCAAACCAACACCGGAATATTGCTCTAAAAATACCCTACAGCTGGATACCAAACACCACCTCTTAACCTAATTCTGTCCCCTCATATCCTGTATAGGTGAATCCCTTTGTTATTATACCCTCTAAGCAAGTGTAACTCGCTTGTGTGGTTCATGCTGACTATGTGTAAATCGTGCACTATGTGTATTAACTATGTAATGTGTTTTTATGGCTTTTCCATGCGATCACAAATACCACCGTAATTACCCATACCACGCGCTAATATGCAGGACCGCGTGAGCAGTCATACGCAACTTGCGAATATGTGCGCGCACGGAAGAACAAGTACGCGCACGGAGGACATCTGTGTGTAGTTTGTACGTGATGTGTGTACTGAAATATTTTCGACTTCGACAATGGTAATTTAATAAGTATATAGCGGAGGCATTACTCGCGCACACAGGGGGGGTTTCCGAGTACCTGGAAACCGCCCTCTGATGAGACAAGTTTTTATTTTTGAGATGGAAACTGGAGTGTCTCCGTTTCAGTAAAAGCCGCGATCGCGTACGTGACCGCGATAGCAGAGCTGCTGCAGCAGAGAGCTATGTAGCTCTGTGTATAGAGAGTGTCCTGGGGGAGCTGCTGGCTGTGCATGCCCAGCCACAGCAGCTCCCTCCGTCCTCACACTGTGCCGCTGGTTTGCCCCCACCTCCTATGCCCTGGTGGTACTGTATGTATGTAAGTATAACATATACAGTAAGTATAACATATACAGTCTAAGGCTGGAAGCCGTCGGCTGGGAGTGCTTCCATAGAAGTGCTGACATAAAAGTGTTATTATAAAATTAGCGTTATACCTGCATTAAATTATATCATCAGCTGTTATCGATTGTGAATGTTGTGAACCGACTCCTCATCACTCCTTGTCCCCAACAGGTACGATTCGTGGAACTACACATACCAGCAAGTTGTACTGCATCTGCTGATTATCTCAAATGAATAGCATGATTGCATAGTTTAGGTACGATTCGTGGAACTATACATACCAGCAAGTTGTACTGCATCTGCTGATTATCTCAAATGAATACCATGATTGCATACTTCAGGTACGATTTGTGGAACTACACATACTAGCAAGTTGTACTGCATCTGCTGATTATCTCAAATGAATACCATGATTGCATAGTTTAGGTATATTGAAAAAGAAAGGTTTTTTTTACCTTTGTAAAGATTTAGTTGGCTGCCTTGTTAGTATATAATGCCTGTTTGTGTAAGCTAATTTATTGCCTTAGTTTGAAGTGGGATTGTATCGGGAGGAGTTTGCAATCATTGCATTCACATGGAAATTGTTCCTATTTAATGTCTATTCTAAGGCTGGAAGCCATCGGCTGGGAGTGCTTCCATAGAAGTGCTGACATAAAAGTGTTATTATAAAATTAGCATTATACCTGCGTTAAACCGAAGGAAAACAGAAGGGAAACATCAGCACACCAACATTACCACAAATGGACTGCCTTAATGCCTCAAAAGTATGTTATTCATCTTATGCATATTATCTGTTTTTTTAACCTATGCAAAAGCATCCCTAATCTGCTCACTACAGTTCTCTCTTATACAAACTCATGTATGTTTTTTGAGGTAATGATTTTCTTGTAATTGTCATTACATGTGTGGGGAAGTTGCTAGGTGAAACAGCTTATTATTGCATGCTGACTGGTGTTTACCTCCTTGAACATTTGGCCATTGTGGTCAGGTGTACTATATCTTTATATTTAGTGAGGTGTAGTCGTGGTGTAAAGCACAGAGTATGATTACTGATTAGTAAAAGAAAACAAATAACAAACACTGAGCAACATCACCAAACAAGTAATTTCAACTTTAAACTTGTCATTTATTTTGTACTTTCTTGACATGGCTACTACTAACAGATGCACAGGCCAAAGTCTTAAAGCTATGTGTGCAGGGGGCGTGGCCTGGCTGTGGATGCAGGAGGTTGTGCAGCACACGAGCTCCTGAGACAGTAGCAGTTTTAACTGCTCAATTGCACTTTTAATCGGGGAATTATAACCCCCCATCTATCTACCCGGGCCCCCCAAGCATTGAACAGGGCGGTTGCGGAGCCGGCGGGTGCCCCCTGGACCCGTGCGGGTTACGGCCTACCCTGCCAGCTGGAGCCGGGACCTCGCGCTCGGAGCAGCCCCGGACCGGAAGTTCGGTGCCCTGCGGCGGAGGGCCGAGACGGAGCTGTCCCCATTACCCCTGGAGCCCCCACACCACTCACCACTCCGCTTCCAGTCTGGGTGAGTCTCTCCCTGGCCGACCCGCTCTGTGCGGCGGTCCCCCGTGTACCCGGCGGTTAGCTCCGTAGTGTGAGAGATCGAGACGCCGGTCACGTGGTGCCGCTCCCGGGGCTGAACGCGGCCGCCGCTACACTCAGCGTGTCCCCTGAGACCCCTCCTGGGCTCCGGAGATCCCAGCCACTGCCACCACTGAATATACCCCGCAGGAGGGGTCTATATGGGGCATATAACAGGCACCTGAAGCTAGTGGCCTGGCGGCGCCATTTTGGATCCTGGCAGACACCTCTAACAACCAGGAATAGAAGCCTGGAAAAGCACCCACAATAAGAGAAGCTGAACGGGGGGGATTTCTAGCCCTGCGGCCAACTAAGGTGTCGGGGAAGGGGGCTGTTGACACAGAACCCCAGCCTAACCCTGACTGCACATTCTTAGCCCGACATAGAGAAGTGAGGCTCCCCCTTGTGGATCCCTATCACATCTCACCTCTCCTACTGTTATACTTGTCTGTATTATAACAAATTACCTTGCCTACGAATATTCACCGCAGTGCGACCAGCATGTCTCCACCCAAAAGAAAATAGATGCCTCCTCCTGCAGCCATGTAGGGCCGTCTCGAGGGATGATGGCTGACGCCTTCTGACACGTTCTATCACCCAAACGACCACAGATCTGTCTTGCGGACTCTGCAGTCTCTTGCTAGGTCCGACATGATAACGCATCCACCCAGGCATGTCTGTAATTAAGCGACTTACCGAACGCACTCACCACTGCATATGACACTCTCTTCTACAAGGTGGCGACATAGGGATTTGTGAATATCAGCCCCAAACTCTGGGACACGGGACCGGGGGAGTAATCAAGGTGTGACCTGAGGTACTGGGTCGCCCGACACCCCTGCTTCAGTGCTGGCCGTGCAGGTTCCGACGCTCAAATCCCCTTCCTACCACCCATGAGTCGCAGGAAACGTAGGGGAGTGAAAACCTCTACTTGCCATTCTGACGCCACCCCCCGCTCAGATTTAAGGAGGTTTCTCAATCTCCGGAAAGATACAGATATGGCGACTCCATCGACGCCTTCCTCTCCGGCACATGCTGAGAGGTCGGAGACGCAAGGCGAACCCAGGGTGATTACACCAGATAGGAGCTCCGCTGGACAGCAGGACATGCAGAAGGTCCTCGCCCTCCTACAGACCCTGCCCACTAAAGCGGACTTCACATCTTTGGAGAGTAAACTTCGGGATGTGGTCCACTCTGAGGTGTCCTCACTTCGGTCGGAACTGACTCAGCTGGGCTCTCGTATTGAAATATTGGAGACCAGGGGAGATGACTCCAACGCTTTCCAACACGCATTGGTGGATACTATCAGACTTCAAGCAGAGGAGATTCAGAAGTTGCACGACCATCTTGATGATATAGACAACAGGGGACGTAGGAACAATCTGCGGGTGAGGGGCATCCCTGAAGACATACCACAGCAAAGCATCCCAGATGCCCTTAATAAGATCTTTGGTGCAGTCCTGGAAACCGACCCGAACGACCCCATTGTCTTTGACAGGGCACACAGAGCACTGCGCCCCAGAGGCTTGCAGTCCGACCGTCCAAGAGACATTATTTGCCGTCTTCACTACTACAGCCAAAAAGAAGAGATAATCAGGAAACTTCGTAACGCCGGAGACCTAGACTTCAACGGCTCACCTATCCAGGTCTTCCAGGATCTTTCTCGCCACACCCTACAGTCTAGACGTCAATTAAAACCACTAACAGATGCCCTCCGCAAAAACAACATCAAATACAGATGGGGATTTCCTTTCAGCATTACAGCAACCAATGATGGCCGGTCTGCAACGATTAGGACCCCTGAGGATGTTGCCCCCTTCTGCTCCACCCTATCTATTGACCCAGTACAGGTCCCCGAATGGCAATCCGTAGGCTTGAGGATTCGCCCCCCCCAACCTCCCCGGGCTGATATACCTTTCCAAACTGTGGGATCTCCCTCAGCAGCACAGAAACGGAATCGCTCCCTTCCGTCCCCGTTATCTTCATCATCCTACTCGGCTACGAAGACCTAATCACCCCACCTTGGGAGTGGCATCTTTTTCTCACTACCCACGATTGATTGGAATAAAGAGGACTGCTTCAATATGTCGAGTCACTGCAGGAGGGACCACGGCTCCTACAGGAAGACTCCCTCCCTTGAGGCACCTTGAGGTTGAGGGACACGATGCCTCTCGGATCACCGTCTCTATGTATGATAGTCACATCATGCCCGAGGGACCTAGTCATTTCAGTTTCCCGAATAGAGTGAGATTGAAGCAACTTTGTCACGGTCTCTACTGCATTACCATAGTTCGGTTACAGTACTGCCCTTATTGTTGTGACATGCAATGTTCATATTATTGTGGTCGCTAATTATGTTACACTGATATAGTTCGTGTTGGAGGGCGGATCCGTCCCTCCCTTATTACCCCACTTACACCGCAATGTTTGGTCCTGGAACGATCAGCGGGAACACTGTCCCCGTTGTTCGTATCACCAGGAGCGGTGTTATGTCTTCATTTGTTCAAATGTTCTATATTGTTCTGCTTTTCTGTTCTGTTGTTCTTCCTCTGTCCGCTTCTTTCTCCCCTTCTCTTCTTCAGGTTCTCTCCTCCCTTCCAAAACTACCTAGGCACACCAACGCCCAAACCCTACCCTATGCCGATGGGACCTTTGTCAGACCAGACTCACTATTTCTTTTTGGAACAGGTAAATGGCGTTACTAAAAGTGGTTTCTATTAATGCCCGGGGAGTCAACATTCCTGAGAAGAGGTCAAGGGCCTTACGAGAATTGAAAGCCGAAAAAGCAGACGTTGCCTTTGTGCAAGAAACCCACTTTAAAGAGGGGGTGGCCCCCTCTCTCGGGAATCGAGACTTCCCTACAGGGTATTTCTCCAATAATGTGGAGGGTAAGACTCTGGGGGTAGCGATTCTATTTGCCAAACATGTCGCCCTTGCAGATGTTGTTTGCCATAAACTTGTCCCTGGCAGGGCTCTGCTTATAAACTGCACTATCGCCAATAGAGCTTTTACTTTTCTTAATGTTTATGCCCCCAACAAGATACAGCCAGGCTTTTTGGAAAGAGTTCTCACACAAGCCCAACCCCACATTGATGGGGTTTTGCTCTTTGGCGGGGATTTAAACTGGTCCTTGGAACCCCGACTAGACTCCTCCAACACCTCCCCTAGGTATTCGGACAAATTGCACCGTAGGGTCAGGAGGACTCTACATAACTTTCAACTCATTGATGTCTGGAGGATACAACACCCCTCCACTCGAGATTTTACCTTTTATTCACACCCTCATAACACTTACACTAGGATTGACTACTTATTTATCCCGCATAGATTTTTGCACCTGGCTGAGGCATCTGCTGTGGGCAACATGTCCTGGACAGACCATGCTCCTGTCTCTTTGGGGATTCGCCTGTCCCCTGCTCGCCCGAATTCCTACAAGTGGAGACTAAACGAGATGATCATCCAGGATCCCGGTTGCCAGCAGCAGATCAGAGAGGCTATAGCCAACTATATCGAAGTTAACGACACAGAGGGAATCTCTAAAGTGGTAGTCTGGGAGGCCCATAAATGTGTAATAAGGGGAAAACTTATTCAACTGGGCGCCCATAGGAAAAGACAACATATGGCGGCACGAGAGGCCTTGTTACAAAAAATTCAAGCCTTAGAACTTCTCCATAAATCTACCATGTCTGAGGATAACCTCCAATCATTACTAATGGCTCGGAAGGAATTGGACTCGCTTATGTCCCACAGATTGAAGTTAGAAGCTAGGAATTGCCGTAGTCGTTATTTTCTATGGGGGAACAAGCCTGGGAAGCTGCTGGCGCGGGCTCTCCAGGCCCAGCGCGCGGCATCGTTTATATCTAAAGTAAAATCGCATACGGGAACAACACAACACACCACGACTGAGATAGCAGCAGCCTTCCGACACTATTACACCCAGTTATACAATCTAAGAGGCCCCACGGAGGCAGAATCTGACCTCTCCCGAAAGGCCTCTATTGCTGAGTTTTTACGTGAAATTAATTTCCCCACTCTTACACCTGAAGAAGTCGAGTCACTTGAGAACCCCTACACTCTGGCAGAGCTTGAAGAGGCTGTCAAAGCCACCCCGAATGGCAGGAGTCCGGGCCCTGACGGCTTCTCTTTAGCATATTATAAGACATTTGGGGATGTTTTGCTACCTCTGATGCTTAGAGCCTTTAATCAGGTTTCAGACCAGTCCTTCTTCTCTCCCCAGTCTATGTTAGCACATATCACAGTGATCCATAAGGAGGGCAAAGACCCGTCACACTGTTCCAGCTATAGACCCATTTCCCTGCTAAATGTGGACTTGAAGCTCTTCGCCAAATTAATGGCGAATCGCTTAAAACTCTTCCTCCCAAAACTAATACACTCGGACCAGGTGGGTTTTGTTCCAGGCCGCGAGGCCAGGGACAACACCACGAAGGTGCTGGATTTAATTTATTACGCATCAACTTGTAAATCCCCCTCCATCCTCCTCTCAACAGACGCAGAAAAAGCGTTTGACAGAGTGGACTGGGATTTCCTGTTGGGGGTGCTGGAGCACATGGGCATGGGCATGGTAGGCCTCCAGAGAATTAGGGCCCTGTACTCCGGCCCCGCTGCTCGCGTTCGTATCAATGGTGAACTATCGGACCCGTTCCAGATACGGAATGGCACTCGCCAGGGGTGTCCTCTGTCACCACTTATTTTTGTGCTTTGCATGGAGGCCCTGGCGAGGGCCATCCGCCAGAATGTTAACATCACAGGGCTGCAGGTCGGGACGAAGGAGTACAAGCTTGCCCTGTTTGCAGATGACCTCCTTGCAGTGATTTCTAATCCTTTGACCTCTATACCCAACCTTCTTAAAGAGTTCAAGCGTTTTGGAACTCTCTCCAATTTTAAAATTTGTCAAAATCTACAGCAATGAATTTAACACTAGACCAGACCAGCCTCCAAGTACTACAATCGATCTCGCCCTTTGCATGGCACCCAACACAATTAAAATATTTAGGAGTAATCCTACACAGGGATCTTTCCCAGATTTACCAATTGAATTTCCCCCCATTACTATCAAAACTTCAATCTGACCTCTCCAAATGGGGTGGGAAAAAAATCTCATGGATAGGGAGAATAGCGGTAATCAAAATGAATATTTTACCCAGAATTCTTTACCTACTACAAACTCTGCCGGTCACTATCCCTCGATCATGGTTCCTCTTACTACAACGAAAGATCAGAGACTACATTTGGGCGGGGCGTAAACCCCGATTTAAGCATGAGATCCTCTTTAGACGAAAACATCAAGGAGGCCTTCAGCTTCCCCACTTTCTATCCTACTACCATGCAGTACTCCTTACGAGGGTCATGGAGTGGAGTAGTGAACTCCACAGGAAACAATGGGTAGACATTGAACTGGCCTCTCTTCCCTCTCTTAGCCAGAACTCCCCCTGGCTTTCTAAGGTCCCCCAGATATTGCACCCATTAGCTGGCCCCATCTTTTCGTGCTGGCGTCTTTTACGCTCCCTCCCGCATCTTTCAGCACACCCCTCCCCACTCTCACCGTTGTTTGGGAATCCAGAGTTCCCCCCAGGGTGCCACTCCCTGTCATTTTATTTGTGGCAGGAAAGGGGCATCCTGAGAACTAATCAACTGCTGGACTCATCTGGTATAATACCTTTTCCCGAACTGCAAAATAAATGGAATCTACCCAATAAGGAAATCTGGAGATATCTCCAAATTAAACATTATCTACAGACTTTTTGCTCTTCTGGAAAGGGTATACGAGCACTGACCCTATTTGAACAGATGTGCCTCTCCCACACATACCCTAGACACACTCTCTCCACGTTCTACAAATGGATCTTGAACCATAGATTTTCTTCCCAACCGAAATTTGTCAGGGATTGGGAGTTAGACCTAGGGGGTTTGGTGACCACAGATGATTGGGAGGGTATTTATAAAAATACCTTCTCACTAACTACAAATGTGCTAGTCTTGGAAACTCACTACAAGGTACTTACAAGGTGGTATAGATGCCCAAATATCCTTGCGAAAATTTATCCTGGAGTACCCAACACGTGCTGGAGATGCGGGACTGCATTAGGTACCCCACTACATATATGGTGGGAATGCTCTCTTTTGCAACCATTTTGGCGCAAGGTGGTGGAGACAGCTAGCATTATCCTTGGGGAAGACTTACCCTTTTGCCCGGGTTTTTGGTTATTAAATCACACGCATACACCTAGATATCATCTCAAGAAATCACTACTTCGCCATATTTTGAGTGCCTCTAAGGCAGTGATCCCAGTTCACTGGAAATCAACAGTGTCCCCCACTATGAGAGAATGGACGGCCCGCTTAGATCACTATATGGCAATGGAAGACCTTATTCTATCTTTGGAAATGAGAAACACTTCCTTCATAGCTACTTGGAGCCCATGGCTGGAATACAAAGCCACAACCCATCACAAATCCTCTCTTTAAGAGAAACCCATCCGCCATGCCTCCAGTAGTTATATGATATAAATCACGGTTAAAGCTCCTTAGGTTAGGATGAGAACCCCTCCCCAAACCTTGTCTCTCTACGCTATCTTTCCTTTTACTTCTCTACATTGAGAGTAACACTACTCCTAATCCCTTTCTCTTTCTCCCTACTTCTCGCTACCCTTCTTTCCTCTCCTACTTCTACTCTCTCTCTTTCGCTTCAAGAAGTTGTAATCCACGAAATGTATAAGACCATACTCCTTTATGCCTTGTTTATATTTCTTTCTCTGGAGATGTGATGCATATGTGGAGGAGAGATATCCCCCTTCACGGATCTTTCTGTTTTACGTGGTATTGAGTATCTCCAGATGATGTTTCTCTGATGGTACTAGAAGCTATTGTAATGTTTCTGCAACTTCTTGTTTTTGCTCATTTTGAAACTTCAATAAAAAACTATTTGCAAAAAAAAAAAAAAAGCTATGTGTGCAAATGCTAGGAGCTTAGGAGACAAAATTCCAGAGCTAATTGCAATAATGACAAGGGATAACCTGGATATTGTGGCAAATACATGGTCATGGTGCAATGAAAATCATGACTGGGACATTGCTATACCAGGATGCAATTTATTTAGGAAGGATAGAATGGGAAGAATCGGAGGAGGGGTAGCAATGTATGTGAAAAAAAACATAAATACTACTTTAATACAAAATTTTACCTGATGTAAATTGGAAGGGGTCTTTTGCTAGTTCAGCTATAAGTGGCAAATTTCTAAATTCCTTACAGGGAGCATCTCTCAAGCAATTGGTGAGGGAGCTCACTCGCAAAGACTCCATATTAGATTTAATTCTCACAAATGGTGACAGGATATAAGACACATATGTGGGTGAGCACCTGGGATCCAGTGATCATCAAGCAGTATGGTTTAGTATAAAGACAGGATCCAACTCCTGTCACACAAAAACAAAGGTGTTGGATTTTAGGCATGCTGACTTTGCAAACATGGGGAGATGTTTAAGTGATTCATTGGCAAGCTGGAGGGACTTGGAAGGAGTGCAGGAGAGGTGGGAAAACCTGAAAAGGGCAGTACTAAGGGCAACAGACCTTTGTATCAAAAGGGTTAGGAAAAGCACCAGGAAAAGGAAGCCAGTGTGGTTCACAAAAGAAGTATCAACTAGTGTGAAAGCAAAAAAGCTGCTTTTAGGCAATACAAACAAAAATAATAATGACAAAGAGGTGTATCTTGACAGACGGTAGGATGCTAAGAAAGTGATCAGACGTGCAAAGGCAGAAGCTGAGGAGAAAATGGCCCAGTCAGCAGATAAAGGGGGCAAACCTTTTTTTAAGTATATAAATGAAAGGAAAAACTCAAATGGAGGAATAATAAGACTTAAGACAGAGAGTGAGAATTTGGTGGAGGGAGACAAGGCAATAGCAGATCACCTAAATCATTATTTTTGCTCCGTATTTACTACAGAAGGAGAAGGGAAGGGGCCACAGTTAAGCTGCAAGGACATTCATAAAAATAAGGTAGATGAAACTACATTTACAGAGGAGAAGGTCTTAACAGAACTTTCAAAACTAAAAGTGAAAAAATCAATGGGGCCAGATGGGATACGCCCAAGGATACTAAAAGAGCTAAAAGATGTGCTGGTGGCACCATTAACAGAATTATTTAACCAGTCACTAAATACAGGTGCCATTCCAGAGGATTGGAAAAGAGCAAATGTAGTTCCACTGTACAAAAGTGGAAGCAAGGAAGAAGCAAGTAACTACAGACCAGTAAGCCTTACATCAGTAGTAGGGAAAGTAATGGAAAAACTATTAAAAGAAAGAGTAGTGGAATATCTTAAATCAAACAACTTACAGGATCCAAAACAGCATGGATTTACTGGTGGGAGATCATGCCAAACAAATCTTATTGACTTTTTTGACTTTGTGATGAAAATAATAGATCAAGGGGAACCTGTAGATGTAGCATATCTAGACTTTAGCAAGGCATTTGACACTGTCCCACATCGCAGACTGCTAAATGAACTTGAAAGCCTGGGGGTGGATTACAAAACAGTTAAATGGATAAGAACCTGGTTGCAGGATAGGAAACAGACAGTTATAGTAAATGGAGTGCAATTTTTGGATGAAATATTACAAGTGGAGTACCCCAGGGATCTGTACTCGGACCAGTTTGCTTTAATATCTTTGTTGGTGACATTGTAAATGGTATTAAAGGGAAAGTATGCCTTTTTGCAGATGATACAAAGTTTTGCAACGGGGTAGACACACCGGGAGGGGTAAAAATAAAATGACTGATGACCTAGCTAGGCTTGAGAAATGGTCAAGAACGTGGCAACTACAGTTTAATGCTAAAAAATGCAAAATCATGCACTTGGGTATCAATAACCCAAAGGCTAAATATAGTATCAAAGGTACTATAATGGAAACTACTGAAGAGTAAAGGGATTTAGGAGTCACAGGCCCTCATTCCGAGTTGTTCACTCACTAGCTGCTTTTAGCAGCAGTGCAAACGCTAAGCCGCCGCCCTCTGGGAGTGTATCTTAGCTTAGCAGAAGTGCAAACGAAAGGTTAGCAGAATTGCTCGAAAATCTTTTTCTGCAGTTTCTGAGTAGCTCCAGACCTACTCCTAGATTGCGATGACTGCAGTCTGTTTAGTTCCTGGTTTGACATCACAAACACGCCCTGCGTTCGGCCAGCCACTCCCCCGTTTCTCCAGCCACTCCTGCGTTTTTACCTGGCACGCCTGCGTTTTTTAGCACACTCCCTGAAAACGCTGAATTGCCGCCCAGAAACACCCACTTTCTGTCAATCAAACAACGAACACTCGAGCGACTGAAAAGCATCGCTCGAGGTTGTGTTAAGCTACAAAGTTTTGTGTGAAAGTACTTAGCGCATGTGTGCTGCGTACCATGCGCATGCGCATAAATGCCATTTTTTCACCTGATCGCTGCGCTGCGAAATTCGGCAGCGAGCGATCAACTCAGAATGAGGGCCACTATTTCAAGTGACTTAAAGGCAGGAAAGCAATGCAACAAAGCAATGAGAAAGGCAAGTCAGATGCTTGGTTGCATAGGGAGAGGAATCAGTAGCAGGAAAAAAGAAGTGATAATGCCACTGTATAGGTCATTGGTACGGCCGCATCTTGAATACTGTGTCCAGTTCTGGAGAGCATATCTCTAGAAGGATATAAATACATTAGAGAGTGTACAAAGAAGGGCAACTAAAATGGTGCATGGCCTACATCACAAAACTTACCTGGTAAGAATGCCAAATTGATTTCTCACAAATATTTAAAATGCCCGCTGTAATATATATTGTAAATGCCTGCACCTCTTATTACCATATACGATAAAAGTGCACTGTACATCGCAAAACACTGTATCCTGTAAGAGAAAACAATACACCCACACATTATCTGAGTTCCAAAGCTCATTGAAGTATATATTTGCTATTAAAAAGGGATATGGATTCAATATATATTACAAAGTACAGTATACCTATAGTTACATGGTTACACTCACACAGTAAGCAGTTAAAACATACAATTACATACAATTTCAGTTACATGCCAGCAATACAATTACCATATCTTTCTCATATAAATTTGTCCCTCCATATGACTCTCTCTCTCTCTCTGTAAAATCATGCAAGACCTCCATCTTCCTCTGAGACCAAAAAGCAAGTAGTTGACCTCCTGTGTGGTCAGCTTATGTCTCATCTAGTTTCTGGGGGAGGGGACTCATGATGAGTCACCAGTTCCTTTGTATATGGTAATCAGATTCAGCCTTGAAGACATCCAAAGGGCTGGCCTGAGTTCCCTGTCCACTGTAACATTCATTGTTCTAACAAAGTGATTTTAGCTTTTATACATGTAATCATAACTATTCGCTGCAATGTCCCACAACTTCATAACAAGTATCACATTAATCTACACATTAAGCTGGTTGTTTTAATAGTAAATATGACAGGTCTATCTTGCTTCGTTCAAATAATTAACATTCATGACATTAATTCATTAGATAATTTTAAATCAGCATGATGTCTGGCGCTTGATATTATTATAATTATGTACTGTATGAAATAAGTGTCGAATCCATCTCTGTGACATGTCCGTGTAAATGTGTGTGTTACCATATATGGCTGTGCTCGCTGCGCATATTTGCAAGTATAGCGACTTAAATGTGTGTAGTTTGTATGTTCTCTTTATGCAATATTTTTGACTTCGACAGTCCACCCTTTGGCAGTAAACAATAACTGCCATCAATTATTAACATAAGAAAAAATATTTCATACCATAATCGGTGACCTAGACACAAGTATGTATGCATTTCGCAAATCAGACGCTTGACTATATTTGGGGAAGACAGGGAGGAGGACGAGACATCCTCTATATGCACTCGGCGGTCACGGGACCACTGGTTGGGTGTGGGACAACATTCAACCTTTAGAGTATGCTGGGACAGTGCTTTGGCCTATAATATCTGATTTGCGATGAACATTTCACACATACATGTACCTACGTCTTTGTACACTGATGTTTGGATTCAATTGAGGTTCTGCTGGGTAGGTGAAGAAGACACAAACAAATCGTGACAGTGACATATAAAATTTTTTTGATCTACATATTCCTATCATTTTCTGAACATTGTTTCCATTTCTGGAACGTATACTAGGTCTGTTTAATCATTGAACAAGGGTTATAAGTAGTGTCCTTCCTAAATAACATAAACCTTCAGAGTTCGGGGAGAGCCACTCATAAACCTTTCTTCCACATATATTAATGAGCTCTTTATCTGCAATGTGTGAATAGCCATTGTCTGACTGTTCCTGATTACCTCTGAACTCCATAACTACTAGACCTTTGATTTTTCTCTGATTTTAACAAACTGATCGGCTAATCCTGGGATCCTATAAGGAGATCACTCCTTCCTACAGAACCAGTTCCAGTCCCACACTCGACTCCTCGTAAAAAAACCTCGCAAAAATAGAATATCCTGAAAGAAAATGTTCGTCAGCGGGAAAGAGAGAAAAGAGAAATAGAACAAAACAACTCTTGTTCATAACAAATCAATTACAATGACTGGTCTTTCTGCAGTCCTTTAGTACGCTCAGGTAGTGTCCAACAGTGCCGCCTCTCAGTCTTCACGGAACAGAGTCTCTGGTGATACTTTTGCGATCTCTTTGCCTTGCTCTTTGAATACACAGTTCACTTGGAACACACAGTTCAATTTGCTCTCCGCCTCCTTGCTCTTTGAACACACAGTTCACTTGGAACACACAGTTCACTACGAACACACAGTTCACAAACTCAATGAATGTGAGCAATAAACTATTTTATCACAAGTTCTCTCCAGGTCAGCGACCTTCTTGCAGTGGGATGAGTGGACCCAAGTCTCTCTTTCGGCGACCTTTAGTGCTGTCAACAAATCTTGGTATGGTCCTTCCCACCTGTCTATTAGGCAACCTGAGTGTAAGGGCAATCACACAGTCTCTTGGTTCATAATCAAGACAGTTAGCATTTGGCATACCAGCAATCAACAGTTTCAAGTTCTTTTGTCAAGTTCTCAAATGCTGGCTCATCTCAACAAGGTACTGTACTGTCACCTCATTGGTGTATTTTTGATCATTGTGCGGATCAATCATGACATGAGGTTGTCTTCCAAAAACAACCAAAAAACACAAATACCAAAACCAAAACAAAAAACAAATTTCGCAGAGGGTGATTCGTTGAGTGAAGATCTGGGAGTGGTTCCGAAGCTACATAATACTAGTGGCAGTATCTATGATCACAATAGTACAATTTCAAGCTTTGCTCCTACTTCTAGGGGTACCATTATCTACACACAAACTTCTGCGAAATTTTTCTTTGCGGTAAACACAGCAGCATCCGTGGTGGCAGGAAATGCCTCTACCCTGTTTGAGAAAACATCAGTGCACACCAATACATAATAATAATTCCTAAAGGGTGTTAACTGTACGAAGTCGATTTGTATTTCCTGAAAAGATCAGTCTGCAGGAGGGATATGGGATGGCTCTGTTGGTATTGCTTTACCAATATTCTTCCTCAAGCAAGTAAGACAGGTCATTGCTCTCTTTACCTGCATAAGAATAGAATCCTGGCGCACACCAGTAGGCTCTCATCAGCCTGCACCTACCCTCTTTGCCTAGATGAGTCAGACCGTGTGCCACCTCAGCTAGACTTGGAAGGTATGCTCTGGGGGCTACTGGCTTACCGTGTCCACCTGCCCACAGTCCTGAGGACTCCTGGCCATACCCCTTTGTCCTTCAGATTGCCTCTTCCTGCAGGGAACACAAATTTTTGTATCTTAATTTAACTATCGTGTGTTTGCAATGTAGAGTACCATGAGTATAACTCAACAAAAAGAAAAAAAGAAATATCTCTAGAGGAGAGAAAGAAGAAGAAAATGAAAAAGAAAATGTCAGGTTTGCCATTCACCAACAGGCATATCAGTGTCTATACAAAATTTCCCTTCACCAGTATTCCCATTCTCCACCCTTTGTGCATGACAAGGCACACTGCAGTAATACTGGTGTCATCGTGCTGTTGAAATATACTGGGTTTGGACAGAACTCTGAAGGACCTAGGCATGTGGAGTTTGAACTGTACTTGGGTCCATGTATTGTACCACCCTGTGTGAATGCAAAAGATGAAGAGGAAACTGTAGAGAAACAGAATAGAGGTTGGTGACAGATGAGTTTGTAGAGGTGGAGAAGATTTTATAAAAATTTGACAACTGGTTGGGCACTACGGGGAAGTGATTCTCTACTCCCCTTAAAAAAAATTCTGTGTGTCTTATCTCTACTGGGACTATCCCAGCCATCAATCCAGTGTCCTGTCTATCCAAAGTTCATAAAGAACCCGGTATCTGTGAGTTAATTTCCTCTACCTGTGATGGACATGCATCTAGAACAGTGAAATGTAACATTAGTAAGTTGCATTTATTCTGTTCTTCCCATTAACCGTATCTGTGTTTTCTATATGGCTTATGATTCCTTACTATATGTCCCTTGGTCCCGTCTATGTGTTTAATAATGTGGCTTGTGTTTTCTGTCTAGGGGATCTATATTGACTATGTGTCCTACTACTTCTACAATCTCTGGCAAAATGCCCTTCCTTTCTACAAGTGTAACATATTATTGACCATTAGGGATCTGGGGTTTGGACTGATGGGTCTTTCCTGTATGTGCCAGTATACTTACCGTCCTCAACCTCTCCACCTGTTGTTCTCTGCGCCTAACACTATTCTGGTGATGTTCAATAGCACACTATCTAAGATTAGCTACTGTGACCTTTCCAATTTTGCAAAGAAGTCTGCACCCTGACACTCAATGCCTTATTGAGCTCGTCCATTTGCACAGAGACAGCCTCCTCCCATTTGCCGAATTAGTGTTTACCAGTGATTTTATCCAGATGGAGAGTTTTCTATTACTGCAAGAGATAAAAAACAAAAAAAGTTTAACAAGCTTCTAGGTCATGCAAAGTATTTCATTCAATCCTTCTCATCCCGTATTAAGGGTCTGTACATGGTCCAACAAACATTTCCAGGCTCATCTTTACTAGGGGCATTACTAGGAATGAATACTTCTTATATGGTAACTGAAAGAAATACCCAGGGGTTACCTTGTCTCTGCACACTTTCCTACTGGCAAATACTAATGTGCGGACAGGTTTTTCTCCATTTCTGACGTTACTTTCTTGATTTTTTTTTGTTTTATTTATTTATTTGTTTTATTATATATGTACACGAATGATACCATACTTACCTGTTCCACTGGTCTCAGCCACTTCCCCCACAGGCTACTGCTCTTCTTTTACCGGTTGGATACTCCTCTGGGTGCATGAGAAATGGCTGAAAACAATCAGGTCACCTTCTCCTCCTAAATAAAACTTCAACATTCATTAGTACATATATAGGTTACAGTCATATTTTTCATATTTTTACTATTTTCTATAGTTTGTATGCTGGCCGTAACTGCTTCCACATCTACATAAGGCGGTGTACTTGCATTCTCTCTTTTTTTTTTCCTACTTATTTATTGTTGCTACAAGTTCAAACAGTTATTATATTTCCATTCTTGTCTTACATGACTTTGGTTAAACATACCACCTGCAATACCTTAGGATCAAACTCGCCAACCCCTCTTGCTGTCACAGGTTTAAACAATTTGTATGTCTGACCCTTTGTTTTCGGGATTTTATCAGACATATTCTTATCCTTAAGTTCTGCAATACCTCTGGTTCAAAGCTGCCCACCCTAGGGAATGGTTCCCTATCATTGTTAGTCATACATACCCACTCATTGCATAAAACCTCTGTGTGTGAACCATATTTTTCACACATGCTAAACCTTGCTAAGCCTTTTGGCCACAATTCTGCCTTAACCCTGTCTAAACGTCTCTTACTTGAGCAACTGGCTCCCATATTTGTGGGTCTTTTCTAATAACTTTAAAAAATTCCCACAAACACCAAAATACTCAATATAAGTAGACGGTGGAAGTATCCCTGAGCGCCTTCCACTCGCTCTCGCCCATGCTGGCCAATACAACGATACACTGTTGGTAGCGGATCGCAATGTACCCAACTTAGGGCTCCTATCAGACCTTACAACACCGTAATTTCTTTCGGTGGAAGTTCTGTTTGGAATATTTTCCTGAGAGAGGCAGCGAAAAATTCCTTTTCGGTATCTTTCAACTGGAATTGTTTGTAGGGTGAAAAACAGAGAAATTAGATATCTATCCTTCACCCTTTCCAGTGAAGCCCACCAGGGAGATTTCCCGACGTTATCAAAGAAAAACCGATTTGTATGTACAATCACGTCTGCGTATGCTCTTCCACAGCGCATGTGACACAATGGTATCACGTTGTGCTGTGCAGAACAAACGGACATGCAATGCAATAGCACAGCCTATAGATACTAGTTATCTACATGCCCTACAATTGCTGTAGACCACTTTAGCCTAGACCACTCCAGATAAATTTAGACCACTTCAGTTTGTATGGGATCACTTCAGACCACTTCAGTTCCTAATAACGCAGGGTAGCGAACCCTACGCCACCGGGCCTCTACTAACCCAGTGTCACCACTTCAGACCACTTCAGACCACTTCAGTTCTTGGGTTCAGTATCCACTCACTCCTGCGTTCGCTCACTCAAAAACACTTTGTTTTTCTGTACAGAAAATTTGGATTCATTCAAGTTGGCAGCTTTACCCCCAGAGGCAATTTTTTAAAAATTATTTATATTAAATTTTGTTTTTATACTAAATTTTTTTAGGAACCGGGTAGTTTTGTGCTTTTGTAGAGTGGCTACTGTCCCACCTTTAAAATAAACGAATTATTGTATAATTTGTACTTAGCGCCCGTATTCTTACGCAATTTGCGTAAACAAGTGATCGTGCGTGCCTCTTACGCCACGTGTGCAGTTCCGTACTGTGTCCGGGACACGTGTACAAAACCATACGTCCGCAATAGCACAAATCATACAATTCTATAAATGTGAGCAATAAAACTACTATTGCCCACTAAACACAATCCACACTTGTTTCGTTTTAACCCTCTTTACTACTGGGCTAGAACTGCGTTTTGTGATTTTACTTTTATTTCCTTAAATACTTATTTTATTTTTAACTATATAGCAACAAATGTCTCCGGTTTTACACAGATCTATAATGACTCTAGCAATAATCAATAATTTAAATGATATGATTCAGATTGGATAGCTATCTTGCAGAACATACACTAATATAAATATACACATAATTATAATAATATTATATATAATATATATTTATATAATATATATCACTTGACTCTCATAGAACCCCCACACAGTACACACCTACTGAATGAATGCATTTCCTTTAAAGTCTCTAATTTGCATATCAACAGAGGTTCATATGCCTGTTCAAGAGGGTAGTGGGACAGGTTAATTAACACTTCAATGGCTATCCTAAACTAGCAAGCAGAGTTAACTGAATCCAAGAGGTAAAAAAAAAAAAAAAAACTTTTTTTAATATCTGATGTGTAATTCTTACACTAAGTATTCATCTCTTAACTCTCACTAGGCCCAGCTGAAACTATTTGTAATTGACTATGGCATGGGTTAAATAAATGCATTGGTAACTCATAAATTGTGTTTCATGTGACCAAGGAAAGCTGATTATTCTGAGCAGACTGAAAATCAGCCATTTAGAAAAATGACCTTCCCAAAATGGCCGCTGCTCCACCCCCTTCCACATCCATGAGGGTTACACAAAATGGTGGACAGGCCATGTGGTTAGTCCAAAATGGAGGACAGACCATGCGGCTTCCTTTGTCACAAAGAAATCACACATCATTCAAGCATCAGAAGTTATTTTAGGCTTGAGTTAAAAATGAAAACTATATCAAGGCTATGCAGCAACTTTTAAATGTACTTTTAACCCTACTTAACAGATAAGCAATCCAATCTGAATCAAACACAATATGACTTATTTGAACCTTGTTTTGCAACAATAAAAATAAAATTTAGCATCTTAAATATTATGAGAAATGCATTGTCCCTTGAATTTCATATCAGCGGCTTACTGATACCACAACAATACATTAACATGGATGTTATTATCATCAGGTTTCAATGCGTCCATTGGAGCCGGTCAATTACAGCCGCGTGTGTAATGTAGAGTGCATCATTAAGAACGTGATATCCTGTGAGAGCCCTCATCTAAGAATGGCAAATTAATTTCTCACAAATATTTAAAATGCCCGCTCTAATATATATTGTAAATGCCTGCACCTCTTATTACCATATACGATAAAAGTGCGCTGTACATCGCAAAACACTGTATCCCGTAAGAGAAAACAATACACCCACACATTATCTGAGTTCCAAAGCTCATTGAAGTATATATTTGCTATTAAAAAGGGATATGGATTCAATATATATTACAAAGTACAGTATACCTATAGTTACATGGTTACACTCACACAGTAAGCAGTTAAAACATGCAATTACATACAATTACATACAATTTCAGTTACATGCCAGCGATACAATTACCATATCTTTCTCATATAAATTTGTCCCTCCATATGACTCTCTCTCTCTCTGTAAAATCATGCAAGACCTCCATCTTCCTCTGAGACCAAAAAGCAAGTAGTTGACCTCCTGTGTGGTCAGCTTATGTCTCATCTAGTTTCTGGGGGAGGGGACTCATGATGAGTCACCAGTTCCTTTGTATATGGTAATCAGATTCAGCCTTGAAGACATCCAAAGGGCTGGCCTGAGTTCCCTGTCCACTGTAACATTCATTGTTCTAACAAAGTGATTTTAGCTTTTATACATGTAATCATAACTATTCGCTGCAATGTCCCACAACTTCATAACAAGTATCAAATTAATCTACACATTAAGCTGGTTGTTTTAATAGTAAATATGACAGGTCTATCTTGCTTCGGTCAAATAATACACATTCATGACATTAATTCATTAGATAATTTTAAATCAGCATGATGTCTGGCGCTTGATATTATTATAATTATGTACTGTATGAAATAAGTGTCGAATCCATCTCTGTGGCATGTCCGTGTAAATGTGTGTGTTACCATATATGGCTGTGCTCGCTGCGCATATTTGCAAGTATAGCGACTTAAATGTGTGTAGTTTGTTTGTTCTCTTTATGTAATATTTTTGACTTCGACATCGGAAAGGCTAAAAGATCTTAACATGTATAGTTTGGAGGAGAGAAGGGAAAGGGGGGACATGATAGAAACTTTCAAACATACCAAGGTTTTTAACAAAGTTCAGGAGGGAAACATTCTTCAAAGGAAGAGGAGTATTAGAACTCGAGGACATACACTGAAATTGGATTAAGGCAGGTTCAGGGGAAATTTAAGGAAAACTTACTTCACAGAAAGGGTAGTGGACAAGTGGAATAGCCTCCCATCAGAGGTGTTCGAGGCTAAGACTGTAAAGCAATTTAACCATGCTTGGGATAGGCATATGAATATCCTTACAAAGAATTAAGGTTCAAAAAGGGTTGAGATTACCTAAAGGATAAAAAAGGGGCAGACTAGATGGGCCAAGTGGTTCTTATCTGCCGTCAAATTCTATGTTTCTATATACAGTATGTATACTGTATATGAAATTTGTATGCATGTACGTACGTACGTACGTACGTACGTGTGTGTGTGTTTATATATGTATATATGTATGTGTGTTTGTGTATGAATGCGTGTGCTATGTATATATATATATATATATATATATATATACTGTTAAAAAAAATAAAGGGAACACTAAAATAACACATCCTAGATCTGAATGAATGAAATATTCTTATTAAATACCTTGTTCTTTACATAGTTGAATGTGCTGACAACAAAATCACACAAAAATTATCAATGGAAATCAAATTTATTAACCCATGGAGGTCTGGATTTGGAGTCACACTCAAAATTAAAGTGGAAAAACACACTACAGGCTGATCCAACTTTGATGTAATGTCCTTAAAACAAGTCAAAATGAGGCTCAGTAGTGCGTGTGGCCTCCACATGCCTGTATGACCTCCCTACAATGCCTGGGCATGCTCTTGATGAGGTGGCGGATGGTACCCTGAGGGATCTCCTCCCAGACCTGGACTAAAGAATCCGCCAACTCCTGGACAGTCTGTGGTGCAACGTGGCGTTGGTGGATGGAGTGAGACATGATGTCCCAGATGTGCTCAATTGGATTCAGGTCTGGGGAACGGCGGGCCAGTCCATAGTAGCAATGCCTTCGTCTTGCAGGAACTGCTGACACACTCCAGCCACATGAGATCTAGCATTGTCTTGCATTAGGAGGAACCCAGGTCCAACCGCACCAGCATATGGTCTCACAAGGTGTCTGAGGATCTCATCTCAGTACCTAATGGCAGTCAGGCTACCTCTGGCGAGCACATGGAGGGCTGTGCGGCCCCCCAAAGAAATGCAACCCCACACCATTACTGACCCACTTCCAAACCGGTCATGCTGGAGGATGTTGCAGGCAGCAGAACGTTCTCCTTGGCGTCTCCAGACTCTGTCACGTCTGTCACAGGTGCTCAGTGAGAACCTGCTTTCATCTGTGAAGAGCGCCAGTGGCGAATTTGCCAATCTTGGTGTTCTCTGGCAAATGCCAAACGTCTTTCACGGTGTTGGGCTGTAAGCACAACCCCAACCTGTGGACGTCGGGCCCTCATACCACCCTCATGGAGTCTGTTTCTGATCGTTTGAGTAGACACATGCACATTTGTGGCTTGCTGGAGGTCATTTTGCAGGGCTCTGGCAGTGCTCCTCCTGTTCCTCCTTGCACAAAGGCGGAGGTAGCGGTCCTGTTGCTGGGTTGTTGCCCTCCTACGGCCACCTCCACGTCTTCTGATGTACTGGCCTGTCTCCTGGTAGCGCCTCCATGCTCTGGACACTACGCTGACAGACACAGCATACCTTCTTGCCACAGCTCGCATTGATGTGCCATCCTGGATGAGCTGCACTACCTGAGCCACTTGTGTGGGTTGTAGACTCCGTCTCATGCTACCACTAGAGTGAAAGCACCGCCAGCTTTCAAAAGTGACCAAAACATCAGCCAGAAAGCATAGGAGCTGAGAAGTGATCTGTGGTTACCACCTGCAGAACAACTCCTTTATTGGGGGTGTCTTGCTAATTGCCTATAATTTCAACCTGTTGTCTATTCCATTTGCACAACAGCATGTGAAATTGATTGTCAGTCAGTGTTACTTCCTAAGTGGACAGTTTGATTTCACAGAAGTGTGATTGACTTGGAGTTACATTGTGTTGTTTAAGTGTTCCCTTTATTTTGTTGAGCAGTGTGTATATATATATATATATATATATATATATAGGTATATGGGTCGCACTCACGTTATGATCACAGTCCATCCGCTGGGGTGTCATCCAAAGAGGCTCTCCCGAACATCCAATTGTATATAGGAAAGAAATGGAGCACTCACCAGTCTCAGCATTTAGATATGCACCAGATTTATTATATTGACAGCATGATCCGGCTGTACCTTACAGCACATACGGTAACAGATGTACCTTCCAGCATACAGGGTATCTCAAACGTTTTCGGTCCTTGCAGACCATCATCAGGAGATATTCAATGATTTTCAAAGAAAGCTGTCTTAACCATTCAACAATCGCAGCTGATGAATTGTTGAATGGTTAAGACAGCTTTCTTTGTCTCCAAATATAAACAGTCATATAAGAAGCTGTACAATAGCTGGTAGAGCACTTCTATGCAGCAGGGCACCATAGAGAATGAAGGAAGAGAAGAAAAGAAAACGAGGGAAAACACATTTTAGTAGCTAGGTTGGTATAACGCCTAGACTCTCAGCACATGCAAAGAATATATAAAGAGAATGTCACTTCTGAGTCCTGTGTGGCAATCAGATATAACAAGGGACAGAATGTTGTGGACCACAACTTGCTTAGTACGAGGTTAATATCCTCAGAAGACGTTCCAATTGAGGCGTTCGTTCATTCCGTAGGGGGATACCGTATTCAAAACGTGGATCCACCTACTTTCACATCTGAGTAGTTGGCCGTCACGGTCGCCCCCTCGTATTGATGCTGGAATATGATCAATCAGGATATGTTTTAACTGGGCCAACGAATGACCCTCTTCCAGAAAATGGCGAGCCACCGGTTGATCGGCCACTTTAGATTTAAGTGCCTTATTGATGGACGAACGGTGTAACGCCATACGTTCCCGAACGGTACGGATGGTCTTCCCCACATAGTACATGTGACAGGGACAGATGATAATATACACCACATGTGTAGATAAACAGGACAATGTGTGTTTGATTTTGAAGCTCCGGTCCTTGTGTGGGTGTTTGAAGAAATTACCGGTGATCATATGGGTGCAAGTGGTGCACCTGGGGCATTTATAACAGCCTGCTGGTTTGGTCATGAAGTGGGGTTGTACTTGGGTTAGTTTGAAGCCCGTAATGTCCGTATGGACCACCATATCCCTGATATTTTTGCCCCTTGTGAAACAAGGCATGGGCCGTTTTTGTCTGAAGCATGTTGTTTCTTTATCAGTCGCTACTATGGGCCATAGCGCCCGACTTGCTCTTTGTACGACTTGACTAGAGGTAGTGAAAGCCATTTTCCACGGAATAACTGCTTCATTATTGCGAGCTTTGGGACGTAGCAGCTCGCTGCGACTCATGGCTAACACTTCGTCCCTTTGGGGGTCATTCCGAGTTGTTAGCTCGCAAGCTGCTTTTAGCAGCTTTGCACACGCTAAGCCGCCGCCTACTGGGAGTGAATCTTAGCTTATCAAAATTGCGAACGAAAGATTAGCAAAATAGCGAATAGACACCTCTTAGCAGTTTCTGAGTAGCTCCACAATTACTCGGCATCTGCGATCAGTTCAGTGCTTGTCGTTCCTGGTTTGACGTCACAAACACACCCAGCGTTCGCCCAGACACTCCTCCGTTTCTCCAGCCACTCCCGCGTTTTTCCCAGAAACGGTAGCGTTTTTTCGCATACACCCATAAAACGGCCAGTTTCCGCCCAGAAACACCCACTTCCTGTCAATCACATTACGATCACCAGAACGAAGAAAAAACCTCGTAATGCCGTGAGTAAAATACCTAACTGCATAGCAAATTTACTTGGCGCAGTCGCACTGCGGACATTGCGCATGCGCATTAGCGACTAATCGCTCTGTTGTGAGAAAAAAATACCGAGCGAACAACTCGGAATGACCCCCTTTGTTGCTTCAAAAGATTCAAACTATAGCCTCTGGCTAGAAACCTGTCGATTGTGGCGTCAATGCCTTTTGCAGCGGTAGCTGGTTCGTCCGCAATTCTTGCTACCCTCATCATCTGGGACTTAGGCAACCCTCGTTTGAGGGGTTTGGGATGATGACTTGATGACAGTAGTAGGGTATTCCTGTCTGTTGGCTTGGAATATACCTCAGTGTGTAATTGACCTGATCTAAGTGTTACCAGTACATCCAGGTAATGAATGGTTGAGCGGCTGTGTTGGTGGGTGACCCTAATGGTGGAGTCACGATGGTTGATATCGTCGATCATGCGGCCCAGCAATTCCTCACTGCCTGTCCAAATAATGAACAGGTCGTCGATGTAACGCATGTAGGTCAAGATATGTTGCTTATATTCATCCTTATTGAAGAACATCTGGGTTTCTTCTTGGAACATGAATATGTTTGCGTAGCTGGGTGCCACGTGACTGCCCATAGCACAACCGGACAGTTGTCTATAAAAGCGTCCGTTATAGATGAAATAGTTTCGGGTTAAGGTTAATTCCAACAGCTGCATAAACAGATCAACGTCCAAGTCATCGATCTGCTGAGATTGATAGAATGACTTGGTTGCCGCAAGTCCCTGGATGTGTGGAATGGATGTATATAAACTGTTGATGTCCAGTGTGCATAATATGCTGGAGTCAGGAATAATGCTGAGTGCTGAAAGATGTTGTAAAAAATCGTTTGTGTCCTTGATGAGAGTTGGTTGGCTGATGACATGAGGTTGTAAAATACAGTCTAAATACATGGAAATTGGATGATATAGAGAATTGCGTGCCGATATAATCGGACGGCCAGGTGGATGAATTGGATTCTTATGAATTTTTGGAATGGTATATAGAATTGGACTAATTGGAAAAGGTTGTTGGAGGGCTTTAAAAAGTCTGGCTTCCAAAGTCCCCTGCTGGTGTGCTGTCTTTAAGATGTTGTGTAATTCCGTTTGATACTGAGTGGTAGGGTCTCCTGGCAATAGTTGGTACACCTCCCCGTCGGCAAGTTGTCTTTCGATCTCAGCCATGTAGTCATCTAGATTCTGAATGACGATGGCGCCCCCCTTGTCGGCGAGGCGCACAATGATGTCACGATATCCCGACAGATCACGCAAAGCTTGATGTTCTAGACGACTCAAGTTATAGTGTAATTTAGGTTGTGCCTTAACAAATTTCTGAACAGAGTCATCCATCAGTCGCGTGAATGTTTTAATGGAACTGTTGGAAGAAACCGGATCAAAAGTAGAGGTGCTGCGTTTAGACAGAAAAACCTGTTGGGGTGAATTTAGTTGTAAGGGTTCAGAGTTCTGAAAAAATTCCTGTAGTCTTAATTTCCTTGAGAACTGATGTAATTCGATGTTCCAATTGAGATCGTTGTGTTTATTGGTAGGGACAAAGGAAAGTCCTTTATTAAGGACTTTTTCCTCAAGGTCAGTGAGCTCTCGTGAAGACAGATTGCAGATTATTTTTTGGTCTTTTGAGAGCTGCTTTCGCCTTTGCCTCTCGTTTTGGCCCCCGCGACGGGTGGCTTGGTGCTTGAATTTAATTCCGGCTGGTTTTTGATGCCTGTAGCTAAAGGGGCAGACGGTCCTTCCAAAGGGTCATCAGACTCGCGGGTGGCAAATACACTGTCGCTGTTGGATGTAGAGGCCTCCCGTCCCCTAAGCTCTCTTCTTCTACGCCAGCCTTGCTTCGACCCTTGCCCAGCTGCTCTCACTGGGCGCCCGTCTCCTCCCATCAGCCAATGGTAGACTCGATTAGAATCATAGTCATTCTGCACCATTTCCAATTTTTTTGTTTTGAATTTCACTAATTCTTGTTGGTACAGATCAATTTTTGTTTTAATCGTTGAATATAGATCGGCATTAGAAGCGTTCTTCAAAATCGTGCTGTTTGAAAATTCCAATCTGGAAATTTTGTCTCGTGCTGACTTTAATTCGCGGTCCGATTCTTGTATTACCAAGAGCATTAGATCAAAACTGCATCGATTAATGATCCCAATCCATTTCTGACAGAAGTCAGGATTATAGCGACCTATAGTGGGTGCGTTCCGGACTCTGAACCCACGTGGAATCATTTGCTGTCTATAATATTTAGTGAGCGATATTCCATGCATCAGGTAATCTGTCTCGCGTTTCTTTAATTTAATGAGTTGCTCACAGATATCCTCTGCTGATTGTGTCAGATCCTTGTGAGGCCAGTCATCTTTGAATAAAATGTCCTCCGCCTCCTCATCAGTAAAACGGTGTGTGTATCCCTTAGTGACCGGCATACCCTTGCATCCAGCAGGGAAGGAAGCGCTGGCTATGATGTGTGGCTGTGCTGCAGAGGTGCTGGTCGTGTCCATCCTGTGTGTATGGGCAGATGGAAAGATGGCTGCTGGATGTATAAGAACCAGGACTGTGTGAACCACAGGACTGGATGCTGAGCAATGGGTGCTCGGTTCCGAGTGGGGGCAATAGCTCCCGAAGATACAGAACAGGTATGAACCGTCACTCCGTGCTGCAAAATCTTGCTTCTTGGTGCCCTCAGTAGAAATTGTAGATAGTAGACATGGAGACTGCGGCACTCAATTTCAAATAAGGCTTTTTACTGAAGCATATCAAAGGTTAAAGAATGCCTAGACAAGGCCGACGTTTCGGTGCTGCAAGCACCGTTTTCAAGGCAGGCATGAAGAACTTGGTAAGAATAGCTAACAAGACTAACACACATAGAAATCTTACCTAAATAGGTGAGCAGCCTTCACGCCGCTGGAGAGCCGCGACCGGCGTCCGCTTCCGCCCGCTGCAGCTGCATCCGCGTCACTACCGGTGACGTCAGCCGGCTTCCTGTCGCATAACCATGGCGACGCGTCCCGTAGTCACGGCAACGCGTCAAGTGCCTGGCCGCCTTTGTGGAGCCGCTGACTAATCTCCCCGGCCCTCCAAGCTGCGCTCTGCCACATGCCACCAGGGGACATATCATACAGTATTACTGTATATGATCACATAGCTAATGTGCATATGCAATAAAATGTGGACTGTCTCCAAATATAAACAGTCATATAAGAAGCTGTACAATAGCTGGTAGAGTACTTCTATGCAGCAGGGCACCATAGAGAATGAAGGAAGAGAAGAGAAGAGAAGAAAAGAAAACGAGGGAAAACACATTTTAGTAGCTAGGTTGGTATAACGCCTAGACTCTCAGCACATGCAAAGAATATATAAAGAGAATGTCACTTCTTAGTCCTGTGTGGCAATCAGATATAACAAGGGACAGAATGTTGTGGACCACAACTTGCTTAGTACGAGGTTAATATCCTCAGAAGACGTTCCAATTGAGGCGTTCGTTCATTCCGTAGGGGGATACCATATTCAAAACGTGGATCCACCTACTTTCACATCTGAGTAGTTGGCCGTCACGGTCGCCCCCTCGTATTGATGCTGGAATATGATCAATCAGGATATGTTTTAACTGGGCCAACGAATGACCCTCTTCCCGAAAATGGCGAGCCACCGGTTGATCGGCCACTTTAGATTTAAGTGCCTTATTGATGGACGAACGGTGTAACGCCATACGTTCCCGATGGTCTTCCCCACATAGTACATGTGACAGGGACAGATGATAATATACACCACATGTGTAGATAAACAGGACAATGTGTGTTTGATTTTGAAGCTCCGGTCCTTGTGTGGGTGTTTGAAGAAATTACCGGTGATCATATGGGTGCAAGTGGTGCACCTGGGGCATTTATAACAGCCTGCTGGTTTGGTCATGAAGTGGGGTTGTCCTGTTTATCTACATTGTCCTGTTTTTCTAAACACATGTGGTGGCCGCCTATCGTTGAAGAGGGTCATTCGTTGGCCCAGTTAAAACATATCCTGATTGATCATATTCCAGCATCAATACGAGGGGGCGACCGTGACGGCCAACTACTCAGATGTGAAAGTAGGTGGATCCACGTTTTGAATATGGTATCCCCCTACGGAATGAACGAACGCCTCAATTGACGTCACCGGTAGTGACGCGGATGCAGCTGCAGCGGGCAGAAGCGGACGCCGGTCCTGGCTCTCCAGCGGCGTGAAGGCTGCTCACCTATTTAGGTAAGATTTCTATGTGTGTTAGTCTTGTTAGCTATTCTTACCAAGTTCTTCATGCCTGCCTTGAAAACGGTGCTTGCAGCACCGAAACGTCGGCCTTGTCTAGGCATTCTTTAACCTTTGATATGCTTCAGTAAAAAGCCTTATTTGAAATTGAGTGCCGCAGTCTCCATGTCTACTATCTACAATTTCTACTGAGGGCACCAAGAAGCAAGATTTTGCAGCACGGAGTGACGGTTCATACCTGTTCTGTATCTTCGGGAGCTATTGCCCCCACTCGGAACCGAACACCCATTGCTCAGCATCCAGTCCTGTGGTTCACACAGTCCTGGTTCTTATACATCCAGCAGCCATCTTTCCATCTGCCCATACACACAGGATGGACACGACCAGCACCTCTGCAGCACAGCCACACATAATGGCCAGCGCTTCCTTCCCTGCTGGATGCAAGGGTATGCCGGTCACTAAGGGATACACACACCGTTTTACTGATGAGGAGGCGGAGGACATTTTATTCAAAGATGACTGGCCTCACAAGGATCTGACACAATCAGCAGAGGATATCTGTGAGCAACTCATTAAATTAAAGAAACGCGAGACAGATTACCTGATGCATGGAATATCGCTCACTAAATATTATAGACAGCAAATGATTATACGTGGGTTCAGAGTCCGGAACGCACCGACTATAGGTCGCTATAATCCTGACTTCTGTCAGAAATGGATCGTTAATCGATGCAGTTTTGATCTAATGCTCTTGGTAATACAAGAATCGGACCGCGAATTAAAGTCAGCACGAGACAAAATTTCCAGATTGGAATTTTCAAACAGCACGATTTTGAAGAACGCCTCTAATGCCGATCTATATTCAACGATTAAAACAAAAATTGATCTGTACCAACAAGAATTAGTGAAATTCAAAACAAAAAAATTGGAAATGGTGCAGAATGACTATGATTCTAATCGAGTCTACCATTGGCTGATGGGAGGAGACGGGCGCCCAGTGAGAGCAGCTGGGCAAGGTTCCAAGCAAGGCTGGCGTAGAAGAAGAGAGCTTAGGGGACGGGAGGCCCCTACATCCAACAGCGACAGTGAATTTGCCACCCACAAGTCTGATGACCCTTTGGAAGGACCGTCTGCCCCTTTAGCTACAGGCATCAAAAACCAGCCGGAATTAAATTCAAGCACCAAGCCACCCGTCGCGGGGGCCAAAAAGAGAGGCAAAGGCGAAAGCAGCTCTCAAAAGACCAAAAAATAATCTGCAATCTGTCTTCACGAGAGCTCACTGACCTTGAGGAAAAAGTCCTTAATAAAGGACTTTCCTTTGTCCTGTCACGATCCGGGTATCTGGACGCCATTACTTACCCTTCAGATGCCTCCTAAGGCTGGCTCAGCGTTCCAGGACCGGATCCCGCTGTTCCTGAGTTTCCACATGCAGAATGTCAGAGTGGTGATTTCATCAGCCGCGGCCTCCGCTGTGCCCGCGTGGTTAAATGTGCGCTTGTCAGTCTGGCGTCTCCTGTCTCCTGTGGCCGGCGTCGCCATTACTGTTTCAATTCTCACATGGATTACAAACCAAACTTCCCTCCAAGTGTCTGCATGGGCGCAGCCATCTTGGATTTTGTCATCTGAGCATTTCCACCTATCTGCTGTCTGTATTGTTGATTTGCATAATTGCCTAGCCAACCCCTTCCTTGCTGCAGGTATAAGTAAGCTGTGCCTGAGCAAGGAAGGCGTCAGTGCTTTGGTTGTCTAACCTAGTTCCAGTTTGTCTCTCTCCTGTGGTTGTCTTCCAGGTTCCAGCTCCTGTCTCCAGACTTCTGCTATAGAGACCCGCACCAGCATTCCATCTGCGGTGTAGCCTGACTCTCCGATCCATTCTGGACTCACCTGTTTCCAGTTACAACAATCACCTGCTTCCAGCCCAGCTTCCAGCAGTGTACAGCTTCTCTTAAAGGGCCAGTGTCCTTTCTGCAGTTTACCACTCTCCACCGGTATTATTATTTCACCGCTCTCAAACTCCAAACTTCATCAATCACCTGCTTCCAGCCCAGCTTCCAGCAGTGTACAGCTTCTCTTAAAGGGCCGGTGTCCTTTCTGCAGTTTACCACTCTCCACCGGTATTATTATTTCACCGCTCTCAAACTCCAAACTTCATTATTATTTAATCGCTCTCAAGTTCGTTTATTATTTAACTGGTTCCAGCCAGTATCCACTCCGTACCAACAACAGTCTGGTTCCAGCCAGTATCCACAGCAGCCGTTTTATCTTCAGCAACCCAGCCTTTCCTGGAACACCAGCTGGTACGATCCTGGGTTCTCTCCATTGCTACAGTCAGGCCTGGTAAGGACTTTCCAACTAGAAGATTATTAGAACTGTCTCACTCTACCAGTGCCTGTGGCCCTTGCCACCCTGTAGTACCCAGGAATTGTATTTATCCTCTGTTGACTTTTATGTTTCCTTTACTGCTGCTGTGTTACGGAGTTTGTCATAATAAACATCATTGACTTTTATCCTGGTTGTCGTGGTCACGCCTTCGGGCAGTTATTCTACATGTTACTTACATGTCTAGGGGTCTGATACAACCTCCCAGGTTCCGTTACATCTCAGCCCCTACAACTGAGGCTGCCTCCCGTCAGCTCAGGCCCTCAGTTGTGACATGTCCCTACCAATAAACACAACGATCTCAATTGGAACATCGAATTACATCAGTTCTCAAGGAAATTAAGACTACAGGAATTTTTTCAGAACTCTGAACCCTTACAACTAAATTCACCCCAACAGGTTTTTCTGTCTAAACGCAGCACCTCTACTTTTGATCCGGTTTCTTCCAACAGTTCCATTAAAACATTCACGCGACTGATGGATGACTCTGTTCAGAAATTTGTTAAGGCACAACCTAAATTACACTATAACTTGAGTCGTCTAGAACATCAAGCTTTGCGTGATCTGTCGGGATATCGTGACATCATTGTGCGCCCCGCCGACAAGGGGGGCGCCATCTTCATTCAGAATCTAGATGGCTACATGGCTGAGATCGAAAGACAACTTGCCGACGGGGAGGTGTACCAACTATTGCCAGGAGACCCTACCACTCAGTATCAAACGGAATTACACAACATCTTAAAGACAGCACACCAGCAGGGGACTTTGGAAGCCAGACTTTTTAAAGCCCTCCAACAACCTTTTCCAATTAGTCCAATTCTATATACCGTTCCAAAAATTCATAAGAATCCAATTCATCCACCTGGCCGTCCGATTATACCGGCACGCAATTCTCTATATCATCCTATTTCCATGTATTTAGACTGTATTTTACAACCTCATGTCATCAGCCAACCAACTCTCATCAAGGACACAAACGATTTTTTACAACATCTTTCAGCACTCAGCATTATTCCTGACTCCAGCATATTATGCACACTGGACATCAACAGTTTATATACATCCATTCCACACATCCAGGGACTTGCGGCAACCAAGTCATTCTATCAATCTCAGCAGATCGATGACTTGGACGTTGATCTGTTTATGCAGCTGTTGGAATTAACCTTAACCCAAAACTATTTCATCTATAACGGACGCTTTTATAGACAACTGTCCGGTTGTGCTATGGGCAGTCACGTGGCACCCAGCTACGCAAACATATTCATGTTCCAAGAAGAAACCCAGATGTTCTTCAATAAGGATGAATATAAGCAACATATCTTGACCTACATGCGTTACATCGACGACCTGTTCATTATTTGGACAGGCAGTGAGGAATTGCTGGGCTGCATGATCGACGATATCAACCATCGTGACTCCACCATTAGGGTCACCCACCAACACAGCCGCTCAACCATTCATTACCTGGATGTACTTAGATACACTTAGATCAGGTCAATTACACACTAAGGTATATTCCAAGCCAACAGACAGGAATACCCTACTGCTGTCATCAAGTCATCATCCCAAACCCCTCAAACGAGGGTTGCCTAAGTCCCAGATGATGAGGGTAGCAAGAATTGCGGACGAACCAGCTACCGCTGCAAAAGGCATTGACGCCACAGTCGACAGGTTTCTAGACAGAGGCTATAGTTTGAATCTTTTGAAGCAACAAAGGGACGAAGTGTTAGCCATGAGTCGCAGCGAGCTGCTACGTCCCAAAGCTCGCAATAATGAAGCAGTTATTCCGTGGAAAATGGCTTTCACTACCTCTAGTCAAGTCGTACAAAGAGCAAGTCGGGCGCTATGGCCCATAGTAGCGACTGATAAAGAAACAACATGCTTCAGACAAAAACGGCCCATGCCTTGTTTCACAAGGGGCAAAAATATCAGGGATATGGTGGTCCATACGGACATTACGGGCTTCAAACTAACCCAAGTACAACCCCACTTCATGACCAAACCAGCAGGCTGTTATAAATGCCCCAGGTGCACCACTTGCACCCATATGATCACCGGTAATTTCTTCAAACACCCACACAAGGACCGGAGCTTCAAAATCAAACACACATTGTCCTGTTTATCTACACATGTGGTGTATATTATCATCTGTCCCTGTCACATGTACTATGTGAGGAAGACCATCCGTACCGTTCGGGAACGTATGGCGTTACACTGTTCGTCCATCAATAAGGCACTTAAATCTAAAGTGGCCGATCAACCGGTGGCTCGCCATTTTCTGGAAGAGGGTCATTCGTTGGCCCAGTTAAAACATATCCTGATTGATCATATTCCAGCATCAATACGGGGGGGCGACCGTGACGGCCAACTACTCAGATGTGAAAGTAGGTGGATCCACGTTTTGAATACGGTATCCCCCTACGGAATGAACGAACGCCTCAATTGGAACGTCTTCTGAGGATATTAACCTCGTACTAAGCAAGTTGTGGTCCACAACATTCTGTCCCTTGTTATATCTGATTGCCACACAGGACTCAGAAGTGACATTCTCTTTATATATTCTTTGCATGTGCTGAGAGTCTAGGCGTTATACCAACCTAGCTACTAAAATGTGTTTTCCCTCATTTTCTTTTCTTCTCTTCTCTTCCTTCATTCTCTATGGTGCCCTGCTGCATAGAAGTGCTCTACCAGCTATTGTACAGCTTCTTATATGACTGTTTATATTTGGAGACAGTCCACATTTTATTGCATATGCACATTAGCTATGTGATCATATATAGTAATACTGTATGATATGTCCCCTGGTGGCATGTGGCAGAGCGCAGCTTGGAGGGCCGGGGAGATTAGTCAGCGGCTCCACAAAGGCGGCCAGGCACTAAACGCGTTGCCGTGACTACGGGATGCGTCACCATGGTTACGCGACAGGAAGCCGGCTGACGTCACCGGTAGTGACGCGGATGCAGCTGCAGCGGGCGGAAGCGGACGCCGGTCCCGGCTCTCCAGCGGCGTGAAGGCTGCTCACCTATTTAGGTAAGATTTCTATGTGTGTTAGTCTTGTTAGCTATTCTTACCAAGTTCTTCATGCCTGCCTTGAAAACGGTGCTTGCAGCACCGAAACGTCGGCCTTGTCTAGGCATTCTTTAACCTTTGATATGCTTCAGTAAAAAGCCTTATTTGAAATTGAGTGCCGCAGTCTCCATGTCTACTATATATATATATATATATATATATATATTAGTGATGAGCGGGTTCGGATCCTCGGAATCCGTAACCCCCCCGAACTTCACCCTTTTTACACGGGTCCGAGGCAGATTCGAACCTTCCCGCCTTGCTCAGTTAACCCGAGCACGCCTGAACGTCATCATCCCGCGGTCGGATTCTCACGAGATTCGTATTCTATATAAGGAGCCGCGCGTCACCGCCATTTTTCACTCGTGCATTGGAAATGATAGTGAGAGGACGTGGCTGGCGTCCTCTCAGTTTTATTCTGGTGGCTGCAAATATCTGTGCTCACTGCTTTATTGTGGGGACTGGGGACCACCAGTATTATATAGGAGGAGTACAGTGCAGTGTTTTGCTGACCAGTGACCACCAGTATTATACGTTCTCTGCCTGAAAAACGCTCCATATCTGTGCTCAGTGTGCTGCATATATCTGTGCTCACACTGCTTTATTGTGGGGACTGGGGACCACCAGTATTATATAGGAGGAGTACAGTGCAGAGTTTTGCTGACCAGTGACCACCAGTATTATACGTTCTCTGCCTGAAAAACGCTCCATATCTGTGCTCAGTGTGCTGCATATATCTGTGCTCACACTGCTTTATTGTGGGGACTGGGGACCACCAGTATTATATAGGAAGAGTACAGTGTAGAGTTTTGCTGACCAGTGACCACCAGTATTATACGTTCTCTGCCTGAAAAACGCTCCATATCTGTGCTCAGTGTGCTGCATATATCTGTGCTCACACTGCTTTATTGTGGGGACTGGGGACCACCAGTATTATATAGGAGGAGTACAGTGCAGAGTTTTGCTGACCAGTGACCACCAGTATTATACGTTCTCTGCCTGAAAAACGCTCCATATCTGTGCTCAGTGTGCTGCATATATCTGTGCTCACACTGCTTTATTGTGGGGACTGGGGACCACCAGTATTATATAGGAGGAGTACAGTGCAGAGTTTTGCTGACCAGTGACCACCAGTATTATACGTTCTCTGCCTGAAAAACGCTCCATATCTGTGCTGCATTGTAGTATATATAGGAGGAGTACAGTGCATAATTTTGCTGACCACCAGTATGTGATATATAGCAGTACGGTACAGTAGGCCACTGCTCTACCTACCTCTGTGTCGTCAAGTATACTATCCATCCATACCTGTGGTGCATTTCAGTTTTGCACAGTTTGCTGACCACCAGTATATAATATATAGCAGTACGGTACAGAAGGCCACTGCTCTACCTACCTCTGTGTCGTCAATTATACTATCCATCCATACCTGTGGTGCATTTCAGTTTTGCACAGTTTGCTGACCACCAGTATATAATATATAGCAGTACGGGACAGAAGGCCACTGCTCTACCTACCTCTGTGTCGTCAAGTATACTATCCATCCATACCTGTGGTGCATTTCAGTTGTGCGCAGTATATATAGTAGTAGGCCATTGCTATTGATATATTACTGGCATATAATTCCACACATTAAAAAATGGAGAACAAAAATGTGGAGGGTAAAATAGGGAAAGATCAAGATCCACTTCCACCTCGTGCTGAAGCTGCTGCCACTAGTCATGGCCGAGATGATGAAATGCCATCAACGTCGTCTGCCAAGGTCGATGCCCAATGTCATAGTAGAGAGCATGTAAAATCCCAAAAAATAAAGCTCAGTAAAATGACCCAAAAATCTAAATCAAAATCGTCCGAGGAGAAGCGTAAACTTGCCAATGTGCCATTTACGACACGGAGTGGCAAGGAACGGCTGAGGCCCTGGCCTATGTTCAAGGCTAGTGGTTCAGCTTCACCTGAGGATGGAAGCACTCATCCTCCTGCTAGAAAACTTAAAAGAGTTAAGATGGCAAAAGCACAGCAAAGAACTGTGCGTTCTTCTAAATCACAAATCCCCAAGGAGAGTCCAATTGTGTCGGTTGCGATGCCTGACCTTCCCAACACTGGACGGGAAGAGGTTGCGCCTTCCACCATTTGCACGCCCCCTGCAAGTGCTGGAAGGAGCACCCGCAGTCCAGTTCCTGATAGTCAAATTGAAGATGTCACTGTTGAAGTACACCAGGATGAGGATATGGGTGTTGCTGGCGCTGGGGAGGAAATTGACAAGGAGGATTCTGATGGTGAGGTGGTTTGTTTAAGTCAGGCACCCGGGGAGACACCTGTTGTCCGTGGGAGGAATATGGCCATTGACATGCCTGGTCAAAATACAAAAAAAATCACCTCTTCGGTGTGGAATTATTTAAACAGAAATGCGGACAACTGGTGTCAAGCCGTGTGTTGCCTTTGTCAAGCTGTAATAAGTAGGGGTTAGGACGTTAACCACCAAGGATTATCCTCCCTTATACGTCACCTGGACCGCATTCATCAGAAGTCAGTGACAAGTTCAAAAACTTTGGATGACAGCGGAAGCAGTCCACTGACCACTAAATCCCTTCCTCTTGTAACCAAGCTCCTGCAAACCACACCACCAACTCCCTCAGTGTCAATTTCCTCCTTAGACAGGAAAGCCAATAATCCTGCAGGCCATGTCACTGTCAAGTCTGACGAGTCCTCTCCTGCCTGGGATTCCTCCGATGCATCCTTGAGTGTAACGCCTACTGCTGCTGGCGCTGCTGTTGTTGCTGCTGGGAGTCGATCGTCATCCCAGAGGGGAAGTCGGAAGACCACTTGTACTACTTCCAGTAAGCAATTGACTGTCCAACAGTCCTTTGCAAAGAAGATGAAATTTCACAGCAGTCATCCTGCTGCAAAGTGGATAACTCAGGCCTTGGCAGCCTGGGTGGTGAGAAATGTGTTTCCGGTATCCACCGTTAATTCACAGGCAACTAGAGACTTGATTGAGGTTCTGTGTCCCCGGTACCAAATACCATCTATTTCTCTAAGCAGGCGATACCGAAAATGTACACAGACGTCAGAAAAAGAGTCACCAGTGTCCTAAAAAATGCAGTTGTACCCAATGTCCACTTAACCACGTACATGTGGACAAGTGGAGCAGGGCAGACTCAGGACTATATGACTGTGACAGCCCACTGGGTAGATGTATTGCCTCCCGCAGCAAGAACAGCAGCGGTGGCACCAGTAGCAGCATCTCGCAAACGCCAACTCGTTCTTAGGCAGGCTACGCTTTGTATCACCGCTTTCCATAAGAGGCACACAGCTGACCACCTCTTACGGAAACTGAGGAACATCATCGCAGAATGGCTTACCCCAATTGGACTCTCCTGGGGATTTGTGACATCGGACAACGCCACCAATATTGTGTGTGCATTACATCTGGGCAAATTCCAGCACGTCCCATGTTTTGCACAAAACGACAGGGGCGTGCAAGAGATGCTGTTGGTGGCCCGAAGAATTGAGGGCCACTTTCGGCATTCAGCCACCGCGTGCCGAAGACTGGAGCACCAGCAAACAGTCCTGAACCTGCCCTGCCATCATCTGAAGCAAGAGGTGGTAACGAGGTGGAATTCAACCCTCTATATGCTTCAGAGGATCGAGGAGCAGCAAAAGGCCATTCAAGCCTATACATCTGCCTACGATATAGGCAAAGGAGGGGGAATGCACCTGACTCAAGCGCAGTGGAGAATGATTTCAACATTGTGCAAGGTTCTGCAACCCTTTGAACTTGCCACACGTGAAGTCAGTTCAGACACTGCCAGCCTGAGTCAGGTCATTCCCCTCATCAGGCTTTTGCAGAAGAAGCTAGAGACATTGAAGGAGAAGCTAAAACAGAGCGATTCCGCTAGGCATGTGGGACTTGTGGATGGAGCCCTTAATTCGCTTAACCAGGATTCACGGGTGGTCAATCTGTTGAAATCAGAGCACTACATTTTGGCCACCGTGCTCGATCCTAGATTTAAAACCTACATTGTATCTCTCTTTCCGGCAGACACAAGTCTGCAGAGGTTCAAAGACCTGCTGGTGAGAAAATTGTCAAGTCAAGCAGAACGTGACCCGTCAACAGCTCCTCCTTCACATTCTCCTGCAACTGGGGGTGCGAGGAAAAGGCTAAGAATTCCGAGCCCACCCGCTGGCGGTGATGCAGGGCAGTCTGGAGCGAGTGCTGACATCTGGTCCGGACTGAAGGACCTGCCAACGATTACTGACATGTCTACTGTCACTGCATATGATTCTGTCACCATTGAAAGAATGGTGGAGGATTATATGAGTGACCGCATCCAAGTAGGCACGTCAGACAGTCCGTACGTATACTGGCAGGAAAAGAGGCAATTTGGAGGCCCTTGCAGAAACTGGCTTTATTTTACCTAAGTTGCTCCCCCTCCAGTGTGTACTCCGAAAGAGTGTTTAGTGCAGCCGCTCACCTTGTCAGCAATCGGCGTACGAGGTTACTTCCAGAAAATGTGGAGAAGATGATGATCATCAAAATGAATTATAATCAATTCCTCCACGGAGACATTCACCAGCAATTGCCTCCAGAAAGTACACAGGGACCTGAGATGGTGGATTCCAGTGTGGACGAATTAATAATCTGTGAGGAGGGGGATGTACACAGTGAAAGGGGTGAGGAATCGGACGATGAGGAGGAGGTGGACATCTTGCCTCTGTAGAGCCAGTTTGTGCAAGGAGAGATTGATTGCCTCTTTTTTGGTGGGGGCACATACCAACCAGTCATTTCAGTCACAGTCGTGTGGCAGACCCTGTCGCTGAAATGATGGGTTCGTTAAAGTGTGCATGTCCTGTTTATACAACATAAGGGTGGGTGGGAGGGCCCAAGGACAATTCCAGCTTGCACCTCTTTTTTCTTTCATTTTTCTTTGCATCAAGTGCTGTTTGGGGACTATTTTTTTGAAGTGCCATCCTGCCTGACACTGCAGTGCCACTCCGAGATTGGCCAGGTGTTTGTGTCGGCCACTTGTGTCGCTTAGCTTAGCAATCCAGCGACCTTGGTGCACCTCTTTTTTTCTTTGCATCATGTGCTGTTTGGGGACTTTTTTTTTAAATCTGCCATCCTGCCTGACACTGCAGTGCCACTCCTAGATGGGCCAGGTGTTTGTGTTGGCCACTTGTGTTGCTTAGCTTAGCCATCCAGCGACCTTGGTGCACCTCTTTTTTTCTTTGCATCATGTGCTGTTTGGGGACTATTTTTAAAATCTGCCATCCTGTCTGACACTACAGTGCCACTCCTAGATGGGCCAGGTGTTTGTGTCGGCCACTTGGGTCGCTTAGCTTAGTCATCCAGCGACCTCATTGCGCCTCTTTTTTTTCTTTGCATCATGTGCTGTTTGGGGACTATTTTTTGGAAGTGCCATCCTGTCTGACACTGCAGTGCCACTCCTAGATGGGCCAGGTCTTTGTGTCGGCCACTTGGGTCGCTTAGCTTAGTCACACAGCTACCTCATTGCTCCTCTTTTTTTCTTTGTATCATGTGCTGTTTGGGGACTATTTTTTGGAAGTGCCATCCTGTCTGACACTGCAGTGCGACTCCTAGATGGACCAGGTGTTTGTGTCGGCCACTTGGGTCACTTAGCTTAGTCATCCAGCGACCTCGGTGCAAATTTTAGGACTAAAAATAATATTGTGAGGTGTGAGGTGTTCAGAATAGACTGGAAATGAGTGGAAATTATGGTTATTGAGGTTAATAATACTATGGGATCAAAATGACCCCCAAATTCTATGATTTAAGCTGTTTTTGAGGGTTTTTTGTAAAAAAACACCCGAATCCAAAACACACCCGAATCCGACAAAAAAATTTCAGGGAAGTTTTGCCAAAACGCGTCCGAATCCAAAACACGGCCGCGGAACCGAATCCTAAACCAAAACACAAAACCCGAAAAATTTCCGGTGCACATCACTAATATATATATATATATATATATATATATATATATATATATACACAAATTCGGTTCAATCCGGCACTCAGTATAATATGGTCTCCTCAAGTACTTGCTCTGGTGCCCTCCCTGGGTCGGTAACCCTGTAATAGCATGCAGGAAGAATGGGCGGCACTCTCCAGGCATTGAAGTTTCAATAGCGTCCTTTAATCCGATGCTATTGAAACTTCAAAGCCTGGAGAGTGCCGCCCATTCTTCCTGCATGCTATATATATATATATATATATATATATATATATATATAATATGTACTCTGTATACATGCATACACTCACTCCATGGTGGAAACCCCCTCCTGTGTTTGCCACTGGGCAATAATCAATAATCAATATCTAAGCCTGATATAGAACATTTACTACTTAAAGAATTCAGTAATATACCTTAGTTAAACAGTTCTTTTTATAAGAAACCAATTATGCTTTCATATAAATAGATGTAGCTATGTATAATAACATCTAAATGGGAGAAGCTTGGTTAGCATTAGGAAACCATGTCACCATGGTAACTAATTCTCTAGTGAGAGTAAACCAATACCTAATGAATAGAGAGGCGCGGACAGTATTGAGAAACCGTGTAACCATAACAACAATCCCTCCATTAGGAAACCGCAATCGCGCCCATGTGACCAGGTGTGAACGTGGTCACGTGATCAGCGCAATGACGTCACGCATTGGAAAAGAGGCTAGGAACACTACCAGGAAGCAGGGATTCCGCTCCTGGAACGCAAAATGGACTATTAAGTCCGATTAACATCATAAGAATGACCCATGAGAATGCTGATTTATATACAGGAATGAAAAGCTATACCTTAAACACACTTTAGATACACTTTACCATGGAGCCGCTGCAGCCGCTATACTTAATACACACTCTACGTACTCTTTACGCTGTTAGCGTAAAGAGTCCCGTACTGTGTACGGACTTTGCGCACAAACGCCGCACTGACGGTACAAAGTACACACAGCGCGTACACACCCAGAGATACACCGCAAACCCTTAACAGCTATGCAATGCGATAATAATACACTTTAAACCTTAGCAGGGAAAGGAAGACACGACACCAGATTGTAATTAAACTGCTGGGTTCCGACACCACAGCATATTATTACTGAAAAGGGGGTTACAATATATACAATACAATACAATACAACAGACTAATGGCTACAGTCAATACGTGATTGGATTTGCCGCGCTACCCAGTCTGGTCCTCAGTCATCTGATAGATAACTTTGTGAGTCTTGTGTCTGACCAGGCCTGCAGCAGGCTCTGTTTATACAATTCTTCCAAAACCTAACACAATTGGACACAGGGATGGTCATTTACAGTACAGGAGAGGTCATAGGTCTGTTTGAATAGGTGGGCGATGTCTGTTCCAACTGCTCTTGTGGGTGGTCTCCTCTGGATTCCCACCGCATACATAATGTACAGTAAATACAGTTTATATCTATGTTCTGCTCCTGCACATAACTATTCGCAGGAACATGCGATCTTCTTCAAACCAACACCGGAATATTACCCTTACAATACCCTACGGCTGGATACCAAACACCACCTTATAACCTTGTTCTGTCCCCTCCTATCCTGTAAAGGTGAATCCCTTTGTTCTGTTACCATTTAAACTGCTGTAACTTACTGATGTGGTGCAGGGAGACTATGTGTACATTGTGCACTATTTGGATTAAATATGTAATGTGTTTTGATAGCTTTCCATGCGTTCACGAACTGTACTGTAAATACCCATACTACGCGCTAATGCGCAGGACCGTGGGAGCGACCATACGCAAATTGCGGATATGTGCACGCACGGCAGAACAAGTACATGCGCGGAGGCCATCTGTGTGTAGATTGTACACGTCAAAGTCGAAAAATATTGCAGTACACACATCATGTGTGCACTGCAATGTTTTTCGACTTTGACAGTCCACCCTTTGGCAGTCACCAATAACTGCCACTATCTAATCAATAAACAGAAAAATTTCTACACAATATCTACAGAAGTTTGGATGGTCGGGGGAGAGTTGTAGATGGGAAATATATGACCTAGTGGGATAGTATAAAGCATGTATGTATGAATCCATGTCTGAGGGGCATGTATCATCGTGCCGTATATGTAATAAGCTTCGAGGTATTGCGAAGTATACATTAAATCCTTCTCATCCCGTATGAAGGGTCTGTAAATGGGCCAACAAAACACTACCGAGCTCTTTTCGTCTTCTTGTTCCAACAAATGGGGTGCACATTTAGTTGATACATGGAAGGGGAAACATATGTGAGTGCTAGTATATGTGGATATCACCTGTCGACTATGTGTGCCATTAACTGGAGGTTGCAGAGATGAAGATAAGACACATATATGAAAATACATTCACATAAACATTTTGGGTAGGGCTGACGTCTTTTTCTGGATGGATGTATCTGGGCAGAGGGGGAGACAAAAGAAAAACGGGTGAAAAAAACAGGCCATGGAATTCATTTGCAATCTTTATCATAACACTGTCTCTATGGATGGGTCATAAATTAAATCTGCTGCTATAACAGCGCCCTCGCTCCTTAGACTCATCAGAGTTGTGCTGTGCTTGCGCCGCATTAGAATTCAAACACACCTAAATATCGAACCAATAATTATGACGACTCCCAGGATACAAAGGAGAAACTTCCCCACACTCATAATGACATTATGAGCCCACTCTCCTAAACCTGAGAACCCACAGCGTATAGGTACTTGTTACCTATCTGGCGTACAACCACGGGTCAATGTACAAACTGTGACCCTCAGCCCGGAGCGTAATACAAAAACCTTTTCACTTCAATACTTCGCAATACTTATGCACTATCATGCTCCTTTGCAAATCACCTCACGATTTGCGTATTTCAATCTATATTAATGTGAGTCAGCCACTTCACGCCACCAAGCCTCCTCTTACTTGATGTACCACACGACGGGATCCCGAATTCCCTGGGTTCAAATATCCACTCACTCCTACGTTCGCTCACTCAAATACACTTTGTTTTTCTGTACAGAAAATTTGGATTCATTCAGGTTGGCAGCTTTACCCCAGAGGCAATTTAAAAAAAAATGTTTTTATACTAATCTGCTTTAGAAACCGGGCAGCTTTGTGCTACTGTCCCACCTTTAAACTAAACTAACTATTGTGTAATTTGTACTTAGCGCCCGTATTCTTACGCACTTTGTGTAAACACGCGACCGTGCGTGTCTCTTACGCTGTGTGCGCAGTCCTGTACTTTGTCCGAGACACGTGTACAAAACCGTTTTAAACAATTAAACAAATCCAACAACTTCTATAAATGTGAGCAATACTAACTACAATCGCTCACTTAACACAACACAGTTTATTTCTGTATAGACCTTTACAACCAGGCCAGACTGCGTTTGTGCTTTACACTTACTTCCTTAAACATTTATTTTAGTTTTAACTTTATAGCAACAAAATGTAACCGGTTTCAGACAGATCTAAATGAATCTAACAATTTCAGTCTTATGGCAACAATGTGAGAGGGTATACAAATGGTATGGGTGCCTTTTGTTAAGTACGCTTTTGGCGCCCAAAAAAATTCACAGATTTTTAAATAGCTTTTTTCCTGTTTACTTTACGGGTTCTACCAGCATCTCTACAAACCATACAGAGCAGATGTCATCTAATCAGCATACAAGTAGGGTTTTTAGTGTATCCACCGACTAAGAAAAGGTTACGTAGGATACTTTCTGTCCACCATTTTGCTGATAGATTAAGTCTGCTGTTACCTGTTAGGCTGTGAGTATGTGGAATCCCTGACAGAGTCCCCAATTGAGAATGCTGATTTATATACAGGAATGAAAAGCTATACCTTAAACACACTTAAATACATTTTACCATGGAGCCGCTGCGGCCGCTATACTTAATACACACTCTACGTACTCTTTACGCTGTTAGCGTAAAGCGTCCCATACTGTGTACGGACTTTGCGCACAAACGCCGTGCTAACGGTACAAAGTACACACAACGCGTACACACCCAGAGATACACCGCAAACCCTTAACAGCTATGCAATGCGATAATAATACACTTTAAACCTTAGCAGGGAAAAGAAGACACAACACCAGATTGTAATTAAACTGCTGGGTTCCGACACCACAGCATATTATTACTGAAAAGGGGGTTACAATATATACAATACAATACAATACAACAGAATAATGGCTACAGTCAATGGTACATACGTGATTGGATTCACCGCACTACCCAGTCTGGTCCTCAGTCATCAGATAGATAACTTTGTGAATCTTGTGTCTGACCAGGCCTGCAGCAGGCTCTCTTTATACAATTCTTCCAAAACCTAACACAATGGATACTGTAATCTCTTTGTCCATTGGACACAGGGATGGCCATTTACAGTACAGGAGAGGTCATAGGTCGGTTTGAATAGGTGCGTGAAGTCTGTTCCAACTGCTCTTGTGGGTGGTCTCCTCTGGATTCCCGCCGCATACATAATGTACAGTAAATACAGTTTATATCTATATTCTGCTCCTGCACATAACTATTTGCAGGAACATGCGATCTTCTTCAAACCAACACCGGCATATTACCCTTACAATACCCTACGGCTGAATACCAAACACCACCTTATAACCTTGTTCTGTCCCCTCCTATCCTGTAAAGGTGAATCCCCTTGTTCTGTTACCATTTAAACTGCTGTAACTTACTGGTGTGGTGGAGTGGGACTATGTGTACACTGTGCACTATTTGGATGAAATATGTAATGTGTTTTGATAGCTTTCCATGCGTTCACACACTATACCTTAAATACCCATACCACGCGCTAATGCGCAGGACCGCGGGAGCGACCATACGCAAATTGCGGATATGTGCACGCACGGCAGCACAAGTACACGTGCTGAGGCCATCTGTGTGTAGTTTGTATGTGATGTGTGTACTGCAATATTTTTCAACTTTGACACCCACTAACCACCAACAATAAAGTATGAGTTTAAAAAACAAACATCATTGCTAAAATAAAATCTAAAAATAAGGAGTATTTTACTTTAATAGAAATAGTTGTCAAACAGGAAGTGATGTAATTGCTCAGGGGGATAAATAGAGAGCCCTTTTGGATAAGCAGTCACTTTGCATTTGGATTCCACACTATACAGATGTGACTGCGGATTGCTGGTAAGCATAATACTTACTATTTATATAATTAATTAGGTCCATTAAGACAAGTCAAGTGAATTTAATTTAATTCTTCAATTAGGACAGATTAGGATTTGAACAACTGCAAAAATATTTTAAATCTGAAAACCTATTGAAGATTAGTGGTGTCAGTGCAATTTCAAAGTATTTACTTATACTGTATGTTTCATAAATATACCCATATTTTAAAAGAACAAATTATATGTATAAGAAAAAATAATATATATTAATAGTAGTTTTTGATTATAGGGTCCTCAAGAAATCAAGTTAAATTGTATTTTACTATTGGAATTTATGTAAGATTGTATTACACATTCTATCAGTAAGTTTTCTACCCATTTCAAAAGGCACATTTAAGCTAAAAATAAAAGATACTGAAATACAATGCTCAAATTAATATATTTATTTATTTAGGCTAAATAGTTCATTATAACATACGGTGTGGTTCCATCTAAGAATGAGACATTTTTCCGGTTACCACAACAGGAGAGTTTAATAACCTTGGCAAATAGTAAGCATACTCTAAAAAGGCGTGGAGCCTTTCAACAGATGAACATTATTTATTTAATATAATTTGTAAACATTATGTGAAAAATATGAAAGGCGGATGGTCAAGTTAATTCTGGCAAAAATAATCCACTGTAATAAATACTGTTGCTGTTATTTTAAATAAGTACTCTCTAGTGACTGTGTATAATAAAAGGTTTTTCAGAGAATAAAAAGAAAAACTAAAAAATTTAATGTATATGCTAGTGCTGTATAATAAGATTTTTTTCTCCTTCTTTACACCTAAAGACACCCCTGAAGAAGTCGCCACAGGTGAAACGCGTTGGAAGAAACAGTATTTGTTAACAACTTATAAACACAAAAGTATTGTATGAAGAAGAAATTAATAGATATGTAAACATGTAAAACATTGGAAATTTATTCTATGTATCAGAGAATGTCTACGAAATTAACTTTTGAATACGTTTTTAATTGTTTCTTTTAACAATAAAAATTCTTTTAAATTAAGGGTGTATTCTTGTAAGGTATATTAGTACATCCTCTGTTCACATCTTGAGAGGTAATACCTATTTATTGAAGAGCGCACATAAAAAAACCCCTATTTAAATTAATTTCTATAGGCCTGCTGTGGCAATAGGCCTTTTTTGAGGGAAGCAGCCTGATAATAAAACTAATATTTTTCTGCCTGGCTCCCACACTTCTTATCCTCTGACATCTCCACCATCATTATGGGCGATTTCAATATAGCTCTTGACAGTCCACAATCTGTTCATGCATCCAAACTCCTCTCTCTAACCTCCTCTCTTGGCCTAACCCAATGGTCCGACTCCTCTACTCACCAGGAGGGCCACTGCCTTGATCTTGTGTTCACCAGGCTCTGCTCAGTTTCCCAACTCATTAACACTCATTTCCCTCTCTCTGATCACAACCTGATCACCTTCACAATCTCTTCTATTACTTTAAATTCTAGGACACTAAAACCAAGCAAGCCTCCTCTAACACGCAGAAATACTAACAATATAAATTTTCAACAACTTTCCACTTCTCTGCAACAACGTCTCTCACCAATCTCTACATTCACCACACCTGACACTGCTGTATCCCACCTGCACCAGACCCTAGAGAGTGCCCTTGATGAAGTTGCTCCAGCCACCCATCACACTCCACGTAGGCTTAGATGCCAACCATGGCACTCTAAATCAACAAGACACCTACAAAAACTGTCACGTAAGGTAGAACGTCAGTGGCGGAAATCTCAGAATCCAAGTGACTTTCTCACATATAAGACTACCTACCACTCCTATCGTCAGGCCCTGGACACTGCCAAACAAACATATTTCCAATCTCTCATCTCTCATCTCTTATCATGCCACCAACCCCAATCGACTTTTTAATACATTTAAATCACTTCTTTGCCCTCCCTCACCTCCCCCACTAGCTACTATCAGTGCACAAGAACTTGCTTCCTACTTCAAGGATAAGATTGATAAAATCCGAGATGAAATGGTATGCTCTAACTCAGCCAGTGACCTGCTCAGATCCCTATCTGAACCCTCTGGCACTTTCTCTTCATTTGATCCCACAAGTGAAGATGAAGTATTCTTTTCATCCTCCTACTCCACTACCTCTCCTCTTGTTCCTATACCCTCACAGGTCAGCAAAAGTTTGTCTCCTGTGCTTATTCCAACCTTAAGTAAAATCTGTAATCTCTCTCTCTCTACTGGCATCTTTCCATCTCTGTTTAAACATGCAGTGATTACTCCCATTCTGAAAAAACACAACTCTGACCCAAACACACTCTCTAACTACCGTCCCATTTCTCAGCTACCCAGTCCCTCCAAGCTACTTGAGAGACTTGCCTACACTCGCCTTACACACTTTCTTAACTCCCACAACTTACTGGACCCACTTCAGTCAGGCTTTTGTGCCCAACACTCCACGGAGACGGCACTGACCAAAGTAGTCAATGATCTGGTCACTGCTAGATCAAAAGGCCATTACACACTACTTATTCTTCTAGATCTCTCTGCTGTTTTTGACACTCTTCTCATACAAACACTAGAGTCCCTAGGTCTTCAGGACACAGCCCTTACTTGGTTCTCATCCTACCTATCTAATCGATCTTTCAGTGTTCGCTTCTCTGATTCTACCTCCTCTTCTCTACCTCTATCAGTTGGAGTACCGCAAGGCTCAGTCTTAGGTCCTCTGCTTTTCTCAATCTATACCTCCTCTCTTGGTAAACTAATCAGCTCCTTCGGATTTCAGTATCATTTGTACGCTGATGATACTCAAATCTACCTATCCTCCCCAGATTTATCACCATCTGTATTGGCTCGTGTCACTGGATGCCTGTCTGCCATTTCATCTTGGATGTCATCTCGCCATCTCAAACTCAACATTTCCAAATAAGAATTAATTATTTTCCCACCAGCTAAGGGTAGTTACCAACCTGATATTGCCATAACTGTTGACAATGCAACTATCCACCCTACCCCACAAGCTCGCTGCCTAGGTGTCATCCTTGACTCTGAACTGTCGTTTGTTCCACACATTCAATCTGTCTCTAAATCATGTTACATGCACCTTAAAAACATATCCAAAATACGTCCTTATCTTACACAAGACACTGCAAATACTCTGATCCATGCACTCATCATCTCCCGCATTGATTATTGTAATAGTCTCCTTACTGGTCTTCCCAAACATAGGCTCTCACCACTTCAATCCATTTTAAATGCAGCTGTGAGGCTAATCTTCCTCGCCAGACGTTCTTCGTCTGCTGATCCGCTCTGTCAGTCCCTCCATTGGTTACCGGTATTCTACCGTGTCAAAATAAGAATTTACTTACCGATAATTCTATTTCTCGGAGTCTGTAGTGGATGCTGGGGTTCCTGAAAGGACCATGGGGAATAGCGGCTCCGCAGGAGACAGGGCACAAAAAGTAAAGCTTTAGGATCAGGTGGTGTGCACTGGCTCCTCCCCCTATGACCCTCCTCCAAGCCTCAGTTAGGTACTGTGCCCGGACGAGCGTACACAATAAGGAAGGATTTATGAATCCCGGGTAAGACTCATACCAGCCACACCAATCACACTGTACAACCTGTGATCTGAACCCAGTTAACAGTATGATAACAGCGGAGCCTCTGAAAAGATGGCTCACAACAATAATAACCCGATTTTTGTAACTATGTACAAGTAATGCAGATAATCCGCACTTGGGATGGGCGCCCAGCATCCACTACGGACTCCGAGAAATAGAATTATCGGTAAGTAAATTCTTATTTTCTCTATCGTCCTAGTGGATGCTGGGGTTCCTGAAAGGACCATGGGGATTATACCAAAGCTCCCAAACGGGCGGGAGAGTGCGGATGACTCTGTAGCACCGAATGAGAGAACTCCAGGTCCTCCTTAGCCAGGGTATCAAATTTGTAGGATTTTACAAACGTGTTTGCCCCTGACTAAATAGCCGCTCGGCAAAGTTGTAAAGCCGAGACCCCTCGGGCAGCCGCCCAAGATGAGCCCACCTTCCTTGTGGAATGGGCATTTACATATTTTGGCTGTGGCAGGCCTGCCACAGAATGTGCAATCTGAATTGTATTACACATCCAACTAGCAAAAGTCTGCTTAAAAGCAAGAGCACCCAGTTTGTTGGGTGCATACAGGATAACAGCAAGTCAGTTTTCCTGACTCCAGCCGTCCTGGAACCTATATTTTCAGGGCCCTGACCACATCTAGCAACTTGGAGTCCTCCAAGTCCCTAGTAGGCGCAAGACACCACAATAAGCTGGTTCAGGTGAAACACTGACACCACCATAGGGAGAGAACTGGGGACGAGTCCGCAGCTCTGCCCTGTCCGAATGGACAAACAGATATGGGCTTTTTTGAGAAAAAAACCACCAATTTGACAACTCGCCTGGTCCAGGCCAGGTCCAAGAGCATGTTCACTTTTCATGTGAGATGCTTCAAATCCACAGATTTGACTGGTTTTAAACCAATGTGTTTTGAGGAATCCCAGAACTACGTTGAGATCCCACAGTGCCACTGGAGGCACAAAAGGGGGTTGTATATGCAATACTCCCTTGACAAACTTCTGGACTTCAGGAACTGAAGCCAATTCTTTCTGGAAGAAAAATCGACAGGGCCGAAATTTGAACCTTAATGGACCCCAATTTGAGGCCCATAGACACTCCTGTTTGCAAGAAATGCAGGAATCGACCGAGTTGAATTTTCTTCGTGGGGCCTTCCTGGCCTCACACCACGCAACATATTTTCGCCACATGTGGTGATAATGTTGTGCGGTCACCTCCTTTCTGGCTTTTACCAGGGTAGGAATGACCTCTTCCTGAATGCCTTTTCCCTTAGGATCGGCGTTCCACCACCATGCCGTCAAACGCAGCTGCGGTAAGTCTTGGAACAGACATGGTACTTGCTGAAACAAGTCCCTTCTTAGCGGCAGAGGCCATAAGTCCTCTGTGAGCATCTCTTGAAGTTCCGGGTACCAAGTCCTTCTTGGCCAATCCGGAGCCATGAGTATAGTTCTTACTCCTCTACGTCTTATAATTCTCAGTACCTTAGGTATGAAAAGCAGAGGATGGAACACATACACCGACTGGTACACCCACGGTGTTACCAGAACGTCCACAGCTATTGCCTGAGGGTCTCTTAACCTGGCGCAATACCTGTCCCGTTTTTTGTTCAGACGGGACGCCATCATGTCCACCTTTGGTAATTCCCAACGGTTTACAATTAGGTGGAAAACTTCCCCATGAAGTTCCCACTCTGCCGGGTGGAGGTCGTGCCTACTGAGGAAGTCTGCTTCCCAGTTTCCATTCCCGGAATGAAACACTGCTGACAGTGCTATCACATGATTTTCCGCCCAGCGAAAAGTCCTTGCAGTTTTTGCCACTGCCCTCCTGCTTCTTGTGCCGCCCTGTCTATTTACGTGGGCGACTGCCGTGATGTTTTATCCCACTGGATCAATACCGGCTGACCTTGAAGCAGAGGTCTTGCTAAGCTTAGAGCATTATAAATTTACCCTTAGCTATATTTATGTGGAGAAAAATCTCCAGACTTGATCACACTCCCTGGAAATTTTTTCCTTGTGTGACTGCTCCCCAGCCTCTCGGGCTGGCCTCCGTGGTCACCAACATCCAAAACTGAATGCCGAATCTGCGGCCCTCTAGAAGATGAGCACTCTGTAACCACCACAGGAGAGACACCCTTGTCCTTGGATATAGGGTTATCCGCTGATGCATCTGAAGATGCGATCCGGACCATTTGTCCAGCAGATCCCACTGAAAAGTTCTTGCATGAAATCTGCCGACTGGAATTGCTTCGAAGGAAGTCACCATTTTTTTTACCATGGCCCTTGTGCAATGATGCACTGATTTTAGGAGGTTCCTGACTAGCTCGGATAACTCCCTGGCTTTCTCTTCCGGGAGAAACACCTTTTTCTGGACTGTGTCCAGAATCATCCCTAAGCACAGGAGACTTGTTGTCGGGATCAGCTGCGATTTTGGAATATTTAAAATCCACCCCTGCTGTTGTAACAGTATCCGAGATAGTGCTACTCCGACCTCCAACTGTTCCCTGGACTTTGCCCTTATCAGGAGATCGTCCAAGTAAGGGATAATTAAGACGCCTTTTCTTCGAAGAAGAACCATCATTTCGGCCATTACCTTGGTAAAGACTCGGGGTGCCGTAGACAATCCAAACGGCAGCGTCTGAAACTGATAGTGACAGTTCTGTACCACGAACCTGAGGTACCCTTAGTGATAAGGGCAAATTTGGGACATGGAGGTAAGCATCCCTGATGTCTCGGGACACCAGATAGTCCCCTTCTTCCCGGTTCGTTATCACTGCTCTGAGTGACTCCATCTTGATTTGAACCTTTGTAAGTGTTCAAATTTTTTTAGATTTAGAATAGGTCTCACCTAGCCTTCTGGCTTCAGTACCACAATATAGTGTGGAATAATACCCCCTTTTCTTGTTGTAGGAGGGGTAATTTAATTATCACCTGCTGGGAATACAGCTCGTGAATTTTTTCCCATACTGCCTCCTTGTCGGAGGGAGACCTTGGTAAAGCATACTTCAGGAGCCTGCGCAGGGGAAACGTCTCGACATTCCAAACTGTACCCCTGGGATACTACTTGTAGGATCCAGGGGTCCTGTACGGTCTCAGCGTCATGCTGAGAGCTTGTCAGAAGCGGTGGAACGCTTCTGTTCCTGGGAATGGGCTGCCTGCTGCAGTCTTCTTCCCTTTCCTCTATCCCTGGGCAGATATGACTCTTATAGGAACGAAAGGACTGAAGCTGAAAAGACGGTGTCTTTTTCTGCAGAGATGTGACTTAGGGTAAAAACGGTGGATTTTCCAGCAGTTGCCGTGGCCACCAGGTCCGATGGACCGACCCCAAATAACTCCTCTTCCTTTATACGGCAATACACCTTTGTGCCGTTTGGAATCTGCATCACCTGACCACTGTCGTGTCCATAAACATCTTCTGGCAGATATGGACATCGCACTTACTCTTGATGCCAGAGTGCAAATATCCCTCTGTGCATCTCGCATATATAGAAATACATCCTTTAAATGCTCTATAGTCAATAAAATACTGTCCCTGTCAAGGGTATCAATATTTTTAGTCAGGGAATCCGACCAAGCCACCCCAGCTCTGCACATCCAGGCTGAGGCGATCGCTGGTCGCAGTATAACACCAGTATGTGTGTATATACTTTTTATGATATTTTTCCAGCCTCCTGTCAGCTGGCTCCTTGAGGACGGCCCTATCTATAGACGGTACCGCCACTTGTTCTGATAAGCGTGTGAGCGCCTTATCCACCCTAAGGGGTGTTTCCCAACGCGCCCTAACTTCTGGCGGGAAAGGGTATACCGCCCATATTTTCTATCGGGGGGAACCCACGCATCATCACACACTTCATTTAATTTATCTGATTCAGGAAAAACTACGGTAGTTTTTTCACATCCCACATAATACCCTCTTTTGTGGTACTTGTAGTATCAGAAATATGTAACACCTCCTTCATTGCCCTTAACGTGTGGCCCTAATAAGGAATACGTTTGTTTATTCACCGTCGACACTGGATTCAGTGTCCCTGTCTGTGTCTGTGTCGACCGACTAAAGTAAACGGGCGTTTTAAAACCCCTGACGGTGTTTTTGAGACGTCTGGACCGGTACTAATTGTTTGTCGGCCGTCTCATGTCGTCAACCGACCTTGGCGCGTGTTGACATTATCACGTAATTCCCTAAATAAGCCATCCATTCCGGTGTCGACTCCCTAGAGAGTGACATCACCATTACAGGCAATTGCTCCGCCTCCTCACCAACATCGTCCTCATACATGTCGACACACATGTACCGACACACAGCACACACACAGGGAATGCTCTGATAGAGGACAGGACCTACTAGCCCTTTGGAGAGACAGAGGGAGAGTTTGCCAGCACACACCAAAAACGCTATAATTATATAGGGACAACCTTATATAAGTGTTTTCCCTTATAGCATCTTTTTTATATATTTCTAACGCCAAATTAGTGCCCCCCCTCTCTGTTTTAACCCTGTTTCTGTAGTGCAGTGCAGGGGAGAGCCTGGGAGCCTTCCCTCCAGCCTTTCTGTGAGGGAAAATGGCGCTGTGTGCTGAGGAGATAGGCCCCGCCCCTTTTTCGGCGGCCTCGTCTCCCGCTCTTAACGGATTCTGGCAGGGGTTAAATATCTCCATATAGCCCCCGGAGGCTATATGTGAGGTATTTTTAGCCAAAAAAGGTTTTCATTTGCCTCCCAGGGCGCCCCCCTCCCAGCGCCCTGCACCCTCAGTGACTGCCGTGTGAAGTGTGCTGAGAGGAAAATGGCGCACAGCTGCAGTGCTGTGCGCTACCTTAAGAAGACTGAGGAGTCTTCTGCCGCCGATTCTGGACCTCTTCTCGTTTCAGCATCTGCAAGGGGGCCGGCGGCGAGGCTCCGGTGACCATCCAGGCTGTACCTGTGATCGTCCCTCTGGAGCTAATGTCCAGTAGCCAAGAAGCCAATCCATCCTGCACGCAGGTGAGTTCACTTCTTCTCCCCTAAGTCCCTCGTTGCAGTGATCCTGTTGCCAGCAGGACTCACTGTAAAATAAAAAACCTAAGCTAAACTTTTCTAAGCAGCTCTTTAGGAGAGCCACCTAGATTGCACCCTTCTCGGCCGGGCACAAAAATCTAACTGAGGCTTGGAGGAGGGTCATAGGGGGAGGAGCCAGTGCACACCACCTGATCCTAAAGCTTTACTTTTTGTGCCCTGTCTCCTGCGGAGCCGCTATTCCCCATGGTCCTTTCAGGAACCCCAGCATCCACTAGGACGACAGAGAAATATAAAATACTTTTACTTACATACAAGGCTATTACCCAAACTGCACCATCATACATCTCCTCACTCATCTCAAAATATCTCCCTACCAGACCCCTCCGCTCTGCACAAGATCTGCGTCTCTCATCCAGATGTATTACCTGTTCCCACTCAAAATTACAGGACTTTACCCGGGCTTCACCCACTCTGTGGAATGCCCTCCCACGCACAATAAGTCTCTCCACTAGTCTCCAAACCTTTAAACGTTCCCTGAAAACTCATCTCTTCAGACTAGCCTACCAAATTCCTGACCCACACACATAACCTTCAATGCTTCCCTATCCAGTTACATTCCCTCTGCACAGTCCCCATAACCTCACATTTTGTCTTCCAACATTGCTGGGTGATCATATCATACAACCCACTAAGAACCTAGCAATCTGGGGAAACATTATGTAACAGGTTGCATCTATCCTTGTGTATCAATACCTATTTCCCTATAGATTGTAAGCTTGCGAGCAGGGCCTTCCTACCGCTATGTCTGTCTTTGCCCTGTTTTGTTCTATAACTGTTGTTCTAATTGTAAAGCGCAACGGAATATGCTGCGCTATATAAGAAACTGCTAATAAATAAATAAATAAATAAATAAATAAAATCTAGTGATGAGCGCCTGAAATTTTTCGGGTTTTGTGTTTTGGTTTTGGGTTCGGTTCCGCGGCCGTGTTTTGGGTTCGACCGCGTTTTGGCAAAACCTCACCGAATTTTTTTTGTCGGATTCGGGTGTGTTTTGGATTCGGGTGTTTTTTTCAAAAAACCCTAAAAAACAGCTTAAATCATAGAATTTGGGGGTCATTTTGATCCCATATTATTATTAACCTCAAAAACCATAATTTCCACTCATTTTCAGTCTATTCTGAATACCTCACACCTCACAATATTATTTTTAGTCCTAAAATTTGCACCGAGGTCGCTGGATGACTAAGCTAAGCGACCCTAGTGGCCGACACAAACACCTGGCCCATCTAGGAGTGGCACTGCAGTGTCACGCAGGATGTCCCTTCCAAAAAACCCTCCCCAAACAGCACATGACGCAAAGAAAAAAAGAGGCGCAATGAGGTAGCTGTGTGAGTAAGATTAGCGACCCTAGTGGCCGACACAAACACCGGGCCCATTTAGGAGTGGCACTGCAGTGTCACGCAGGATGTCCCTTCCAAAAAACCCTCCCCAAACAGCACATGACGCAAAGAAAAAAAGAGGCGCAATGAGGTAGCTGTGTGAGTAAGATTAGCGACCCTAGTGGCCGACACAAACACCGGGCCCATCTAGGAGTGGCACTGCAGTGTCACGCAGGATGGCCCTTCCAAAAAACACTCCCCAAACAGCACATGACGCAAAGAAAAAAAGAGGCGCAATGAGGTAGCTGACTGTGTGAGTAAGATAAGCGACCCTAGTGGCCGACACAAACACCGGGCCCATTTAGGAGTGGCACTGCAGTGTCACGCAGGATGTCCCTTCCAAAAAACCCTCCCCAAACAGCACATGACGCAAAGAAAAAAAGAGGCGCAATGAGGTAGCTGTGTGAGTAAGATTAGCGACCGTAGTGGCCGACACAAACACCGGGCCCATTTAGGAGTGGCACTGCAGTGTCACGCAGGATGTCCCTTCCAAAAAACCCTCCCCAAACAGCACATGACGCAAAGAAAAAAAGAGGCGCAATGAGGTAGCTGTGTGAGTAAGATTAGCGACCCTAGTGGCCGACACAAACACCGGGCCCATCTAGGAGTGGCACTGCAGTGTCACGCAGGATGGCCCTTCCAAAAAACACTCCCCAAACAGCACATGACGCAAAGAAAAAAAGAGGCGCAATGAGGTAGCTGACTGTGTGAGTAAGATAAGCGACCCTAGTGGCCGACACAAACACCGGGCCCATTTAGGAGTGGCACTGCAGTGTCACGCAGGATGTCCCTTCCAAAAAACCCTCCCCAAACAGCACATGACGCAAAGAAAAAAAGAGGCGCAATGAGGTAGCTGTGTGAGTAAGATTAGCGACCGTAGTGGCCGACACAAACACCGGGCCCATTTAGGAGTGGCACTGCAGTGTCACGCAGGATGTCCCTTCCAAAAAACCCTCCCCAAACAGCACATGACGCAAAGAAAAAAAGAGGCGCAATGAGGTAGCTGTGTGAGTAAGATTAGCGACCCTAGTGGCCGACACAAACACCGGGCCCATCTAGGAGTGGCACTGCAGTGTCACGCAGGATGGCCCTTCCAAAAAACACTCCCCAAACAGCACATGACGCAAAGAAAAAAAGAGGCGCAATGAGGTAGCTGACTGTGTGAGTAAGATAAGCGACCCTAGTGGCCGACACAAACACCGGGCCCATTTAGGAGTGGCACTGCAGTGTCACGCAGGATGACCCTTCCAAAAAACCCTCCCCAAACAGCACATGACGCAAAGAAAAATAAAAGAAAAAAGAGGTGCAAGATGGAATTGTCCTTGGGCCCTCCCACCCACCCTTATGTTGTATAAACAAAACAGGACATGCACACTTTAACCAACCCATCATTTCAGTGACAGGGTCTGCCACACGACTGTGACTGATATGACGGGTTGGTTTGGACCCCCCCCAAAAAAGAAGCAATTAATCTCTCCTTGCACAAACTGGCTCTACAGAGGCAAGATGTCCACCTCATCATCATCCTCCGATATATCACCGTGTACATCCCCCTCCTCACAGATTATCAATTCGTCCCCACTGGAATCCACCATCTCAGCTCCCTGTGTACTTTGTGGAGGCAATTGCTGCTGGTCAATGTCTCCGCGGAGGAATTGATTATAATTCATTTTAATGAACATCATCTTCTCCACATTTTCTGGATGTAACGTCGTACGCCGATTGCTGACAAGGTGAGCGGCGGCACTAAACACTCTTTCGGAGTACACACTTGTGGGAGGGCAACTTAGGTAGAATAAAGCCAGTTTGTGCAATAGCCTCCAAATTGCCTCTTTTTCCTGCCAGTATAAGTATGGACTGTGTGACGTACCTACTTGGATGCGGTCACTCATATAATCCTCCACCATTCTTTCAATGGTGAGAGAATCATATGCAGTGACAGTAGACGACATGTCCGTAATCGTTGTCAGGTCCTTCAGTCCGGACCAGATGTCAGCATCAGCAGTCGCTCCAGACTGCCCTGCATCACCGCCAGCGGGTGGGCTCGGAATTCTGAGCCTTTTCCTCGCACCCCCAGTTGCGGGAGAATGTGAAGGAGGAGATGTTGACAGGTCGCGTTCCGCTTGACTTGACAATTTTCTCACCAGCAGGTCTTTCAACCCCAGCAGACTTGTGTCTGCCGGAAAGAGAGATCCAAGGTAGGCTTTAAATCTAGGATCGAGCATGGTGGCCAAAATGTAGTGCTCTGATTTCAACAGATTGACCACCCGTGAATCCTTGTTAAGCGAATTAAGGGCTCCATCCACAAGTCCCACATGCCTAGCGGAATCGCTCCGTGTTAGCTCCTCCTTCAATGTCTCCAGCTTCTTCTGCAAAAGCCTGATGAGGGGAATGACCTGACTCAGGCTGGCAGTGTCTGAACTGACTTCACGTGTGGCAAGTTCAAAGGGCAGCAGAACCTTGCACAACGTTGAAATCATTCTCCACTGCGCTTGAGACAGGTGCATTCCACCTCCTATATCGTGCTCAATTGTATAGGCTTGAATGGCCTTTTGCTGCTCCTCCAACCTCTGAAGCATATAGAGGGTTGAATTCCACCTCGTTACCACTTCTTGCTTCAGATGATGGCAGGGCAGGTTCAGTAGTTTTTGGTGGTGCTCCAGTCTTCTGTACGTGGTGCCTGTACGCCGAAAGTGTCCCGCAATTCTTCTGGCCACCGACAGCATCTCTTGCACGCCCCTGTCGTTTTTTAAATAATTCTGCACCACCAAATTCAAGGTATGTGCAAAACATGGGACGTGCTGGAATTTGCCCATATTTAATGCACACACAATATTGCTGGCGTTGTCCGATGCCACAAATCCACAGGAGAGTCCAATTGGGGTAAGCCATTCCGCGATGATCTTCCTCAGTTGCCGTAAGAGGTTTTCAGCTGTGTGCGTATTCTGGAAGGCGGTGATACAAAGCGTAGCCTGCCTAGGAAAGAGTTGGCGTTTGCGAGATGCTGCTACTGGTGCCGCCGCTGCTGTTCTTGCGGCGGGAGTCCATACATCTACCCAGTGGGCTGTCACAGTCATATAGTCCTGACCCTGCCCTGCTCCACTTGTCCACATGTCCGTGGTTAAGTGGACATTGGGTACAGCTGCATTTTTTAGGACACTGGTGACTCTTTTTCTGAGGTCTGTGTAAATTTTCGGTATCGCCTGCCTAGAGAAATGGAACCTAGATGGTATTTGGTACCGGGGACACAGTACCTCCAACAAGTCTCTAGTTGGCTCTGCAGTAATGATGGATACCGGAACCACGTTTCTCACCACCCAGGATGCCAAGGCCTCAGTTATCCGCTTTGCAGTAGGATGACTGCTGTGATATTTCATCTTCCTCGCAAAGGACTGTTGGACAGTCAATTGCTTGGTGGAAGTAGTAAAAGTGGTCTTACGACTTCCCCTCTGGGATGACCATCGACTCCCAGCAGCAACAACAGCAGCGCCAGCAGCAGTAGGCGTTACACGCAAGGATGCATCGGAGGAATCCCAGGCAGGAGAGGACTCGTCAGAATTGCCAGTGACATGGCCTGCAGGACTATTGGCATTCCTGGGGAAGGAGGAAATTGACACTGAGGGAGTTGGTGGGGTGGTTTGCGTGAGCTTGGTTACAAGAGGAAGGGATTTACTGGTCAGTGGACTGCTTCCGCTGTCACCCAAAGTTTTTGAACTTGTCACTGACTTATTATGAATGCGCTGCAGGTGACGTATAAGGGAGGATGTTCCGAGGTGGTTAACGTCCTTACCCCTACTTATTACAGCTTGACAAAGGGAACACACGGCTTGACACCTGTTGTCCGCATTTCTGTTGAAATACCTCCACACCGAAGAGCTGATTTTTTTGGTATTTTCACCAGGCATATCAACGGCCATATTCCTCCCATGGACAACAGGTGTCTCCCCGGGTGCCTGACTTAAACAAACCACCTCACCATCAGAATCCTCCTGGTCAATTTCCTCCCCAGCGCCAGCAACACCCATATCCTCCTCATCCTGGTGTACTTCAACACTGACATCTTCAATCTGACTATCAGGAACTGGACTGCGGGTGCTCCTTCCAGCACTTGCAGGGGGCGTGCAAATGGTGGAAGGCGCATGCTCTTCACGTCCAGTGTTGGGAAGGTCAGGCATCGCAACCGACACAATTGGACTCTCCTTGTGGATTTGGGATTTCGAAGAACGCACAGTTCTTTGCGGTGCTACTGCTTTTGCCAGCTTGAGTCTTTTCATTTTTCTAGCGAGAGGCTGAGTGCCTCCATCCTCATGTGAAGCTGAACCACTAGCCATGAACATAGGCCAGGGCCTCAGCCGTTCCTTGCCACTCCGTGTGGTAAATGGCATATTGGCAAGTTTACGCTTCTCCTCCGACAATTTTATTTTAGGTTTTGGAGTCCTTTTTTTACTGATATTTGGTGTTTTGGATTTGACATGCTCTGTACTATGACATTGGGCATCGGCCTTGGCAGACGACGTTGCTGGCATTTCATCATCTCGGCCATGACTAGTGGCAGCAGCTTCAGCACGAGGTGGAAGTGGATCTTGATCTTTCCCTAATTTTGGAACCTCAACATTTTTGTTCTCCATATTTTAATAGGCACAACTAAAAGGCACCTCAGGTAAACAATGGAGATGGATGGATACTAGTATACAATTATGGACGGACTGCCGAGTGCCGACACAGAGGTAGCTACAGCCGTGAACTACCGTCCTGTACTGTGTCTGCTGCTAATATAGACTGGTTGATAAAGAGATGTAGTAGTATGTATAAGTATAAAGAAGAAAGAAAGAAAAACCACGGGTAGGTGGTATACAATTATGGACGGACTGCCGAGTGCCGACACAGAGGTAGCTACAGCCGTGGACTACCGTACTGTACTGTGTCTGCTGCTAATATAGACTGGTTGATAAAGAGATGTAGTAGTATGTATAAGTATAAAGAAGAAAGAAAAAAAACCACGGGTAGGTGGTATACAATTATGGACGGACTGCCGAGTGCCGACACAGAGGTAGCTACAGCCGTGGACTACCGTACTGTGTCTGCTGCTAATATAGACTGGTTGATAAAGAGATGTAGTAGTATGTATAAGTATAAAGAAGAAAGAAAAAAAAACCACGGGTAGGTGGTATACAATTATGGACGGACTGCCGAGTGCCGACACAGAGGTAGCTACAGCCGTGGACTACCGTACTGTACTGTGTCTGCTGCTAATATAGACTGGTTGATAAAGAGATGTAGTAGTATGTATAAGTATAAAGAAGAAAGAAAAAAAAACCACGGGTAGGTGGTATACAATTATGGACGGACTGCCGAGTGCCGACACAGAGGTAGCTACAGCCGTGGACTACCGTACTGTACTGTGTCTGCTGCTAATATAGACTGGTTGATAAAGAGATGTAGTAGTATGTATAAGTATAAAGAAGAAAGAAAAAAAAACCACGGGTAGGTGGTATACAATTATGGACGGACTGCCGAGTGCCGACACAGAGGTAGCTACAGCCGTGGACTACCGTACTGTACTGTGTCTGCTGCTAATATAGACTGGTTGATAAAGAGATGTAGTAGTATGTATAAGTATAAAGAAGAAAGAAAAAAAACCACGGGTAGGTGGTATACAATTATGGACGGACTGCCGAGTGCCGACACAGAGGTAGCTACAGCCGTGAACTACCGTACTGTACTGTGTCTGCTGCTAATATAGACTGGTTGATAAAGAGATGTAGTAGTATGTATGTATAAAGAAGAAAGAAAAAAAAACCTCGGGTAGGTGGTATACAATTATGGACGGACTGCCGAGTGCCGACACAGAGGTAGCTACAGCCGTGAACTACCGTACTGTACTGTGTCTGCTGCTAATATAGACTGGTTGATAAAGAGATGTAGTAGTATGTATGTATAAAGAAGAAAGAAAAAAAAACCTCGGGTAGGTGGTATACAATTATGGACGGACTGCCGAGTGCCGACACAGAGGTAGCTACAGCCGTGGACTACCGTACTGTACTGTGTCTGCTGCTAATATAGACTGGTTGATAAAGAGATGTAGTAGTATGTATGTATAAAGAAGAAAGAAAAAAAAACCTCGGGTAGGTGGTATACAATTATGGACGGACTGCCGAGTGCCGACACAGAGGTAGCTACAGCCGTGAACTACCGTACTGTACTGTGTCTGCTGCTAATATAGACTGGTTGATAAAGAGATGTAGTAGTATGTATGTATAAAGAAGAAAGAAAAAAAAACCACGGGTAGGTGGTATACAATTATGGACGGACTGCCGAGTGCCGACACAGAGGTAGCTACAGCCGTGGACTACCATACTGTACTGTGTCTGCTGCTAATATAGACTGGTTGATAAAGAGATGTAGTAGTATGTATGTATAAAGAAGAAAGAAAAAAAAAACCACGGGTAGGTGGTATACAATTATGGATGGACTGCCGAGTGCCGACACAGAGGTAGCTACAGCCGTGAACTACCGTACTGTGTCTGCTGCGACTGGATGATAAATAATGATATAAAAAATATATATATATCACTACTGCAGCCGGACAGGTATATATTATATAATGACGGACCTGCTGGACACTGTCTGTCAGCAGAATGAGTTTTTTATAGAATAAAAAAAAAAACACCACACAAGTGAAGTCACACGACGAGTGTTTAACTTTTTCAGGCAATCACAATATAGTATACTACTAACTATACTGGTGGTCAGTGTGGTCAGGTCACTGGTCAGTCACACTGGCAGTGGCACTCCTGCAGCAAAAGTGTGCACTGTTTAATTTTAATATAATATGTACTCCTGGCTCCTGCTATAACCTATAACTGGCACTGCAGTGCTCCCCAGTCTCCCCCACAATTATAAGCTGTGTGAGCTGAGCACAGTCGGATATATATACATAGATGATGCAGCACACTGGGCTGAGCAGTGCACACAGATATGGTATGTGACTGAGTCACTGTGTGTATCGTTTTTTTCAGGCAGAGAACGGATATATTAAATAAAACTGCACTGTCTGGTGGTCACTGTGGTCAGTCACTAGTAAACTCTGCACTCTCTACACTTCTACAGTACTCCTAAGCTCCAGTAAATCAGGTCAATCTCTCTCTCTCTCTCTCTCTCTCTTCTAATCTAAATGGAGAGGACGCCAGCCACGTCCTCTCCCTATCAATCTCAATGCACGTGTGAAAATGGCGGCGACGCGCGGCTCCTTATATAGAATCCGAGTCTCGCGAGAATCCGACAGCGTCATGATGACGTTCGGGCGCGCTCGGGTTAACCGAGCAAGGCGGGAGGATCCGAGTCTGCTCGGACCCGTGAAAAAAACCATGAAGTTCGGGCGGGTTCGGATTCAGAGAAACCGAACCCGCTCATCTCTAATAAAATCTATAAAATACACTTAATATCAGCACTAATTCATGTTCTGAATTTCTGTATACTGTTAATAGCGCACAAGGAATCCATTTATAATATACACACACATATATACATGTATATACATGTATATATATATATATATATATATCTATCCTGTTAGTCATTACTGACTATAGCAGCTACACCTTATCCTGACGAAGGGACTATGCCAGGTCCTGAAACGAGCCATTGATACAACAGACAGGCTGTTATTTTTTTCATGCATGTCATGATGATTTGAAACCACACGCTTATTAAAGCCTTTTTTTTCATCTGAATTTCATCAGTTTGCTTTCATAGCAACAGTGGAATCTATTTATATATATATATATATATATATATATATATATATACACATATATACAGGTTGAGTATCCCTTATCCAAAATTCTCGGGACCAGAGGAATTTTGGATATGGGATTTTTCCGTATTTTGGAATAATTGCATACCATAATGAGATATTATGGTGATGGGACCTAAATCTAAGCACAGAATGCATTTATGTCACATATACACCTTATACACACAGCCTGAAGGTAATTTTAGCCAATATTTTTTATAACTGTGCATTAAACAAAGTGTTTGTACATTCACACAATTCATTTATGTTTCATATACACCTTATGCACACAGCCTGAAGGTCATTTAATACAATATTTTTAATAACTTTGAGTATTAAACAAAGTTTGTGTACATTGAGCCATCAAAAAATAAAAGTTTCACTATCTCAGTCTCACTCCAAAAAGTCCGTATTTCGGAATATTCCGTATTTCGGAATATTTGGATATGGGATACTCAACCTGTATATATATATCAATCAATCCGGTGATGCGGCACTCATGCTGGTCTCAGAATGAAAAAGAGGACAGCCGTCCATTATTAGATGCACTATTACAGCCTCTGATTCAAAAAGAGGATTCTTTTCTACTTGACACAACAGCGTTCCTTAATAAATTGAGGGGTGTTAGGATTTATGATACTGATTATTGGTTGATGTGTCTAGTTGTCGTAAATTTATACACTTCGATACCACATGCCTTAGGATTAGAAGCTGTTAAAAGATTTTTGCTTGCTAAAAGTGATTTTTCAATGGATAAAATAATGGTTATTCTTCAATTATTTGATTTAATTTTGAATAACAATTTTTTCTTATATAACAATGAATTTTATTTACAGGTAAAGGGCTGCGCTATGGGTAGCTCCATGGCACCAGCGTATGCCAATATTGTTATGTTTATGATTGAAAATATATATTTTTTTTCTGATAGTAGTACAAGCAAGCATATTATACAATATTCATGATTAATAGATGATTTATTTCTTATTTGGCATGGTGATGTTTCCATCCTATTATCATTAATTGAGATACATAATCAGTCTTCTAGTCCAATTAAATTCACACATACTGTCTCCCAAAGTACAGTAATTTTTTTGGATGTAAAGGTCACTTTAATTGACCAATGTATTCAAACTAGTCTTTACGTAAAACCAACGGACAGAAATACGTTCTTGAAAGCACAGAGTTGCCACCCTCGCGCTATGATTAACAGTTTGCCTTACTCCCAGATGATACGTATCCATAGGATCAATAGTAATTATGAGACTGCAGAACAAGAAATTGATTTATTAATACAGAGATTCTTACAACGGGGTTATAACAAAAAATCTCTGGTGAGGGACAAACATCGGGTATTGGCAATGGATAGAACATCTCTACTTAATAAGGTTATAACAAAAAATCAACAGCCAAAAAACATACCCTGGGTGAGTACATATAATACCTCTTCGGAAAAAATTAGAAAATCAGCCAAAAGAAATTGGACGATCATTCAGAGCGACCCGAATCTGGGCCTACAGGAAAACAGGTTAATGCCCTGTTATAAACGGGACCACAACCTGAAAGATATATTGGTCAAAACTGATATGCCAAACATAACCAGTTGGGCAGGTATATTTGGTTATAAGAAAAATGGTTGCTTTAAATGCACATGTGTAACCTGCCAGTTTTTATTGGCAGGTGATACATTTTACCATCCACATACGGGAACACCATACAAAATCCAATATCATTTTACGTGCAACTCGAGTTTTGTAATTTATCAGATTATTTGCCCCTGCGGCCTCAGCTATATCGGTAAGAACGAATCTAAATTCAAGGAGCGCATGGGCAACCATAGAGCAGCGATCCGGGCGGCTATCGCTTCGGGCTCCAGTGAACAACCGGTAGCGCGTCATTTTGCAGAAAAGAAACATTCGTTGTCCAGCCTGAGATATCGTATGATAGACACAGTTCTACCTAATGTACGGGGAGGCAACAGATCATTAAGGCTATTGCGTTTAGAGGCAAGATGGATATACCGATTGAATGTGTTGTCCCCGAAAGGGTTAAACGAATGTATCACTTATTCCAATTTACGGTAAAATAGATCCTGGTTTACATCTCGAGTCACACAACTAGGATTAAAATAATGTTTGTGTCTGAGATATATATTTTGGTTTTAGTATAGTGTTAAGTGACATTCAAAATTGCGATCTAGAAAGGGTTAAACAGGCATTGTGGGACGGGTCATGTTTTAAGAATGATAGCTAGAGCTGGACTCTTTATTAGGCTGAGTGGATGCAGGTACAATTTGCTTGTAGTAGCAGGTGATCACAATAATATTAAAACAATGAATCTCTAGCAATAATGGTAACGATTTACTATATGTGGTAATTATACTGCACTCTCCTTTGTATAAGGGATACATTATACTGATTTCTGGTAGGAATGTGCCATCTGCCGTATATGTTGTTCTTGGATGACCTGATTAAAGTGCACCGTCATTTTATATTTATAGTGAAGGTGTTATTTTGCTGGTGTATTATTGATTTTTATTTTTTAAGTAGAGTTGGTGTTTTATAGTAAATTTGGTTGGGGGTATGAAGCTCCGGATAGTTACTATGGTAACCATAATCACACTGACGTCACAGGGTTCGACGATTGTCCAAGTCTGATGAGGTCAGAGTGATTCACACACCGGCGGCTGTGTTGATTTTCCCGCTTGACGGGCTTCTGTTCTTTATGTGGTATGTCTATATAAATGTGCTTTAGTTGTCGATGTATTAATTCCTGATGACAATTTGAAAAATAAATTGAAACGGAAGAGATTTGGACGGCTGTCCGCTTTTTCATTCTGAGACCAGCATGAGTGCCGCATCACCGGATTGATATTGAATTACCTTTATGAGGGCACCAGCGAAAGCTATCAAAAAGGCTCATATGGAGTGCCGGACCGCAGCATCCGTATATATATATATATATATATATATATAAAGTCCAGAATGACCCGGCACTCTTATGCCCTTTGCATAAAAGTAATTTGCTCACGGTGCCTTCCCTCCAGGTGGTAGCCCAGGAATGTATAGGAACAGAATGGGCGGCACTCCAAGTCTTGATTCAAGTAAAGTAAAGTGCAACGACTTTTATTAGTCAAACACACATGATCTACGTTTCGGGGTCGCAGCCCCGTCGTCAGGATGACGACCCCGAAACGTAGATCATGTGTGTTTGACTAATAAAAGTCGTTGCACTTTACTTTACTTGAATCAAGACTTGGAGTGCCGCCCATTCTGTTCCTATATATATATATATATATATATATATATTGTGGCAAGGATCACAAACACTGGGACTCAGATGAACACTTTCGGTGTTTATTTTGAACAGCAGGTCATCACATAGCAAGTTAAATACATATGCAGTCGGTATTACAGGCAGTGGCGTAACTACTGCCCCCGCAGTCCTCGCGGTGGCTTGGGGGCGAGGGGCTGCGGGGGCGCCACTGATTACAGCAGACTGACATGCGGACGAGCGCCCGCATGTCAGTCTGCTTTCTCCTTCCCGCCGCCGCTTGTTGGAGGGACACGGACGGCACAGCGTGTGCCTCTCCTGTGTCCCTCCTGCATCATCTCCGGCGGCCGCGGGTCTAATAGGGGGAAGTGCCGTCCGTGAGCTCTAATTGGCTCACGGACGGCACTTCCCCCTATTAGACCCGCGGCCGCCGGAGATGATGCAGCAGGAGGGACACAGGAGAGGCGATCTGTGCCCTCCGTGTCCCTCCAATAAGCGGCGGCGACGGCGGCACTGGGGGGGGGATGTCTGGCACTGGGGCATATATGGCACTGGGGGGGAGATGTCTGGCACTAGGGGGGATATCTGGCACTGGGGCATATATGGCACTGGGGGGGGGATATCTGGCACTGGGGGGGGATGTCTGGCACTGGGGCATATATGGCACTGGGGGGGAGATGTCTGGCACTAGGGGGGATATCTGGCACTGGGGCATATATGGCACTGGGGGGGGATATCTGGCACTGGGGGGGGGGGATGTCTGGCACTGGGGGGGATGTCTGGCACTGGGGGGGATATCTGGCACTGGGGGGGGATGTCTGGCACTGGGGCATATATGGCACTGTGGGGGGATGTCTGGCACTGGGGCATATATGGCACTGGGGGGGGATGTCTGGCACTGGGGGGGATATCTGGCACTGGGGGGGGGATGTCTGGCACTGGGGCATATATGGCACTGGGGGGGGGATGTCTGGCACTGGGGGGGATATCTGGCACTGGGGGGGGGATGTCTGGCACTGGGGCATATATGGCACTGGGGGGGGGATGTCTGGCACTGGGGGGGGATGTCTGGCACTAGGGGGGATATCTGGCACTGGGGGAATATCTGGCACTGCTGGGGGCATATGTGGCACTGGGGGGGAATATATGGCACTGGCGGCATATCTGGCACGGGGGGAATATCTGGCACTGGGGGCATATGTGGCACTGGGGGGGGGTATATGTGTACCTGGCACATGGGGGGGGGCTATATTTGGCACCGGGGGCATGTGAGTACCTGGCACCGTGGGGGAATATCTGGCACTGGGGTCATATGTGGCACTGGGAGCACAGCCCTAGCAACAAGGACTACCTCCTAGCAACGAGCATGACACCCAGTGCATGAAACACCTGACAACGAGCATGACACCCAGTGCATGAAACACCTGGCAACGAGCATGACACCCAGTGCATGAAACCCCTGACAACGAGAAGGTAATTGAAAAGTAATTAGAAGCCTTACTGTAGGACTTAATGTGTAATGGGCATTACGGTGTGTGGCATAATGTATCACGGACATTGCGGTGTGTGTCATAATGTGTCACAGGCATTACAGTGTATGGTATACTATATCGCGGGCATTGTGATATGTGGTATAATGTCTCAGGGTCATTGCAGTGTGTGGCATAATGTATCACGGACATTGCGGTGTGTGTCATAATGTGTCACAGGCATTACGGTGTATGGTATACTATATCGCGGGCATTGTGATATGTGGTATAATGTCTCAGGGTCATTGCAGTGTGTGGCATAATGTATAACGGACATTGCGGTGTGTGTCATAATGTGTCAGGCATTACGGTGTGTGGTATACTATATCACGGGCATTGTGGTATGTGGTATAATGTATGAGGGTCATTGCAGTGTGGCATAATACATAACGGGCATTGCGGTGTGTGGCATAGGGTATAACGGGCAGGGCATTGCGGTATGTGTCACAGGCATTACGGTGTATGGTATACTATATCACGGGCATTGTGGTATAATGTCTCAAGGTCATTGCGGTGTGTGTCATAATGTGTCACAGGCATTGTATGTGCTATAATGTATCAGGGGCATTGCAGTGTGTAGCATAATGTATAACGGGCATTGCGATTCCTGTCATAATGTGTCGGGGGCATTACGGTGTGTGGCATAATGTGTCACAGGCATTACGGTGTGTGGCATAATGTGTCACAGGCATTACGGTGTGTGGCATAATGTGTCGGGGGCATTATGGTGTGTGGCATAATGTGTCATGTGCATTATTGTGTGTGGAATAATGTCTAAGGGCCATTGCAGTATGTGGCATAATGTATACTGGGCATTACTATAAGGAGGAAAAATGACAAATAATGTAAGGGGCATGAATCAGGATTATTTTTCTTTCCTGTGGTGGCTAACGTCTGGGCGTGCAGGTTGCAAAACTGGGGTATAAGGTAGTCTTTTCCTGCAATACCACGCCCCTTTATGAGAAACCACGCCCATTCCAACAAAACCACGCCCCTTTTTTGCAGCGCGTGCCGAAGGCGCGCGCATATTTATCCCTTTCTTGCTCCCAATTATGCGGCGGGTGGGGGGGGGGGGGGGGGCGCCAAAGAATTTTTTGGCTTGGGGGAGAAAAATTTCTAGTTACGCCACTGATTACAGGCAGTAGCATACAGGCACTCTCAGCATAGCAGACTCTTGATAGGCTCCAGTGGTCCCTAGTCTAACCCACACAACCCGGCCTATCACTTGGGTAGCTACAGTATTCCACTGTCAAGAGCAAGGTGACTGCCCTGGAAACCTTTATATCAGGAAATCCCAGGTGCTGCTGATCACACACCTGGGATTCTGCTACTGCTTCCAATACCTGGTCTGGATCCTCCACATTACTTTCACATGGAAAAATGATGTCTCTGCCACACTCCTTCCCCTTAGCTTCAAGCACCCTGGTGAAGATACACTATTTTCAGGCAAGCTCTCTGCCTTGCCCACCCCTACCTGTGTCATACACCAAGATACACAGCCTTCCACTACATTCCAGAGGTCACCCACCTCTTCTTCTTTCTCTCCCCTAGCTTCACCATAGGGTTGCTTGGAGGAACAGGACCTACAAACCTCCTGGAAAGGGCATTGGCATTGAGGTGCTGTTTCCCCGGACGATGCCTCACCTCAAACTTAAATGGCTGCAAAGCAACAACCAATGGGTCACACGAGCATTCACCTCTTTGTTTGTATGCATCCATTGTAAGGGTGCATGGTCTGTGACCAACAAAGACTCTCGTCCCAATAAATAATACCCATTTAATGGCCAAGCACTCCTGCACCACAGTAGAGTACCTGTGCTCCCTGGGCAATAATTTATGGCTAAGATAGAGGATGGGCTTCTCCTCTCCATCTACCTCTTGGGATAGGACTGCTCATAATCCTGTCCCAGAGGCATCCATTTGTAACACAAATTGCTTTTTAAAGTCAGGAACTTGCAAGACAGGCTCAGTACACAAAGCTCATCTTAAATCCTGCCAAGCAGTTTCCACTGGTCCGGACCACGTTATCTTGTCTGGGTATTGTTTTATAAGACATTCGGTTAGTTGAGCCGCTCAAGCGGTGAAATCGCGAATGAACCTGCGATAATATCCGACCAAACCGAGAAATGTCCTAAGTTGTGATTTACATTTAGGCCTAGACCAGGTGAAGACTGCTTCTACATTACTAGGCTGGGGTTTAACCTGTCCTCTGCCCACAATGTACCCCAAATACTTGGCCTCAATCATACCAATGGCACATTTCTCAGGGTTGGCGGTAAACCCGTGTGTCCATAGAGACTGTAAAACAGCTTCAACCTTTGGCGCTGTGACTCCCAGTCAGAGCTGAAAATAACAATGTCATCTAAATATGCAGTCGCATATTCCATGTGGAGCCGAAGCAACACCTTCTAAAACCAACTGCTCCAGTTTCCAGGGAACCAAGAGCTAATCTACCTTTTGTCACAATCCGGGTATCTGGACGCCATTACCTGCCTTTCAGATGTCTCCTGAGGCTCGCTCAGCGTTCCAAGGCCGGATCTCATCTGTGTCCACATACTGCACATTCCTCCTGTCACGCTGAGATGCTGTCACAGCGGCGCCACGTTTGAATCCTGCATGGCGTCTCCCGTTCTCCGCGGCCTCCGCCGCCGCTCCTGTGTTATAGGTGCAGGTTGTCCGCGGCCTCCGCTCCTGTGTTATAGGTGCAGGTTGTCAGTGTGGTGTTCCATGCCTGCCGCGGCCTCCGTTGTCATCCACGAGTCTAAGCATACATTTGTCAGTCTGGCGTCTCCTGTCCTCTGTGGCCGGCACCGCCATTACAGTTATGTTTCCACATGGTTTCCCAAGCCAGTTTTCCCTCCAAGTTCTAACATGGGCGCAGCCATGTTGGATCAAATCACATGCTTCAGTTCCTCCAATCCACTGCCTGGAAATCTGCATAATTGCCCAGCCAATACCTGCATTGCTGCAGGTATAAGTATCCTGTACCTGGGCCAGGAAATGGTCAGTGCTTTGTTTGTCATACCTTGTTCCAGTCTCTCTCCTGTGGTTGTGTTTCCAGGTTCCAGCTCCTGTCTCCAGCATCCACCAAAGAGACCCGCACCTTCCTACCATCCTGCGGTGCAGCCTGACTCTGCAGTCCTCCGTGGCTGATCCAGTTTCCAGCTTCCAGCTATTTCATCTGCTTCCAGCAGTATCCACTACCACCGGTAATCATCCTTCAATTCCTCTGTTTCCACGCTCCCTAGCATCTTACTATATTCACTCCGTGTTTCATCACCTGGCTGGTTCCACCCAGCATTCATTCAGTGACTTTATCATCTGGCTGATTCCATTCCGCATGCACTCCATGTCTTACCACCTGGCTGGTTCCATCCAGCAATTACAACAGCTGATTCAAGTTACCAACTTCATCTGTTCCATCTACTGGCATGTTCCTTGGATATCTTCACTACTACAGCCAGGCCTGGTAAGGTTATTCCATCTAAGGACTGTAACAGCTGTTCTTACCTACCAGTGTCCTGTGTAACCATCTCATGGTCAGAGTGCTCCAGGAATCATATTATTTTTGATTGCCATTATTTACCTTGAATGCTGTTTGTTTACACGGAGTTTGTTAATAAACTTTTATTTTGACTTTTACCTGGTTGTTGGTCACACCTTCGGGTTTCCTTTTAACACTTACATGTCCAGGGGTCTGATTAAACCTCCCCGGTTTAAGTTCCTCTCAGCCCCTACAACTGAGGCTTTCTCCTGTCAGCCAAAACCCTCAGTTGTGACAGTAAGCACTGACCATATGAATCCAGCCGGAGACCAGGATCAAGCGGCTAGGCCGATGCAAGAACTGGCAGCCAGACTTGAACATCAGGAGGCTGCACAAGGCCACATCATCCGCTGTCTCCAGGATCTCTCTACGCGGCTGGATGGGATTCAAACGACCCTCCGTGGACCTGGCACGTCCGGTGCGTCCACTACAGTGACACCAGCTGTAACCCCACCCACCTTACCCATTTCCATTCCACGTCTTCATCTCCCAACGCCAGCAAAGTTTGACGGATCTCCAAGGTTCTGCAGGGGATTTCTTAACCAATGCGAAATCCACTATTTCCCCAGCGACCGTACTAAAATTGCCTATATCATTTCCCTTCTCAGCGGCTCAGCCCTTGACTGGACATCACCTTTATGGGAGAAGTCTGATCCCCTGCTGTCCTCCTATACGGACTTTGTGGAAACATTCAGGCGCATCTTCGACGAGCCAGGCCGGGTAACCTCTGCTTCATCTGAAGATTCTCAGTTTACGCCAGGGAACACGTACTGTGGGACAGTATCTCATACAGTTCAAAATCCTGGCATCCGAACTGGCATGGAACGACGAGGCCCTGTATGCTGCATTCTGGCATGGCTTATCAGAACGCATCAAGGATGAGTTAGCTACCAGAGACTTGCCCTCTAAGTTGGATGAGCTAATTTCTCTTTGCACGAAGGTTGATCTACGTTACAGAGAGAGAGCAACCGAGCGAGGAAGATCGTCTGCTCCAAAATCGTCTGCTCCTCCTCTTCGTCAACCGTCTCCATCCAAGGATGAGCCCATGCAAATTGGCCGTTCCCGTCTATCTCCCGCTGAGCGCCGAAGACGTCTCTCTGAGTCTCTCTGTCTCTATTGTGCAGCTCCGTCTCACATTATCAATGCCCGTCCCAAACGTCCGGGAAACTCCAAATCCTAGCTCGCCAAGTAGAGGGCCAGCTAGGAGTAATGATCTCCTCTCCATCTCCTCATGATTGTAATCTCCCAGTCTCGCTCCAAATTGCTCAACGTTACAGGAACGTCATTGCCCTCCTTGATTCCGGAGCAGCTGGGAATTTCATAACCGAAGCTTATGTTAAACGGTGGTCCCTACCCACCGAGAGACTTCCTTCGTCCATCTCCTTAACTGCAGTAGATGGCAGCAAGATTTTTGACGCAGTTATTTCTCTAAGGACTCTACCAGTTCGTCTGAGAGTGGGAGTTCTTCATGCAGAATTTATTTCCTTCCTAGTGATTCCAAGAGCCACACATCCAGTGGTTTTGGGCCTTCCATGGCTCCGTCTCCACAATCCGTCGATTGACTGGACAACTACGCAAATACTAGCATGGGGTCCCTCCTGTGCTAAGACTTGTTTGTCCAAAGTGCTTCCTGTTTGTTCTTCTTTCCCCAGGTCGTCTGATGTTCCACCTCTTCCATATCAAGACTACACGGACGTAATCAGTAAGGCTTCTGCTGATATCCTTCCTCCTCATAGAGAATGGGACTGCCCAATTGATCTCATTCCAGGGAAGGTTCCACCTCGAGGCCGAACTTACCCGTTGTCTCTGCCTGAGACGCACTCCATGGAGGAGTACATCAAAGAGAACCTGGCGAAAGGTTTTATCTGACCTTCTTCTTCTTCAGCTGGCGCAGGCTTCTTCTTCGTTAAGAAGAAGGACGGTGGTCTGCGACCGTGCATCGATTACAGAGGTCTGAACGACATTACCGTCAAGAACCGGTATCCTTTACCTTTGATTACAGAGCTCTTCGATAGAGTCAGCGGAGCAACCATCTTTACAAAGTTGGATTTGAGGGGTGCCTACAATCTCATCCGGATCCGTGAGGGTGACGAGTGGAAGACCGCTTTTAACACCCGTGATGGACATTATGAGTACCTCGTCATGCCCTTCGGATTGAGCAACGCTCCAGCTGTCTTCCAGCATTTCGTGAATGAGATCTTCAGAGACATCTTATACCGCCATGTCGTGGTTTATCTAGATGATATCCTCATCTTTGCCAATAATCTAGAGGAACATCGTTTTTGGGTAAAGGAGGTTCTGTCCCGTCTCCGTGTCAATCATCTCTATTGCAAATTGGAGAAATGTGTCTTTGAAGTTCAATCCATTCCGTTCCTGGGTTACATTGTGTCCGGTTCCGGACTAGAGATGGATCCTGAGAAACTACAAGCAATCCAGAATTGGCCGATACCCTTAACCCATAAAGGGGTCCAGAGGTTCTTAGGGTTCGCCAATTATTACAGAAAGTTCATACAAGACTTTTCCACCATTGTGGCGCCTATCACTGCATTAACCAAGAAGGGTGCTAACCCGTCCAAGTGGTCTGAAGAAGCTACGCAAGCTTTTCATCTTCTAAAACAACGTTTCATCTCTGCACCAGTTCTGAAACAGCCCGACACCGACTCTCCTTTCATCTTAGAGGTGGATGCCTCCTCCATTGGAGTAGGAGCGGTGTTATCCCAGAGGGCTAAAGATGGCCATCTACATCCCTGCAGTTTCTTCTCCCGGAAGTTCTCCCCAGCTGAGCGCAACTATGCCATTGGCGACCAGGAGTTGCTAGCCATCAAGCTCGCTCTTGAGAAGTGGAGATATCTGTTGGAAGGAGCTTCTCATTCAATCACGATACTTACCGACCACAAGAATCTTTTATACCTGAAAGGCGCACAATGTCTTAACCCCCGTCAGGTCAGATGGGCACTTTTCTTTTCCAGGTTTGACTTTAAACTCCAGTTCTGTCCGGGCTCTCAGAATCGCAAGGCCGATGCCCTTTTCTGCTCTTGGGAGCAAGAAAACGAGTCAGAGTCTTCAGACAAGCATCCTATTATTAATCCGTTGGCATTCTCCACGGTAGGGATGGACTCTACGCCCCCACCAGGGAAAAGTTTTGTGAAGCCGGTGTTAAGGAAGAAGCTCATGCATTGGGCCCATGCTTCCCGTTTTGCCGGACATACAGGCATTCAGAAAACCCTCGAGTTTATCTCTAGGTCCTACTGGTGGCCAACTCTGAAGAAGGACGTCAAGGAGTTTATTGCCTCTTGCCCAAAGTGTGCCCAACACAAAGTTCCCCGCCAGTCTCCTGCGGGGCAACTGGTTCCATTATCTGTTCCCAGTCGACCGTGGACAAATTTGTCGATGGACTTTGTTACAGATCTGCCTATATGCAATAAGTTTAATACCATCTGGGTGGTAGTTGACCGGTTCACCAAGATGGCACATTTCATACCCCTCACCGGTCTCCTGTCAGCTTCCAAGTTGGCCCAAGTGTTTATCCAAGAGATCTTCTGACTTCACGGTCTTCCTGAAGAGATCATCTCCGATCGTGGAGTACAATTTGTAGCCAAATTTTGGCGAAGTTTGTGTCAAGCCCTCCAAGTCAAGTTAAAGTTTTCTACAGCTTACCATCCTCAGACCAATGGTCAAACCGAGAGGGTGAATCAGGACTTGGAGGCCTTCCTCCGCATTTATGTGTCTTCCTCCCAAGATGACTGGGTTCAACTCCTTCCTTGGGCCGAGTTTAGCCACAACAATCAATACCATTCCTCATCCTCCTCAACACCATTCTTCATCAACTATAGATTTAACCCTAAGGTTCCAGAATTCCAACCGCTTCCAGCAACTTCTGTTCCAGCAGTGGATGTCACCTTGCGTCAGTTTTCAAACAACTGGAAGAATGTCCGCGCAGCCCTGCTTAAAGCCTCATTTAGGTACAAGAAGTTTGCCGATAGGAAGCGTAGAGCGGTTCCTGCTCTCAAGGTGGGTGATCGAGTATGGTTGTCCATGAAGAATTTGAGGTTGAGAGTTCCCAGCATGAAATTTGCTCCTCGTTACATCGGTCCTTTTAAAATTGAACAAGTCATCAATCCTGTTGCTTACAGACTCCAGTTACCTCCCTTCTTGAAAATACCCAGGACATTCCATGTTTCCCTGTTGAAACCGCTGATCCTGAATCGGTTTCATTCTGCATTTCGTCCAACTCCTAATGTTCAGACTCAACGGGGAATCGAGTATGAGGTGGCCAAGATTCTGGACTCACGTTTCCGTTACGGTCAGTTGCAGTATCTTATTGACTGGAAGGGCTATGGTCCTGAAGAACGCTCTTGGACCAATGCGTCTGATGTCCATGCTCCTGCCTTGGTCCGGAATTTCCACTCGAAGTTTCCTCTAAAGCCTAAGAAGCATCCTGGGGCCACTCCTAAAGGGGGGGGTGCTGTCACGATCCGGGTATCTGGACGCCATTACCTGCCTTTCAGATGTCTCCTGAGGCTCGCTCAGCATTCCAAGGCCGGATCTCATCTGTGTCCACATACTGCACATTCCTCCTGTCACGCTGAGATGCTGTCACAGCGGCGCCACGTTTGAATCCTGCATGGCGTCTCCCATTCTCCGCGGCCTCCGCCGCCGCTCCTGTGTTATAGGTGCAGGTTGTCTGCGGCCTCCGCCGTCTCTCCTGTGTTATAGGTGCAGGTTGTCAGTGTGGTGTTCCATGCCTGCCGCGGCCTCCGTTGTCATCCACGAGTCTCAGCATACATTTGTCAGTCTGGCGTCTCCTGTCCTCTGTGGCCGGCGCCGCCATTACAGTTATGTTTCCACATGGTTTCCCAAGCCAGTTTTCCCTCCAAGTTCTAACATGGGCGCAGCCAAGGTGGATCTAATCACATGCTTCAGTTCCTCCAATCCACTGCCTGGAAATCTGCATAATTGCCCAGCCAATACCTGCATTGCTGCAGGTATAAGTATCCTGTGCCTGGACCAGGAAATGGTCAGTGCTTTGTTTGTCATACCTTGTTCCAGTCTCTCTCCTGTGGTTGTGTTTCCAGGTTCCAGCTCCTGTCTCCAGCATCCACCAAAGAGACCCACACCTGCCTACCATCCTGCGGTGCAGCCTGACTCTGCAGTCCTCCATGGATGATCCAGTTTCCAGCTTCCAGCTATTTCATCTGCTTCCAGCAGTATCCACTACCACCGGTAATCATCCTTCAATTCCTCTGTTTCCATGCTCCCTAGCATCTTACTATTTTCACTCCGTGTTTCTTCACCTGGCTGGTTCCACCCAGCATTCATTCAGTGACTTTATCATCTGGCTGATTCCATTCCGCATCCACTCCGTGTCTTACCACCTGGCTGGTTCCATCCAGCAATTACAACAGCTGATTCAAGTTACCAACTTCATCTGTTCCATCTACTGGCATGTTCTTTGGATATCTTCACTACTACAGCCAGGCCTGGTAAGGTTATTCCATCTAAGGACTGTAACAGCTGTTCTTACCTACCAGTGTCCTGTGTAACCATTTCATGGTCAGAGTGCTCCAGGAATCATATTATTTATCATTGCCATTATTTACCTTGAATGCTGTTTGTTTACACGGAGTTTGTTAATAAACTTTTATTTTGACTTTTACCTGGTTGTTGGTCACACCTTCGGGTTTCCTTTTAACACTTACATTTCCAGGGGTCTGATTAAACCTCCCCGGTTTAAGTTCCTCTCAGCCCCTACAACTGAGGCTTTCTCCTGTCAGCCAAAACCCTCAGTTGTGACACCTTTTTCCTTTGTAAAGTAGCGACACGATATAGCAAATAATTTTCCAAAACAAAATATGGTGCTCCCTCTGATGGTAAAGCATCAAATACTATGCCGTTAACTACTTTAACAGTCTCAAAGGCGTGTACCAAATTGCTGTCATCGCGTTGATCTCTCCCAAAGTCCTGGAGTGATATCTTCTCACCAACTGGGTTCCAGTGAGCCTCAGACTCAGTCTCTTGGGGTGGCTTGGGACCGGCAGCCTCTCTCCCAGATGCTAAGCTTTGGTAGTCTCTGGTCTCTGGCTTCTGAGTTGTTTCAGTGGTTGAAGGTTTGTTGGTAGCATGCCAGGTAACCAGTTCCTGCAGCAATGAATCGTCCCGGCCCAGGATCAGCAGATACGGGGGTCTGGAGGTCATCGACGCCACCACCTTTAACAACTGACCTTGAACGGTCTGGGGTAAGTAGACACGTTTGCACTGTTCCACATCGCCATGGGCAAACAACACCCTGACAGGAGGCTGAACGTTGTCAGCTCCCGGAGGAACCACATTGGCTGCGACAATGGTGAGTTCACTGCCGGTATCCACCAGGGCCCAAGTCTCCTGGTTTTACACCTGTGCCTGCACCCAGAACAGGGAGGACTCTGCTTGGGATACCCCCACCGCTGCCATGCTGACCAATGACTGAGCCATTTTCTCCGCACTGCAATCCATTGGCTCGCCCTGTTTCGGGGCAGTCCCGCCGCACATGACCAGGCTCACCACCACTCAAAGCACACCAAGGGAGGTGGAGCCTTTGGTTTAACTACTGTGACCTGAGTTCTGGGTTTAGGTGGTGGCTCGTATCCTGACCTGGCTTTTCCCAGTGTCAGGTGCCGCTCAACCACCACTGTCAACTCATCAAATGTCTGGGGGTCAGCCTGAAGGGCCCACTGCTGCACCGAGCGGTCTAACACCCGCATAGCCTGGTCTAGTGCGACTACTTCCACAATCTGAACTGCAGAGTTTTTATCTGGCTGCAACCAGGCCCTTGCCAGTCAGGCTAGCTTGGCCAGCTGAATCCTGGGAGGCTCAGAACCCTCAAGCTACGAGTCATGGAAGTCTTGGGCTTTGCTGGGCCCCACAGTATAGCCTTTTTCAGGCCAGGATAGGAGCGTGCCTCAGCCACAGTCATGTCCACATACGCCCGCTGTGCCTCCCCTGTTAAACAGGGAGCCAGTCTGTCAGACCATTCCTCCGCAGGCCATCCCAACCGCATTGGCCGTGCGCTCAAACGTGCAAAGGAATGCCTCTATATCATCCGCTGGGGTGAGCTTTAGTAGCCTTTCCTGCCCTGGCTCAGATTTTTAAAGCACTTTTAACTCATCACACAACATTTAAATTTGAGTTTGCTGTCTTTCAGCCTGGGTTCGTTGCCCCTCATGTAACATCTGAATCTGAGTTTGATGCCCAGCTGCAAGTTCAGAAAATTGTTTTAGTAACTCCTCCATATTGCCCTGCGTGGCCCCTTTAAGGACAAATCTCAGAGGGTTAATATAATGTGCCAGGCTTATCAAACAGTCCAAAATGACACCCACCTGTTTTGCTGGCTATTTAACAAATAACTGCAAACAGTCTGCCTATAATGCTATGGCCCTTTAAAGCTGCCACTTGCACTGCATAACCAATGAGGAAGAAAAGAAAAGGGAAAACTTGCAGTTTAAACACCAGTATGCTTACTAACAGTTTCTGCTGTACACCGTGTCCTTGCTCGCATTCTCCACCACTTGTGACAAGGATCACAAACACGGTGACTCAGATGAACACTTTTCCTTGTTTATTTTGAACAGCAAGTCATCACATAGCAAGTTAAATCCATATGCAGTCGGTATTACAGGCAGTAGCATACAGGCACTCTCAGCATAGCAGACTCTTGATAGGCTCCAGTGGTCCCTAGTCTAACCCACACAACCCAGCCTATCACTTGGGTAGCTATTCCACCATCAAGAGCAAGGTGACTCTGCCCTGGAAACCCTTATATCAGGAAATCCCAGGTGCTGCTAATCACACACCTGGGACTCTGCTGCTGCTTACAAAACCTGGTCTGGATCCCCCACACTACTTTCACATGGAAAAATGCTGTCTCTGCCACAATATATTTATATATATATATATATATATATATATATTTATCTGCTACAAAAATTCCACCAGCGACCGACTCCAAGCTTGTGCAAACACAACAAACAATTTTTGTAGTAGAGGACATTCTAGCAAGTCTCTTGTTACAAATGGTGTCTGAACAGGGACCCTTCTGCTTTTCGTGTCACACATGGCAGAGGACCCAACAGCCACAAGGTAACAGCACACATACCAGCAAACTCCAGACCAAGCTGAACTCGTGGGCATCAGTACCAGACCAAGGGTGTTGTGAGTAGTGGTTAAAACCAACCCCACGGGGTAAAAATAATTATATGTTTAGTTTAAACTGAATGTGTTTGATTTTGGTGCAAAGGTTTGCATTGGTAGCAAACAGGTTAAACAGGGTGCATGGACTGGCTTGTCTTTCCTGCTTCACACCATTCTTGAAAGTAGCTGTGTTGTTTTGCTTTAAGGGGTTGCATGCATCTGATAATTGATGACTGAATTTCTTTTCCAGGCTTATTTTTACCTGTGCCTGCAAAATCTATTAGAGGGAGTCTGGTGTCCCTGTTAATTAGCTCATTAAGACCAATCAAGCAAAGTTGAAACCTTTTATAAATGTGGTTCTATTTAAATAGAGACATATTGTGGCACTATGTGTCCCAGCAAACCCTGAGTTCTAGTTTTAAGAGCCTGAAGGGAGAAGTTGTTAATTTGCACTACCAGTGTAAGGTATTTGTGACCACTATGTACATGCTACCTTTCAGTGCTTTGCTAAAAGCTTAATCTGTGCTACAAAAAAAAGAAAAAAGGATTTTTTATTTTCCCTTTCACTACAGTTTTCAAAGGTAACAGGGTGAATAAAGATTTTCAGATATACAGCATATTCTGATGTGTCTTCAAATGGGTAACAAAAAGAGAGAATTAATGCTAAAAAAACAAAAGGGGTGACAGCTCTAACACCTCAGATCAGGAACTTATGTGACCCTATTAAAGCCCCACAGTTGGAGAGTGAAGTGAAGAGCTTATTGGGGAGTAATCCAGATCTTGGGGAAGATTTTAGCATGGAACTTTTTTTTGGTGTCACATGATAAGTGACTTTGAAAGGAATGTCCAATTAAAGGACCAGGAGCTAGAAGAGTTTAAGGAAAAATTTTCTTCAAGAGCAGGTGAATACCTTAATGCAAAAGCTGGAGGAGAAGGAATATCTTTTGTCTGACTCTCTGACGAAATTGGGAAGGAGTAGAGAAGAGATTGCCAAGCTCTCAGCCAGGTGTCAGAGTTGCAGAAAACCTTGGCAAAGGCTAAACCCAGATCTGGAAACTTTGCAGTACATAGCCAAGGACTATTAGAGGAAATCTCCTGTGACCATACATGATATGGGAGTCTGGTACTGGCCAATAAGGCTCGGTCGCAAGACTTGGCAGAGCTTCAGGAGGAGGTTTCTAAGCTAAAACCATTGGCTATGCCTAGTTTCAGTTTAAAGTTCAGAGACAGGTGTAGCTACACCAATTGCTGAAGAAGTTATGCCGAATTTGGGGTCAGAGATATTATTAGCCAAAATGGAGATGCCATCTTCGGGGGAAATGACGCCAATGGTGGTGCAGGCTGCGGAAGAATGGTACCAAACTGCAGTGGAACCTGGCTATACTGGATTAATTGTTCCAGCCAGAAGGAACAGAAAAGTTGAGCCAGAGCTGCCAGTGCCTAAGGCCCGGAAGGCTCACTGCTATGCCACTAGTAAGGCCATCTGCCTGGAAAGTGAAAATGAGGGCCCTTCCTCAGACGTAGAGCATTTACAGGCACTAATGTCCATTCAGTTGGTATTGCCGTTTCAGAGCATGGAGGAAGCTGCAGCCATTATTGCACAGCGCACAGAAAATCCACAGGAATTTTTCAAGCAGCAAGAGAGAGCCACATCAGATGGCAGTGTTTTGTTGTTAAACCCTAGGATGGCAGTGAGACGTTCCTCCGAAGCAGGACCACCTCTTTCTCCGGGAAAGGAACGTCGTAGTAGCTTGGGTGAAGAGTAGAACAAAGCACTGAGTTCAGTGAAACCTGTTCAAGATAGAGCATGGCAACCACAGGGGCTCCCAGAAGATGTGCTTATGGAGACACGAGATGAAGATGTGGGATTCCCGGCTGCTCCTCAGTTGACAGGGAGTGAGGAGGAAGCGGTAATGGAACCTGGGAGAGGTTGACTTGATGTCAAGTGATCATCCCCCTCCAAAACAAGAATCCTCTAATCTGCTGGATCTGTGGCAGAATGATGAACCCCAGGAATCTACCTGGACAGATGCAATTTGATGACTACTCAAGAGCCCATCCTAGAACAGGAAGTCTTATCTGAGCTGGAGATTGCTTCTGTTTAAGTCTTGGAAACCCTGGATCCTTCTGTCGACGCAATGTACATTCAGAAGTTAATCCCTGATGGGACATCACAGGTTCAGAAGCCCCCGATTCTGGACATCCAGTGCACATGTGAGACTTTCTCTGACGAATAACAGACAAATACCGTACCTTTTGGAGGTGTCTTACCTACATGAGCTAGTCATGGCTAAGCTAGTTGCAATACAGGAGTCTACTTCCGTAATCATCCGGAAACCTGCTTATGAAGGAGTTCCACTCGTGTATGTGGAGGATAAGGTGCAGGATTTCAATCTGGAGGTTGTTGCCTCCCGGCATGATCCACCACAAGAGGCTCAAGATCCAATTGCTGAACTGGGACAGTTCATAAAGGACACACTAAGTAAGGAGCAAGAGCCTGTCTCAGAGGAATCGGTGCAGAGTTCCATTTCTAAGGTTGCTCTACCCAGGGATAGTTCTCTATATGAGACATGAGAGCTGGAAAAATTGAGGGGAGAGATCCAAAATAAGAGATCTGGACAAAAGACTCAAAATGGGTTATGTGCCGATCATAGAACAGCAGGAGACAGTGACTAGGGTAAAAGATGGGAGATTGGATGTCGAAGCAGTCACGTTAATGAAGAAAATGTTACCAAAGCTGGAAAGACTGATGGAAGCACTAAAAGTTCAACAAATGAAAGGACTATCTGAGACTGCAGACCAATGCTTCACTCTGAGGGAAAGGGTGGGGGCGAAGTTGGACCATGACCTCAGAACAATTAAAGTCAGGGCAGAGACTAAGTGTTACCGGTGCCAAGAGCTTGGCCATAAAAGGTGGAATTGTCCATATAGGCCAAGACCAGTGAGGGCTGGGGTCACTACTAAGCCCAGAGTGAACTTAAAAACCTTCCCCAGTCCAGAGTTGGTTAAGGTCAGGTGTCACAAACACCCAGACAAGAATGAAGCGACTTCCTCAGTAGCCAGTAAATTCAAGCCCGATAAGGGAAACATCCCTAAAGGTGGAAAGGTGAAGGGGAGGGGAAGTTTAGTGGGCAATGGGAAGTAGTCCATTAAAACGACCACTTTGGCCACTATGCCAAAGTGGAGAGAAAGGGAAGGTGGCACAGTGAAGTCGGTGCCACCAACCTTTAATGGAAATAGATTCCAAGGCCAGTTAAAAGGGCCTCGGACATGTACTTGGGAGAGGAACATGGGACCCTGGTGTATGGGCCCAAGTTATGTCCCAAAGATTTGTCAGCCCAAAATAATTGGCGAATGTGAAACCTTGCCAATGTCACAGCCAGGAAAAGCTGAGGGAAAGGGTATGTGGCAGGAGAGGTACTTTGCCACCGGTAACCTATACACAGGATCCTGGGGGTAGCTGGGAAGTGTGGATGGACCGGGTTCCCATCCACTGGGCCTAGACCAGGTGTTATAGGCTTCTTAGCCCAAGAAGCTGCTTCATCAGCCAGCACCTGGCTGCTGGGTTTAAAGCAGAGTCACTCCCATGAGTCCGGGCTACTGACGGCAGTAAGTGTCCAGGTGATAGGTCTGCTAGGGACAGTGGGATCCGGAAGACTGGGGTACTAGTGTCAGGATGCCGGGACCTGAAGGGTTCCTTATAAAGTAAAAGGGGGTGAGGCAGGGCCTAACCTCCCTGGTGATATTTGTTTTATGCGTATCTTTGTATTTGAGCAACCTGAATTAAAGGTATTTGTTGTTTTTGCACAAGCCTGGAGTTGGTCACTGGTGAATTTTTGTAGCAGTGCACATTCTAGCAAGACTCCTGTTACTATCTATCTATCTATCTATCTATCTATCTATCTATCTATCTATCTATCTATCTATCTATCTATCTATCTATCTATCTATCATTATTTTTTCTATTTATTAAACTTTCAGCTAGGTTCAAACAGCATTTATCACAGGCTTTATTGATGCACTTGAACACCCTGCACTAGGGTAAAATGCCCCAACCAGTACAAGAGATATATATATATATATATATATATATATATACCTTGCAAAAGAACAGCTGGCACTCATAGGAGACTCAATTACAAGACACAAATGGTATCTGCGGTCAACATTTCAGAGGACCATTTAATCCTCCTTTGTCAGGACATCAAAGTACAACAAGACCAAACATACCTAAATATACCATTCTGACCCAGGGCCGGATTAAGCCTTCGGGGGGCCTGGGGTACTTAAGATAGAGGGGCCCTCTTGGCAGGACCATCCTCCTAGTTATGTCTGATGTGTGTGTGCCTCCTCACCCTGCAATAGCAATTTCCTTTACCCACATCCAGAGCCAGATTTAGACCATCAGTTTGGGTCCCTCCTTCCCCAACAGCATGCAGTTTCACACACACACACACACACACACACACACACACACACACACACACACACACACACACACACACACACACACACACACACACTGCCCCCACAGCAATACACATATACTGCCCCCATGGTCACACACACTCGCTGCCCCCATAGCTGCACACACACTGCCTTACTGACACAGACACCTTTAATTAGCATGAATACCTCTTACTGACAGATTCCACTTACTGACAGACACATCTTAGATAGGAACACTGACACACACACACACTTAATGACAGATACCGCTTACTGACACACACTTAACTACACAGACACCTCTTACTGACACAAACACACTTATACCTCTTTTACACTCGCAGGAAAGGTCATTCCCGGGAATGTGTCCCGGTATATTTGCCGGGACACATTCCCGGGAATGACCCTTTCACATTAGTGGGCCGACCCGGCATATTGCCGGGTTGGTGACGTCACCACTGAGTCTCCCGGAGGCGGTGCTTGGAGATAATCTTCTCCGAGCACCGCCTCCTCCTATGCAGAGAACGGGTGCCGGGTCGCTTTGACCCGGTATACCCGTTTACACTGCCAGCTTCCCGGAACGGTCCCGGATTCAACCCAGGTCGAGACCTGGGTTGAAATCCCGGGATACTCGTCCCAGGAAATTGTCCCTGTACCCTTTCACACTGAGAAAAATCCCGGGATGATGCGCGTTCACGTGCAATATCCAGGGATTTTACTGCGAGTGTAAAAATAAGATTTTACTCACCGGTAAATCTATTTCTCGTAGTCCGTAGTGGATGCTGGGACTCCGTAAGGACCATGTGGAATAGCGGCTCAACTAAAGAAAGCTTTAGGACTACCTGGTGTGCACTGGCTCCTCCCACTATGACCCTCCTCCAGACCTCAGTTAGGATACTGTGCCCGGAAGAGCTGACACAATAAGGAAGGATTTTTAATCCCGGGTAAGACTCATACCAGCCTGTCAGGTCCGGGTGTTTTTGTGAATCCGTTAACCCGGGACCAACCACAGGTGTAGGTGCTGGGGTATGAAGAAAGCAGGGAGGACGAAGAAAGTTCCGTTTCATATATTTATTAAAAATAACAATTCAGTAAAGAGTTAAATGACAAGTTGTTAATCATCATATTATACTGAAGTATTGCAGGAATGGCAGAAATAATATGCAGGATGAATCTCAAAGACAAATAAAAGAAATGTTCATGGAACTGTATATGAAACAAGCTGATGAATAAATGTTGAATTGTCCAAATATAAACAAACTTTGATGCTGAACGGCAGAATGAGTTAAACTGGGTAATGCAGACATGAAGAAATAACTGTAAGGATTTGCAGTGAAGTTTTAAGAGTTAACTGAGAGGCTGTGAAGGATTATCCTTGTTATGGTAACATAGAAAATAAAAGTACTTAATTGGGTTACTTGCGGGTTCCGGAGATCACTGTGAAAAATGTAGCAGATGACAAGGTGATGAACGGGTTAAATGCAGAGTAGAACAAACGAACAGCTGAGGGTAGTGGAATCCTCCAAACTTTGTATGGTTGAAGACAGGCAGACAAGGTAACCTCATGCAGGACTCTGGGAATCCAACTATTTCCAGTAGGTGTGCAATTAACTGACAGCACAGCGGAGAGCCGGTGGATCTTTAGCAGTGAAGGCTGCAGACGAACCCCTGGGAACGGAGGCGATATCTGGACCACGGGAATCACACAGGAATGCACGGAGAGAGCTCAGAGCTAGAGCACAGCATTGATACAACAAAGCACTGGCCCAGAGTAACATAATCCCAGCCTACTTAAAGGCAGCACAAGCACGGGATTGGTTTACACCTGCCCACAGGTGTTTTCACAAGTGCTCTGTATTACCTATTTGATCTCCAACATGGCCACCTCCTATACAGCAGACACACCGCAGTGTCTTAGGCCATTTGGTCCCCGCACTCACAGTTCCCAGATTCTGCATTACCTGTGCCACTGATCACGCCGCGTCCCCACACGGGCGCACAGCACCGCGAGCAACCGCACTGGCAACGGATGAACCCCAGAACCCGCAAAGGTGAGAGACCGGTTCGTGACAGTACCCCCTCTTCTACGGGTGGTCTCCGAACACCTTTGAACCTTGTCAGGATTTTTGGAGAAGTATTTCTGTACCAGTCTTGGAGCATGAACATCTTCAGAGAAAACCCAGGATCTCTCCTCCGGACCGTAACCCTTCCAGTCGACTAGAAACTGTAAACGTCCATATCGGGAACGTGAGTCCACAATCTCTTTAACTTCAAATTCCTCATTCTGCAAAGAGTGAACTTTAGGAGATTTGGACTGGGTAGTACGGAACTTATTGAGAATCAAAGGCTTCAGTAAAGATGTATGAAAGGCGTTAGGAATTCTCAAAGACGGTGGCAACTTGACTTTGTATGACACAGGGTTGAGTACTTTTACAATGGGAAATGGACCAATAAACTTGGGAGCAAATTTCTTAGAAGGAACTTTGAACCTGAGATTGCGCGTAGAAATCCAAACTTGGTCTCCCACTTTGTAATTCGGTACAGCTTTACGTTTTCTATCTGCAAAAGATTTATAACGAGCGGAAGTTTTGACCAAGGACTTACGTACACAACTCCAGATTCTAGATAGACATTGAAGCTCTTGATCTGCCGCTGGAACCTCTAGGGCTGGCAATGGATGGAACTCTGGCTCACGAGGATGAAAGCCGAAGTTAATATAAAAGGGCGTAGATTCTGAAGATGAATGGAAGAGATTATTATGAGCAAATTCTGCCAATGGAAGGTAGTCAACCCAGTCATCCTGTGAGGACGATATATATATCCGGAGAAATGTTTCAAGGTCTTGGTTGACTCTCTCAGTTTGTCCATCTGTCTGAGGATGATATGCAGAAGAAAAATTCAACTTGACATTTAAAGATGAACAAAGCGACCTCCAAAACTTGGCCACAAACTGTGTTCCCCGATCAGAGATAATCTCTCGAGGAAGACCATGCAACTTGAAGATTTCAGAGATGAACAATCTGGCTAGTAAAGGGGCTGATGGTAACCCAGTTAATGGAATGAAATGTGCCATTTTCGAAAATCGATCCACTATCACCCAAATGGTATTTCGCCCTTTTGATGGAGGTAGATCGGTCACGAAATCCATTGCGATATGAGTCCATGGTTGTTTGGGTATGGATAATGGATGTAATAAACCTGGTGGAGAACTTCTTGGACTCTTATGTTGGGCACATTTAGGACATGCTGCTATAAACTCTTGGACATCGGCTTTGAGACGTGGCCACCAATAAGACTGTTGAAGAAATTTGAGAGTCTTTAGAACCCCAGGATGACCCATGAAGGAAGAGGAGTGAGCCCAGGTAAGCAGCCGTTTTCGAAGACTTGTGGCGACAAAGGTCTTGCCAGATGGAGGAACTGGAGAGGTTCGAATCATTAAAAAGGACGTAGGATTCACAATGGCTTGATTCGTGGTAGCATCATTTAATTCAGAAGAAGCAAAGGACCGGGAAAGGGCATCTGCCTTTTTGTTCTGAGACCCAGGACGATAGGTGAGCTTGAAATCAAATCGTGTGAAGAAAAGCGCCCATCGAGCTTGTCGTGGATTCAAACACTGAGCTGACTGCAGATACAGAAGATTCTTATGATCAGTATAAACTGTAATGCGATGTTGTGCTCCTTCTAGAAGGTATCTCCACTCCTCAAATGCCAACTTGATGGCAAGTAATTCTTGCTCACCGATTGCATAATTACGTTCTGCCGGGAGGAACTTACGGGAGAAATATCCGCAGGGATGGACCTTTTTATCTTCAAAGACTTGTGACAACACAGCTCCTACTGCTTCTGTAGATGCATCCACCTCTAGTAGAAAGGGACGATTCAAATCAGGCTGTCGAAGAATGGGGGCTGACACAAAGGCTTGCTTTAAATCAGAGAAGGCTTTGATTGCTTCTGCAGACCAGTTCGTAGGATTTGCTCCCTTGCGAGTTAGGGCTGTGATGGGAGCAGCTAACGTAGAATAATTTTTAATGAATCTCCTATAGAAATTAGCAAAGCCAAGAAATCGCTGAATCCCCTTGAGAGTTGTAGGAGTGGACCAATCTCGGATAGCTTGTACCTTACCGGGATCCATACATAGCTCTGATCCAGAAATGATGTAACCAAGGAACGGTATGGAATAATAAAGTTGATTTTTCCTCAGACGTGTCAGTACCTCTTTAACTTGGTGACGGTGAGACTTTATATCCCTAGAGAATATTAGGATATCATCCAGGTACACTACTAGACACTTGTAGAGAAGATCACGAAAAAGTTCATTCACATAGCTTTGAAAAACTGCAGGTGCATTACAAAGACCAAAAGGCATTACAAGGTATTCGTAATGCCCATCCCGGGTATTAAAAGCAGTCTTCCACTCGTCCCCTGCCCGGATGCGGATTAAATTGTAGGCCCCTCGGAGATCCAGTTTTGTAAACACAGTAGCTCCTTTTACCCGGTCAAATAATTCTGGAATTAAGGGTAATGGATACTTGTTTTTCACAGTGATCTCATTGAGTCCACGGTAATCTATGCATGGTCGTAACCCACCGTCCTTCTTCTTAACGAAAAAGAATCCGGCTCCTGCAGGTGAAGAAGATGGTCTGATAAATCCTTTGGTTAGATTTTCCTGTATATAATCAGACATAGCTTGCGTCTCTGGGATGGATAGCGGATAAATTCGTCCCCTAGGAGGTGTTTTACCCGGAACCAGGACAATTGGGCAGTCCCATTCGCGATGAGGAAGTAGAGAGTCTGCTGCTTGTTTACTGAAAACATTCGCAAAGGATTGATACACGGAGGTAGGTCGGGAAGGCTAATTGACCGGAGAGGTACAATTGAGGCTAAACAGTCATTGGTACAAGATTTACCCCATGAAAGGACTTCCAAGGTTTGCCAATTAAGTTGAGGATTATGCTTCTGCAGCCAAGGTAAACCAAGTATCACATCTTGAGAGGCTTTGGGAATCACGTAGAAGGAGATGTATTCGGAATGGAGCACACCAACTTTCATCTTGAGACATACGGTTCGATGAGTAATTATACCATCTGGAATTCGACTTCCATCCACTGCTGTAACAGCAACTGCTGCTTCCAGAGGCATGGTTTGAACTTTAGACCGTAAGACAAAGGCTGAGGAGATGAAGTTCTCGGCTGCCCCGGAATCTAGGAGAGCTGAAACTTTCACTGTAGAACTTGGAACTTCTAATTGAATAGACAAGGTCGGCTCTTTCCCAGAACGTGATTCTAAAGTAACTCCTAGCTTAACCTCTCTTGAATAAGCTAGGAGGCGAGAGTTTCCCGGTCGGAGTTTGCAGAATTTAACTGAGTGTTCGGAGGACCCATAGTACATGCAGAGGTTACCCTGTCGACGATGAAGTCGTTCCTCCTCTGTGAGGCGAGAGCGCCAAATCTGCATAGGTTCTTCTGTCGTTACCGGAGACTGTGATGAAGAATCTTGTCGAGGCCTAGGATGATAACGTGGACTGGATCGCTCTGCCCTGGATTTCTCTAAACATCGCTCCCTGTAGCGTAGGTCAAGTTTGTTACAGAGAGAAATCAATTCATCCAGTTTAGTTGGCACATCCCGGATAGTTAAATCATCCTTGATTTTCTCTGAAAGTCCATTCCAAAACGCGGCGATCAGGGCCTCCTCATTCCAGTTTAACTCTGAAGACAACGTGCGAAACTGAATAATATATTGACTGACAGGACGTAAACCTTGACGTAGACAGAGAATCTCCAAAGATGCTGAGGTGGTCCTGCCTGGTTCGTCAAAGATTCTCCGGAAGGATGATACGAACTCCTTGTAATTAGAGAGGATAGAATCACCTCTTTCCCATAATGGTGATGCCCACTCAAGAGCCTGACCGGAAAGGAGGGCAATAATATATGCAACCTTAGAACGAGCTGATGGGAAACTGGCGGACAACAGTTCGAACTGGATCTCGCATTGATTCAGGAATCCTCTGCAAAGTTTTGGAGTTCCGTCAAACTTACTCGGAGAGGGTAACTGCAAGCGGGACGTAGGCAGCGTCACAGGAGAAGCTGTAGTGGTAACTGGGACAACCGGAGTTGGAATCTGGACTTGAGACGTTTTAATAGCCGTATGAAGAGTCTCTAAACGGTCTGCCATAGTTTGCATAAACTGCACTATTTGTGTCTGTATAGACTCTTGGTTTTCCAGACGGGAAAGGATATCTGACGTAGCACCGCCTCCTGCGAATTGGTCACTTGACGGATCCATGTGGCCAGTGCTTACTGTCAGGTCCTGGTGTTTTTGTGAATCCGTTAACCCGGGACCAACCACAGGTGTAGGTGCTGGGGTATGAAGAAAGCAGGGAGGACGAAGAAAGTTCCGTTTCATATATTTATTAAAAATAACAATTCAGTAAAGAGTTAAATGACAAGTTGTTAATCATCATATTATACTGAAGTATTGCAGGAATGGCAGAAATAATATGCAGGATGAATCTCAAAGACAAATAAAAGAAATGTTCATGGAACTGTATATGAAACAAGCTGATGAATAAATGTTGAATTGTCCAAATATAAACAAGCTTTGATGCTGAACGGCAGAATTAGTTAAACTGGGTAATGCAGACATGAAGAAATAACTGTAAGGATTTGCAGTGACGTTTTAAGAGTTAACTGAGAGGCTGTGAAGGATTATCCTTGTTATGGTAACATAGAAAATAAAAGTACTTAATTGGGTTACTTGCGGGTTCCGGAGATCACTGTGAAAACTGTAGCCGATGACAAGGTGATGAACGGGTTAAATGCAGAGTAGAACAAACGAACAGCTGAGGGTAGTGGAATCCTCCAAACTTTGTATGGTTGAAGACAGGCAGACAAGGTAACCTCATGCAGGACTCTGGGAATCCAACTATTTCCAGTAGGTGTGCAATTAACTGACAGCACAGCGGAGAGCCGGTGGATCTTTAGCAGTGAAGGCTGCAGACGAACCCCTGGGAACGGAGGCGATATCTGGACCACGGGAATCACACAGGAATGCACGGAGAGAGCTCAGAGCTAGAGCACAGCATTGATACAACAAAGCACTGGCCCAGAGTAACATAATCCCAGCCTACTTAAAGGCAGCACAAGCACGGGATTGGCTTACACCTGCCCACAGGTGTTTTCACAAGTGCTCTGTATTACCTATTTGGTCTCCAACATGGCCACCTCCTATACAGCAGACACACCGCAGTGTCTTAGGCCATTTGGTCCCCGCACTCACAGTTCCCAGATTCTGCATTACTTGTGCCACTGATCATGCCGCGTCCCCACACGGGCGGACAGAACCGCGAGCAACCGCACTGGCAACGGATGAACCCCAGAACCCGCAAAGGTGAGAGACCGGTTCATGACACAGCCACACCAATCACACCGTATAACTCGTGATACTATACCCAGTTAACAGTATGAAATATAACTGAGCCTCTCAACAGATGGCTCAACAATAACCCTTTAGTTAGGCAATAACTATATACAAGTATTGCAGACAATCCGCACTTGGGATGGGCGCCCAGCATCCACTACGGACTACGAGAAATAGATTTACCGGTGAGTAAAATCTTATTTTCTCTGACGTCCTAAGTGGATGCTGGGACTCCGTAAGGACCATGGGGATTATACCAAAGCTCCCAAACGGGCGGGAGAGTGCGGATGACTCTGCAGCACCGAATGAGCAAACTCTAGGTCCTCCTCAGCCAGGGTATCAAACTTGTAGACTCTTGCAAAAGTGTTTGAACCCGACCAAGTAACAGCTCGGCAAATTTGCAAAGCCGAGACCCCTCAGGCAGCCGCCCAAGAAGAGCCCACTTTCCTCGTGGAATGGGCTTTTACAGATTTAGGGTGCGGCAGTCCAGCCGCAGAATGTGCAAGTTGAATCGAGCTACAGATCCAGCGAGCAATAGTCTGCTTAGAAGCAGGAGCACCCAGCTTGTTGGGTGCATACAGGATAAATAGCGAGTCAGTTTTCCTGACTCCAGCCGTCCTGGAAACATATATTTTTCAGGGCCCTGACTACGTCCAGTAACTTGGAATCCTCCAAGTCCCAAGTAGCCGCAGGCACAATAGGTTGGTTCACATGAAAAACTGATACCACCTTAGGAAGGAATTGGGAACGAGTCCTCAATTCCGCCCTATCCATATAAAAAAATTAGAGAAGGGCTTTTGCATGATAAAGCCGCTAATTCTGATACACGCCTGGCCGACGCCAAGGCCAACAGCATGACCACTTTCCACGTGAAGTATTTTAGCTTCACGGATTTAAGTGGCTCAACCCAATGCGACTTCAGGAAATCCAACACCACGTTGAGATCCCACGGTGCCACTGGAGGCACAAACGGGGGCTGACTATGCAGCACTCCCTTAACAAATGTCTGAACTTCAGGCAGTGAAGTCAGTTCTATTTTGGAAGAAAATCGATAGAGCCGAAATCTGGACCTTAATGGAACCCAATTTTAGGCCCATAGTCACCCCTGACTGTAGGAAGTGCAGAAATCGACCTAGCTGAAATTCCTCTGTTGGGGCCTTCCTGGCCTCACAGCACGCAACATATTTCCGCCATATGCGGTGATAATGGTTTGCGTTCACTTCTTTCCTAGCTTTAATTAGCGTAGGAATAACTTCCTCCGGAATGCCCTTTTCCTTCAGGATCCGGCGTTCAACCGCCATGCCATCAAACGCAGCCGCGGTACGTCTTGGAACAGACAGGCCCCCTGCTGCAGCAGGTCCTGTCTGAGCGGCAGAGGCCATGGGTCCTCTGAGATCAATTCTTGGGAGTTCTGGGTACCAAGCTCTTCTTGGCCAATCCGGAACAATGAGTATAGTTCTTACTCCTTTCCTTCTTATTATTCTCAATACCCTGGGTATGAGAGGCAGAGAAAGGAACACATACACCGACTGGTACACCCACGGTGTTACCAGAGCGTCCACAGCTATCGCCTGAGGGTCCCTTGACCTGGCGCAATATCTTTTTAGCTTTTTGTTTAGGCGGGATGCCATCATATCCACCTGTGGCCTTTCCCAACGGTGTACAATCATTTGGAAGACTTCTGGATGAAGTCCCCACTCTCCCGGGTGGAGGTCGTGTCTGCTGAGAAAGTCTGCTTCCCAGTTATCCACTCCGGGAATGAACACTGCTGACAGTGCTAACACATGATTTTCCGCCCATCGGAGAATCTTTGTGGCTTCTGCCATCGCCATCCTGTTTCTTGTGCCGCCCTGTCGGTTCACATGAACGACCGCCGTGATGCTGTCTGACTGGATCAGCACCGGCCGGTGTTGAAGCAGGGTCTAGCCTGACTTAGGGCATTGTAAATGGCCCTTAGTTCCAGAATATTTTTGTGTAGGGAAGTCTCCTGACTTGTTCATAGTCCTTGGAAGTTTCTTCCCTGTGTGACTGCCCCCCAGCCTTGAAAGCTGGCATCCGTGGTCACCAGGACCCAGTCCTGTATGCCGAATCTGCGGCCCTCTAGAAGATGAGCACTCTGCAGCCACCACAACAGCGACACCCTGGCCCTTGGAGACAGGGTTATCCGCCGATGCATCTGAAGATGCGGCCCGGACCACTTGTCCAACAGATCCCACTGGAAGATCCTTGCATGGGACCAGGCGAAAGGAATTTCTTTGTAAGAAGCTACCATCTTTCCCAGGGCTCGCGTGCATTGATGCACCGACACCTGTATTTGTATTAGGAGGTCTCTGTCTAGAGACGACAACTCCTTGGACTTCTCCTCCGGGAGAAACCCTTTTTTCTTGTTCTGTGTCCAGAACCATACCCAGGAACAGTAGACGCGTCGTAGGAACCAGCTGCGACTTTGGAATATTCAGAATCCAGCCGTGCTGTTGTAGCACTTCCCGAGATAGTGCTACTCCGACGAACAACTGCTCCCTGGACCTCGCCTTTATAAGGAGATCGTCCAAGTACGGGATAATTATTTCGGCCATTACCTTGGTAAATACCCTCGGTGCCGGGGACAGACCAACGGCAACGTCTGGAATTGGTAATGACAATCCTGGTGAGGAGGGTAAATAGGGACATGCAGGTAAGCATCCTTGATGTCCAGTGATACCATGAAATTCTCCAGGCTTGCAATAATCGCCTTGAGCGATTCCATTTTGAACTTGAACCTTCGTATATAAGTGTTCAAGGATTTCAATTTTAGAATGGGTCTCACCGAACCGTCTGGTTTCGGTACCACAAACATTTTGGAATAGTAACCCCGGCCTTGTTGAAGGAGGGGCACCTTGATTTCACCTGCTGGAAGTACAGCTTGTGAATTGCCGCCAGTACTACCTCCCTTTCTCCGAGAGCAGCAGGCAAGGCTGATGTGAGGTAACGGCGAGGGGGAGTCGCCTCGAACTCCAGCTTGTATCCCTGTGATACTACTTGCAGAACCTAGGGATCCACCTGTGGGCAAGCCCACTGGTCCCTGAAGTTTCCGAGACGCGCCCCCACCGCACCTGTCTCCACCTGTGGAGCCCCAGCGTCATGCGGTGGACTCAGAGGAAGCGGGGAAGATTTTTGATCCTGGGAACTGGCTGTCTGGTGCAGCTTTTTCCTTCTTCCCCTGTCTCTGTGCAGAAAGGAAGCGCCTTTGACCCGCTTGCTTTTCTGAAGCCGAAAGGACTGTACCTGAAAATACGGTGCTTTCTTAGGCTGTGAGGAAACCTGAGGTAAAAATTTTTTCTTCCCAGCTGTTGCTGTGGATACGAGGTCCCAGAGACCATCCCCAAACAATTCCTCACCCTTATAAGGCAGAATCTCCATGTGCCTTTTAAAGTCAGCATCACCTGTCCACTGCCGGGTTTCTAATACCCTCCTGGCAGAATGGACATTGCATTAATTCTGGATGCCAGCTGGCAAATATCCCTCTGTGCATCCCTCATATATAAGATGACGTCTTTAAAATGCTCTATGTTAGCAAAATATTATCCCTGTCTAGGGTATTAATATTATCTGACAGGGTATCAGACCACGCTGCAGCAGCACTATTCATGCTGAGGCAATTGCAGGTCTCAGTATAGTACCTGAGTGTGTATATACAGACTTCAGGATAGCCTCCTGCTTTTTATCAGCAGGCTCCTTCAAAGTGGCCGTATCCTAAGACGGCAGTGCCACCTTTTTTGACAAACGTGTGAGCGCCTTATCCACCCTAGGGGATATCTCCCAACGTGACCTTTCCTCTGGCGGGAAAGGGTACGCCAGCAGTAACTTTTTAGAAATTACCAGTTTCTTATCGGGGGAACCCACGCTTCTTTACGCACTTCATTCACTCATCTGATGGGGGAACAAAACACTGGCTGCTTTTTCTCCCCAAACATAAAACCCCTTTTATGTGGTACTTGGGTTAATGTCAGAAATGTGTAACACATTTTTTATTGCCGAGATCATGCAACGGATGTTCCTAGTGGATTGTGTATATGTCTCAACCTCGTCGACACTGGAGTCAGACTCCGTGTCGACATCTGTTTCTGCCATCTGAGGTAACGGGCGTTTTTTGAGCCCCTGATGGCCTTTGAGACGCCTGGGCAGGCGCGGGCTGAGAAGCCGGCTGTCCCACAGCTGTTACGTCATCCAGCCTTTTATGTAAGGAGTTGACATTGTCGGTTAATACCTTCCACCTATCCATCCACTCTGGTGTCGGCCCCACAGGGGGCGACATCCCATTTATCGGCCTCTGCTCCGCGTCCACGTAACCTTCCTCATCCAACGTGTCAACACAGCCGTACCGACACACCGCACACACACAGGGAATGCTCTGACTGAGGACAGGACCCCACAAAGTCCATTGGGGAGACAGAGAGAGAGTATGCCAGCACACACCAGAGCGCTATATAATGCAGGGATTAACACTATAACTGAGTGATTTTTCCCCCAATAGCCGCTTGTATACACATATTGCGCCTAAATTTGGTGCCCCCCCTCTCTTTTTAACCCTTTGAGTCTGAAAACTACAGGGGAGAGCCTGGGGAGCTGTCTTCTAGTTGCACTGTGAAGAAAAAATGGCGCCAGTGTGCTGAGGGAGATAGCCCCGCCCCTTTTTCGGCTGACTTTTCCCCCGCTTTTTTCATGGATTCTGGCAGGGGTAATTTATCACATATATAGCCCTGGGACTATATATTGTTATGATTTGCCAGCCAAGGTGTTTATATTGCCCTCAGGGCGCCCCCCCCCCCCCAGTGCCCTGCACCCATCAGTGACCGGAGTGTGAGGTGTGCATGAGGAGCAATGGCGCACAGCTGCAGTGCTGTGCGCTACCTTGTTGAAGACAGAAGTCTTCTGCCGCCGATTTTCCGGAACACTTCTTGCTTCTGGCTCTGTAAGGGGGCCGGCGGCGCGGCTCCGGAACCGAACATCGAGGTCGGGTCCTGTGGTCGATCCCTCTGGAGCTAATGGTGTCCAGTAGCCTAAGAAGCCCAAGCTACCACCAGTTAGGTAGGTTCGCTTCTTCTCCCCTTAGTCCCTCGCTGCAGTGAGTCTGTTGCCAGCAGATCTCACTGTAAAATAAAAAACCTAAAATATACTTTCTTTCTAGGAGCTCAGGAGAGCCCCTAGTGTGCATCCAGCTCAGCCGGGCACAAAATTCTAACTGAGGTCTGGAGGAGGGTCATAGTGGGAGGAGCCAGTGCACACCAGGTAGCCCTAAAGCTTTCTTTAGTTGTGCCCAGTCTCCTGCGGAGCCGCTATTCCCCATGGTCCTTACGGAGTCCCAGCATCCACTTAGGACGTCAGAGAAAGGGGTATTACTGACAGACACCCTTACTGACACAGACAACACTTACTGACAGATACGCCTTACTGACACATACACCACTTATTGGCACATGCATACTGACAGCCACCCCTTACTGATACAGACACAAGTTACTGATACAAACATTTACTGACACGCCCTACTGACACAAACACTTACTAAACACACACTTATTGACACAGATTCCACTTACTGACAGATATCACTAACTGACACTATTGGCACATTATCATACATACTTACAGACAAACCTTACGGACACAGATAAAACTTACTAACACAGATAAACTTTACTGAATATCACACACACCACAAATACACTTATTTACACAGATACAGCTTACTGACAGTCTAACACAGACACCAGTTATTGACCGATACCCCTTACTGACATACACACTTACTGACACACACACACTTAGGGAAGCCAATCCCGGGCCAATTTTTCAATCCCGGGTATCGGGATTGAAAAATGGTCAATCCCGGGATAACCGGGATTGGCTTTTCCCTATGTGGCTGCCCCTCTCGCCCGCCCGGCACACATAATTCACCATACAACGGGGTTGGGAGGCTAGGAAACATCCTCCTGACTTGGCGGACAGGTGACTGCGCAGCATGACCTGTTACTGTACATCACGCTGCGCAGGGGGAACCCATAAATCGCTAAACTTTGGGTAATGTTTGTTTCAAACATTTAATAGGCAGCATTGCATAATGCACATACATATATTTCTCTGACGTCCTAAATAGTGATGAGCACCGGAAATTTTTCGGGTTTTGTGTTTTGGTTTTGTGTTTGGTTCCGCGGCCGTGTTTTGGGTTCGAACGCGTTTTGGCAAAACCTCACCGAATTTTTTTTGTCGGATTCGGGTGTGTTTTGGATTCAGTTTTTTTTTTTTCAAAAAACCCTAAAAAACTGCTTAAATCATAGAATTTGGGGGTCATTTTGATCCCAAAGTATTATTAACCTCAATAACCATTATTTCCACTCATTTTCAGTCTATTCTGAACACCTCACACCTCACAATATTATTTTTAGTCCTAAAATTTGCACCGAGGTCGCTGGATGACTAAGCTCAGCGACCCAAGTGGCCGACACAAACACCTGGCCCATCTAGGCGTGGCACTGCAGTGTCACGCAGGATGGCCCTTCCAAAAAACACTCCCCAAACAGCACATGACACAAAGAAGAAAAAAAGAGGCGCAATGAGGTAGCTGTGTGACTAAGATAAGCGACCCAAGTGGCCGACACAAACACCGGGCCCATCTAGGAGTGGCACTGCAGTGTCACGCAGGATGGCCCTTCCAAAAAACACTCCCCAAACAGCACATGACGCAAAGAAGAAAAAAAAGAGGCGCAATTAGGTAGCTGTGTGACTAAGATAAGCGACCCTAGTGGCCGACACAAACACCTGGCCCATCTAGGAGTGGCACTGCAGTGTCACGCAGGATGGCCCTTCCAAAAAACACTCCCCGAACAGCACATGACGCAAAGAAAAAAAGAGGCGCAATTAGGTAGCTGTGTGAGTAAGATAAGCGACCCAAGTGGCCGACACAAACACCTGGCCCATCTAGGAGTGGCACTGCAGTGTCACGCAGGATGGTCCTTCCAAAAAACACTCCCCAAACAGCACATGACGCAAAGAAGAAAAAAAAGAGGCGCAATGAGGTAGCTGTGTGACTAAGATAAGCGACCCAAGTGGCCGACACAAACACCTGGCCCATCTAGGAGTGGCACTGCAGTGTCACGCAGGATGGCCCTTCCAAAAAACACCCCCCAAACAGCACATGACGCAAAGAAAAATGAAAGAAAAAAGAGGTGCAAGATGGAATTGTCCTTGGGCCCTCCCACCCACCCTTATGTTGTATAAACAGGACATGCACACTTTAACCAACCCATCATTTCAGTGACAGGGTCTGCCACACGACTGTGACTGAAATGACGGGTTGGTTTGGACCCCCACCAAAAAGAAGCAATTAATCTCTCCTTGCACAAACTGGCTCTACAGAGGCAAGATGTCCACCTCATCATCATCCTCCGATATATCACCGTGTACATCCCCCTCCTCACAGATTATCAATTCGTCCCCACTGGAATCCACCATCTCAGCTCCCTGTGTACTTTGTGGAGGCAATTGCTGCTGGTAAATGTCTCCACGGAGGAATTGATTATAATTCATTTTAATGAACATCATCTTCTCCACATTTTCTGGATGTAACCTCGTACGCCGATTGCTGACAAGGTGAGCGGCGGCACTAAACACTCTTTCGGAGTACACACTTGTGGGAGGGCAACTTAGGTAGAATAAAGCCAGTTTGTGCAAGGGCCTCCAAATTTCCTCTTTTTCCTGCCAATATAAGTACGGACTGTCTGACGTGCCTACTTGGATGCGGTCACTCATATAATCCTCCACCATTCTTTCAATGGGGAGAGAATCATATGCAGTGACAGTAGACGACATGTCCGTAATCGTTGTCAGGTCCTTCAGTCCGGACCAGATGTCAGCATCAGCAGTCGCTCCAGACTGCCCTGCATCACCGCCAGCGGGTGGGCTCGGAATTCTGAGCCTTTTCCTCGCACCCCCAGTTGCGGGAGAATGTGAAGGAGGAGATGTTGACACGTCGCGTTCCGCTTGACTTGACAATTTTGTCACCAGCAGTTCTTTGAACCCCAGCAGACTTGTGTCTGCCGGAAAGAGAGATCCAAGGTAGGTTTTAAATCTAGGATCGAGCACGGTGGCCAAAATGTAGTGCTCTGATTTCAACAGATTGACCACCCGTGAATCCTTGTTAAGCGAATTAAGGGCTCCATCCACAAGTCCCACATGCCTAGCGGAATCGCTCTGTGTTAGCTCCTCCTTCAATGTCTCCAGCTTCTTCTGCAAAAGCCTGATGAGGGGAATGACCTGACTCAGGCTGGCAGTGTCTGAACTGACTTCACGTGTGGCAAGTTCAAAAGGTTGCAGAACCTTGCACAACGTTGAAATCATTCTCCACTGCGCTTGAGACAGGTGCATTCCACCTCCTATATCGTGCTCAGTTGTATAGGCTTGAATGGCCTTTTGCTGCTCCTCCAACCTCTGAAGCATATAGAGGGTTGAATTCCACCTCGTTACCACTTCTTGCTTCAGATGATGGCAGGGCAGGTTCAGGCGTTTTTGGTGGTGTTCCAGTCTTCTGTACGTGGTGCCTGTACGCCGAAAGTGTCCCGCAATTCTTCTGGCCACCGACAGCATCTCTTGCACGCCCCTCTCGTTTTTTAAATAATTCTGCACCACCAAATTCAAGGTATGTGCAAAACATGGGACGTGCTGGAATTTGCCCAGATTTAATGCACACACAATATTGCTGGCGTTGTCCGATGCCACAAATCCACAGGAGAGTCCAATTGGGGTAAGCCATTCTGCGATGATCTTCCTCAGTTGCCGTAAGAGGTTTTTAGCTGTGTGCGTATTCTGGAAAGCGGTGATACAAAGCGTAGCCTGCCTAGGAAAGAGTTGGCGTTTGCGAGATGCTGCTACTGGTGCCGCCGCTGCTGTTCTTGCGGCGGGAGTCCATACATCTACCCAGTGGGCTGTCACAGTCATATAGTCCTGAGCCTGCCCTGCTCCACTTGTCCACATGTCCGTGGTTAAGTGGACATTGGGTACAACTGCATTTTTTAGGACACTGGTGAGTCTTTTTCTGAGGTCTGTGTACATTTTCGGTATCGCCTGCCTAGAGAAATGGAACCTAGATGGTATTTGGTATCGGGGACACAGTACCTCCAACAAGTCTCTAGTTGGCTCTGCAGTAATGATGGATACCGGAACCACGTTTCTCACCGCCCAGGATGCCAAGGCCTCAGTTATCCGCTTTGCAGCAGGATGACTGCTGTGATATTTCATCTTCCTCGCAAAGGACTGTTGGACAGTCAATTGCTTACTGGAAGTAGTAAAAGTGGTCTTACGAGTACGACTTCCCCTCTGGGATGACCATCGACTCCCAGCAGCAACAACAGCAGCGCCAGCAGCAGTAGGCGTTACACGCAAGGATGCATCGGAGGAATCCCAGGCAGGAGAGGACTCGTCAGAATTGCCAGTGACATGGCCTGCAGGACTATTGGCATTCCTGGGGAAGGAGGAAATTGACACTGAGGGAGTTGGTGGGGTGGTTTGCGTGAGCTTGGTTACAAGAGGAAGGGATTTACTGGTCAGTGGACTGCTTCCGCTGTCGCCCAAAGTTTTTGAACTTGTCACTGACTTATGATGAATGCGCTGCAGGTGACGTATAAGGGAGGATGTTCCGAGGTGGTTAACGTCCTTACCCCTACTTATTACAGCTTGACAAAGGCAACACACGGCTTGACAAATGTTGTCCGCATTTCTGTTGAAATACTTCCACACCGAAGAGCTGATTTTTTTGGTATTTTGACCAGGCATGTCAATGGCCATATTCGTCCCACGGACAACAGGTGTCTCCCCGGGTGCCTGACTTAAACAAACCACCTCACCATCAGAATCCTCCTGGTCAATTTCCTCCCCAGCGCCAGCAACACCCATATCCTTCTCATCCTGGTGTACTTCAACACTGACATCTTCAATCTGACTATCAGGAACTGGACTGCGGGTGCTCCTTCCAGCACTTGCAGGGGGCGTGCAAATGGTGGAAGGCGCATGCTCTTCACGTCCAGTGTTGGGAAGGTCAGGCATCGCAAACGACACAATTGGACTCTCCTTGTGGATTTGTGATTTCGAAGAACGCACAGTTCTTTGCTGTGCTTTTGCCAGCTTGAGTCTTTTCATTTTTCTAGCGAGAGGCTGAGTGCTTCCATCCTCATGTGAAGCTGAACCACTAGCCATGAACATAGGCCAGGGCCTCAGCCATTCCTTGCCACTCCGTGTGGTAAATGGCATATTGGCAAGTTTACGCTTCTCCTCTGACAATTTTATTTTAGATTTTTGAGTCCTTTTTTTACTGATATTTGGTGTTTTGGATTTTACATGCTCTGTACTATGACATTGGGCATCGGCCTTGGCAGACGACGTTGCTGGCATTTCATCATCTCGGCCATGACTAGTGGCAGCAGCTTCAGCACGAGGTGGAAGTCGATCTTGATCTTTCCCTATTTTTGGAACCTCAACATTTTTGTTCTCCATATTTTAATAGGCACAACTAAAAGGCACCTCAGGTAAACAATGGAGATGGACGGATACTAGTATACTTATGGATGGACGAGTGACTGCCGACACAGAGGTAGCTACAGCCGTGGACTACCGTACTGCGTCTGCTGCTAATATAGACTGGATGATAATGATATAAAAAATATATATATATCACTACTGCAGCCGGACAGGTATATATTATATAATGACGGACCTGCTGGACACTGTCAGCACTGCAGACTCCTAAAGTAAGCTACTAGTATCAAGAAGATAGAAAAAAAAAAACCACAACAGGTAGGTGGTATACAATTATGGATGGACGAGCGACTGCCGACACAGAGGTAGCTACAGCCGTGGACTACCGTACTGCGTCTGCTGCTAATATAGACTGGATGATAATGATATAAAAAATATATATATATCACTACTGCAGCCGGACAGGTATATATTATATAATGACGGACCTGCTGGACACTGTCAGCAGCACTGCAGACTCCTAAAGTAAGCTACTAGTAGTATCAAGAAGATAGAAAAAAAAAAACCACCACAGGTAGGTGGTATACAATTATGGATGGACGAGCGACTGCCGACACAGAGGTAGCTAAAGCCGTGGACTACCGTACTGCGTCTGCTGCTAATATAGACTGGATGATAATGATATAAAATATATATATATATATCACTACTGCAGCCAGACAGGTATATATTATATAATGACGGACCTGCTGGACACTGTCAGCACTGCAGACTCCTAAAGTAAGCTACTAGTATCAAGAAGATAGAAAAAAAAAACACCACAGGTAGGTGGTATACAATTATGGATGGACGAGCGACTGCCGAGTCCCGACACAGAGGTAGCTACAGCCGTGGACTACCGTACTGCGTCTGCTGCTAATATAGACTGGATGATAATGATATAAAAAATATATATATATCACTACTGCAGCCGGACAGGTATATATTATATAATGACGGACCTGCTGGACACTGTCAGCACTGCAGACTCCTAAAGTAAGCTACTAGTATCAAGAAGATAGAAAAAAAAAAACACAACAGATAGGTGGTATACAATTATGGATGGACGAGCGACTGCAGACACAGAGGTAGCTACAGCCGTGGACTACCGTACTGCGTCTGCTGCTTATATAGACTGGATGATAATGATATAAAAAATATATATATATATCACTACTGCAGCCGGACAGGTATATATTATATAATGACGGACCTGCTGGACACTGTCAGCAGCACTGCAGACTCCTAAAGTAAGCTACTAGTAGTATCAAGAAGATAGAAAAAAAAAAACACCACAGGTAGGTGGTATACAATTATGGATGGACGAGCGACTGCCGACACAGAGGTAGCTACAGCCGTGGACTACCGTACTGCGTCTGCTGCTAATATAGACTGGATGATAATGATATAAAAAATATATATATATCACTACTGCAGCCGGACAGGTATATATTATATAATGACGGACCTGCTGGACACTGTCAGCAGCACTGCAGACTCCTAAAGTAAGCTACTAGTAGTATCAAGAAGATAGAAAAAAAAAAAACACCACAGGTAGGTGGTATACAATTATGGATGGACGAGCGACTGCCGACACAGAGGTAGCTACAGCCGTGGACTACCGTACTGCGTCTGCTGCTAATATAGACTGGATGATAATGATATAAAAAATATATATATATCACTACTGCAGCCGGACAGGTATATATTATATAATGACGGACCTGCTGGACACTGTCAGCAGCACTGCAGACTCCTAAAGTAAGCTACTAGTAGTATCAAGAAGATAGAAAAAAAAAACCCACCACAGGTAGATGGTATACAATTATGGATGGACGAGCGACTGCCGACACAGAGGTAGCTACAGCCGTGGACTACCGTACTGCGTCTGCTGCTAATATAGACTGGATGATAATGATATAAAAAATATATATATATCACTACTGCAGCCGGACAGGTATATATTATAATGACGGACCTGCTGGACACTGTCAGCACTGCAGACTCCTAAAGTAAGCTACTAGTATCAAGAAGATAGAAAAAAAAAAAAAACACCACAGGTAGGTGGTATACAATTATGGATGGACGAGCGACTGCCGACACAGAGGTAGCTACAGCCGTGGACTACCGTACTGCGTCTGCTGCTAATATAGACTGGATGATAATGATATAAAAAATATATATATATATATATATCACTACTGCAGCCGGACAGGTATATATTATATAATTAATGACGGACCTTCTGGACACTGTCAGCAGAATGCGTTTATAGAATAAAAACACCACACGACGAGTGTTTAACTTTTTCAGGCAGACAATCACAATATACTGGTGGTCACTGGTCAGTCACACTGGCAGTGGCACTCTGGCAGCAAAAGTGTGCACTGTTAAATAATATGTACTCCTGCTACTGCTCCCCAGTCTCCCCCACAATTAAGCTGTGTGAGCACTGAGCACTCAGCACAGTCAGATATACATAGATGATGTAGCACACTGAGGCTGAGCACAGATATGGTATACTGTTACTGTGTCACTGTGTATCGTTTTTTTTCAGGCAGAGAACGGATTATATTAAATAATAATATAATAAAACTGCACTGGTGGTCACTGGTCAGTCACTAGTAAACTCTGCACTCTCTGAGTACTCCTAAGCTCCAGTAAATCAAGCGTCTCACTCTCACTCTCTCTCTTCTAATCTAAACGGAGAGGACGCCAGCCACGTCCTCTCCCTATGAATCTCAATGCACGTGTGAAAATGGCGGCGACGCGCGGCTCCTTATATAGAATCCGAGTCTCGCGATAGAATCCGAGCCTCGCGAGAATCCGACAGCGGGATGATGACGTTCGGGCGCGCTCGGGTTAGCCGAGCAAGGCGGGAAGATCCGAGTCTGCCTCGGATCCGTGTAAAAAGGCTGAAGTTCGGGGGGGTTCGGATTCCGAGGAACCGAACCCGCTCATCACTAGTCCTAAGTGGATGCTGGGACTCCGTAAGGACCATGGGGAATAGCGGCTCCGCAGGAGACTGGGCACAACTATAAAGAAAGCTTTAGGTCTAACTGGTGTGCACTGGGTCCTCCCACTATGACCCTCCTCCAGACTTCAGTTAGAATCTTGTGCCCGGCTGAGCTGGATGCACACTAGGGGCTCTCCTGAGCTCCTAGAAAGAAAGTATATTTAGGTTTTTTATTTTACAGTGAGATCTGCTGGCAACAGACTCACTGCAGTGAGGGACTAAGGGGAGAAGAAGCGAACCTACCTAACAGGTGGTAGTTTGGGCTTCTTAGGCTACTGGACACCATTAGCTCCAGAGGGATCGACCGCAGGACCCGACCTTGGTGTTCGTTCCCGGAGCCGCGCCGCCGTCCCCCTTACAGAGCCAGAAGCATGTAGAGGTCCGGAAAATCGGCGGCAGAAGACTTCAGTCTTCACCAAGGTAGCGCACAGCACTGCAGCTGTGCGCCATTGCTCCTCATGTACACCTCACACTCCGGTCACTGATGGGTGCAGGGCGCTGGGGGGGGGCGCCCTGAGGGCAATATATGACACCTTGGCTGGCAAATCTACATCATATATAGTCCTAGAGGCTATATAGATGTAAAAATACCCCTGCCAGTATTCCAGAAAAAGCGGGAGAAGTCCGCCGGAAAAGGGGCAGAGCCATCTCCCTCAGCACACTGGCGCCATTTTTCCCTCACAGTTCCGCTGCAAGGAAGCTCCCTGGCTCTCCCCTGCAGTCTGAACACTACAGAAGGGTAAAAAAGAGAGGGGGGGCACTAAATTTAGGCGCAGGATAGATAGATATATATATATTGATATATAAAATGCAGCTATAAGGGAAATCACTCAGTTATAATGTTAATCCCTGTGTTATATAGCGCTCTGGTGTGTGCTGGCATACTCTCTCTCTGTCTCCCCAAAGGGCTTTGTGGGGTCCTGTCCTCTGTCAGAGCATTCCCTGTGTGTTTGCGGTGTGTCGGTACGGCTGTGTCGACATGTTTGAAGAGGAGGCTTATGTGGAGGCGAAGCAGATGCCTGTAAATGTGATGTCACCCCCTGCGGGGTCGACACCTGAGTGGATGGTGTTGTGGAAGGAATTACGCGACAGTGTCGACTCCTTGCATAAAAGTTTTGACGACATACCTAATGTGGGGCAGCCGGCTTCTCAGCCTGTGCCTGCCCAGGCGTCTCAAAAGCCATCAGGGGCTATAAAACGCCCGCTACCTCAGATGGCAGACACAGATGTCGACACGGATACTGACTCCAGTGTCGACGACGATGAGACTAATGTAACTTCCAGTAGGGCCACACGTTACATGATTGAGGCAATGAAAAATGTGTTGCACATTTCTGATGTTACCCCAGGTACCACAAAAAAGGGTATTATGTTTGGAGAGAAAAAACTACCAGTAGCTTTTCCTCCATCTGAGGAGTTTAATGAAGTGTGTGAAGAACCGTGGGCTTCCCCTGATAAAAAGCTGGTAATTTCTAAGAGGTTACTAATGGCGTACCCTTTCCCGCCAGAGGATAGGTCACGCTGGGAAACATCCCCTACGGTGGATAAAGCGCTCACACGCTTGTCAAAGAAGGTGGCACTACCGTCTCCGGATACGGCCGCCCTGAAGGAATCTGCTGATAGAAAGCAGGAGGCTATCCTGAAATCTATATATACACACACAGGTGTTATACTGAGACCGGCTATTGCTTCAGCCTGGATGTGCAGTGCTGCTGCTGCATGGTCAGATTCCCTGTCAGAAAATATAGATACCCTAGACAGGGACACTATATTGCTAACCGTAGAGCATATAAAAGACGCACTTTTATACATGAGGGATGCACAGAGGGATATTTGCCGGCTGGCATCCAAAATTAGTGCAATGTCCATTTCTGCCAGGAGAGGGTTATGGACTCGGCAGTGGACAGGAGATGCAGATTCCAAAAGACACATGGAAGTTCTGCCTTATAAGGGTGAGGAGTTGTTCGGGGATGGTCTCTCGGACCTCGTTTCCACAGCAACAGCTGGGAAGTCTACATTTTTACCCCATGTTCCCTCACAACCAAAGAAAGCACCGTATTATCAGGTACAGTCCTTTCGGCCCAATAGGGGTAAGCGGGTTAAAGACGCGTCCTTTCTGCCCAGAGGCAGAAGTAGGGGAAAGAAGCTGCAGCATACAGCCAGTTCCCAGGAGCAAAAGTCCTCCCCCGCTTCCTCTAAGTCCACAGCATGACGCTGGGGCTCCACAGGCGGAGCCAGGTACGGTGGGGGCCCGTCTCAAATATTTCAGCAATCAGTGGGCTCGCTCACGGGTGGATCCCTGGATTTTTCAGATAGTATCTCAGGGGTACAAGCTGGAATTCGAGACGTCTCCTCCCCGCCGTTTCCGCAAATCTGCCTTGCCAACCACTCCCTCAGGCAGGGAGCCAGTGTTACAGGCAATTCACAAGCTGTATTCACAACAGGTGATAGTAAAGGTACCCCTACTTCAACAAGGAAGGGGTTACTATTCCACAATGTTTGTGGTACCGAAACCGGACGGTTCGGTGAGACCCATTTTAAATTTGAAATCCTTGAACACATATATAAAAAAATTCAAGTTCAAGATGGAATCGCTCAGGGCGGTTATTGCAAGCCTGGACGAGGGGGATTACATGGTATCACTGGACATCAAGGATGCTTACCTGCTGTCCCCATTTACCATCCTCACCAGGAGTACCTCAGATTTGAGGTACAGGATTATCATTACCAATTCCAGACGTTACCGTTCGGTCTATCCACGGCTCCGAGGGTCTTTACCAAGGTAATGGCCGAAATGATGATACTCCTTCGAAAGAAGGGAGTTTTAATTATCCCGTACTTGGACGATCTCCTGATAAAGGCGAGGTCCAGAGAGGAGTTGTTGGTTGGGGTAGCACTATCTCGGGAAGTGCTACAACAGCACGGCTGGATTCTAAACATTCCAAAGTCACAGCTGGTCCCTACGACACGTCTACTGTTCCTGGGGATGGTTCTGGACACAGAACAGAAAAAAGTGTTTCTCCCGGAGGAGAAGGCCAAGGAGCTGTCATCTCTAGTCAGAGGCCTCCTAAAACCAAAACAGGTGTCGGTGCATCACTGCACGCGGATCCTGGGAAAAATGGTAGCTTCCTACGAAGCGATACCATTCGGCAGGTTTCATGCAAGAACCTTTCAGTGGGACCTGTTGGACAAGTGGTCCGGATCGCATCTTCAGATGCATCGTCTGATAACCCTGTCTCCAAGGACAAGGGTGTCTCTGCTGTGGTGGCTGCAGAGTGCTCATCTTCAAGAGGGCCGCAGATTCGGCATACAGGACTGGGTCCTGGTGACCACGGATGCCAGCCTGCGAGGCTGGGGGGCAGTCACACAGGGACGAAACTTCCAAGGACTATGGTCAAGTCAGGAGACTTCCCTGCACATAAATATTCTGAAACTAAGGGCCATTTACAATGCCCTAAGTCAGGCAAAACCCCTGCTTCAAAACCAGCCGGTACTGATCCAGTCAGACAACATCACGGCGGTCGCCCATGTAAACCGACAGGGTGGCACGAGAAGCAGGACGGCAATGGCAGAAGCCACAAGGATTCTCCGATGGGCGGAAAATCACGTGTTAGCACTGTCAGCAGTGTTCATTCCGGGAGTGGACAACTGGGAAGCAGACTTCCTCAGCAGGCACGACCTCCACCCGGGAGAGTGGGGACTTCATCCAGAAGTCTTCCAAATGATTGTAAACCGTTGGGAAATGCCACAGGTGGACATGATGGCATCCCGCCTAAACAAAAAGCTAGAAAAGTATTGCGCCAGGTCAAGAGACCCGCAGGCGATAGCTGTGGACGCTCTAGTGACACCGTGGGTGTACCGGTCGGTTTATGTGTTCCCTCCTCTTCCTCTCATACCGAAGGTACTGAGGATAATACGGAGAAGAGGAGTAAGAACTATACTCATTGTTCCGGATTGGCCAAGAAGAGCTTGGTACCCGGAACTTCAACAAATGATCTCAGAGGACCCATGGCCTCTGCCGCTCAGACAAGACCTGCTGCTGCAGGGGCCCTGTCTGTTCCAAGACTTACAGCGACTGCGTATGACGGCATGGCGGTTGAACACCGGATCCTGAAGGAAAAGGGCATTCCGGAGGAAGTCATTCCTACGCTGATTAAGGCTAGGAAAGAAGTAACCGCAAACCATTATCACCGCATATGGCGAAAATATGTTGCGTGGTGTGAGGCCAGGAATGCCCCAACGGAGGAATTTCAGCTGGGCCGTTTCCTGCACTTCCTACAGTCAGGGGTGACTATGGGCCTTAAATTGGGTTCCATTAAGGTCCAGATTTCGGCTCTATCGATTTTCTTCCAGAGAGAACTGGCTTCACTACCTGAAGTTTAGACTTTTGTTAAGGGAGTGCTGCATATTCAGCCCCCTTTTGTGCCTACAGTGGCACCTTGGGATCTCAACGTGGTGTTGGATTTCCTAAAGTCACATTGGTTTGAGCCACTGAAAACCGTGGATTTGAAATATCTCACGTGGAAAGTGGTCATGTTGTTGGCCTTGGCTTCGGCCAGGCGTGTATCAGAATTGGCAGCTTTGTCATGTAAAAGCCCTTATCTGATTTTCCATATGGATAGGGCAGAATTGAGGACTCGTCCCCAGTTTCTCCCTAAAGTGGTATCAGCGTTTCATCTGAACCAACCTATTGTGGTGCCTGCGGCTACAAAAGACTTGGAGGCTTCCAAGTTGTTGGACGTAGTCAGGGCCCTGAAAATATATGTTTCCAGGACAGCTGGAGTCAGAAAGACTGACTCGCTATTTATCCTGTATGCGCCCAACAAGTTGGGTGCACCTGCTTCAAAGCAGACTATTGCTCGCTGGATCTGTAGTACGATTCAGCTTGCACATTCTGCGGCTGGACTGCTGCATCCTAAATCAGTGAAAGCCCATTCCACGAGGAAGGTGGGCTCTTCTTGGGCGGCTGCCTGAGGGGTCTCGGCTTTACAACTTTGCCGAGCAACTACTTGGTCGGGGTCAAACACGTTTGCTAAATTCTACAAGTTTGACACCCTGGCTGAGGAGGACCTAGAGTTTGCCCATTCGGTGCTGCAGAGTCATCCGCACTCTCCCGCCCGTTTGGGAGCTTTGGTATAATCCCCATGGTCCTTACGGAGTCCCAGCATCCACTTAGGACGTCAGAGAAAATAAGAATTTACTCACCGGTAATTCTATTTCTCGTAGTCCGTAGTGGATGCTGGGCGCCCATCCCAAGTGCGGATTGTCTGCAATACTTGTATATAGTTATTGCTTAACTAAAGGGTTATTGTTGAGCCATCTGTTGAGAGGCTCAGTTGTTATCATACTGTTAACTGGGTATTGTATCATGAGTTATACGGTGTGATTGGTGTGGCTGGTATGAGTCTTACCCGGGATTCAAAATCCTTCCTTCTTGTGTCAGCTCTTCCGGGCACAGTATCCTAACTGAAGTCTGGAGGAGGGTCATAGTGGGAGGAGCCAGTGCACACCAGTTAGACCTAAAGCTTTCTTTATAGTTGTGCCCAGTCTCCTGCGGAGCCGCTATTCCCCATGGTCCTTACGGAGTCCCAGCATCCACTACGGACTACGAGAAATAGAATTACCGGTGAGTAAATTCTTATTTTATCTGTTTTCTTTTAATACTTATGATTGAAAGAAAAGCATTACAATTGTGAAAAAATGTGTACATTATACAGTAAGTCTTACAAATGTATGCCAGCCTACCCAATACAAATCTGTACATAAAACAGCTATTCAGAATTGGGGAACACAGAGGGAGCTTTTTCCAGCTTTTCTATCCCTGGTGAAAGTCATCCTGCCTGTCTAAAGGAAAAGTTACATAGTGCTGCTGAGCTGGGAGTTCTCTGAGCGGCTGCTGCGTGGTCTATGGGGGTCATTCCGAGTTGTTCGCTCGCAAGCTGCATTTAGCAGCTTTGCACACGCTAAGCCGCCGCCTACTGGGAGTGAATCTTAGCTTCTTAAAATTGCGAACGAAAGATTCGCAATATTACGATAAGACATCTCTGTGCAGTTTCTGAGTAACTCGAGACTTACTCGGCATCTGCGATCAGTTCAGTGCTTGTCGTTCCTGGTTTGACGTCACAAACACACCCAGTGTTCGCCCAGACACTCCTCCGTTTCTCCAGCCACTCCCGCGTTTTTCCCAGAAACTGTAGCGTTTTTTCACACACTCCCATAAAACGGCCAGTTTCCGCCCAGAAACACCCACTTCCTGTCAATCATATTACGATCACCAGAACGAGGAAAAAAACGTGAGTAAAATTCCTAACTGCATAGCAAATTTACTTGGCGCAGTCGCAGTGCGAACATTGCGCATGCGCACTAAGCGGAAAATCGCTGCGATGCGAAGAAATTTACAGAGCGAACAACTCGGAATGACCCCCAATGAGAGGAAGCTTCATCGCATGAGCACAGCCAGACACCTGCAGCGGGAAAAGCATTATCCATGTACAACAGCCATAGGCGCCGCCAGAACACACCCACAACACAGGGATTATCCATCAGCCAGGACAGCGGCTCCAAAGGCCACAGCTTTATCAGTTTTTTGCAGCCCTCTAGCGTCCGCCACCCGCACGCACCAGCAGCAGAGCTATCATGCAGGGGGAGCTGAGAGCCAGGCAGCGTCTGAGCGTCCTGAGAACGCTCAACGCTGCCTGCCTTTAAAAAAAACAAAGGGCAGCCTGATCCCTCAATCCCCGGGATTGGAGTTTCAATCCTGGGATTGAATCCCAGCCGTTTTTTGGCCTAAATCCTAGGATCCTGCCCATCCTGATCCCTGGATTGGCCACCCTACACACACTAACACAGACACACTTACTGACACATGTGCACACACTGACACAAACACACTGACATCATACCCTCCAACATGACCCGCCCCACTAGGTACAAAATGCTCTGTTTCTGGACTTCCACCTTAATTTATTATTGCCATCACCTGTGAAGAAACGGCTTTCTTATCATTTAACTAGTTCAACACAGGTGATGGAAATCATAAATTAAGAGGGAAGTCCAGAAACAGAGCATTTTGTACCTAGTGGGGCGGATCATGTTGGAGGGTCTGTGACATACACACTTCATGACATACAATCACACAGAAGAGGAGATAGCCTTCATGATATGCACTCCCCCTCCCCAGCCCACTGCTGCACACTGAAGCACATGCTACTGGTGTGTCAACGTGTGGGGTTGGCGCTCACCTCTCCCAAGTCCAAACTGCCTTGACCTTTACCACTTTTTATCAGCTGCAGTCAGAGGTCTGTTCATTCTCTGGCTCCACTTTAGTCCACTGCGCTTGGTCTGTCTCTCCGGGATCAGAGACGCTGGGAGGAGGCGTGGTCTGCTACTGCTGTACACACAGTAGCTGTGTAACCCTTCGTGCAGCCACTCATCGTGACTGCAGTGTGCAGGAAGCAGGGGGCAGCAGTGTCAGAAGCAGAACAGCTCCAGCTGGGGGCCCCCTAAGATTAGAGGGCCCGGGGTACTGACCCCCTGTGACCCCCCCTTAATCCGGCTCTGTTCTGACCACCCAGAGTGACACATGCTGCTGTTGATGCATGGCAGGGGTCGCAATGACATCACCAAGGTGTGCAATGCTCCGACATCTGGCTGACTCCCTCAATGCAAATATAGAGAATAAAGATTGAAATAAAAAAACATAAAGACTGAAATAGAGCACACTGCATAATAGCAGCAGTTCTCAAACTTATTTGAATCACAGTAAGCAGCAGGGCAAATCTAAAAGTTACAAAGCAGCACTAAACTTAGGTAACTAACTCATGTAAATCCACAAAATATATAAACAAATTCAGGGCATCCCAGAAGAAGCCTGGTGGTAGACATGTAGGGTGACTAGAATACTGACACAGAATAAGCCTCATGTTGAATTATAGATTATAGACAACTAGAAAAACTCAATTGTTTGTTGAGACCTAATGGATGAAGCATCTGTAATGTGTCAATCCATTTGGACTCTCCTTGCAGAAGTACTCTGCCCCTATCATCACCACAAGGGGATTGAGGAATCTAGTCAATGATTTTGTATCTCAGTGATGTGTTCTAACTGTGTTAGGAATTGGAATGATCGGCAGGGGGGTGGTATGGAAGGTCGACCACATTTTTGGTCGACAGTGTCTAGGTCAACCACTATTGGTTTAAAGTAACAAGGTCAACAGCGTTTCTAGGTCGACAGGGTCTCTATGTCGACATGGTCTAGGTCGACAGGTCAAAAGGTTGACATGCATTTTTTTATGTTTTTTGGTGTATTTTTTGCTGTACAGTGACCGGAAACCCCAATTAGTGCTTTGCTCACCATTCTTTGGGCAAGGTGCTTCGCTCCACTACCGCTGCACTGGGCACAGGTTACCATTCCCAATCGTAGTCCACGTGGATCGTTAAGTCTGAAAAAGTTTAAAAAAAAGATTTAAAAAAACAAAGCCCATGTCGACCTTTTGACCTGTCGACCTAGAACATGTCAACCTAGAGACCCTGTCGACCTAGAAACCCTGTCGACCTAGTTACTGTTTACCAATAGTGGTCGACCTAGACACTGTCGACCTAGTTACTGTCGACCTAGAGACCGGATCGATCGGCAGACAAGGTATTTCTTGTTCTGTAATTACTTGCTTATTATAGATCTGACCTCATTATCTATAGTCAAACCCTTGGGTATTAGTGTGTCCATGTTGATAATGAGTCTGAGTTATTCTTTATTTATTTGTTGGATGTAACCCCCTCCTCTCCAATTAGGTTTAATCTCCATAAGGGGCCTATTTATTAACATTATTTTTACTAAAAAAAAACCCAGAAAAATTATGTTTTCACACCCTTTTCACATTATTTTAGCATCACTTAAATGTATTAAAGGGCTTTTGGAGCAGTTTTCCTGAAAAACGGCTCCAAACCCTTTAATTCACTTTTGTTTTTTTAGTAACCCACATCGCATTTCCCATACTTATAATAGGACATGCGGTCTGGGCTGAATTTACAAAAAAAAAAAAAGTGAAATAAAAATCGCAGTGAGCCCTGTTATAAGTTCGCCAGCTCAGGCTGGTGAAATCACAGGGCAGTACTGTGATATGCAGCCTTTTGCACAGCTTTCTCTGCTCCCTGACAGAGAAAGCTGTGCAGGGACCCGGCAGTGTGATCAGCTCTGTGTGTCCGATGGACACACAAGCTGATCACTTGTAAAAAAAAAAAGTAAAAAAAACAAAAAAACATACTTACCCATCAAGGAGCTGGTGATCAGTGCTGCTGTGTGGGCTGCCGGGTCCTCCATATGCTGCGTTGTAACCTCCGGTGCAGTAAAGTGACACTGCAAAATGGCGCTCACTTAACAGCACCGGTGGTCACAGCAGCGCATAGGATCCGGCGCCCTGCAGGAGCAGCGATTACTGGCTCTCTGGACTGGTAAGTATATATATCGTGCTGGGGGAAGATCCGCGGCGCAACAGGGGGTTGATCCGGTGGCAGCTGTAGTGGCATTGTCGGCGGTGGCGGCTTATGCGCAGCAGGACATTGGGATATTTTTCACGAAAAATACCCTGATGATGCTGCGGACAGGTATAGCAGGGACAGAGCTTGCTCGCAAGTTCTATCCCTGCATACGATAATTGATACATCCGTCCAATGTAATCAATTATCGCAGTGCGGAATTGGGTGATTTTATCACTTCACATCCACATTCTTGGATGCAGATGGTGATAAATAGGCCCCTAAGTGTGGTGAATGTGAGTACAGACGGGTCACTGTGATGGAATTTCTTAAAATGTGCTGAGAGTGGGTGTTTCTTCTGATCCACTTTTGATATTTTGTATGTGTTCAGTGATCCTTATTTTTAATTGTCTGATAGTCCTATCTATGTATTGTTTATGGCAAAGGCATTTAACAATGTAGATGACTCCTTTGCTATGACAAGTCAGAGTACTTTTGATGTCAATCACAATATTGTTGGAGGTGGATGTCACTTTATGTTTTGGTTTTGTGCTTCTACTGTTGGTGGTGATGTATGCTTTACAGGTGCCACATTGATAGAATCCTCCTTCTAGTCTTTACATGCCACTTTTAGTTTTGGTGGTAGAATATCTGAAAGACTGTCATCCTGTAGTAGGATGGGACAGTATTTGTTGATTATTATTCTGACTTGGTTTGCTTGTCTAGAGTATTGTGTGATAAAGTATGTCATTTTTGTTGGTTGTCTGTTCTGGTTTATGTTTGTGATTGAGAAGTGGATCGCTGTCTATCTTTCTTACTTTGTAGCATGAGTCTTGGACTGTGTTGTCGATGGACTGTTTTTCAAATAGTTGTGACTTCAGTTTGTGCACCTGTGTGTCATAGTCGGTTAATCTGGAGCAATTTCTCTTTATCCTTTTAAACTGTCCTATAAGAATGTTACTCAGCCAATTGGGATAAGGGCCACTTGATGCTAATATGAAGCTGTTTACATCAACTGTTTTGTAGAATGTGTTAATGTGTATTTCACTATCGCTGATGAATATGTTTAGGTCCAAGAACTCGACTTGTGTATTGCTGAAGTTGGTGGTGAACTGTAGGTTATATTTATAGTTGTTACTGTAGCTGACGAATGTATTCAGTGAGTTGAGGTCGCCCCGTCATATAAAATATAATTTGTCTATGAATCTTTTCCATGGGACGAGGTTCATGTAGAGCTCGCTTTTGGACCAGATGTAGTCGTCCTCCCAATGAATCATAAACAGATTTGTGGAGCTTGGTGCGAACATCTTCCCCGTCACTGTGCCTGTTGTCTGGAGGTAAAATGTGTCGTCGAACCACACATAGTTGTGGGTATGAATTGGATGCAGTCGGTGATAAAGTCCCATTGTTTTGGTGGCATGTCTGTGTCTATAGTTAGGTAGTGATGGACAGTGGCTATTCCTAGTTTATGGTCTATTATGGAGTACAGGGAAGTCACATCACTAATGACCAGCCAGAGCTCCTTGTTCCATATCAGTTTTTTTAACCTGTTTAGAATTAGTGATGAGCGAGGTTCGGTTTTACTCGGCTCATCACTATTTAGAATGTCGGTTGTGTCTCTTAATTAGGATTTCTGTGCTGACACATATGGTTGTAAGTATGTGTCTAAATATTGAGAGATGTTGGAGGTAAGTGAGTTTATAATGGAAATAATTTGTCTGACAGGTGGATGTTGGGGGTTCTTGTGTATCATAGAAAGATAATAGAACACTGGGATAATGGGGTTTGTGAGGTCAGAAATGAATATTATTTTCTTCTTCGGGGTCCATGGTCTCCACAGGGTTAACATTGGGTATGATCTGGAGGAGACCAGTACTGGCACCAAACAATAAAGCTTTGTGAGGCTCCCAAGGTGCAGTGGGCGTCTCTGCCTTTAAACCCCACCCCCACGCTCAGGCACCTTATTTTTTTCTGGTGTCTGCTTGGAGCTGGTCACACTGAACAAGGGCTGAACACTGCAGCCCAAGCTTTTATTTTTTCCTTTTTTTTCCTTTTTATTTTTTTACTGAGCAATCAGCATTTTGCAGTCCAAAGCTAGCGCTAATGCTCCTACACCCCCATCGGGTCGTGATGCCACAACTGGGTGTGTGATTTCGGAGGGACCCCTGGCACAGACTTTACTAGTAGAGGCACAGGGGCACCCTGGTTTGCAAACAGATCACTGGGGGACAGGTAAGGCGGGTTCCCGCTTACGGGACACACGTATTGCACAGTCTGCAATCTGGGGAGTGGGTCTCGGTCCTGAGGTGCTCCCAGACCATTAAGTGTTCTTGCGGCTACACTAGACCACCAGGGCTTTAATGTATACTGGTGCTGGGGACACAGACAGGCCAGGAGAACCGGTGGTGACAGTCAGCATAGGGGAGGTCAGCGCTTCCCCAGCAGCCCCTCCCCCAGCCCAGGGCACCATTCCACAGCAGTCTTCCCACCCCGGGTTGCTTCTCCCTCACCATCCTCTACAGAGAGATGCTGGGCAGCCATCATTAGAGCTCTGCAGGTCTTCAGGAGCGGTGGGCAGAATCTCTCTGTACACCTCTACCACAAGTGCTGCATCCTCCCAAGCCTCTTCTACAGAGCAGGGTAGTTAATATCAGTGCCCATTGCAGTTAAATTGTTTATTCTGCATTGTATGTGACTTATGCTAGTACTGCTGCATGTTTTCAATCTCTCTCTGTCTGATATTGCTGTCCCTATTTCTCTCTATCAAACTTTGTCACATACTATCCCAGTTACATGCTGCACATTGCCATAATTGTGTGTGTACACAGCAATTCTGCTATGTTTAACAAAGCTAAGACCAAGCTGTCAGGGTTTTCTACAATGGTAGCATGTAAGACCTATAACACAGAGGTCTTACCTCAGGATTGTCACAGGATGGTCAGTGCACAACTTCAGCACTTGTACCATGGGCATCTTTTACTGCATTGTTAACTAAGATTGCTTACCATATTGCTATGCAACCTGTGGCTTACCCTATGTAAATACCACAACCACTGCAACCCATGGCTCCCCTTATGGTTATATCACAACCACTGCAGTGCTCGCTGGCTCCCTCTTTGGGATTCCCACATTCATTACAGCCTGTGTATCAGGCTATGGCAGCCCCACCCGTCCCTACCACATGGTTGGACTCTTTCTCTAGCTCTGTACAGAGCTTGGCTGCTTCCTCAACTGCTTTTTAAAGCATGATGCAGGGTCAAAGTACACTGCCTGCACCCTCTAATTGCAAACAGCCTGTGCCTTCCTCACAGTCTACATCCCTCTCTGATTCAAAAGAATCATTGATTACTGCCGAGCAGGCTGAGGTTTCAGATGCTGAATCCCCCTCAGAGATTGAGGAGGCCCCACCTGAATTTCTTGTGTGAGTGCATTAATTAGGTTGATCAAATTCTCACTTCAGCTAGAAGATGCTGAACCAGCCCCTACTACTAAAGATCCTCTGCGCAAACGGCAGAAGGTAGTTTTAGTGGAAATTCCACACTCAGACCACTTCTCAGAAGATATGAAAACTCCCACTAAGAACTCTACAGTCCCTAAGAAGCTCACCTATGGTGGATGCTCATGTGACACATTTAAATAAAAGTTCAATGCTCCCTTTCCCTACTGCATCTTCCCCTAGGGACAGTTAGAGATGTGTCTCAAGTCAATGTACTCCCTCACAGGAGCAACAATCTAGACTGGCTACTGCTACAGCCTGGGTGGCTAAGACCATAGAGACTTGTGTGGACAACCTTGAGCAAAGTTTCACCTCTGATCCTAACAAGGACCAATTGTCTCTACTCAGTAATATCAGAGACACAGCCTATTACATCGGAGGGCAGCTCTGGACACAGTCTTTTTGTCCTCCAGGGCTTCCACTGCTTCCATTGCAGCTCATCGCATTGGTGGCTCTGATTTTGGAAAGCAGATTCAGATGCAAAGAAGGCCCTGGAAGCCTTGCCATACACAGGTGACCTCCTGTTTGGATCAGAATTGGTCAAAATTGTTGAGAAATTGGCTACCTCTAAGACAGCCTGTCTGCCTTCAGCATTGTCAGCACGGCCTAGGACTTTGTCCTTTCTCTCCTTTCATCAACAAGGCAAGGCCAAAAGGTCAGACATTCGCGAGAGGATCTCGCACAGTCAAGACTTCCAAACCCAAGAACAAACAGGCTTGGTCTGCCAGATGTCCAACTACCAAGCCAGAGGACAACCTTCTGACTGATGGGGTGCACCTCCCTCCGAGGTACCCCAGGGATGGAGCAGACTTATTAAATTTGCCCACATATTGCATCAAGTCACCACTGACACCTGGGTCCTAGTAGTGGTCACTCATGGGTACACTCTTTTCTTCCAGAAGCGTCCCCTCAGACAATATTTCTCCATCTACTCTGTCCCCAGACCCGACAAAGCACAAGCACTGTCTGGAGTCATACAATCCTTTCTGAAGTTTTGGGTTATCATCCCTGTTCCACAGTCTCAGCAGGGTCAGGGGTTCTGTTCGATCCTCTTTATGGTTCAGAAACCAAATGGATCATACCATCCAAGTCTGAATCTCATATTGCTGAACAAGTACCTCCAGATTCCCAAGTTCCATTTGCAAAGCCTGTGGGCCATTGTCCTGGTTATGCTTCCTGGAAACTACTGTATATGGTCTCCCTAGATATTCATGATGCTTACCTCCATGTACCTATAGCATCCTGTCATCAATGATATGTTTGTTTTGCTGTTCAGCAACGGCATTTCCAATTCCAGGCCCCTCCCTTTGAACTGTCTACAGCCCCCAGGGTGTTCACCAAGCTCATGGCAGTGATGTCGGATTCTCTCTGAAAACAAGGAATTCAGATATTGCCTTACCTGGATGACCTGCTTCTTCTTCTTACACAGTCTCCATTGGTGCTGGAAATTTACCTGCAGCAGGCGGTGACCTTCCTTCAGCACCATGGATAGCTAAGCAGCTGGCCCAAATCCTCCCTCATCCTGTCCCAGAGGATGCAGCACCTGGGAGCATTGCTGGATGCCAGTGTAAAACGCATATTCCTTCCTCAGGACAAGATTGCAACTTTACAGTTGCGCATCCACAACTTGCTCCACAGCCCCAGGGTCTCAGTTCATTCATCCATGCAGACCATAGATTCCACGTTTGCAGTGTTCCACATGATCGAATATACTCAATTTCACTCCAGGCATCTTCAGTGCATCGAATGGATGGGGTTACCGTCTCAAATCAAGTCCTTGACCTTGATTCTACCCCGATCTCTTCAGGCATCTCTGTCGTGGTGGTTACACATGGCCAATTTAGACAAGGGCTGACCGTTCTGGATCCTATGCTGGACACTCCTCACCATGGATACCAGTCACTACTTTCAGGGTGACTGGTCTCTGATGGACAGGGATCTCCCAATTAACATCCTGTATCTTCGAGCTGTCTACAGGGCCCTTCTAATGATGCAGGCCCTGCTCCAGGGTTCTCCGGTACAAATACAATCGGACAATGCCACAGCGGTGGCATATATAAATTGTCAAGGCAGCACTTGCAGTGTGGCAGCAATGCAGGAGGTAACAAGGATTCTCACCTGAGCGGAACTCAACCTCCCAGCCATATCCGCAATATTCATTCCAGGGGTCCTCAATTGGGAAGCAGACTTCCTCAGTCGACAGAACATTCACACAGGGGAATGATCTCTACACCCAGAGGTCTTTCAGATTCTGGTGCACAAATGAGGATTACCAGAGGTCGATCTCATGGCCTCCAGACACAACCGCAAGGTCCCGGTATATGGGTCTAGAACAAGAGATCCTGGAGTGAGCTTCGTGGATGCTCTCATAGTCCTCTGGGCCTTCAATCTGGCCTATATCTTCCCTCCAGTGTCTCTCCTTTCCAGAGTACTGCGTCAATTCAAATAGGATGGAGGCATGCTCATACTGGTGGCCTCAGCATGGCCCAGACGCCATTGGTTCACAGATCTGATGGATCTCTCCATAGCCTCTTCATCTGGACCTGCTCTCCCAAGGGCCCTGCCTCCATCCGGACCTATCTCGCCTGTCTTTTATCCCTCCTAAGAGAAAAAGTTTTTTCCAGTGAGGTGATTCAAACTATGCTTCTGGCTCAAAAACCGGCCTCAGCTCGAAACTTATTACTGGATTTGGCACTCCTACTTCCAGTGGTGCACTCTTTGTTTCTATGACCCTAAGGTTCTCCGGATCCTTAGGTTATTGGATTCCTGCAAGCAGGCCTAGCCATGGGTCTTCACCTGGCTTCTCTCAAGGTCCAGGTCTCAGCTTTGTTCATCTGGTTTCAGAAGAGGCTGCTCCCCTACCATGTGTGCGTACCTTCCTTTAGGGAAGCTATCCTTGGTGCTTTGGGCCTTACAGCACAGTCACTTTGAACCTCTGGAGACGGTTGACTTTAAATGGCTCACCGCCAAGACTCTTTTTCTGCTAGCTATTGCCTCAGCCCATACTCTCTGATATGGAAGCTCTCTCTTGTCACTCCCCATTTCTGATATTCCACCTGGCTGTCCTTCAGACTAAACGTGAATATCTACCTAAGGTAGTTTCTAAGTTTCATATCAATGAATGAATAGTGGTCCTGAGCTTCCAGGAACCTGGTCTCTCACTGGGGGAAGCTTAGTTGGATGTGGTTCGGGCTCTAAGGATCTACGTGAACCAAACTAGTTCAGATAGGAAAACAGATTCCTTATTCATCCTCTATGGATTTCATATGCAGGTCTGGCCAGCCAATAAACAAACATTGGCACTTTGGCTTTGCATGACCATCTCACATGCTTACACATAGGGTGATCTGCCTGTTCCAAATACCTGCTCAGTCTACTCAGTCTGTGGGTCCTTCATGGGCAGCATGCCGCAGAGCGTCTGCTGAACAATTATGCAAGGCTGCTACGTGGTCTTCTGCCCACATGTTTCTTAGGTTCTATGCCTTTGATACATTTGGCTATCAGGATGCAACCTTTGGCCGCCAAGTCCTCCTTTTAGCTTATGAGCATTCTCCCCTATAACAACTGCTTTGGGACATCCCATGGTTGACCCTGTGGAGACCATGCACCCTGAAGAAGAAAAGAAATAGTTATTGTAAAACTTACCTTCATTAACTCTTGTTCATCAAGGTCCATTGGATCCACAGGGCGCCCACTCTGACGCACCACACGTCCTTTTTCTTTTTATGAGAGTGTGATTTCTGTGTGTACCATACGTTCTTCTCACCTTTCTCCAGCTACTGATTTAGGCTTGTTAACTACTACTTATGTGCCTGAGCATAGGCACGAGGCATGAAGGCAGAGGATCCCACTGCATCTTGGGAGCCTCACAAAGCTTTATTGTTCAGTGCCAGTCCCGGTCTCCACCAGATCATACCCAAGGTTAATCCTGTGGATCCCATGGACCTTGAAGAAAAAGAGTTACCGATGGTAAGTTTTACCATAAATCTTTCTTTTGAAGTCAGTATTCCAGCATTAAGACTATAACTATAAATCTTGTTTGTACTTAATTGTCGAGTATTTGTCCAGTTTTCTGTATGTTGTGGTATCATCTAGTAATCTGTGTGCCTCTTTCATATAGTCTTCCCGTTTCAGTATAACTATACCACCCTCTTGTCTGCTGGTTTCACTATGAATGTTCTGTTGTTGCTGAAGTCTCCTTTCAATGCATTGTGCTCTGCTTTGGTCATGTTGCTGTGCATGTGTTTCTGCAGTTTATTGTAGAGTTTGTACACTTCATGTTGTATCATGTTGGTGAGTGTGTTTATTTGTTGTCCCATCACGTAGCTGGGGTAAAATGTGGAGGCAGGTTTGTGTTCAGTGTGTTTATAGATGTCATTTGTTGGTGGTTTGTGCTGCGGTAGGGATGTTTTGTGGAAAACATTTTTTAGGGTTAACTTGTGAGTGAATTTCTGTATATCTAAATATGTGTCAAATTTATTCATGTTGGATGTTGGAGCAAATTTAAGTCATTTGTCCAGCGCACTTAAATTATCATTATTCAGTTTTGTGTTACTGAGGTTGAAGACTCCCTATACTGGGGTGATAGTCACCTTTCGTCTTGGCATTTGGCCACCTTGTCCCCCTTTATATCTCCTTCTAGTTCTTTCATCTTTCTTTCTTTTTGTTTGTTTGTTTGTTTGTTGGTTGTTGTGAAAGGCTTTGCTCTGAGGCACATCTCTTTGTCTAAAAATGGATGGGTTGCACATTCTGTGTGAGTAGGGTTGATGTGATCTTTGTTAATGATGTTGGTTTCTAGTTGTTGGTTCATGTCGGATTCCAGTGTAAGTGTAGGCTCAATGTCTCGCTAACCTTGTTTGAATGATTGCCTGGCTACCTTGAATTCTAGATCGTCCTCTATGTCATGCACTGTGAAGGATGTATTGTAGTCAGTACTTGTGGTGAACTCGCTCACTGACTCAGGACCTAACTCAGACCTGATCGCTGCTCAAATTTGTTAGCAGTTGGGCAAAACTAGAGATGAGCGGGTTCGGTTCTCCGAGATCCGAACCCCCCCGAACTTCACCTATTTTACACGGTTCCGAGGCGGCCTCGGATCTTCCCACCTTGCTCGGTTAACCCGAACGCACCCGAACGTCATCATCCCACTGTTGGATTCTCGCGAGATTCGTATTCTATATAAAGAGCCGCGCGTCGCCGCCATTTTCACTCGTGCATTGGAGATTGAACGGAGAGGACGTGGCTGCGTTCTCTCCCTGAAAAGCTCCATAAGATGTGCTCAGTGTGCTGCAAATATCTGTGCTCAGTGTGCTTTATTGTGGGGACTGGGGACCACCAGTATATAATTATACTTACAGTACAGTAGGCCATTGCTGTATCTTGCAGCTCCGTGTCACTGCAAGTATCCATTCCATATCTGTGCTGCGTTTTTGTGAGCAGTATATATAGTATTACAGTGCAGCATTTTGGTGACCAACAGTATATAGTTGTACAGTAGGCCATTGCTGTATCTTGCAGCTCTGTGTCACTGCAAGTATCCATTCCATATCTGTGCTGCATTATTGTGAGCAGTTTATAGTATTACAGTGCAGCATTTTGGTGACCAACAGTATATAGTTGTACACTACAGTACATTGGGCCATTGCTATAGTATCTTGCAGCTCTGTGTCCCTGCAAGTATCCATTCCATATCTGTGCTGCATTATTGTGAGCAGTATATAGTAGGACAGTGCAGCATTTTGGTGACCAGCAGTATACATATATAGTACAGTACAGTAGGCCATTGCTGTATCTTGCAGCACTGTGTCACTGCAAGTATCCATTCCATATCTGTGCTGCATTTTTGTGAGCAGTATAGATAGTATTACAGTGCAGCATTTTGGTGACCACCAGTATATAGTTGTACAGTACAGTAGGCCATTGCTGTATCTTGCAGCTCCGTGTCACTGCAAGTATCCATTCCATATCTGTGCTGCATTGTTGTGAGCAGTATATATAGTAGTACAGTGCAGCATTTTGGTGACCAACAGTATATAGTTGTACAGTACAGTAGGCCATTGCTGTATCTTGCAGCTCTGTGTCACTGCAAGTATCCATTCCATATCTGTGCTGCATTATTGTGAGCAGTATATATAGTATTACAGTGCAGCATTTTGGTGACCAACAGTATATAGTTGTGCAGTAGGCCATTGCTGTATCTTGCAGCTCTGTGTCACTGCAAGTATCCATTCCATATCTGTGCTGCATTATTGTGAGCAGTATATAGTAGGACAGTGCAGCATTTTGGTGACCAACAGTATATAGTTGTACAGTACATTAGGCCATTGCAGTAGTATCTTGCAGCTCTGTGTCACTGCAAGTATCCATTCCATATCTGTGCTGCATTATTGTGAGCAGTATATACAGTAGTAGGACAGTGCAGCATTTTGGTGACCAGCAGTATACATATATAGTACAGTACAGTAGGCCATTGCTGTATCTTGCAGCTCTTTGTCACTACTAGTAACCTGATCAGTGCTCAATATCTGCTGCATTGTTGTGACCAGTATGTATACTGTACTGTGCGACATGTGTTATACACCTGGTGATTATACATCCTGTAATCTGTACTGAGCGATATGTGAGATACACCTGGGGATTATACACCCTATATACTGTACTGTGTGATGTGTGAGATATACCTGGGGATTATACACCCTATATTATTATTATTATTCTTTAATTATATGGCGCCACAAGGGTTCTGCAGCGCCCAATTACAGAGTACATAAATAATCAAAAAGGAAAACAGCAACTTACAGTTGATGACAGTATAGGACAAGTACAGGGTAAATAAACATAGTTACATCAGCAGATGACACTGGAATAAGTATCAGCTGGCAGAAGACTGCTGGATGTGGTACAGTTGAAGATTATTAAAGTAAGACAAAGGATAAGCACATGAGGGAAGAGGGCCCTGCTTGTGAGATCTTACAATCTAAAGGGGAGGGGTAGACAGACATGGGTGACACAGATGGGGTACATAGAGAACGTGGAACAGAGGGTTAGGATGAGATTTGGCTGGGTTTGGTGAAGAAGTGGACCCCCAGAAGGCACAAGTCAATACTTAACATTGCAACATTTTACTGGGCTATGCAGGAGAAAATTAAAAATAGGGGGAAATAAAAATAAAAAAAAAGAATCGATAACTTCTACCGCTTTCAAAAAGTTCAATGGAAGCTGAAATAATGGACAACTTCCTCATGGAAGCCAGATACAGTATACCAAACAGTACTTAGCAGAGTTAGGAATGAGTGCTTATGAAATACAGTAACATTTTGTCATAATATTTCAGAAACTGCATGGCTGGTCTCTTGCACTCTTTTGTTCTAATACACCACCTGCTTTAGGATTTATATTCAAAAACATTATGTCTCCATAATCCCAAAAACGTCAGTCTTCTTGGAAAGTGGTTTGTTCCTTTGTAAGGGAAAGAGAACAAACGTTCTCAAACAACGGTATCTCAATTTCTTTTTCCCCTGGGAAGGGATTGTGGATTCGCAGGAATATCTGAGCATTTCTGTAATCAGAAAGCAGCAACTCTCTACAAATGTTTACGAATAATTCCAGTGATTTTGTCATTTTCTTCCAGTGATTTGGACCAATAATACCATTGATTAAAACGAATAATTCCAGTGATTCTGTAATTTTCTTCCAGTGATTTGGACCAATAATACCATTGATTAGAACGAATAATTCCAGTGATTTTGTCATTTTCTTCCAGTGATTTGGATCAATAATACCATTCTCTTTTCTTTGCATCATGTGCTGTTTGGGGCCAATTTATTTAAGTGCCATCCTGTCTGACACTTCCGTATATGTCCAGTGGTACTGCCATTTGATATAATTCCCGACATTACTGCCATTTAATTACAGTGATTTTGTCATTTTCTTCCAGTGATTTGGACCAATAATACCATTGATTAGAACAAATAATCCCTGTGATATTGAGGTGTTTGTGTCGCTTAGCTTAGCCATCCAGCGACCACAGTGCACCTCTTTTTCTCTTTTCTTTGCATCATGTGCTGTTTGGGGCCAATTTTTTTAAGTGCCATCCTGTCTGACACTGCAGTGCCACTCCTAGATGGCCAGGTGTTTGTGCCGCCCTCTTGGGTCGCTTTGCTTAGTCATCCAGCGACCTCGGTGCAAATTTTCGGACTAAAAATAGTATTGTGAGGTGTGAGGTGTTCAGAATAGACTGAAAAGGAGTTGAAATTGTGGTTATTGAGGTTAATAATACTATAGGATCAAAATTACCCCCAAATTCTATGATTTAAGCTGTTTTTGAGGGGTTTTTGAAAAAAAAACACCCGAATCCTAAACACACCCGAATCCGACAAAAAAATTTCAGAAAGGTTTTGCCAAAACACGTCCGAATCCAAAACACGGCTGCGGAACCGAATCCAAAACCAAAACACAAAACCCAAAAAATTTCCGGTGCACATCTCTAGGTAAAACCATGTGCACTGCAGGGGAGGCAGATATACAGTAACGTGCAGAGAGAGTTAGATTTGGATGGGGTGTGCTCAATCTCCAATCTAAATTGCAGTGTAAAAACAAAGCAGCCAGTATTTACTCTGCACAGAAACAAAATAACCCACCCAAATCTAAAGGGGGGTACACACGGAGAGATCCGTGCTTAAAATCTAAGCAATCTTGCTAGATTGCTTAGATTTTGAGCACGGATCTGCCGTGTGTATGCCCTCCAGCGATAGCGATGCGCGGCCCCGCACGTCGCTATCGCCGATGCTAGATTGAGCTGCATGCAGGCTCAATCTAGCGGGTCGCTCACTTCACCGTTGTGTGAAGTGAGCTGCCCCCCCGTCGGCTTTCCCCCTCGCTCAGCACATCGCGCTGTGCTGAGCGGGGTGAGAGATGTGTGCTGAGCGGTCTGTGTTAAGATCGTTCAGCACACATGTACACTTCCACTTCTTACACCAATAGATCTTCTTAGTATTCACTGAGAGGGTATTGGTTAAATTAACACCAACACTTCTGTTCGAAGTTTGTCTAATATCAGCGTTCCAATAAAATCATACACATGCATTCACTTAATAGTGATTAATTAGCATATCCAATAAACTAGTTTTCTAACAATAACTATTCCATTACTCGAGACACCAAAATAAGTTTTATTTCACAGCAACTGATGATCTCTGCTGGTTTCACTTCCTTGGAAGGAAAATGGTTAACATTGTCATCCACAGTATTATGACTTTGTGTATCTAGCAATACAATCTTCTACAAATTTTATGCATTCTCTATAATGACAACAATATCAGATGTAACACTTATACTTCCCACAATCCTAATGTAAGCGCTTTTTTCCCTCAGTGACTATCTATTCTACGCAATGTCCTATGGCCATGTCGTTGGTGCACATGAAGTCTTTAATAGTCACGGTTCTACAGCTGTTTTATTGCGCAATATATTTATATCCAAGTGATTGAGATTAAAATATGGGATTAGTGATCCTGGATAAAAATGACGGGAGCAAAATCTGTATATAGTTATCTTCAAGTAATTATCACTCCTTTTGTATACTTTATTATGCCGGTAAAGTTTGTATAAATTCTCTTACTAATGTAGGTTAATTTCTTTCCTTAGTTGTCTACAGTTTATGGAGGAAATCTCTGGTCATCACAACTCTGAGGAACATAGAGAAGAGCAGGCGACTGGGCCACTGTGTCTTAACTGCTGCTTTGGTAAGTATTTCTTATTTCTTAACAGTATATTTTATTTGCTGGCTAATTACTGTTCTCTTCTCGTGAGCTCAATATAGTCTCTCTGAATTTTTCCAAACTACTATTCCAACGTTATATTAAGTGACTTCCAATCTATTACTATACTGTTAGAAACTCCTTGTGTGAGGTGAATTTATTTTCCCTTCAGGATACAGCCATATTGACTTAGTCCCTCTTGCTGCCTAGACTCATATTCCCTTCCGTGAAAGGCCTTGTTTCTATGTCAGTCTCTAGGCTGTCCGCCCCTCACCTTATAAGTAAAGTCCGGAGCCACCCTCTGCCCTGCCTTATTCGTACCCACATGGCTTACTCAGTTCAGTGGGCCGGCTCGGGGGCGTTGTCAAGGGGTGATCTCACCAGTTAGCTCCCACAGACTTCTTCCTCCGTCTAAGCCGTCGCGTCACTGTGCCGCCTCCTCTCCTTCCCGGACGAAGCCGCAGGCAGTTCAAGTTGCGCTGTCGGAGACGGAGATCGTGACAGGTAATCTCCGTTAACAGTCCCGGCGGTGTCGCTCCTCACAACACCCGTCACACTCCTCTGGCCTCACGACGCACTCCTCTCTCCTCAATCTCTTCTCCCTCAGAGCCCCCAACGGTCCTCTCATGCTCCCTTTTAAATCCTCCGGCTCAGGTTCCCAGATCAGTCCCGCTCTCTTACTGCACGCGCTCGCCTCTCCTCCTCCAGGCACGCTCCAAACAACCCCATTACCTTGCCAGTGGTCAAGTCCTGGGGCCACGAGCCCATATAACTCCTGGGTTACCAATTGTCCTGCCCAGCGCATTTACCCTCCGTGGGGGTGTGATACATCTTATATAAGTTTCTGCCCTCTATGAGGGTAACATGCATTATAAATGATCAATACCAGTTACCACTAAGTGACATTATAGTCTACAGTAAAACCCATGAACTTAAAGTGTTTTCTAAAATTTTATTTTAACATAACACACCTAGACATATATGATTACATGTTAGTTTTTTTTTTTTTTTTATTCGCCAGGGTACTACATACATCCCGGGTTTAACTATGCGTATCCTTACGCATAACTTCCAACTCTTACTAACCATGTTTCTTTAAAAGCTACTACTAATTGAATAAGAGATAATACTTATAACATTAACAGGAATCCTTTAACACCTATACCTTGAAGGTAGTATGCCTTGTGTACTTCTCTCCGACCTTCTCAGCAAAGGCGTTAACTCTACACCATTTGCACCAGATTTGTTATCTTCCGTTACGTGAGGCAATATTAGCCTAGAATCATGTAGGTGACAATTTTCTTTTTCACCATCATGGGATAAGATTTCTTCATTTGCCAGGGTTAATACAGGAGAAGCAGGGATTAGTACTGGCCAAAACAGCCCCATTACATCCGTGACAGAGTCATTGACCACTGATTCAGGGCATGAGCTCACTCCCTCTGTTTCTCCATTTTTGGTGTTTTCATTTTGAACCACTGAAGTCTTGTAATGTTTTAATTGGTTGCGATGTACTACTAAGGAGTAACGTCCATCTTCTTTGGTGATACGATAGACGGCCACCTCAGGCCGTGGAATCTCTGTGATTTGGTAAGGTGTTGCTTCCCAATAGCTATCCAGTTTGCTATGTCGATGATTATTTTTCTTCAATACCCAATCACCTATTTTTAGAGACTCAGCCAAAGCATTTTCATTGTAGCGTTCAGCCTGTTGCTTTCGTACCTGATCCATTCTTTGATTGACGATAGATTGTGCAGTTTTTAGACGTCGTTGATGTTCCTTCACCCAATCTGTCCGGGGAATTGTTTCTTGGGCGATTTCTGTAGGCACATCCAATCTGATGTCTGCAGGCAATTTGCCCTCCCGACCAAATAGTAAATAGAATAGGGTATATCCAGTAGAGCTATGTTCTGTGTTATTGTATAAGAAAGTGATCTCTGGTAATAATATCGGCCAATCTTGACGCTCCGAAGCGGGAATCGCCCTTAACATACTGATCAGTGATTGATTCATCCTTTCACATAATCCGTTGCATTGGGGGTGATATGCCGTAGTTCTTAATTTCTTACACCCGTATAGAACGCATAGTTCCTGAAACAAGTGTGATTCAAACGCTGGTCCTTGGTCAGTTAATATATTTTCCGGATACCCGTAAGGACGAACGAAAGCTCTCCATAGCAATTCCGCAGTGGTTCTTGCAGACAGATCTCGCACTGGAAGGACTACAGCAAATTTTGAATAGTGATCTATCATGGTAAGAGCATATTGATACCCAGTTCGGCTAGACTCTAATTTGATATGATCTAGAGACACTAGTTCCAATGGATGAGTAGTTGTTATAGGATGAAGAGGGGCTTTCTGATTGGCGGAAGCTGGTTTGCGAAGGATACAATTTGGACAGTTGGCACACCAATTTGTTATATCTTCTCGCATTCCAATCCAAAAAAATCTTTTCCGTAGTTGAGCTTCCAACTTTTGGGCCCCGAAATGTCCCGATTGGTTATGATACGCTTGGAGCAGGGATTCTTTATCCTGATGTGGTAACACAATTTGCGTGATGGGGCGATGCGTTCTCGGGCTGATTCCACAACGAACTAAAAGTCCCTTTTGAATCCTTAATCGATCTCTTTGTGGCCAAAGTTTTAACAGCTCTGGTTTGGTTGCTTGTCGTTCTAATTTATTCAACACTTTTCCGGATAATAACAGAGTTTTCAACTTGTTTAGGATACTACTCTCTTGCTGGATTTGACGCCATTTCTCCTCCGGTTCTAGTCTGTCCACACTTGAGTTATCTTGCGCCTGTATTAACTGTATCTTGGCAATCACAAACCGTTGTTGAATGAGCAGATCATGAAATTGTGGCATTTCTACGTCTTCCCATTTATCCTCTTCATTGGTACTTTCATTTGGGCCAGATAGCCGGGACAGGGCGTCAGCATTACCATTACTTTTCCCACTCCTATACTTGACAGTAAACTGGTAATTGGCTAATCGGGAGCACCATCGCTGTTCCAAAGCTCCCAGGTGAGCTGTTGCCAAATGAGAAAGCGGATTATTGTCAGTAAATGCTATGAATGGAGTGGCGGCCAGGTAGTTTTTAAATTTTTCTGTAACGGCCCACACTAATGCCAATAACTCTAATTTGAAGGCGCTATAATTTGTGTCATTTCTTTCAGTTTTTCTCAAGCTTCGACTTGCATAGGAAATTACTCGTTCTTTCCCTTGTTGGTTTTGTGACAGGACAGCTCCCAACCCTTGATAACTAGCGTCAGTATAGAGTTGGAATGGTTGGCTGTAATCAGGATATGCAAGTATAGGCGTTTGAGTGAGGAATGCCTTCAGCTTGTCAAATGCATCTTGTTGTGTGTCTGTCCATACTATCGGTGTATTCCGATGTTGCTGAATCCTGGGAGTCCCTTGAAGTAGCTCATGGAGCGGAGCCGCAACGTGAGCAAAGTTCTTCATGAATCGACGATAGTATCCAATAAAGCCTAAGAACTTTCTCACTTCCCTTAAGGTGGTGGGTGTAGGCCAGTCTAATACGGCAGCTATTTTCTCTGGATCAGGAGTTACTCCCTCTGCACTTACAATATGTCCCAAATACTGTACTCGAGTCTTCAGGAGATGGCATTTAGAAGGTTTGACCTTGAGACCATACTCCGCTAACCGTTGAAAGACCTCGTGGAGATGCGTGAGGTGTTCTTGGTAATCATGGGAGAAGACTATTATGTCATCTAAGTACAGTAACACCATGTCGAAATTCCTAGACCCTAGACAATGCTCCATGACTCTGCAAAAAAATGGTGAACTGCTCAATCAGATAGTGATGTCACTCAGGTGCTAAAAGGGAGGGGTAATTCTGTGAAGGAAAAAACAATGCTCCATGACTCGTTGGAATGTCCCTGGAGCATTACAAAGTCCGAACGGCATTCTCTCAAACTCATATAATCTCATAGGAGTGGTAAAAGCAGTTTTTTCTTGATCCTTCGGTGCTATCCGGATCTGCCAGTAACCACTGGTTAAATCAAGTGTCGAAAAGTAGGTGGCCGATCTCAGAGCTGTCAAAGATTCTTCAATTCTTGGCAAGGGATACGCGTCTTTGTGTGTTACTTGATTAAGTTTTCTGTAATCAATACAAAAGCGCAAATTTCCGTTTTTTTTTTGAACCAATACTATGGGTGCCGCCCATGGACTATGACTTTCTTTTATTACCCCGGAGGTCTTCATTTCTTCTAACATTTGCTTTACGGGTTGATATAAGGCTGGGGCCAGGGGTCGATATCGCTCTTTAATAGGTGGTGCATTTCCCGTAGGAATATAATGTTGAACCTGCGCCACTAATCCGAAATCTGCTGAATGTTTACTAAAAGTAACAGAATTTTCTTTGACTACCTTGAGTACTCCTTGTTTGAGCTCTTCTGCAGTATCTTTTTCCCCTATTTGTATTTCCTCCCACCATGATGACACTTGTTCATTTTTGTCACTGGTGTCCGAGCTGATGTCTATCTGATTAAGGGAAGAGACTACATCAACAATGTCCTGGAAATCAGTCCATACCAGTTTAGCCATGGTTTGATTTCGACATAATCTCACGGGGTAGTCATGAGGGTTAAGGATTCGTAAAGGCACTCGTCCTCCCTTTACAGTAACTAGCACTCGTGCCACAACAATATTACCACCCTGAGCTATATGATAAGGTTCTACAATGGCATCATAATCCCTTCCTGAGGGTCCGCATCAAGCTTTTCCCCATACCACAGTTTCGATGTTGGGTTTTAAAACTATTGGTCGCCGATCAGCTACTTTCACTTTTCCGACCTCTCCCGAGGCATTTATAAATCTTTGTTGTCCTTGAAGAGTCCTGATAGTTCTTTGTAACGCTTGTTGAAAAATTGGCGGTATAGTAGACAATTCTTTTCTTAAGGCGGCAATTAGTTCTTCTGGACAGTTTTGTAATACATTCATCCCTACAATAATAGAGGGGACTGTTGGATCATCTACATTGGTGATAAGACATCCTTGTCTCGGGAGAATAGCCTGTCCTATCTTAAAGTCAAATTCGTAATATCCCTGGCAAGATATATTTAGTCCATTGCTGGCCAGAAGCCTGAGCCAAGGTGGTGGGGGTGGCATTATTCCCGTCAATTGCCAATGTTGCTGGAAGACTCACATCTGGATAGTAGTTACTTGAGAGCCGGTGTCTAATATAGCCGATACCTGTACTCCATTAATCTGGATGTTCACTATAGGACATTGTCCCACATATTGCGGGCACCATTCTTCTGGCGTAGGACCTATTGTGTTGCTTCCCCCCGAGGGTTGGTCTCTGGCCTCGGGGTGTTGTCGTTTAAAGACTCCTCTTGACGGCAGACTCGCTCAATGTGTCCACTGATATTACATCGCCTACAGATAGGACGTCCCTGTGAATCAAATCGATCAGTGGGCCTTCTACCTCTTCCTGACGGTGACTCCCACCACTCATTCCTTGGTCTTCTCCGATCCGTACGCCAATTTGATTCTGTTTTTTCAAATGGGGCTTGTTTACTGAGTTTTTGTAACTCTCGGTTCATTGCCGCCATTCCTACCGTCAATTCTTCTATTTGCCCCTTTAACAACCGTACAGGATCCGTAATGGGGGCCTGTGCACCCTGCTGAGCGAATTTTTCCGGTTTGATTTTCTCTGATGATTCTTGATATCCTGGCATTTCAGGAAATGAAACCTCTTTTGGTTGACTTGAACCAACCACTTTAATCGCTGCCTCCTTAAAGTCTAAAAAGGAGTCATATTTTTTTTGTAATCTCAAAAGTTTCAATTGGGATTTGCTATTCTCACAGCTGGTTCCATCTATGAATTGATTTATCAGGACCTCATCCACTTCTCTTACTTCTGTCTCATCTATCTCTTTAATGTCTCTCAATGCTTCCTGTAAACTTAATGCAAAGTCTCTTAACGATTCTCCTGCTTGTTGTTTCCTAGAATAAAACCGTGACTTAAGCTCTGACAGTGTACTAATGTCAAAGGTGGTTGCTAACCTTTGGAACACCTGCTCTGCAGTCTGTCGCTCTTCTAAGGGCCAAGATAGCACTTCCCGCAATGCCGACTCTTTTAGCTGCCCTATTAAGATTTCTACTTGCTGCTGATTGCCTAAGGGATATAGTCTAAACATTGATTGCATCTTAGTTTTAAACGGAATAAATGTGTTAGCATTCTTGTGTCTTGCCTCTCCCGCATATGTGGGCAACCACGGGGCCCCAAAATAATATGGCATAGTGATCGGATTTACACTTGCCATGACTGATTGTAATGACTGCGGACCATCCGTCCTTGTTTGAGAATTTTGTGAACTTGTTGTTGGCTGTTCTTCCGTTGACATGTTTGTATCCGTATCCTGTTCGTGACGCCAAAGTTTGTACACTTCCACTTCTTACACCAATAGATCTTCTTAGTATTCACTGAGAGGGTATTGGTTAAATTAACACCAACACTTCTGTTCGAAGTTTGTCTAATATCAGCGTTCCAATAAAATCATACACATGCATTCACTTAATAGTGATTAATTAGCATATCCAATAAACTAGTTTTCTAACAATAACTATTCCATTACTCGAGACACCAAAATAAGTTTTATTTCACAGCAACTGATGATCTCTGCTGGTTTCACTTCCTTGGAAGGAAAATGGTTAACATTGTCATCCACAGTATTATGACTTTGTGTATCTAGCAATACAATCTTCTACAAATTTTATGCATTCTCTATAATGACAACAATATCAGATGTAACACTTATACTTCCCACAATCCTAATGTAAGCGCTTTTTTCCCTCAGTGACTATCTATTCTACGCAATGTCCTATGGCCATGTCGTTGGTGCACATGAAGTCTTTAATAGTCACGGTTCTACAGCTGTTTTATTGCGCAATATATTTATATCCAAGTGATTGAGATTAAAATACGGGATTAGTGATCCTGGATAAAAATGACGGGAGCAAAATCTGTATATAGTTATCTTCAAGTAATTATCACTCCTTTTGTATACTGTATTATGCCGGTAAAGTTTGTATAAATTCTCTTACTAATGTAGGTTAATTTCTTTCCTTAGTTGTCTACAGTTTATGGAGGAAATCTCTGGTCATCACAACTCTGAGGAACATAGAGAAGAGCAGGCGACTGGGCCACTGTGTCTTAACTGCTGCTTTGGTAAGTATTTCTTATTTCTTAACAGTATATTTTATTTGCTAGCTAATTACTGTTCTCTTCTCGTGAGCTCAATATAGTCTCTCTGAATTTTTCCAAACTACTATTCCAACGTTATATTAAGTGACTTCCAATCTATTACTATACTGTTAGAAACTCCTTGTGTGAGGTGAATTTATTTTCCCTTCAGGATACAGCCATATTGACTTAGTCCCTCTTGCTGCCTAGACTCATATTCCCTTCCGTGAAAGGCCTTGTTTCTATGTCAGTCTCTAGGCTGTCCGCCCCTCACCTTATAAGTAAAGTCCGGAGCCACCCTCTGCCCTGCCTTATTCGTACCCACACGGCTTACTCAGTTCAGTGGGCCGGCTCGGGGGCGTTGTCAAGGGGTGATCTCACCAGTTAGCTCCCACAGACTTCTTCCTCCGTCTAAGCCGTCGTGTCACTGTGCCGCCTCCTCTCCTTCCCGGACGAAGCCGCAGGCAGTTCAAGTTGCGCTGTCAGAGACGGAGATCGTGACAGGTAATCTCCGTTAACAGTCCCGGCGGTGTCGCTCCTCACAACACCCGTCACACTCCTCTGGCCTCACGACGCACTCCTCTCTCCTCAATCTCTTCTCCCTCAGAGCCCCCAACGGTCCTCTCACGCTCCCTTTTAAATCCTCCGGCTCAGGTTCCCGGATCAGTCCCGCTCTCTTACTGCACGCGCTCGCCTCTCCTCCTCCAGGCACGCTCCAAACAACCCCATTACCTTGCCAGTGGTCAAGTCCTGGGGCCACGAGCCCATATAACTCCTGGGTTACCAATTGTCCTGCCCAGCGCATTTACCCTCCGTGGGGGTGTGATACATCTTATATAAGTTTCTGCCCTCTATGAGGGTAACATGCATTATAAATGATCAATACCAGTTACCACTAAGTGACATTATAGTCTACAGTAAAACCCATGAACTTAAAGTGTTTTCTAAAATTTTATTTTAACATAACACACCTAGACATATATGATTATATGTTAGTTTTTTTTTTTTTTATTATTCGCCAGGGTACTACACACATCTCTCCCGTGAGTACCCCCCCTTAACTCTCTCTGCAAATGTATTATCTGCCTCCCCTGCAGTGCACATGGGGCGTAATTCAAACCTGATTGTAGCCGTGCAAAATTTTGCACAGCTACGATCAGCCACCATGACATGCGGGGGGACGCCCAGAACAGGGCTAGTCTGCCCCGCTTGTCTGGCCCTCCCCCCGCTGCACAGTTACAAAAGCATTGCTTGGTGGCGATGCTTTTGTACCTGAAGAGTAGCTCCTTACCAGCGCAGCTCCTGTGCTACCTGTCGCTCTCATGGTCACAGCGGCTGCATGTGACGTCACGCAGCCACCGCGGCCCACCCCCTGCAAGGATCGTGGCATGCCTGTGTTGCCCGTGCCGTGCCACCAAAACAGCGGCCCAATGCCTCCCGCCCAGTGACCGCCTCTGCCTGTCAATCAGGCAGAGGCGATTGCTGGGCTGAGATGCCGTTCAGATCTGATCGCCTGCTGTGCGAAAATGCACAGCAGCGATCAGGTCTGAATTAGGACCATGGTTTTGCCAAACTGCTAAGAAATTTGCAGCAGCGATTAGGTCTCAATCAGGCCCTCAAGGTGGTCAGATGGTCTCTGTTTACCGTGAGGCTTGGTGGAGTGCAGGTTGGTCATATATTTCTGATACGTGAGATTTAACCTCTTGTGAATGGGAGTATTGGATGCAAATGTTGGTTTGTGATATTGGGTGTTTTCCGTTGGTTTGGTTGAGGTATTGTGTCAGGTATGTCTGCCTAATTTATTTTTCTTTTGTATCTGTTTGTGTACTTAGTTTTTGAATTTTGATGCTGTATTTGTCCCTTAAGATTTTGTTTTTCTTTGTGGATATAATTTTGTCTTTACTTTTTGAATTTAGATAGGGTCAGGTTTGTGAGTGTATGGAATGCTTTGTCTTGTTCGTAGGGCTGCAAGTTTGTGTTTAGTTTGTTTATCTCATTATCTACAAGTTAAGTTCTTCCTTTTGTATGTCTTCCAATAATTGCATTAATGAGTGTGAGCAATCTGTTACGATTTTATTCCATCTGGCTATAAATGGGATGTTGTCACTGTAATGTGATGGTTCTTTCTTTATCTTGAGGCCCTTTGGTACCAAATTATCAGTGAGGTACCCACTATAGTGTGTTTTCCTTGTTGATCAATTTTTCTAGTAGTTTAAAATAAATGTGTTGAGAAAATCATTGAAATTAGTGGTGGCGCATCTGTTTCCTCTAATTCAGAAAATATCAGTTGGGCTCTGTGTTCCTTAGTTTGTCTGTTTTCCGCTAGTCCCATTTGTATGTGGTATTTCACCTCTTACTGCAATTGTTGGACAACACAGAGTATAGGAGGAAGAGTGGATAGCAACTGCACACTGTGGTGTTCTGGATGGGACGGGGAGTGCTTCTGATATCTAGCAAGATTGCCAACCTTGCTGAGCTGCATTAATCATAGATATGACATGTGCTGTGGTGTGTACAATAATCAGTTAATCTGGTACAGTATCAATGTGATCTTTACTGTGCTTTAAACTTGGCCATATACACTTTTGTTAACAAATGTGTCGTTATTTAAACAAAATACAGAGATTTACAATATACGTAACTACCATAGACCATAGATGATACACTGTAGTATACTGTATTATATATCAAAGTCTGCGTCTCTCAAAAGTTCATGGAAGCTGCAGTGCTGGATTTACCACTAGGCTCGTGAGGCACATGCCTAGTGGAGGCATGGCAGTCACCCCCTCGTTTGATCTTTTTTTTTTTGTGAAATTCAGCCCGGGATCAGCACTGCAGCTGCTTTGATGGGAAGGGGGGGTCGCAGTTTGCTGGGGGAAGAGGGGTCACGGGTTGCTGGTGGGTAGTGGGTAAGGAGGTAGAGGGTACCTGCGCCGTATCCTGGAGGCTTAAGCAGAGGCTTCACTTCAGCTGTCCAGCCAGTGACTCCGCCCCCTCCCCTCCCCCATTGGCTGTGCTGAATAACACATGCACAGAAGTGCATGTGACTGACTCCTACTTACCCTGCACGATGTATGCTGCTCTGCCTCTGATAGGGACGGTCACTGCACCAGTACATGACATACTTGCCTACCTGACCCTCTCCATGAGGGAGAAAATGCTCTGTTCCTGGACTTTCCTGGTAATGTATGATTGCCATCACCTGTGGTGAAACACCTTTCTTATCAATTACCTAGCTCACCACGGGTGATGGCAATCATACATTACCAGGAAAGTCCATGAACAGAGCATTTTCTCCCTCATGGAGAGGGTCAGGTAGGCAAGTATGGTACATGCGGAGGTGTGACCAGTAGCAACTGAGGATCCTGGTAAGTGACAGATCTCCACATCTGCTCCCAGCCACACATGTCCCAACTGCACTACACCTCCCCCTACCCACACCTGAATCTTTCTACGCATAAATTCTTGTCTGTGTCTGCTTCTCCATGCCCCTCCCCCATGAATCTGTCACCTACTGTCTGTATGTGGATTTGTTTTCCCCTTTTATCAACAGTTTTGTGTGTGTGTATTAGTGATGAGCGGGTTCGGTTCCTCGGAAACCTAACCCCCCCGAACTTCACCCATTTTACACGGGTCCGAGGCATACTCGGATTCTCCCGTATGGCTCGGTTAACCCGAGCGCGCCCAAACGTCATCATCCCGCTGTCGGATTCTTGCGAGATTCGGATTCTATAGAAGCAGCCGCGCGTCGCCGCCATTTTCACTCGTGCATTGGAAATGTTAGGGAGAGGACGTGGCTGGCGTCCTCTCCGTTTATTCATTGTTGATGCAAATATTTGTGCTTGCTTATTGCTTAATTGTGGGGACTGGGGAGCAGCTGTATATTAATATAGAAGGAGTACAGTGCAGAGTTTTGCTGATCAGTGACCACCAGTTTTATCCGTTCTCTGCCTGAAAAAAACGCTCCTTATCTCCGCTCAGTGTGCTGCATATATCTGTGCTCACACTGCTTAATTGTGGGGACTGGGGAGCAGCTGTATTATATAGGAGGAGTACAGTGCAGAGTTTTGCTGACAGTGACCACCAGTATACGTTGTCTGCCTGAAAAACACTCCATATCTGTGCTCAGTGTGCTGCATATATCTGTGCTCACACTGCTTTATTGTGGAGACTGGGGACCACCAGTATAATATTATATAGGAGGAGTACAGTGCAGAGTTTTGCTGACCAGTGACCACCAGTATACGTTGTCTGCCTGAAAAACACTCCATATCTGTGCTGCATTGTAGTATATAGTAGGAGTACAGTGCATAATTTTGCTGACCACCAGTATATAATATATAGGAGTACGGTACAGAAGGCCACTGCTGTACCTACCTCTGCGTCGTCAAGTATACTATCCATCCATACCTGTGGTGCATTTAAGTTTTGCACAGTTTGCTGACCACCAGTATATAATATATAGCATTACGGTACAGTAGGCCACTGCTGTACCTACCTCTGTGTCGTCAAGTATACTATCCATCCATACATGTGGTGCATTTCAGTTTTGCATAGTTTGCTGACCACCAGTATATAATATATAGCATTACGGTACATTAGGCCACTGCTGTACCTACCTCTGTGTCGTCAAGTATACTATCCATCCATACCTGTGGTGCATTTAAGTTTTACACAGTTTGCTGATCACCAGTATATAATATATAGCATTACGGTACAGTAGGTCACTGCTGTACCTATCTCTGTGTCGTCAAGTATACTATCCATCCATACCTGTGGTGCATTTCAGTTTTGCACAGTTTTCTGACCACCAGTATATAATATATAGCATTATGGTACAGTAGGCCACTGCTGTACCTACCTCTGTGTCGTCAAGTATACTATCCATCCATACCTGTGGTGCATTTCAGTTTTGCACAGTTTGCTGACCACCAGTATATAATATATAGCATTACGGTACAGTAGGCCACTGCTGTACCTACCTCTGTGTCGTCAAGTATACTATCCATCCATCCCTGTGGTGCATTTCAGTTTTGCACAGTTTGCTGACCACCAGTATATAATATATAGCATTACGGTACAGTAGGCCACTGCTGTACCTACCTCTGTGTCGTCAAGTATACTATCCATCCATACCTGTGGTGCATTTCAGTTTTGCACAGTTTGCTGACCACCAGTATATAATACAGGTTGAGTATCCCATATCCAAATATCCGAAATACGGAATATTCCGAAATACGGACTTTTTTGAGTGAGAGTGAGATAGTGAAACTTTTGATTTTTGATGGCTCAATGTACACAAACCTTATTTAATACACAAAGTTATTAAAAATATTGTATTAAATGACCTTCAGGCTGTGTGTATAAGGTGTATAAGAAACATAAATGAATTGTGTGAATGTACACACACTTTGTTTAATGCACAAAGTTATAAAAAATATTGGCTAAAATTACATTCAGGCTGTGTGTATAAGGTGTATATGAAACATAAATACATTCTGTGCTTAGACTTGGGTCCCATCACCATGATATCTCATTATGGTATGCAATTATTCCAAAATACAGAAAAATCCCATATCCAAAATACATCTGGTCCCAAGCATTTTGGATAAGTGATACTCAACCTGTATATAGCATTACGGTACAGTAGGCCACTGCTGTACCTACCTCTGTGTCGTCAAGTATACTATCCATCCATCCCTGTGGTGCATTTCAGTTTTGCACAGTTTGCTGACCACCAGTATATAATATATAGCATTACGGTACAGTAGGCCACTGCTGTACCTACCTCTGTGTCGTCAAGTATACTATCCATCCATACCTGTGGTGCATTTCAGTTTTGCACAGTTTGCTGACCACCAGTATATAATACAGGTTGAGTATCCCATATCCAAATATCCGAAATACGGAATATTCCGAAATACGGACTTTTTTGAGTGAGAGTGAGATAGTGAAACTTTTGATTTTTGATGGCTCAATGTACACAAACCTTATTTAATACACAAAGTTATTAAAAATATTGTATTAAATGACCTTCAGGCTGTGTGTATAAGGTGTATAAGAAACATAAATGAATTGTGTGAATGTACACACACTTTGTTTAATGCACAAAGTTATAAAAAATATTGGCTAAAATTACATTCAGGCTGTGTGTATAAGGTGTATATGAAACATAAATACATTCTGTGCTTAGACTTGGGTCCCATCACCATGATATCTCATTATGGTATGCAATTATTCCAAAATACAGAAAAATCCCATATCCAAAATACATCTGGTCCCAAGCATTTTGGATAAGTGATACTCAACCTGTATATAGCATTACGGTACAGTAGGCCACTGCTGTACCTACCTCTGTGTCGTCAATTATACTATCCATCCATACCTGTGATGCATTTCAGTTTTGCACAGTTTGCTGACCACCAGTGTATAATATATAGCATTACGGTACAGTAGGCCACTGCTGTACCTACCTCTGTGTCATCAAGTATACTATCCATCCATACCTGTGGTGCATTTCAGTTGTGCGCAGTATATATAGTAGTAGGCCATTGCTATTGATACTGGCATATAATTCCACACATTAAAAAATGGAGAACAAAAATGTGGAGGTTAAAATAGGGAAAGATCAAGATCCACTTCCACCTCGTGCTATACCTGCGGTGCATTTAAGTTTTGCACAGTTTGCTGACCACCAGTATATAATATATAGCAGTACGGTACAGTAGGCCATTGCTCTACCTACCTCTGTGTCGTCAAGTATACTATCCATCCATACCTGTGGTGCATTTCAGTTTTGCACAGTTTGCTGACCACCAGTATATAATATATAGCATTACGGTACAGTAGGCCACTGCTGTACCTACCTCTGTGTCGTCAAGTATACTATCCATCCATACCTGTGGTGCATTTCAGTTGTGCACAGTATATATAGTAGTAGGCCATTGCTATTGATACTGGCATATAATTCCACACATTAAAAAATGGAGAACAAAAATGTGGAGGTTAAAATAGGGAAAGATCAAGATCCACTTCCACCTCGTGCTGAAGCTGCTGCCACTAGTCATGGCCGAGACGATGAAATGCCATCAACGTCGTCTGCCAAGGCCGATGCCCAATGTCATAGTAGAGAGCATGTAAAATCCAAAAAACAAAAGTTCAGTAAAATGACCCAAAAATCAAAATTGAAAGCGTCTGATGAGAAGCGTAAACTTGCCAATATGCCATTTACGACACTGAGTGGCAAGGAACGGCTGAGGCCCTGGCCTATGTTCATGGCTAGTGGTTCAGATTCACATGAGGATGGAAGCACTCATCCTCTCGCTAGAAAAATGAAAAGACTTAAGCTGGCAAAAGCACAGCAAAGAACTGTGCGTTCTTCGAAATCACAAATCCACAAGGAGAGTCTAATTGTGTCGGTTGCGATGCCTGACCTTCCCAACACTGGACGGGAAGAGCTTGCGCCTTCCACCATTTGCACGCCCCCTGCAAGTGCTGGAAGGAGCACCCGCAGTCCAGTTCCTGATAGTCAAATTGAAGATGTCACTGTTGAAGTACACCAGGATGAGGATATGGGTGTTGCTGGCGCTGGGGAGGAAATTGACAAGGAGGATTCTGATGGTGAGGTGGTTTGTTTAAGTCAGGCACCCGGGGAGACACCTGTTGTCCGTGGGACGAATATGGCCATTGACATGCCTGGTCAAAATACAAAAAAAATCAGCACTTCGGTGTGGAATTATTTCAACACAAATGCGGACAACTGGTGTCAAGCCGCGTGTTGCCTTTGTCAAGCTGTAATAAGTAGGGGTAAGGACGTTAACCACCTCGGAACATCCTCCCTTATATGTCACCTGCAGCGCATTCATCATAAGTCAGTGACAAGTTCAAAAACTTTGGATGACAGCGGAAGCAGTCCACTGACCACTAAATCCCTTCCTCTTGTAACCAAGCTCCTGCAAACCACACCACCAACTCCCTCAGTGTTAATTTCCACCTTACACAGGAAAGCCAATAGTCCTGCAGGCCATGTCACTGGCAAGTCTGACGAGTCCTCTCCTGCCTGGGATTCCTCCGATGCATCCTTGAGTGTAACGCCTTATGCTGCTGGCGCTGCTGTTGTTGCTGCTGGGAGTCGATCGTCATCCCAGAGGGGAAGTCGGAAGACCACTTGTACTACTTCCAGTAAGCAATTGACTGTCCAACAGTCCTTTGCGAGGAAGATGAAATATCACAGTAATCATCCTGCTGCAAAGCGGATAACTCAGGTCTTGTCAGCCTGGGTGGTGAGAAACGTGGTTCCGGTATCCATTGTTAATTCAGAGGCAACTAGAGACTTGATTGAGGTACTGTGTCCCCGGTACCAAATACCATCTAGGTTCCATTTCTCTAGGCAGGCGATACCGAAAATGTACACAGACGTCAGAAAAAGAGTCACCAGTGTCCTAAAAAATGCAGCTGTACCCAATGTCCACTTAACCACGGACATGTGGACAAGTGGAGCAGGGCAGACTCAGGACTATATGACTGTGAAAGCCCACTGGGTAGATGTATTGCCTCCCGCAGCAAGAACAGCAGCGGCGGCACCAGTAGCAGCATCTCGCAAACACCAACTCGTTCCTAGGCAGGCTACGCTTTGTATCACCGCTTTCCAAAAGAGGCACATGTCAGGATTCTGATTTTGTCTGTCCCCGGCGGGGGCGCTAGTAGGTCAGTGTTGGTGTGACGTAATACACGAGGAGACCGAAGAATAGTCCTGCGCATAGGCGCCGATATTTAATATGTCACAGGGATCACAAAGCAATTGAATAACAGGTGCAGTGGAATGCAATTGCAGTCGAATGCAAAACCAGAAATAACAGGAAATAAATATTCAAAAAGTCACTGGTAACTATGATTGAAACAAACAGAACTCCGGTAATTGTAAAAAGCACACAGTCTCAGTATAACTCAGGATGAAATAACTTTGGAAAAACAGAACTCTGATAAATGTACAGTCTCTATGAAGCACAAGTCCAGATAGCCTAACAGGCTTAAGCAGGAGACAGTCTCTAAGCAAATAGATGTTAACTGCTGAGATGCACAGATGGTAACTGATAATGAGTGCACAGGTAGATAATGATAAAACACCTGAGGAGAGTCTCTTACTGCTGGTGGATTGTGGCTGGCTGTGGCTGGAGTTTGTAGTTCCACAGGAACAGGCAGATGACTTGGAGATGCCAGAAATAGAAGACTGCTGGAAACAAAGGATTGAAGACTGGAACCTGGAACTGGAACCTGGAACTGGAACTGCTGGGACCTGTAGTTCCACAGGTCCAATACACAGGGGTATCTCTGCAGACAGAGGACTGCAAACAGGAGACGCCTGTTCACAGAATGTGACGTGTTGTCCAAGGCGATGAGATTGAGCCAGGAACTGGAGTTTATACCCCTTGGTCTGTGATGATTGGATGTTGCATCTGTGAGGACACACCCTGCTGGATTAGGTGTTCAGATCAGCTGTGAGTTAGCTGAAGCACTGTGTACTCCAGGCTGCAGTAGACTGAAAACTGGAACTGGAACTGAACTGCTGGAACCTGTAGTTCCACAGTAGTGATGCGATGGAGAATGCAGATTCCTGACAGCACACAGCTGACAACCTCTTACGGAAACTGAGGAACATCATCGCAGAATGGCTTACCCCAATTGGACTCTCCTGGGGATTTGTGACATCGGACAACGCCACCAATATTGTGCATGCATTACATGTGGGCAAATTCCAGCACGTCCAATGTTTTGCACATACATTGAATTTGGTGGTGCAGAATTATTTAAAAACGACAGGGGCGTGCAAGAGATACTGTCGGTGGCCCGAAGAATTGCGGGCCACTTTCGGCATTCAGCCACCGCGTGCCGAAGACTGGAGCACCACCAAACATTCCTGAACCTGCCCTGCCATCATCTGAAGCAAGAGGTGGTAACGAGGTGGAATTCAACCCTCTATATGCTTCAGAAGATGGAGGAGCAGCAAAAGGCCATTCAAGCCTATACATCTGCCCATGATATAGGCAAAGGAGGGGGAATGCACCTGACTCAAGCGCAGTGGAGAATGATTTCAACGTTGTGCAAGGTTCTGCAACACTTTGAACTTGCCACACGTGAAGTCAGTTCAAACACTGCCAGCCTGAGTCAGGTCATTCCCCTCATCAGGCTTTTGCAGAAGAAGCTGGAGACATTGAAGGAGGAGCTAAAACAGAGTGATTCCGCTAGGCATGTGGGACTCGTGGAGCCCTTAATTAGCTGAACCAGGATTCACGGGTGGTCGCTCTGTTGAAATCAGAGCACTACATTTTGACCACCGTGCTCGATCCCAGATTTAAAACATACGTTGTATCTCTCATTCCGGCAGACACAAGTCTGCAGAGGTTCAAAGACCTGCTGGTGAGAAAATTGTCAAGTCAAGCAGAACGTGACCCGTCAACAGCTCCTCCTTCACATTCTCCCGCAACTGGGGGTGCGAGGAAAAGGCTTAGAATTCCGAGCCCACCCGCTGGCGGTAATGCAGGGCAGTCTGGAGCGAGTGCTGACATCTGGTCCGGACTGAAGGACCTGGCAACGATTACTGACATGTCGTCTACTGTCACTGCATATGATTCTGTCACCATTGAAAGAATGGTGGAGGATTATATGAGTGGCCGCATCCAAGTAGGCACGTCAGACAGTCCGTACGTATACTGGCAGGAAAAAGAGGCAATTTGGAGGCCCTTGCACAAACTGGCTGTATTTTACCTAAGTTGCCCACCCTCCAGTGTGTACTCCGAAAGAGTGTTTAGTGCAGCCGCTCACCTTGTCAGCAATCGGCATACGAGGTTACTTCCAGAAAATGAATTATAATCAATTCCTCCGTGGAGACATTCACCAGCAATTGCCTCCAGAAAGTACACAGGGACCTGAGATGGTGGATTCCAGTGGGGACGAATTAATAATCTGTGAGGAGGGGGATGTACACAGTGAAAGGGGTGAGGAATCGGAGGATGATGATGAGGTTGACATCTTGCCTCTGTAGAGCCAGTTTGTGCAAGGAGAGATTGATTGCTACTTTTTTGGTGGGGGCCCAAACCAACCTGTCATTTCAGTCACAGTCGTGTGGCAGACCCTGTCGCTGAAATGATTGGTTCGTTAAAGTGTGTGCATGTCCTGTTTATACAACATAAGGGTGGGTGGGAGGGCCCAAGGACAATTCCATCTTGCACCTCTTTTTTCTTTCATTTTTCTTTGCATCATGTGCTGTTTGGGGACTATTTTTTTATGTGCCATCCTGCCTGACACTGCAGTGCCACTCCTAGATGGGCCAGGTGTTTGTGTCGGCCACTTGTGTCGCTTAGCTTAGTCACACAGCGACCTCGGTGCAAATTTTAGGACTAAAAATAATATTGTGAGGTGTGAGGTGTTCAGAATAGACTGAAAATGAGTGTAAATTATGGTTATTGAGGTTAATAATACTATTGGATCAAAATGACCCCCAAATTCTATGATTTAAGCTGTGTTTGAGGTTTTTTTGTAAAAAAACACCCGAATCCAAAACACACCCGAATCCGACAAAAAATTTTCAGGGAGGTTTTGCCAAAACGCGCCCGAATCCAAAACACGGCCGCGGAACCGAATCCAAAACCAAAACACAAAACCCGAAAAATTTCCGGTGCACATCACTAGTGTGTATGTGTGTGTGTGCCCCTATCTGCCCTAAAATGTGTACCACTGTCCCTACCCAAGTGTGACTGTGCCGCCCCTCCTGTGTGAATATGTCCCCCTCCTACTGTGTGACTGTGTCCCCTTTCCTGTGTGACGGTGTCCCCTCCTCCTATGTGACTGTGCTCCCCCTCTTGTGTGACTGTGGCCCCCCTCCTGTGTGACTGTAGCCCCATCCCCTCCTGTGTGACAGTGGCCCCCCTCCTGAGTTACTGTGTCCTCCCCTCCTCCTGTGTGACTGTGTACCCTGCTCCTGTATGCCTCCTCCCACTGTGTGATTGTGGCCCCCCTCTTGTGTGACTATGTCCTCCCCACCTCCTGTGTGACTGAGTCTCCCCTCCTCCTGTGTGACTGTGTTCCCCTCCTCCTGTGTGACTGTGTGTGTGTGTGTGTCACCTCCAGTATGTGCGTCAATTGTGTGTGTCTCCTTCTTTGTCAGTGTCCCCTATAGTGTGTGTCAATTGAACGTGTCCCCTCCTCCTCTGTGCGTGTCTCCTCCTGTTTGTGTGTTAGCAGTGTGTGATAGGAGCGTGTCACTGTGGAGATCACCTGCAATAAAATTTACCAGCCAGCCCCTGGAAGTGTGACAGCTGGGACACTGAGGAGGAGACACTCGTAGCAGTGTAAGGTCAGTGACAGCAGTGCAGCGAGGTGAGACGAGGGTGGTTGAGGGGAGAGAGCTTGCTGCATTGCTAGCTCCCTCTTATAGTGTCAGTGCAGAATTCCAGGCACACTTCTTCCCGCCACTACTTCCTTCTTGCCTTCTGCTTCCCACTACTACTCCCATCCTGCCCCCTACACCAATACTACTCCCATCCTGCCCCCTGATCTGCACTACTACTCCCAGCCTGCACTCTGCTTCCCATTGACTACTCTTAACCTTCTTTCCACTACTACTCTTAGGGGGTAATTCCAAGTTGATCGCAGCAGGAAAATTTTTAGCAGTTGGGCAAAACCATGTGCACTGCAGGTGTGGCAGATATAACATTTGCAGAGAGAGTTAGATTTGGGTGGGTTATTTTATTTCTGTGCAGGGTAAATACTGGCTGCTTTATTTTTACACTGAAAATTAGATTGCAGATTGAACACACCACACCCAAATCTAACTCTCTCTGCACATGTTATATCTGACTCCCCTGCAGTGCACATGGTTTTGCCCAATTGCTAACAGAATTCCTGCTGCGATCAACTTGGAATTACCCCTTTAGCCTGCCCCCTGCTTCCCACTACTACTTCCATCCTGTTCCCCACCACTACTAGTCCTAGCCTGTGCCCCCTGATGTGCACTACTACTCCCATCCTGCCCATGATCCATACTACTACTACCATTGTGCCCCCACTTCCCACTACTAATACCATCCTGCCCCCAGATCCATACTACAACTCCATTTTTACCCTTGCTTCCCACTTGTCAAAGTCAGAAAAATATCATGATGCACACTGCCATATTTGCACCTCATACATGTCCGCGCTGTGCATGCGTGCGCTCTCCCGTGCGTACGCATACCCGCTGTTACGTGCACCCGCAGGCGCACAGTATGCGCATTTACGGTAGAGTTTATGTGCGCCTAGCGTGCGACTCAATCGTTACATATTTTCACCACATAATGTATTTCGTAGATTATGGTCCCTTTGATAGAATCTGAAAGTTTAGTTAATGTAGCATGTTTATAGACAAAGAGATCCCTCTTTGTTTGATACGAAGAGTCAGACAAGGGTTATACAGTGGTGTTTAGTATCCATCGGAAGAGTATTTAATTAGCAATATTCCGGTGTTGGTTTGAAGCGGATTACTCGCTCGTGCGAATAGTTATGGACATAAGAAGTTTATGGACATTGACTATTATTTGCACTTTATTATCCATGCGGCGGGAAACCTAGTTTCCCACCCACCTGAGCAGTTGGAAAAAGTAACAGCCCACCTGTATGAATCAACCTATGACCTTTTGTTATAATGCGAAGACGAATTCCTGTGTCCAATGAACAATAAGAATATAGGGACCATTGTACTGTATTATGTGTAGGGTATAAAAGGACAAGCCGACCTGATCCAGCTCTCTATTCTCTTCAACGGTTCTCATTGCTGATAATCGGGAGCTGGATATCCAGAGGCGCATGCGATTGTTTCCCTTGAGCGTAAGTTTTCTCCGCAATCATATTGTCTTTATTGTTATTGTGAGCCATATCTCTCTCTCTCTCTCTTCTCCTCTTTCTCTCTCATTTTCCCTTAAACGTAATTGTATTGTATTGTATTTCATGTGTAGTTATCTGGTTAGTTAGTCTATGTTATATTGGTAGTGTATGACTTGTATTGTATTATTCTTTAGCAAATAGAACGTTTATATAAGGTGTTAGAACCTAAGATCGGTATCTGTGTATTTCTTATATTTCTAAGTATTCTCAGAGCGTCGGAGACGCTCGAACAGCTTTTAAGTTAATAAGGTTACACTGTGTTACATCTACACCCTATCACTACACCAAGGTTTACTGCATAATACATTGTTTTATGGTATAGATATAAAGGTTTTACACTGTGAGCGTCAGCGCCGCTTGTGATCTCCTCGTGGTCCCGAGCGTCCGCTACGCTAATAGCGTATCATTACGTTAGTCGGCAGCCAATAGCGTGCCTGCCTGTGATCTCTTGGCCGTGAGCGAACGTGATGCTTGAGCGTCTCGACTACGGCTAAGCGATTGTTACGCAACGTGCGTACCCTTACGGTATTCCGTACGCCAATAGCGTACTGTGTTCTTTGACCTCTTAAAGGGTTTTAAGTAAGATAAATATTTAGCTTTATCACACTACTTATATTTCTCATACGTCCTAGAGGATGCTGGGGTCCACTTCAGTGCCATGGGGTATAGACGGTTCCGCAGGAGCCATGGGCACTTTAAGACTTTTCAAGGGTGTGAACTGGCTCCTCCCTCTATGCCCCTTCTCCAGACCTCAGTTTAGAAAATGTGCCCAGGCAGACTGGATGCACTCCAGGGGAGCTCTACTGAGTTTCTCTGAAAAGACTTATGTTAGGTTTTTTATTTTCAGGGAGAACTGCTGACAACAGTCTCCCTGCTTCGTGGGACTTAGGGGGCAGAAGTAGGAACCAACTTCCCGAATAGTTTCATGGTTCTGCTTCTGGCTGACAGGACACCATTAGCTCCTGAAGGGTATTGAATGCTAGCTGCGGCTATGTGCTCACTCCCACAGCACACCATCACCCCCCTTGCAGAGCCAGAAGTCAGAAGACAGGTGAGTGTTAGAAGAAAGGATCTTCAATCAAAGTGACGGCTAAAGGTACCACGCGGCTGGCGGGAGCGCAGCGCGCCATGTTGCCCACACATACACTGGCACTGCAGGGTGCAGGGCGCGGGGGGGGGGCGCTCTGGGCAGCATGAAACCTATTGAAACTGGCATAATAAGGGGCATAAGTTTCTGAGGCACAGTCCTACCCACGCCAGTATAAAAAAATTACCTCATAAATGCTGAGGAGAAACGCGCCATTGAGGGGGCGGGGCTTCCTCCTCAGACAGCGAGCACACTGCTCAGCGCCATTTTCTCTCCATTCCAGGCTGCAGAGAAGAACGCTGGCCCTCCTCCACTGCTGAACAAGTATCAGGGTGCAAAACAGGGGGGCCACAGTGAATTTGGTGCTATATAATTGTGTGATTAACATTATAAAAGCGCTGCATGTCAGTGGGCATTTTGTGTTTCACAGGCATTGTGTTACTGGCGCTGGGTTGTGAGCTAGCAAATCCTATCTGTGTGCTTCTGACAGATTTTACTGTGGGTCTGTCCCCTATAAGCCCCGGAGTGTCTGTGGTGTGGTTGTACACGTGTGTGAGGCAGGGAGCTCTTCCCCTGAGGGAGCCATTTTAGGGACACAGAGTTGTAATGTGGTGGCGCTGCCGGCACACCATGGGCCTGAATGGGTGAAAGAATTACGTGATAGTGTGATAGTGTGAATCATATCAGTAAGAGATTAGATAAGTCTGAGTCTCATGCAGAGAGCTGGAGAAAATCAGTAGAAGATGTGATTTTTCATAGTTCTGCCTCTTCATCCACAGGTGACCCCGCTGGGTCACATAGGAGACCATTTGCACAATTAGTACATACTGATACCGACATGGACTCTGATTCTTGTGTCGACGATAGTGATTCCAGAGGGATAGATCCTAAAATTGCAAAAAGCATTCAATATATGATTGTTGCTATAAAGGAAGTTTTGGAAGTTACGGAAAGCCCTCCTGTACCTCAGGAGAAAGCTTATTTTTATAAAGAAAAGAAAATTAATGTAACTTTCCCTCCTCATGAGCTGAATACTCTATTTGAGGGAGTTTGGGTAAACCCTGAAAATAAATTTCAGATTCCCAAAAGGATTCAGGTTGCTTATCCTTTCCCGGCAGAGGACAGGAAAAGATGGGAGTCACCCCCTGTATTAGACAGTGCCCTGTCAAGGTTAACTAAAGAGGTGATTCTCCCTGCCCCTGGGACGGCTTCACTGAAGGAGCCGGCAGACCGCAAGTTGGAGACTATGTTAAAATCTATTTATTTGGCCAGTGGTACACTGCTCAGGCCCACCATTGCTTGCGCGTGGGTGAGTAGGGCTATCGAGAAATGGTCAGATAACTTGTCATCGGAAATTGACACGATAGAAAGAGATGAGATACTCCTAACGTTAGGTCTTCTAAAAGACGCTGCTGCATACATGCTGGAAGCAATGAAAGATACTGGACTTTTAGGTTCAAAAGCCGCTACCATGGCAGTATCAGGTCCGAGGGCATTGTGGATTCGCCAGTGGAATGCTGATGCAGATTCCAAAAGAAATATGGAGGCTCTCTCGTATAACGGTGAGGCCTTGTTTGGAGATGGGCTGGATGTGTTAGTCTCTGCGGCTACCGCAGGTAAGTCGACATTCTTGCCTTATGCTCCTGCACCGGCAAAAAAGACATATCACTCTCACATGCAGTCCTTTTGGCCCAACAAATACAAAAAGGCCAAAGGTTCCCCCTTCTTTGCAGGTAAAGGAAGGGGAAGAGGAAAGAAATCCACAGCGTCTCCAGGATCGCAGGAGCAGAAATCAACACCTGCTTCTTCCAAATATGCAGCATGACGCTGGGCCTCCCTTGCGGGACTTCGCACGGGTGGGAGCATGTCTGAAACTTTTCAGTCAGATCTGGCTTCAATCTGGCCTGGACCCATGGGTCTTACAAATAGTGTCCCATAGATACAAACTGGAGTTTCAAGACGTTCCCCATGCCAATTTTTCAAATCGACCTTGCCAGCTTCTCTTCCAGACAGAGAAGTAGTAACAGCTGCAATTCAAAAATTATGTCAGGATCAAGTCATTGTCCTGGTACCCATGTCACAGCAAGGGGAAGGTTTTTATTCAAGCCTTTTTGTAGTTCCGAAGCCGGATGGCTCGGTCAGACCAATTTTAAACCTGAAAAATCTGAATCTCTATCTCAAAAGGTTCAAGTTCAAGATGGAATCTCTGAGGGCAGTGATTTCCAGTCTGGAGGAAGGAGACGTTATGGTGTCGATAGACATAAAAGATGCTTACTTGCATGTTCCCATTTATCCTCCTCACCAAGCTTATCTGAGATTCGCAATACAGAATTGCCATTACCAGTTCCAGACGTTGTCGTTCGGGCTCTCCACGGCATTGAGGGTATTCACCAAGGTGATGGCAGAGATGATGGTCCTCCTTCGATGATGGTCCTCCTTTGAGGAGGACAGTATAATTAAGGAGTCAGTATAATTCCTTACCTGGACGATCTCCTGATAAAAGTGAGATCCAGGGAACGGTTGGTCCAGAACATTGCACTCTCCCTGTCAGTACTCCAACAACACGGTTGGATCATGAATTTTCAAAAGTCACAATTGGAACCGACAACAAGATTGTCCTTTCTGGGGATGATACTGGACACAGAAGTTCAGAGAGTATTTCTTCCAGTAGAAAAGGCTCTGGAAATCCAGAGAATGGTCAAACAGATTTTGAAGCCAACAAGAGTGTCAATTCATCAATGCATTCGATTGTTGGGGAAGATGGTGGCGGCCTACGAGGCCATACAGTTTGGCCGATTCCATGCCAGAATATTCCAGTGGGACCTGTTGGACAAGTGGTCCGGATCCCACCTACACATGCACCGGAAGATAATCCTGTCCTGAAAAGCCAGGATTTCGCTCCTGTGGTGGCTACACAGTTCTCGCCTACTAGAGGGACGCAGGTTCGGGATTCAGGATTGGGTCCTAGTAACCACGGATGCAAGTCTCCGAGGCTGGGGAGCAGTCACACAGTGGGAAAGCTTCCAAGTAAAATGGTCAAGTCAGGAAGCCTGCCTTCACATAAACTTTCTGGAATTGAGAGCCATTTACAATGGCCTTCTACAAGCGGTACATCTTCTTCAAGATCAACCCGTGCAGATCCAGTTGGACAATGTAACAGCAGTCGCGTACATAAACCGTCAGGGCGGAACGAAAAGCAGAGCGGCAATGGCAGAGGTGACAAAGATCCTCATCTTGGCAGAAAGGCATGCAAGAGCTCTGTCAGCAATTTTCATTCCGGGAGTGGACAACTGGGATGCAGACTTCCTCAGCAGACACAATCTCCATCCAGGAGAATGGAGCCTCCACCAAGAAGTCTTCACAGAGGTGACAAGTCTTTGGGGAGTTCCTCAAGTAGACATGATGGCATCTCATCTTAACAAGAAGTTTCAGAGATATTGTTCCAGGTCGAGAGACCCTCAAGCAATAGCAGTGGATGCACTGGTGACCCAGTGGGTGTTTCGGTCGGTATATGTCTTCCCTCCACTTCCACTGATACCAAAAGTTCTCAAAATCATAAGAAGAACAAGGATTCGAGCAATCCTCATTGTCCCAGACTGGCCAAGGAGAGCTTGGTATCAAGATCTTCAGGAGTTGCTTATAGAAGATCCTTGGCCTCTTCCTCCTCGCGAGGACCTGCTGCAGCAGGGACCGTGTTTGTATCAAGACTTACCGCGGCTACGTTTGACGGCATGGCTGTTGAGTGCCGGATCCTAGCCCGAAAGGGTATTCCCAAGGAAGTCATCCCCACTCTTATTCAGGCCAAGAAAGGAGTAACGTCTAAACATTAGAGATGAGCGGGTTCGGTTCCTCGGAATCCGAACCCGCCCGAACTTCATTTTTTTTTTACACGGGGCCGAGCGACTCGGATCTTCCCGCCTTGCTCGGTTAACCCGAGCGCGCCCGAACGTCATCATCCCGCTGTCGGATTCTCGCGAGGCTCGGATTCTATCACGAGACTCGGATTCTATATAAGGAGCCGCGCGTCGCCGCCATTTTCACACGTAAATTGAGATTCATAGGGAGAGGACGTGGCTGGCGTCCTCTCCGTTTATAGAGAAGAGAGTGAGACTAGAGTAGAGAGAGACACAGTAGTAATTTTGGGGAGCATTAGGAGGAGTACTACTACTTGCTGAAGTGATAGATAGATAGTGTGACTGTATAATGTATATCTGACTTGTGGGGGAGACACTGACAGTGGGGAGCAGTTAGAGTCTGAGAGCAGGACTCAGGAGTACATATAACGTACAGTGCACACTTTTGCTGCCAGAGTGCCACACTGCCATTGTGACCACACTGACCACCAGTATAATATATATTGTGATTGTCTGCTTAGGAGTACTACTTGCAAGTTGCTGATAGTGTGACCAGTGACCTGACCACCAGTTTAATAATCACCACCAGTTTAATATATATATATATATATATATATATATATATATATAATATTGTATACCACCTACCCGTTTTTTTTCTTTCTTTCTTCTTCTTTATACATACTACTATAGTAGCTTACTGTAGCAGTCTGCGGTGCTGCTGAGCTGACAGTGTCCAGCAGGTCCGTCATCAGTCATTACATAATAAATATATATACCTGTCCGGCTGCAGTACTAGTGATATTATATATATATATATTGATTTCATCTCATTATCATCCAGTCTATATTAGCAGCAGACACAGTACGGTAGTCCACGGCTGTAGCTACCTCTGTGTCGGCAGTCGCTCGTCCATCCATAATTGTATACCACCTACCCGTGGTTTTTTTTTCTTTCTTTCTTCTTTATACATACTACTATAGTAGCTTACTGTAGCAGTCTGCGGTGCTGCTGAGCTGACAGTGTCCAGCAGGTCCGTCATCAGTCATTACATAATAAATATATCTACCTGTCCGGCTGCAGTACTAGTGTGATATTATATATATATATATATTGATTTCATCTCATTATCATCCAGTCTATATTAGCAGCAGACACAGTACGGTAGTCCACGGCTGTAGCTACCTCTGTGTCGGCAGTCGCTCATCCATCCATAATTGTATACCACCTACCCGTGGTTTTTTTTTCTTTCTTTCTTCTTTATACATACTACTATAGTAGCTTACTGTAGCAGTCTGCGGTGCTGCTGAGCTGACAGTGTCCAGCAGGTCCGTCATCAGTCATTACATAATAAATATATCTACCTGTCCGGCTGCAGTACTAGTGTGATATTTTATATATATATATATATATATATATATATATTGATTTCATCTCATTATCATCCAGTCTATATTAGCAGCAGACACAGTACGGTAGTCCACGGCTGTAGCTACCTCTGTGTCGGCAGTCGCTCGTCCATCCATAATTGTATACCACCTACCCGTGGTTTTTTTTTTCTTTCTTCTATATACATACTACTATAGTAGCTTACTGTAGCAGTCTGCAGTGCTGCTGAGCTGACAGTGTCCAGCAGGTCCGTAATCAGTCATTACATAATAAATATATATACCTGTCCGGCTGCAGTACTAGTGATATTATATATATATATATATATTGATTTCATCTCATTATCATCCAGTCTATATTAGCAGCAGACACAGTACGGTAGTCCACGGCTGTAGCTACCTCTGTGTCGGCAGTCGCTCGTCCATCCATAAGTATACTAGTATCCATCCATCTCCATTGTTTACCTGAGGTGCCTTTTAGTTGTGCCTATTAAAATATGGAGAACAAAAATGTTGAGGTTCCAAAATTAGGGAAAGATCAAGATCCACTTCCACCTCGTGCTGAAGCTGCTGCCACTAGTCATGGCCGAGACGATGAAATGCCAGCAACGTCGTCTGCCAAGGCCGATGCCCAATGTCATAGTACAGAGCATGTAAAATCCAAAACACCAAATATCAGTAAAAAAAGGACTCCAAAATCTAAAATAAAATTGTCGGAGGAGAAGCGTAAACTTGCCAATATGCCATTTACCACACGGAGTGGCAAGGAATGGCTGAGGCCCTGGCCTATGTTCATGGCTAGTGGTTCAGCTTCATATGAGGATGGAAGCACTCAGCCTCTCACTAGAAAAATGAAAAGACTCAAGCTGGCAAAAGCACCGCAAAGAACTGTGCGTTCTTCGAAATCCCAAATCCACAAGGAGAGTCCAATTGTGTCGGTTGCGATGCCTGACCTTCCCAACACTGGACGTGAAGAGCATGCGCCTTCCAGCATTTGCACGCCCCCTGCAAGTGCTGGAAGGAGCACCCGCAGTCCAGTTCCTGATAGTCAGATTGAAGATGTCAGTGTTGAAGTACACCAGGATGAGGAGGATATGGGTGTTGCTGGCGCTGGGGAGGAAATTGACAAGGAGGATTCTGATGGTGAGGTGGTTTGTTTAAGTCAGGCACCCGGGGAGACACCTGTTGTCCGTGGGAGGAATATGGCCGTTGACATGCCTGGTGAAAATACCAAAAAAATCAGCTCTTCGGTGTGGAAGTATTTGAACAGAAATGCGGACAACATTTGTCAAGCCGTGTGTTGCCTTTGTCAAGCTGTAATAAGTAGGGGTAAGGACGTTAACCACCTCGGAACATCCTCCCTTATACGTCACCTGCAGCGCATTCATAATAAGTCAGTGACAAGTTCAAAAACTTTGGGCGACAGCGGAAGCAGTCCACTGACCAGTAAATCCCTTCCTCTTGTAACCAAGCTCACGCAAACCACCCCACCAACTCCCTCAGTGTCAATTTCCTCCTTCCCCAGGAATGCCAATAGTCCTGCAGGCCATGTCACTGGCAATTCTGACGATTCCTCTCCTGCCTGGGATTCCTCCGATGCATCCTTGCGTGTAACGCCTACTGCTGCTGGCGCTGCTGTTGTTGCTGCTGGGAGTCGATGGTCATCCCAGAGGGGAAATCGTAAGACCACTTTTACTACTTCCACCAAGCAATTGACTGTCCAACAGTCCTTTGCGAGGAAGATGAAATATCACAGCAGTCATCCTGCTGCAAAGCGGATAACTGAGGCCTTGGCATCCTTGGTGGTGAGAAACGTGGTTCCGGTATCCATCATTACTGCAGAGCCAACTAGAGACTTGTTGGAGGTACTGTGTCCCCGGTACCAAATACCATCTAGGTTCCATTTCTCTAGGCAGGCGATACCGAAAATGTACACAGACCTCAGAAAAAGAGTCACCAGTGTCCTAAAAAATGCAGCTGTACCCAATGTCCACTTAACCACGGACATGTGGACAAGTGGAGCAGGGCAGGGTCAGGACTATATGACTGTGACAGCCCACTGGGTAGATGTATGGACTCCCGCCGCAAGAACAGCAGCGGCGGCACCAGTAGCAGCATCTCGCAAACGCCAACTCTTTCCTAGGCAGGCTACGCTTTGTATCACCGGTTTCCAGAATACGCACACAGCTGAAAACCTCTTACGGCAACTGAGGAAGATCATCGCGGAATGGCTTACCCCAATTGGACTCTCCTGTGGATTTGTGGCATCGGACAACGCCAGCAATATTGTGTGTGCATTAAATATGGGCAAATTCCAGCACGTCCCATGTTTTGCACATACCTTGAATTTGGTGGTGCAGAATTTTTTAAAAAACGAGAGGGGCGTGCAAGAGATGCTGTCGGTGGCCAGAAGAATTGCGGGACACTTTCGGCGTACAGGCACCACGTACAGAAGACTGGAGCAACACCAAAAACGCCTGAACCTGCCCTGCCATCATCTGAAGCAAGAAGTGGTAACGAGGTGGAATTCAACCCTATATATGCTTCAGAGGTTGGAGGAGCAGCAAAAGGCCATTCAAGCCTATACAATTCAGCACAATATAGGAGTTGGAATGCACCTGTCTCAAGCGCAGTGGAGAATGATTTCAACGTTGTGCAAGGTTCTGCTGCCCTTTGAACTTGCCACACGTGAAGTCAGTTCAGACACTGCCAGCCTGAGTCAGGTCATTCCCCTCATCAGGCTTTTGCAGAAGAAGCTGGAGACATTGAAGGAGGAGCTAACACGGAGCGATTCCGCTAGGCATGTGGGACTTGTGGATGGAGCCCTTAATTCGCTTAACAAGGATTCACGGGTGGTCAATCTGTTGAAATCAGAGCACTACATTTTGGCCACCGTGCTCGATCCTAGATTTAAAACCTACCTTGGATCTCTCTTTCCGGCAGACACAAGTCTGCTGGGGTTCAAAGACCTGCTGGTGAGAAAATTGTCAAGTCAAGCGGAACGCGACCTGTCAACATCTCCTCCTTCACATTCTCCCGCAATTGGGGGTGCGAGGAAAAGGCTCAGAATTCCGAGCCCACCCGCTGGCGGTGATGCAGGGCAGTCTGGAGCGACTGCTGATGCTGACATCTGGTCCGGACTGAAGGACCTGTCAACGATTACGGACATGTCGTCTACTGTCACTGCATATGATTCTCTCCCCATTGAAAGAATGGTGGAGGATTATATGAGTGACCGCATCCAAGTAGGCACGTCACACAGTCCGTACTTATACTGGCAGGAAAAAGAGGCAATTTGGAGGCCCTTGCACAAACTGGCTTTATTCTACCTAAGTTGCCCTCCCACAAGTGTGTACTCCGAAAGAGTGTTTAGTGCCGCCGCTCACCTTGTCAGCAATCGGCGTACGAGGTTACTTCCAGAAAATGTGGAGAAGATGATGTTCATTAAAATGAATTATAATCAATTCCTCCGTGGAGACATTGACCAGCAGCAATTGCCTCCACAAAGTACACAGGGAGCTGAGATGGTGGATTCCAGTGGGGACGAATTGATAATCTGTGAGGAGGGGGATGTACACGGTGATATATCGGAGGATGATGATGAGGTGGACATCTTGCCTCTGTAGAGCCAGTTTGTGCAAGGAGAGATTAATTGCTTCTTTTTTGGTGGGGGTCCAAACCAACCCGTCATTTCAGTCACAGTCGTGTGGCAGACCCTGTCACTGAAATGATGGGTTGGTTAAAGTGTGCATGTCCTGTTTATACAACATAAGGGTGGGTGGGAGGGCCCAAGGACAATTCCATCTTGCACCTCTTTTTTCTTTAATTTTTCTTTGCGTCATGTGCTGTTTGGGGAGTGTTTTTTGGAAGGGCCATCCTGCGTGACACTGCAGTGCCACTCCTAGATGGGCCAGGTGTTTGTGTCGGCCACTAGGGTCGCTTATCTTACTCACACAGCTACCTCATTGCGCCTCTTTTTTTCTTTGCATCATGTGCTGTTTGGGGAGTGTTTTTTGGAAGGGCCATCCTGCGTGACACTGCAGTGCCACTCCTAGATGGGCCCGGTGTTTGTGTCTGCCACTAGGGTCGCTTATCTTACTCACACAGCTACCTCATTGCGCCTCTTTTTCTCTTTGCGTCATGTGCTGTTTGGGGAGTGTTTTTTGGAAGGGCCATCCTGCGTGACACTGCAGTGCCACTCCTAGATGGGCCCGGTGTTTGTGTCGGCCACTAGGGTCGCTTATCTTACTCACACAGCTACCTCATTGCGCCTCTTTTTTTCTTTGCGTCATGTGCTGTTTGGGGAGTGTTTTTTGGAAGGGCCATCCTGCGTGACACTGCAGTGCCACTCCTAGATGGGCCAGGTGTTTGTGTCGGCCACTAGGGTCGGTTAGCTTACTCACACAGCTACCTCATTGCGCCTCTTTTTTTCTTCTTTGTGTCATGTGCTGTTTGGGGAGTGTTTTTTGGAAGGGCCATCCTGCGTGACACTGCAGTGCCACTCCTAGATGGGCCCGGTGTTTGTGTCGGCCACTAGGGTCGCTTATCTTACTCACACAGCTACCTCATTGCGCCTCTTTTTTTCTTTGCGTCATGTGCTGTTTGGGGAGTGTTTTTTGGAAGGGCCATCCTGCGTGACACTGCAGTGCCACTCCTAGATGGGCCCGGTGTTTGTGTCGGCCACTAGGGTCGCTTAGCTTAGTCATCCAGCGACCTCGGTGCAAATTTTAGGACTAAAAATAATATTGTGAGGTGTGAGGTATTCAGAATAGACTGAAAATGAGTGGAAATTATGGTTTTTGAGGTTAATAATACTTTGGGATCAAAATGACCCCCAAATTCTATGATTTAAGCTGTTTTTTAGTGTTTTTTGTAAAAAACACCTGAATCCAAAACACACCCGAATCCGACAAAAAAAATTCGGTGAGGTTTTGCCAAAACGCGGTCGAACCCAAAACACGGCCGCGGAACCGAACCCAAAACCAAAACACAAAACCCGAAAAATTTCAAGTGCACATCTCTACTAAACATTACCACCGTATTTGGAGAAAATATGTGTCTTGGTGTGAATCCAAGAAGGCTCCTACGAAAGAGTTTCAGTTAGGACGTTTTCTCCATTTTCTGCAGGCTGGTGTGGATGCGGGCCTAAGATTGGGTTAAGTCAAGGTCCAGATTTCGGCCTTATCAGTTTTCTTTCAAAAACACTTGGCTTCTCTTCCAGAAGTTCAGACATTCGTGAAAGGCGTGCTGCACATCCAACCTCCATTTGTGCCTCCAGTGACACCATGGGACCTTACTGTGGTGTTGCAGTTCCTTCATTCGGATTGGTTTGAACCTCTGAAGGAGATAGAATTGAAGTTTCTCACTTGGAAAGTGGTGATGCTTTTGGCATTGGCATCCGCAAGGCGGGTGTCTGAGTTGGGGGCCTTGTCTCACAAGAGCCCTTACCTGATCTTCCATATGAACCAACCTATTGTGGTGCCAGTGGCTACTGACACTTTCACAGTCAATGTCTCTTGATGTGGTTAGAGCTTTGAAAATGTATGTCACGAGAACAGCTCAGATAAGGAAAACAGAGGCTCTGTTTGTCCTGTATGCTCCCAACAAGATTGGGTGTACTGCTTCTAAGCAGACTATTGCGGGCTGGATCAGAGGGATGATTCAGCACGCTCATTCCACGGCAGGATTGTTGATACCGAAGTCGGTAAATGCGCATTCTACAAGAAAGGTGGGCTCATCCTGGGCGGCTGCCCGGGGGGGCTCGGCTTTACAACTTTGCCGAGCAGCTACTTGGTCAGGGTCAAACACGTTTGCTAAATTTTACAAGTTTGACACCTTGGCCGATGAGGACCTTAAGTTGGTCAATCGCTGCTGCAGGGTCATCCGCACTCTCCTGCCCGTACTAGAGCTTTGGTATAACCCCATGGTCAGGGCCGATTCTAAGACTTGTGGCGCCACGGGCAAAATATGGGGGCGTGGTCACGACGCTGCAAGAAAATAAATAAATAAATAAAAAGAATACTTACCATCCCCATTCCTGATCCAGACCCCCTCCGCCGGCGGCACCGCTCTTCTCCCCTCTCTCTTCTCTTCGATCTATGGGAGAGACGTTATTACGTCTCTCCCATAGAACAGCATAGACACTAGAGGTCAATTATGACCCCTAGTGTCTGTGCCACTATGCTGTGCGGTGCGCGATGATGTCATCGCGCATCGCACAGCAAAGGTCCTCTACACGAAGGGAAACTAGACCGTAGCGTCTAGTTTCCCTTCATGGAGAGGACCTTTGCTGTGCGGTGCGCGATGACGTCATCGCGCACCGCACAACTAAGGTCCTCTCAATGAAGGGAAACTAGACGCTACGCGTCTGGTTCCCTTCAAAGCGGGGGGGCACAGCAGGGCACTGCGGATCTTGCCCTGGTGCGGCGCCCTCTGGATGGCGCCGGCGCCCTCCGGAAGGCGGCGCCCCGGGCAAAAGTACCACTTGCCCGTGGCAAGAACCGCCACTGCCCATGGTACTGAAGTGGACCCCAGCATCCTCTAGGACACATGAGAAAATAGCATTTTAATACCTACCGGTAAATCCTTTTCTCCTAGTCCGTAGAGGATGCTGGGCACCCGACCCAGTGCGTACTTTACCTGCAGTTGTTATTTTGTAGTTCCATTAATGTTGTGTTACGATTATTTCAGCATGTTGCTGCAATGGTTCATGCCCGTTGGCGCGTGTTATGTTGAATGCTATGTTGTGCGGCATGGTTGAGGTGTGAGCTGGTATGAATCTCACCTTTAAAAGTAAATCCTTTCCTCGAAATGTCCGTCTCCCTGGGCAGAGTTCCTATACTGAGGTCTGGAGGAGGGGAATAGAGGGAGGAGCCAGTTCACACCCTTGAAAAGTCTTAAAGTGCCCATATATCCTGCGGAACCGTCTATACCCCATGGTACTAAAGTGGACCGCAGCATCCTCTACGGACTAGGAGAAAAGGATTTACCGGTAGGTATTAAAATCCTATATTCTGCAGCAGGGTACACTGGTATTCCACAGGGAATAACATCGGGGTGTAGAGTTGGATCTTGATCCAAGGCACCTACAGGCTAAAGCTTTGACTGTTCCCAAGATGCACTGCACCGCTTCCTCTATATCCCCGCTTCCAGGCACTGGAGCTCAGTTTGTCAGTTGGTGTCTGCAGTGCAGGCAGCTAAAAGGGAGCGCTGCACTAGGCAGCCCTGAAAAGAGCTCTTCTGACAAGAAGGAAGACTTCAAGGACCGCAGCATAGGCACTTGGTGCTATATGTCATACTGACATATCGTGCTGCAGCTCCCTCACCTCCCCCAGCGGCGCTGTATACTCCCGCGCCCTGGTTGCTGGGTACTTACAGCGGAGGCGCTCTGGTCTCATCATGCACACATACCGCCACTTCTCCAGGATCGCGTTGCCGCACGATAGGGAAGAGGTAAGAGGGTCCCCCAGGCGGGACCCGCCAAAATCGCGATCCAGACGCTGCCTCCGGAGATGGACCACGCTGCTGGCGTGGACACTGTAGCCGTGCAGGGACCCCACTATATCCATCAGGGCAAGGAGCACAGGTCGGATTTACTAAAATCCGTTTAGTATAGTACCCAGTGGTGAAGTCCAGCAGAGGGGATAAGGCTCTGACCTGTAGCCCCTCCCCAGCCCCAGGCGCCATCTACATCAGATGTTCCCGCCCTGGAGCTGCATCTCCCTCCCTCACTCCCTGTTGGCGTTTGGGCACCATTACACAGAGCTGCGCTGATTCTGGGACTGCTGGGCACTGTCTCCTCTGTAAAGCCACCTGCCTCATCAGTGCGGTGCATTTACAGGACACTTAAGTATTCTCAGAGGCGTAACTAGGGTAGGGTGAGTGGGGCACGTGCCCTGGGCGCCTTGGCAGGCCCAGGAGAAGGGGGCGCCGCCGGCGGCCAGGGCATCATGCCCCACTCGCCCCCGTCACGCCGAAATGTGAGGGGAGGAGAGCGCAGCGTCTCTCCCTCCCCTCACCGCCGCTGCCAGCACTATCAGCGCTGCTATGTCCGGTCTCCGGTGGCGTTAGCCAATCAGAGCTTGCGGACTGGCTCCTGATTGGCTGCCGGTCCGCGAGCTCTGATTGGCTAGCGAACCGGTGCCACACAGCCGCCGGAGACCTGGAGCGGTGAGGGGAAGGAGAGATGCTGCGCTGCGCTCTCCTCCCCTCACATACACAAGTGGTGAGTGACCGGGGGGGGGAAGTGAGGGGGCTGCACAGTGGGGCATGTAACTGGCACTGAGTGGGGCATGTAACTGGCACTGAGTGGGGCATGTATCTGGCACTGAGTGGGGCATGTAACTGGCACTTTTGGGGCATGTATCTGGCACTGAGTGGGGCATGTAACTGGCACAGTGGGGCATGTAACTGGCACTGGGTGGGGCATGTAACTGGCACAGTGGGGCATGTAACTGGCACTGAGTGGGGCATGTAACTGGCACAGTGGGGCATGTATCTGGCACTGAGTGAGGCATGTATCTGGCACTGAGTGAGGCATGTAACTGGCACAGTGGGGCATGTATCTGGCACAGTGGGGCAATGTAACTGGCACAGTGGGGCAATATAACTGGCACAGTGGGGCAATGTAACTGGCACTGTGGGGCAATGTATCTGGCACTGTGGGGAAATGTAACTGGCACTGTAAGCCATTTTTAGTGGCCACACCCCTTCTGGTGCGTGGCCACACCCCTTCTGGTGTGTAGCCACACCCATTTTTCCGGCGCGCGCACATGCTTCTTTTGGTGTGTGTTTTTTTTTTTGGGGGGGGGCGCCATTTTCCATCTTGCCCTGGGCTCCGCAAACCCTAGCTACGCCTCTGAGTATTCTACATGCGTTTTGACATTGTTAGTTAAGAACAAGTGCATAACTACAGGGATATTTAATACAAGTATCCTGTGATATGCATCCAGTATTTACTGTGCATTGTTATATCTGTATACATACATAGCTTTACTTAGTATTGCTAGTCCAGTGCAGTTTTATTGTTGTTTATAATAATATCTGCACTGTATATGTTACTGTGTTTGCCTATAGCTGCTGTGTGGTTACTATTCCATGTATCTCACACATATTCCCTATAGTCTGTACCCTGACGGGTCTGGGACTCAGGATCGACAACAAAAAGGTCGACACACCTTAGGTCGACACACCTTAGGTCGACATGGACAAAAGGTCGACAGGAACAAGGTCGACATGGAAAAAGGTCGACATGAGTTTTTTTATATATTTTTTGGTGTCGTTTTCTTCGTAGAGTGACCGGGAACCCCAATTAGTGCACCGCATCCCCTCGCATGGCTCGCTTCGCTCGCCATGCTTCGGGCATGGTGCCTTCGCTTCGCTTGGCACAGATTACCGTTCCAATCGTAGTCCACGTGGATCGTTAAGTATGAAAAGGTTCGAAAAAAGAAAAAAACATAAAAAACTCATGTCGACCTTTTTCCATGTCGACCTTGTTCCTGTCGACCTTTTGTCCACGTCGACCTTTTGTCCACGTCGACCTAAGGTGTGTCGACCAATTGACGGCGACCTAAGGTGTGTCGACCTTTTTGTTGTCGACCTGGAGTCCGGATACCACCCTGACGGAGGCTAAGTGCATCAGGGTCTTATATATATAGTGTTTCACAGGATATACTTTTGGTATTTTTCTCTGTGTATTTCAGTCACCATATACCACTTAAGATGCTTCTGATGGGGAATCTATAACACAGGTGGATGTTCCTGAACTTTTGGAGGCTATCAAACTGATTATTCAGATTGATGATGAAACCGAAACTCCAGATACGTCTAAGAAACCTGACATACATCAGGAATCCTGGGAGTCTCCAGGAAATAAATTCTCCCTATCTAAAAAGATGCTACCTCGTTATGCCCTCGCTGCAGTGTTAAGTAAAAATTGGGAAACACCACCTCAGGTGGACTCACATGTTGCACGTTTGGTGGTGTCTTCTAATTTGCCTGTCACTACTGTCACCTCTCTGAAGGAACTGACGGATAAGCGTGTGGAGGGTTGCTTGAAGTCTATTTACACCTGACAATGCTAAATTCCTTTGTCGTATAAACAACCCTTTATGAAGTCTAAGAACACTGTACGCTGTTTGCTTAAGAAGTACCGTAAGGGTACGCTATCTGCGTAACGATCGCTCAGCCGTAGGCGAGACGCTCAGGCGTCACGTTCGCTCGCGGCCCAGTGATCACAGGACACGTTATTGGCTATGACTAGAGTAATGATTTGCTATGGCGTAGCTTACGCTCGAGACCACGAGGAGGTCACCAGCGGTGCAGACGCTCACAATGCTATACCTTTATGTCTAAACCTTATACCAATGAAATACACAGAATACCTTAATGTGAATACAGGGTGTAAGTGCAACCTTGTGTAACCTGACTAACTACAAAGCTGCTTGAGCGTTACCGACGCTCAAGTGAACACTTAACACTATAGAAAATACACAGATACTGGTTTAGGGTCCAAAGCCTATTAACTGTATTATATCTAATATACTTGTATAAAGGGGATAACAGTACAAATGATACACTACAATATAACAGAGACTTCCTAACCACAGAACTAAACAACAAATACAAAAAGACAATACTACTCTGACCTAAATGCAATACAATACAATACTATGAGAGATATAAGAGAAAAGAGGAGAGAGAGAGAGAGAGAGAGAGAGAGACGGAGAGAGATGAGAGAAATTGGCTCACAGAAAGACAATGATTACGGAGAGAAAACTTACGCACAAAGGGTATGATCGCATGCGCCTCGATATCCAGCTCCCGGCTATCAGCAGATAACCGTTGATGAGAGAGTGCAGTTGGATATGGTCGGCCTGCCTATTTATGCCCCACACACAATGCAATCTCATAGTCCCTACAATCCCATTGTCCATTGGCCGAAGGAATTCGGCCCTGCATCATAACAAAAGGTCATAGGGTGATTCATACAGGTGGGCTGTGACGATTTCCAACAGCTCAGGTGGGTGGGAAACTAGGTTTCCCGCCGCATACCTGAGTATGAGTAAATAATAGAAATGGACATAAACTTCTTATGTCCATAACTATTCGCACGAGCGATTAATACGCTCCAAACCAACACCGGAATATTGCTAATTAAATACTCTTCCGATGGGTACCAAACACTGCTGTATGATTCCTGTTAGACCCTTCGTACAATACAAAGAGGGATTCCTTTAGACAGGGACCTTCTATATTAACCAAACTTTCAGAAACTATCAAAGGGATCATGATCTATAAACCACATTAATTGTGAAAATATGTAACGAATGGGTCGCACGCTACGACTACATAAACTCTACCGTAAATACGCATACCGCGCCTGCGAGTGCACGCTATTGCGGGTATGCGCAGTCACGGGAAAGCGCACGCATGCGCAGCATGTACCAGTGTGCGGTGCAAATATGGCAGTGTGCATAGAGACATTTTTTTCTGACTTTGACAGTCCACCCTTTGGCAGTCAATAATAACTGCCACCTTCTAAAATATTTAAGGAGAAAAATGTAAGTCAGGGGTTAATTGATTTCCATGGTGGGGTAAGGAAGAAGAGAGGAGTAGGTGTGAAAAGGGTATGACCTAGTGAGAAAGTAGAAGCATGTGTGTATGAGTCCATGTTTGGAGGGTCATGTATCATCGTGCCGTACGTGTGGTAAATCAAGCTTCGAGGTATTGCGAAGTATACATTTGAATTCCTTCTTATCCTGTGGTACAGGTCTGTGGATGGGCTGTCAAACTCTACCGAGCTCATTTCGGCTTTCAGTTGTAACAAAATGGGGATGCACATTTTAGTTGATGATACATGAATGGGGGAGGTATGTGGTTGCTGATATCTGTGCCTGTATTCCCTATCGTCTATGTGTGTCGTTACCTGAGGGTTGTAGGGATGAAGATAAAGAACACTTACGAAAAATGCAATGATATTCTATGTCAGGGAAATGTACATCTGTTGTTGAAGTTGTGTTCGGTATCTGTTGAGAGTCGTCTTCTTTGCGCTGTTTTGCTCCTTAGGCATGAGCAACAAGCTTTGTCAGTGCCATCAGATTTACAAAAAAAATGTTGGGCTAGCGTGAGTTTAAAAGTACTAGGGAAACTGGGGATCCATGGCAAAGTTCATCAAGTGTCCATATCATAGGTTGTCAAAACTTCATCTTTGGTGCTTGTCTGTTGTCTGTATACATCTCGTCTCGTCAGCTTCCTCGTCCAAGGGGGTCTTTGTATCTTGGAGAAAAACAGAAAAACAGGTGAAAGAAACGGACCGTATAATCGCATTTTCATCACATTCTGGTTTCTATCATTGGGTCATAAATCAAATCCAGGTTAATTACGGTTTCCTCACTCCTCAAGCTCATCACTTTTGTACTTTGTTTGCACCTCATTAAAGCCTGCCCGCATCTAAATATCAATCCAATCGATATAATGACACCCAAGATACATAGTAGAAACTTTCCAACATCCATTATGACTCCTTGAGCCCAGTCTCCTAAACCGGAGAACCAATTTCGCGGGTTCAACCATGACACCCAACCAGTCAGCTCATTACCTACAGCAGCAAGGGTGAGATTGTGTTTTCGACGAAATTCCCACTTCAATTGGAGAATATCGTCCATCTTTTGGTCTATGACCTCTACCGGATCCTCGGTGCTATTTGTGATATACGTGCAACACTTTATGCCGTACTGTGTTGCCAATGTAACACAATATCCGCCTGTTACTGCTGTAAGATAATTAAGAACCATCCTATGCTGAACTAGTTCTGTTTTGTAAGCTTGAAGTTCTCTTCCAGTGTATCTAAACGTGTCATCATACATTTCAGTGATATTATCTAACAAATTGGCGAGTGCGGAAATGTATCTATAATTCATCACTCCTCGAGCGGTACGAGTGAAATCTAACGCTACCAGAACCTGAATCCCGGTGGATTCATGGATAAGATCAGAGGCCGGATGCTCTAACCTTTCTGACAGTTGTCTTTTAACTCGGTGCTCGTAATGAGTGTGAGTATAAGGAGCTTGGGCACCACGGTGTATGTCCTTCATTTTGTCATGTGTAACAGTCATCACTTCAGGCAACACTTTTCCAATATAACACAATCCTTCAGAGTTTGGGGCAAGCCACTTGTACGCCTTTCTCCCGCATATGAAATATGCATCATCGGGGAGAACATAAGGGACGGAGAAGGACATGATCATGTTACAAACCTTCCAGGTGAAATCTCCTGACCCTAATTCTTCCATCTGCTTAATGCACGTATCGGTTTGTACGATATGTGCACAGTATCCTGGTGATACCTCTCCAACTCTAGTAATCCTATTTCCTAAGGTATATCGATACCGGAAAGATTTTCCTCTACTGGCTATGTGGCGTACGAGCTCTGTATCTGTAGGCATTCTATCTGCTCTGTGTGAAAAGGTCATGGTAAGGTTGCTCCATGACACTTCCCAATTTCCCGGCTTACGGGGATTGGAGATATTAAAACATAAGAGGGACCTATCCACATGGTATTGGTGGAGCTTCAAACTAGGAGGGCTGGAGATGTTAAACCTCCGGTCCACCGGTCTCCCACCACTTAGCTCAAGTACCTCCCCTAACGTTAAAGGAAATGGTACTAGCCCTGATTTGCTGTGACCCTGAGGTACTTGAGAGCATACCCAACAATCTGTTTGGTTTAATACGTTACCCACTAAGGAGTGATAGTCACTCAATGGATGCCGGTCCATATGGATATTAAAACTGGATTGGCATTTCTTTATGCATCCATCTTCAACCAGATTATCACAGAGCCTACAGATACAATTTTCTTCAGCTAACAATCCATCACAATTTCTTCTATCGGATCGTTTTCTGATACTCGCCTTTGCTTGTTGGTTTGGTTGATCTTGGAAAACTACGCCTCCATCATCATAATCGGAACCCATTCCAGAACCTCTTTCGACCTCTATGGTACTCTCGCCGGAACAGACTGCTCTGGTCAACATCATGGTTAACATCAAAATCCGGATCACAGTCTCTTGGGGCAAGTCCATCTTTGAGGAGGAAATAGAGAAGAATGAGAAGGGGGAAAAAGAAATTTTAAGGGAGAGGGGCTGGGAAGTGGAGAAAAACAATAAAAGGGAGAAGGGAGTCGACAACTGCTTTCGGTCTTCAAGGCTCAGGTGCCGCCTCAGTCCTCCTGGAACAGACACTCCAGTGATACAACCTCTACCGTCTGTTCCTTATCACGGGACTTCTCTGGATCAGCAACCTTTTTGCAGTGGGATGAATGGACCCAAGTCTCTCTCTCCGCAACCTTCAATGCTGTGGTGCTAGTCAATAAGACCTGGTATGGTCCTTCCCATCTATCAATAAGACAACCTGAGCGTAGAAAATTTCGTATCATTACATAATCCCCAGGTTCAATGTCATGACAATTACTATCTGGTAAATCAGGAATCACCAACTTCAGATTATCATTTTGACTCCTCAACGGCTTACTCATGTTAATCAAGTACTTTACAGTTACTTCATTGTTACATTTCAAATCATCCTGAGGGTTAATCATGACATGCGGTTGTCGACCAAACAAGATTTCAAAAGGAGACAGATTAAGAGGGGACCTGGGAGTGGTTCTGATGCTATACAAAACAATGGGTAAAGCTTCTGGCCACGTCAATCCTGTCTCTGTCATTACTTTACTCAATTTATTTTTAATAGTGCTGTTCACTCTTTCGACCTTCGCACTCGCCTGTGGACGGTACGGAGTGTGCAGCTTACTATCAATTCCCATCAACTTACACATTCCTTGAAAGACATCACCTGTAAAATGGGTACCCCTATCACTTTCAATGATTCTAGGGATACCATATCTACATACAAATTCCTGCACAATTTTCTTAGCTGTAAACATAGCGGTATTTGTAGCTGCTGGAAAAGCTTCGACCCAATTCGAGAAAACATCTATACAAACAAGTACATATTTCAAATTTCGACATGGGGGTAATTGAATGAAGTCAATTTGTATTACCTGGAAAGGGCCGCCGGCAGGTGGGATATGGGATGGTTCTGTAGGTATTGCTTTTCCAATATTCTTTCTCAGACAGGTAAGGCATGACATTGCTCTTTTACTCGCATGAGAGGAGAATCCTGGGGCGCACCAGTATACTCTTACCAATTTGCACATCCCCTCCTTGCCTAGATGAGTCAGCCCGTGAGCTGCTTCAGCCAGACATGGAAGGTATGCCCTGGGGGCCACTGGTTTACCATGTCCATCCGTCCAGAGCCCTGAGGACTCCTGGCCATATCCCTTTGCCCTCCAGACTGCTCTTTCCTGTGTGGAACACAAATTCTGCATCTCACACAACTTCTGTGTGTTGATGGTATTAAATACCATCAGTTGTGTGGTGTCTGTCCGTATGGGGGTAGCAGCTGCAAGCTTTGCGGCTTCGTCTGCTCGGCTGTTACCAAGGGATACTGGGTCTTGGCTATATGTATGTGCTTTACATTTGATAACAGCCACTCTGTCGGGTTCCTGTATCGCTGTTAGAAGCCTTTTTATGTGAGCTGCATGCGCTATCGGTGTACCAGCCGCCGTCATGAAATTTCTGAGCCGCCATAGCGCTCCGAAATCATGTACTACCCCGAAGGCGTATCTAGAATCGGTGTAGATATTGGCTGACTTACCCTTAGCCAATTCACATGCTCTGGTTAGGGCGACCAGTTCAGCAACCTGGGCTGAGTGAGGTGGGCCTAGCGGTTCCGCTTCTATGGTGCCTTGGTCATCTACGACTGCGTATCCAGTACACAAGTCTCCCGAGTCTGACTGTCTGTGACAACTACCATCCATGTAGAACGTGAGTTCTGCATCTTCCAGTGGATTGTCACTGATGTCAGGCCTTGCGGTAAAATTTTGGGTCAAATATTCCATACAATCATGTGTATCTTCCTTTGCATTAAATCCTCCTTCCCCATTACTCTCACCTTCCACCCTTTGTGTCTGACCAGGCACACCTGGGAGAAATGTTGCAGGGTTTAATGCACTGCATCTCCTTATGGTGATGTTTACTGGGGCCATTAATGCCAATTCCCATCTTGTAAACCTTGCAGATGAGACGTGTCTGGTTTGGGCAGAATTCAATAAGGCAGATACCGCATGCGGTGTATGGATTGTGAGGTTGTGGCCTAGCACGACATCTTCGCTTTTCGTCACTAGCAATGCTATCGCCGCAACGCTACGCAAGCATGTGGGGAGGGATCGCGCTACCGTATCTAGCTGAGCGCTGTAGTATGCAACTGGCCTGCTGGCGTCACCGTGTTTTTGGGTTAGTACACCTGCTGCGCACCCAGCACTTTCTGTTCCGTATAGTTCAAAGGGTTTCCCATAGTCTGGCATACCTAGTGCTGGTGCCTGCGTTAGGCATTGCTTAAGTCTCTCAAATGCTGTTTCGGATTCGTCTGTATGCGAAATCCGATCAGGTTTGTTTGAAGAGACCATTTCCTGCAGAGGTAGCGCCAATATGGAAAACCCTGGGATCCAATTACGGCAATACCCACACATTCCTAGAAACGTCCTGATCTGTTGCTGGGTTTGTGGCAGTGTCATGTCTCTAATGGCTTGGAATCTATCAGCGGTCAGGTGTCTCAGTCCTTGTGTTAGACAGTGTCCCAAATATTTTACCTTAGTTTGGCATAATTGTAACTTGTCTTTGGAAACCTTGTGACCTGTGTCTGAAAGATGAAACAGGAGCTGTTTCGTATCCTTCAGGGATGCCTCCAATGAATCAGAACACAGTAGTAGATCATCCACGTACTGTATCAACACTGATCCACTCTCCGGTTGGAAAGACTGTAAACAATCATGCAAAGCCTGAGAAAATATACTTGGACTATCTATGAAACCTTGGGGTAACCGAGTCCACGTGTATTGGACTCCTCTGTATGTGAATGCAAACAAATATTGGCTGTCAGGGTGCAGAGGTACCGAAAAGAAAGCGGAGCAGAGGTCAATAACAGTGAAAAATTTGGCAGTGGGAGGAATTTGCATTAGGATGACAGCTGGATTAGGCACTACGGGGAACTGACTCTCAACTATTTTGTTAATCCCCCTTAGATCCTGCACTAGCCTGTAACCCCTCCCCCCACTATTTTTAACAGGGAAGATGGGACTATTTGCTGTGCTGGACGTTCTTACTAGAATGCCCTGTTGTAGCAAGCGCTCTATTACTGGGAAAACTCCTAACTCCACCTCTGGCTTCAGAGGATACTGTGGGATTTTTGGAGCTATCCTACCATCTTTTACTTGTACAACTACTGGAGCTACGTTTGCCATTAATCCAGTGTCCTGTCCATCTTTTGTCCAAAGTGACTCTGGTATCTGAGATGTCATCTCTTCTACTTGGGATGGATTCCTATTTGTCATAATGGAATGTGACATTAATTTTGATGGGGAGTCTAACATGTCTCGTACCTCCTGAGCGTGATTCTCAGGTATGTCCAAGAATACACCTTCAGGAGTACAATAAATGACGCAACCCATTTTACATAGTAAGTCTCTACCCAGGAGATTAGTTGGTGCCGATGCAGCCAGCAAAAAGGAATGCTTGGTATGCAAAGGCCCTATTGTAATCTCGGCTGGTTTGCTAACAGGGTAGTGCTGGACTACCCCTGTTACTCCCATGGCTGGAATTGTCCTACCAGTGGTTCTCATGCCCACTGTCGAATTTATCACTGACTTGGCCGCCCCTGTGTCTACAAGAAAGTTTAAAGTTTTACCAGCTACATTGATTGCAATCTCTGGTTCGCTTCCAAGACTGGCAATCAATTTAACTGGGTGCAGATTACAGGTATGGCCACACCCCTATTGGGTATGCTGACCTCCCTGAATCCCGCTGGCAGCGACTACTTGTGCGGGGGTTAGCTGGGAACTACCAGAGGCATGCCAATCTCTGTTCGGGGGATATCTTTTTGTTTCCCCTGTATGTGGCTCAAAACTCCGCCTCTGTGGACCCTGCTCCCAATGTCGTGTGTCGTGTCGTTGTCTAGGGGGTTGAAAAGATCTTTGTACACTCTTTGTTCTACATTCTCGTGCATAGTGTCCCGGTCTGTTACAAGAAAAACATGTTATTACACTTGCCTTACCCACAGGATTCGGTGGTACATACGCAGGCTGCCTTGTGGTCAGCGCCTGTATACTTACGGACATCAACTTATCACTTTGCGATTCCCTGTGCCTAGTGATGTTTCTGTCGTGATCAATAGCAGCCTCTCTCAATGTGGACACTGACAGACCTCGCCAACATGGTTGTGTGGTCTGTACCCTAGCTTTTAATGTTTCTTTCAAACCATCCATCAGTACAGATACTGCTACTTCTCGATGGTTTGGGTTGGTCTTAATGTCTTCTATACCAGTGTACTTTGCCATTTCTAATAGTGCCCGGTGAAAATATTCTGTTGCCGTTTCGGACTCCTTTTGCTTAATGGAAAATATCTTGTTCCATTTAACAACGGCTGGGAAATACTCCTTTAGCTGTAAATTTATCCTTTTTACATTGTCCTTGTTGTACACGTCGGTAAGCGGTACATCTTTATCCAATGCACAGTCAGCTAAAAATTGAGTTGCGTCGACATTGGAAGGTAAACAAGCTCTTAGCAGTATCTGCCAATCCTTGTTGTTGGGTTCTACAGTGTTACCTAGATCCCTGATGTATTTTTGGCTAGCAACTAAGTCCTTCCTGGGGTCAGGAAATTCGGACACTATTGTTCTTAATTCCATTCTGGAAAATGGAGTGTACATGGCAATGTTCCTTATGGGAGTGGCTCCAGACACATCTGTTTTTCCATTGGGAACTGCTATTACCCTTACAGGAGCAATTCTAACAGCCTCTTCCTGTGTAGATTCTACTGCTTGTTGTGGTACAATTGTTTCAGTGTAGTGCATGGTGCCGTACTTACCCGTTGACACGACCTCACCTATCCCTCCGCTAGGGGCTTTCACTAATCTCGTGGGTGTCGCTGTGCCTACTGTGGTCTCTGCTATGGTGGCTGCAAGAGAGAGAGCTGAAATTGTTGCCGAATCTTCTTCTTGATCACACTCCTGAGGAAGGTTCAAAACAGGGTACATCTTGCACGGGTTAATACTTGCATGAGTTATTTGGTTAACATCATTAACATTTACAGGGTTACTAAGAGTTTGTGTTTTACAACCCAGTGCGTTTCTCTCCGCAATCAACTTCTCTCCTGCAATGTATGGTGGAGGAGGAGCTGTGGCTATCAGCTTCCTGACTGCCCCAGATCCTGCCGCCAGAGCCAAACCTCTCTGTATCTCACCTTCCTGGTGCCATAACTGTAAATAATCATGATGTTGAATTCGTCTCTTTGTTGATTTTACGAGACATATCCTCCTCCTTAAATTTTGTAACACTTCTGGACTAAAGCTACCTATTCTTGGGAATTTGTCCCTGTCTTGTACAGTCATTCTCTCCCATTCATCACATAAAGATTCGGTGTGACTTCCATATTTTTCACACATTACATATCGTGCCGACCCAACTGGTCGGTTCACAGAATCAACCTGAACCAAGGTTGATCGCCCCCTACCTGAGCAACTGGCCCCCATAGTCTGCAGGTGTTGCTTAGTCCTCCTTGGATTTCTGTATCAAGGTTTTCAGCAAGCCTTTACAGACAACCAAATTACTCCACAGTAGGCCGGCGGTGGCGGTTTACCGAGTACCCCACTCACTCGCCCACCTCGACCAATACGACCTGATCACACCGACGTGGTGCTGGCGTACTCGATACAGGGCCCTACCAAAAACCTTCTGTTTACTGGAACATATGAGGGTTACCCGCAGGACACTTACTCTTTCCAGTAAAGGTGGGGTTGTTAGATAGTTCCTGAGTGACCAGCGAACTTCCCTTTAAAAATAAAAAATTACACAAATCACGTCAGAATGTACAAATAGCGTTTGTGACCACTTTACTCTAATGGTATTAGGTCAGATTACTAACTACTGCACACAATTACGTGCGGTCCAATCGTTCAGTACATAAGCACTACCTGTTATGTACTGAGAGATTTAATGGAATCGATGTTTCCGGCCGCGATTCCTTCAGCAAGAGCTTATGGCCTATATGGGTTCTGCACCAACGCCCCCAGGGGTTGTGCCACTGGACTTTTATAGCGGACCTTTTTAGTACCTTACGACCTCCTGGTCTTGTTACCTTGTGACCTCCTGGTCTTGTTACCTTATGGTCCGCTATACTCTAATGCTCAAATATTATTTAACCAGGGATGCCTCCCTAGCCACCGTATATGTCACTTACACGTATGTCCCTTGACGAGTACCCGACTTTCCTTTTGGTTCCACCTTAAAGTTGTATAAACTTATGTATAAAAACACACTCACTCAACACATGTACACTTTTGTTTCTATATCTATTTCTGCGCAGAAATTGTCTTCAGTCCAACAGTGTTACCAATTAGGAGCAGGATCTGTTAAACTAAATTTCAGATTTTTCCAAAAATAGATTTGCGTTATTTACCGCTGTGCGTTACTTATCGCCTTTGCGTTAATTATCGCTTTGCGCTAATTATCGCTTTGCGCTAATTCACCTTTTTCGTGACTTTGAGCTACGTGGGCGTAACCGGACGCTACGTTGCGTAATGTACGCTGCGTGCGTCTGCCTTTTGGATTGCGTACGCTAGTCTTTGTTAGCGACACGTGTACGCAATGCAAAGATCCACCGTAACACAATATATACTTTTATCAATGTAAATGATCCCTGATCATCTACCGCAATCCACACTGACTGCCTTGTCTCCTCCTAGACAAATCGTGTGTTGTTCTATACTTTAACTATTACCTTTACTATGAAATAACAGCAAATCTCTTTTAGCACTTTCTAACAACTATAAAATTGGCAAACAGGAATAGTGATATACGAAAATGAAACAGAAATGCAGATATATATGTATGCGTGAGTGTATACGCAAGACAGAAGAGAAATAAAACAGTTTTAAAAGACACAAGCGTTTTGTTCTTACTTCCGGTTCCCGGATTCCTTCAGCACTCTTTATCTAAGCGAAGCAAGCAGACGCTTATCCCGTCAGCACTGCGAGACAACCTCCCACCCTTTGCTGGAGGGATAATGTCTGCTGATCTACCTAGTGCAGATATGAGAAGGATCGGACGAGTCCCCAATTGACAATGCTAAATTCCTTTGTCGTATAAACAACCCTTTATGAAGTCTAAGAACACTGTACGCTGTTTGCTTAAGAAGTACCGTAAGGGTACGCTATCTGCGTAACGATCGCTCAGCCGTAGGCGAGACGCTCAGGCGTCACGTTCGCTCGCGGCCCAGTGATCACAGGACACGTTATTGGCTATGACTAGAGTAATGATTTGCTATGGCGTAGCTTACGCTCGAGACCACGAGGAGGTCACCAGCGGTGCAGACGCTCACAATGCTATACCTTTATGTCTAAACCTTATACCAATGAAATACACAGAATACCTTAATGTGAATACAGGGTGTAAGTGCAACCTTGTGTAACCTGACTAACTACAAAGCTGCTTGAGCGTTACCGACGCTCAAGTGAACACTTAACACTATAGAAAATACACAGATACTGGTTTAGGGTCCAAAGCCTATTAACTGTATTATATCTAATATACTTGTATAAAGGGGATAACAGTACAAATGATACACTACAATATAACAGAGACTTCCTAACCACAGAACTAAACAACAAATACAAAAAGACAATACTACTCTGACCTAAATGCAATACAATACAATACTATGAGAGATATAAGAGAAAAGAGGAGAGAGAGAGAGAGAGAGAGAGAGAGAGACGGAGAGAGATGAGAGAAATTGGCTCACAGAAAGACAATGATTACGGAGAGAAAACTTACGCACAAAGGGTATGATCGCATGCGCCTCGATATCCAGCTCCCGGCTATCAGCAGATAACCGTTGATGAGAGAGTGCAGTTGGATATGGTCGGCCTGCCTATTTATGCCCCACACACAATGCAATCTCATAGTCCCTACAATCCCATTGTCCATTGGCCGAAGGAATTCGGCCCTGCATCATAACAAAAGGTCATAGGGTGATTCATACAGGTGGGCTGTGACGATTTCCAACAGCTCAGGTGGGTGGGAAACTAGGTTTCCCGCCGCATACCTGAGTATGAGTAAATAATAGAAATGGACATAAACTTCTTATGTCCATAACTATTCGCACGAGCGATTAATACGCTCCAAACCAACACCGGAATATTGCTAATTAAATACTCTTCCGATGGGTACCAAACACTGCTGTATGATTCCTGTTAGACCCTTCGTACAATACAAAGAGGGATTCCTTTAGACAGGGACCTTCTATATTAACCAAACTTTCAGAAACTATCAAAGGGATCATGATCTATAAACCACATTAATTGTGAAAATATGTAACGAATGGGTCGCACGCTACGACTACATAAACTCTACCGTAAATACGCATACCGCGCCTGCGAGTGCACGCTATTGCGGGTATGCGCAGTCACGGGAAAGCGCACGCATGCGCAGCATGTACCAGTGTGCGGTGCAAATATGGCAGTGTGCATAGAGACATTTTTTTCTGACTTTGACACACCCTTGCGGGTGCTGTGCATGGACCTACTATAGTGGCTTCTTTGGATGCAAAACCTATTGAAGCCTGGGTTCAAGAAGTTGAAGCGGAACGACCTTCTAATTTTTCTGATAATGCCAGACAGTGTCTTTTATATATTACCACAGCCTCTCCTTACATACAGGAGGCAGCCTCTGATGCCGGTGTGCTGGCAGCCAAAGTGTCTACTACGTACATTCTGGCTCACCGGATTTTGTGGTTGTGGTCCTGGTCTGTGGATCTGGACTCTAAAAAGACATTGGAGGAGATCCCTTTTAAGTGAAATATCCTTTTTGGGGAAGATTTGAACAAGATTGTTGCTGACTTAGCGTCTGCTAAAAATGCATGTCTGCCGAGTACTAATCCTTCGGCTCTGAAGGTTAAAAGTACCTCCTTTCGACCTAGAAAGTAAAGCAAAGGGTCAGGCATACCCGAAACAGACTCACACTTCCAAAACCTCTAAGCCCAAACCTAAACGTTCCTGGGCTGCCCATCAGCCTGATTCCAAACCGGACAAGCCTGCTGCATGACGGGGCGGGCCTCCCCTGGGGGACCCCGGGGAGGGAGGCCGACTTCTGCGGTTTGCCCAGGTATGGTTACAGACCACTTCAGATGCCTGGGTGAGGGAAGTCGTCACTCACGGATATGCCATCTCTTTCAGGAAACATCCCCCTCGCCAGTTTTGCGCAACAAATATCCCTTTGGATCCGTTAAAAGCAAAAATTCTACATTTGGTGGTACAATCCCTCCTGGAAACAGGAGTGATAGTGCCAGTGCCTCTGGATCAGAGAGGCAGGGGGTACTATTCAACGCTTTTCCTAGTTCCGTAGCCAAATGGAACCTCACGGCCCTTTCTCAACCTGAAGTCTTTGGACAAATTTGTGAAGGTTTCCAAATTCCGTATGGAAACTCTTCACTCTATTGTTATGGCCTTGGAGCCCAAGGACTATATGGTATCCCTGGACATTCAGGATTCTTACCTACATATACCTATTGCCATGTCGCATCAGCAATATCTGCAGTTTGCTATTGGCAACCTACATTATCAATTCCAGGCCTTGCCTTTTGGACTGACCACAGCTCCACAAATCTTCACCAAGGTCATGGCGGTCATGACGGCCCTTCTATGCCGTCAGGGTATCAGGATCCTGCCGTATCTGGATGACTTGTTGATCCTGGTGAACTCCCCCGAGGTTCTCTTCAGTCACCTGGAGCTTGGTCCTCCTAATGAAGGATGCCAGTCTGCAGGGTTGGGGCACAGTGTTGGAGCACAGTGTAGGAGCAAAACTCTCTTCAGGGTCGGTGGACCAGGGAGGAATCTCTCCTTCCGATATACATTCTGGAGTTGCAGGCAGTGTTCAATGCTCAAACTGGACCTACCTCTGGTACACAACAGACCTGTTCAAGTACAGTCGGACAATGCCACCATGGTAGCGTACATAAATCATCAAGGCGGCACTCAAAGCCACATGGCAATGATAGAAGTGTCAAAGATTCTTCTATGGGCGTAACGCCATCTGCCAGCCATATCGGCAGTATTCATTCCGGGGGTCCTCAACTGGGAAGCGGATTTCCTCAGTCATCAGGACGTACACGCCGGAGAGTGGAGCCTTCATCTGGAAGTCTTTCAACTCCTAGTGGACAAGTGGGGCCTACCAGATGTAGACCTGATGGCGTCTCGACACAATCACAAGGTTTCCGGTCTTCGGAGCAAGGACAAGAGATCCTCAAGCATCGTTCGTGGACGCACAGGCAATTCCATGGAACTTTCGGCTACCATACGTGTTACCTCCTGTGTCACTCCTGCCCAGGGTAATAAGGAAGTTCAAGCAAGAAGGAGGATTACTACTTCTAATCACTCCAGTGTGGCCCAGACGGCATTGGTTCTCAGACCTGAAGGGTCTCTCGATAGAGCGTCCTCTTCTACTTCCACAATGCCCAGACCTCCTCGTTCAGGGCCCTTGTGTTTACCACGATCTGGCCCGACTGACTTTGACGGCATGGCTCTTGAAGCTACAGTTCTGAGGGCCAAAGGATTTTCTGAGGCGGTCATTCAAACTATGTTGAAAGCCCGTAAACCGGCTTCGGCTTGGATTTATTATAGGGTCTGGAATTCTTACTTCACCTGGTGTGCGGTTAAGAATTATGATGTATACAAGTTCAGTACTGCCAAACTTTTGGCTTTTCTGCAACAGGGCCTGGACTTAGGCCTTCGTCTGGCCTCCCTCAAGGTTCATATTTCAGCCTAGTCGGTATGGTCTCAGAGACAAATTGCGACATTGCCTGACCTTCATACTTTCACTCAGGGTGTTTTACGGATCAACCTCCCTATGTGGCTCCTTGGGATTTGTCAGTTGTTCTGGATGCCCTATAAGAGTCTCCGTTTGAACCTCTTGAGTCTGTGGACATTCAATGGCTTAAACTTAAGGTTTTATTTTTGCTGGCTATTGCCTCTGCTAGAAGGGTTTCAGACTTGGGTGTCTTATCCTGTCGGTCACCCTTTCTGATTTTTCACCGTGACCGTGCGGTTCTTAGAACTCACCCTGGTTATCTGCCTATGGTGGCGTCATCTTTCCACCTTAACCAAGAGATTGTGGTTCCGGCCTTTACCTCTCCTGGTTTGTCCTCCAAAGAATGGTCTTTGGATGTGGTATGGGCTCTCCATATATATGTGAAGAGAACCGCCACTCTTAGGAGATCTGATTTTCTCTTTGTCCTTTTTGGTTTTCGCAAATGTGGCTGGCCTGCAAATAAGCAGACCTTGGCCAGATGTATTAGAATGGTGATTGCACAAGCTTATGTACAGGCTGGACTTCCAGCTCCTGCTACTATCAAGGCCCATTCTACTCGGTCTATTGGACCTAATTGGGCGGCCCGCCGTGGCGCGTACCTAGAACAATTGTGCAAGGTGGCTACATGGTCCTCAGTGAACACGTTCATCAGGTTCTATGCCTTTGATACTTCTGCCTCCCAGGATGCTTCCTTTGGACACCGGGTTCCTGTGCCCGCTATAGTGAGTCCCCTCCCATGAGGACCTGCTTTAGGACATCCCCGATGTTATTCCCTGTGGAATATCAGTGTACCCCGCTGCAGAAAAGAAGATTTATGGTAAGACTTACCATTGTTAAATCTATTTCTGAGAGGTACACTGGATTCCACAGGGAGCCCACCCTGACGCACTTAGCTTCTTTGGGTTTGTATGGCATTAGCCGCTGGTACCTTTGCCTGTCGTGAGAATGTGGTTATATGTGGCTACCAACTACTGTTGTCTCTTTTACCTGCTACTGCATTGGACTGGTTAACAAAACTGAGCTCCAGTGCCTGGAGGCGGGGATATAGAGGAGGCGGTGCAATACATCCTGGTAACAGTCAAAGCTTTGGCCTGTTGGTGCCTCGGATCAAGATCCAACTCTACACCCCGATGTTATTCCCTGTGGAATCCAGTGTACCTCGCAGAAAGAGATTTAACAATGGTAAGTCTTACCATAAATGTCCTTTTATATATGTGTGTGTGTGTGTGTCTGTGTGTGTGTGTGTGTGTGTGTGTGTGTGTAAATATGTATTTATGTATATATATATATATATATATATATATACACCCACACTGTATTTGTATTTTACCCCTGACAAAGTCTGAGAGAAGAAACACAGCTCCTTCTTGGGTAGACCTGCTGATGGAATGCTTCTGATAAATTGTTTTTCTCTTTTATATTGTAGGAGCATATATGTTTATGATGTTCTAATCCCACAACTGGATTACACTATGTATGCTTGTTTTTATGTTTTTTTAATGATATTTTGAGACCCATTAAAATATGAAAAAGCATGGTGCTGGTAACTTCAAAAAAATCAGATAGGCTGTTACAATTTTCTAACATGGTACGGGTTCACTTGTTGCCTATTTAACACATACTGGTGTTGTTTACACAATATTGCACTAGGAGGCACCTTTGTCTTTCTTATTGTTTTTCAGAATTGAGGTGTCGTGTATTCCTGGAGAAGGAGCTTGGACATCCTACACATGTGGCTGTTCCTGTGCAAATTTACTGACTATTTATATTTTGATATGATTTTATATACTTTAGTTTGTATACATGGAGATAGCACCCGATTTGTTATCTATATATATAAATGCGAAAGTCTTAGTTCACTCACTGGCTCACTCACTGACTCATCACTAATTCTCTTACTTCCCGATATATTAGGAAGATGAAATTTAACATAGGTATTCTGAAGGTGGGAAATAGGAAATCTACGTAATTAGAATTTGAATAAACCTCCCCTAAGGGTATTAAAAGGGGGTTGACATAATGATGTCATTACTGATGCGTGGCTTGCGTTGCATGAACGATAACGCCCAAACGAACAATCGGATCAAAATTTGGATTGCACCTCCACTGTGTGTAATAAAAAGTTTAACAAACTACAAAAATGGCATATCACTTGTTACCGTATCTGCTATGGGTGCTCCTTGGGTAACGCCAAGAACCATGGATTAATATTTACATACATTAAAATGTCTCAAATTTACATCCCTATAGATGTACCAAATCTTTAACTCTCAGTTATGTTTATCTATCTATAGGAGTAGTAAATATAATTGTGCAAAGTTTCCTGATATACTTTAAATGTCCGTGTCCATTTAGCGGTTTATAGCATAGATTACATGTGCAGCCTCCTCCAATTTGCCCCAACCATGGGCTCAGATTGCAGCATGTAGAGAAAACACTGATTGCAACATGTTGACGAAATGCGTTGGATGTGGCATGGAGGATGTTTGATGCGGTATCGTCATCGTCCTTGTTTCCAGTGCGGGTGATCTGAGGTCTCTAGCGACTGCTATTTGTGGAGACTGGCTGGGCTGATTAAGGATCTGAGGCTGTCCAGGGGCACGGAGGCCAGATCACGAGGCTGGATATTTCTTTCTTGAGATGTACTGTATGTGAGCATATACTTTTTTCAGTAAAAGTGGTTTTATTCATACTCACCCCCCTATGTTTTCTCTACATACAGTAGCGGATCTTGCCACGGGCAAGCAGGACTTTTGCCCGGGGCGCCGCCTTCCGGAGGGCGCTGGCGCCATCCGATGGGCGCCGCACCGTGGCAAGATCCGCCACTGCTGCCCGCTGTGTCCCCCGTCCGCCTCCGCTGCCCGCTGCCGTCCCCCGTCCGCCTCCTGTGAAGGGAACTAGACGCTACGCGTCTAGTTTCCCTTCGTGGAGAGTAACTTTGCTGAGCGGTGCGCGATGACGTCATCGCGCACCGCACAGCAAAGGTCCTCTCCACGAAGGGAACTAGATGCTAATAATAATAACAACCACAAGTCCCTCACAGTGTTGCTGTGTTGTGCTGCATCAGACCAGTGGTAGTGTCCTGGCCATCAGCCATCAGTCATTCCTGTGTCCAATATTGTGTTATATAACTCCAGAAACATAATGGAGAACAAAAATTTGGAGGATAAAATAGGGAAAGATCAAGAACCACTTCCTCCTAGTGCTGAAGCTGCTGCCACTAGCCATGACATAGACGATGAAATGCCATCAACGTCGTCTGCCAAGGCCAATGCCCAATGTGATAGTAGAGGGCATGTAAAATCCAAAAAGCCAAAGTTCAGTAAGAGACCCAAAAAATGAAATTTAAATGGTCTGAGGAGAAACATAAACATGCCAATATGCCATTTATGACATGGAGTGTCAAGGAACGGCTGAGGCCCTGGCCTATGTTCATGACTAGTGGTTCAGCTTCACATGATGATGGAAGCCCTCATCCTTCCGCGAGAAAAATTAAAAGAGTTAATCTGGAAAAAGCACGGAAAAGAACTGTGCATTCTAAGATGGTATCACAAATCCCCAAGGAGAGTCCAAGTGTGTCGGCGGTTGCGATGCCTGACCTTCTCAACACTGGATGGGAAGAGGTGGCTCCTTCCACCATTTGCATGCCCCCTGAAAGTGCTGGAAGGAGCACCCACAGTCCAGTTCTTGATATTAAAATTGAAGATGTCACTGTTCAAGTACCCCAGGATGAGGATATGGGTGTTGCTGGCGCTGAGGAGGAAGTTGACAATGAGGATTCCGATGGTGATGTGGTTTGTTTAAGTCAGGCACCGGGGGAGACACTTGTTGTCCATGGGATGAAAAAGCCCATTGTGATGCCTGGGCAAACTACCAAAAAAGCCACCTCTTCGGTGTGGAATTATTTCTCCACAAATTCAGACAACAGGTGTCAAGCCATCTGTTGTCTCTGTCAATCTGTAATAAGTAGGGGTAAGGATGTTAACCACCTAGGAACATCCTCCCTTATACGTCACCTGCTGCGCATTCATCAGAAGTCAGTGTCAAGCTGTGAAACTTTGGGTAAGAGCGTAAGCAGTCCACTGACACCTAAATCCCTTCTTCCTCCTGTACCCAAGCTCCTGCAAGCCCCACCACCAACTCCCTCAATGTCAACTTCCTCCTCAGTCAGGAACATCAGTAGTCCTGCAGGCCATGTCACTGTTAAGACTGAGGAGTCCTTTCCTAACCGGGACTCCTCTGGAGGATCCTTGAGTGTTACGCCTTCTGTTGCTGCCGCTGATCGTCATCCCAGAGGGGAAGTTGGAAGACCACTTGTACTACTTCCAGTAAGCAATTGACTGTCCAACAGTCTTTTGTGAGGAAGATGAAATATGACAGCAGTAATCCTTTTGCAAAGCAGATAACTGAGGCCTTGACAGCTATGTTGGTGTTAGACGTGCGTCCAGTATCCACCATTAGTTCTATGGGACTTAGAGAATTATTTGAGGTACTGTGTCCCTGGTATCAAATTCCATCTAGGTTCCACTTCTCTAGGCAGGCGATACCGAGACTGTACACAGACGTCAGAAAAAGAGTCACCAGTGTCCTACAAAATGCGGTTGTATCCAGTGTCCACTTAACCACGGACATGGAGACAAGTAGAACAGGGCAGACTAAGGACTATATGACTGTAACAGCCCACTGGGTAGATGTATGGCCTCCCACAGCAACAACAGCAGCGGCACCAGTGCAGCATCTCACAAACACCAACTCGGTCCTAGGCAGGCTACGCTATGTATCACCGCTTTCAGTAAAAGGCACACAGCTGACAACCTCTTACGGAAACTGAGGAACATCATTGCAGAATGGCTTATCCCAATTGGACTCTCCTGGGGATTTGTGATATCGGAAAACGCCACCAATATTGTGCGTGCATTACATCTGGGCAAATTCCAGCACATCCCATGTTTTGCACATACAATTAATTTTATGGTGCAGAATGTTTTGAAAAATGACAGGGGTGTGCAGGAGATGCTGTCGGTGGCCCAAAAAATTGCAGGCCACTTTCGGCATTCAGCCACCATGTGCCGAAGACTGGAGTGCCAGCTAACACGCCTGAACCTGCCCTGCCATCAACTGAAGCAAGAGGTGGTAACGAGGTGGAATTCAACACTCTATATGCTTCAGAGGATACAAGAGCAGCAAAAGGCCATTCAAGCCTATACATCCACCTACGATATAGGCAAAGGAGGGGTAATGCACCTGACTCAAGCGCAGTAGAGAATGATTTCCATCTTGTGCAAGGTTCTCCAACCCTTCGAACTTGCCACACGTGAAGTCAGTTCAGACTACGTTGTATCTCTCTTTCCAGCAGACACAAGTGTGCAGAGGTGCAAAGACCTGCTGGTTAGTAAATGATCAACTCAAACGGAACGTGACCCGTCAACAGCTCGTCCTTCAATTTCTCCCACCACTGGGGCTGCAAGGAAAAGGATAAGATTTCCCAGCCCACCTGCTGGCGGTGATGCAGGGCAGTCAGGAGCGAAATCTGATATCTAGTCCGGACTGAAGGACCTGCCAATGATTACTGACATGTCTACTGTCACTGCATATGATTCTGTCACCATTGAAAGAATGGTGGAGTATTATATGAGTGACAGCATCCAAGTAGGCATGTCAGACAGTCTGTATGTATACTGGCAGGAAAAAGAGGCAATTTGGATGCCCTTGCACAAACTGGCTTTATTTTACCTAAGTTGCCCCCCCCCTCCAGTGTGTACTCCGGTAACCTTGTCAGCGATCGGCGTAGGAGGTTACTTTCACTAAATGTGGAGAAGATGATGTTCATCAAAATGAATTATAAATTCCTCCGGGAAGACCTTCACCATCAATTACCTCCAGAAAGTACACAGGGACCTGTGATGGTGGATTCCAGTGGGGACGAATTAATACTCTGTGAGGAGGAGGATGTACACAGTGAAAGGGGTGAGGAATCGGAGGATGAGGTGGACATCTTGCCTCTGTACTCTGTAGAGCCAGTTTGTGTAAGGAGAGATTGATTGCTTCTTTTTTGGTGGGGGCCCAAACCAAGCAGTCCTTTCAGCCACAGTCATGTGGCAGACCCTGTCGCTGAAATGATTGGTTTGTTAAACTGTGCATGTCCTGTTTATACAACATAAGGGTGGGTGGGAGGGCCCAAGCACAATTCCATCGTGCACCTCTTTTTCTACTTTGCATCATGTGCTGTTTGGGGACTAATTTTTTTAAGTGCCATCCTGTCTGTAATTGCAGTGCCACTCCTAGATGGGCCAGGTGTTTGTGCCGCACACTTGTGTCGCTTAGCTTAGTCATCCAGCTACTTCATTGACCTATTTTTCTTCTTTGCATCATGTGCTGTTTGGGGCCTATTTCTTAAATCTTTCATCCTGTCTGCCACTGCAGTGCCACTCCTAGATGGGCCAGGTGTTTGTGCCGCACACTTGTGTCACTTAGCTTAGTCATACAGCCACCTCGGTGCAACCTTTTGGCCTAAAAACAATATTGTGAGGTGTGAGGTGTTCAGAATAGACTGGAAATGAGTGGAAATTAATGTTATTGAGGTTAATAATATAATAATTACCCTCAAATTCTGTGATTATTGCTGTTTTTATGTTTTTTTTTCAAGAATCATCCAGATCCAAAACCAAAACACGAAAGGGTGGTTTTGGCAAAACCAAGCCAAAACCAAAACACAAAAGTGGCATTAGAACCAAAACCAAAACAGAAAACACGAAAAGTAGGCATGGGTATCATTTGATTTTTCATTAGAACCATCAGTCAAATGGTTCCATGGTCTATGTTTAACCCTGCAATGGCTAGGGTCCAATGTTTTCTCTACTTGACAAGGGGACCAAGGGGCTCCATGGGACATTAGGTAAGTATGTGTGAGTGTGTGAGTGTGCATGTATGTTGAAATACATTTTTACTTTCACGGTGTGTATCCTGTGGTTTTTTTAAATATTTATTTTGTTGTGGAACTACAAGTACCAGCAGACACTTTAATGCCCCACATGCTGGTACTTGTGGTTATCCAAGTACCAGCATGCGTGAGAGGCTTGCTGGGACTTTTAGTTCCACAGTAAAAGACAATATTTATTTTATTCTTTTTTGGCTATCAGCCCGCCAACCACAGCCTCATGCTTCATCCCTGGCCCTTGGGTGCCTGGAGGGGTGGGACCCCTTTATTTAAGGCATCCCCACTCCCCCAGGGAACCCCCGGCCAGGGGTGACTAGTTGGGGGGTTGTGATGCTGCGGCCGCAGGGACCTATATAAAAGTGTCCTCTGGCTTTGGCATCACCTCCATGGCTAGCGGAGCCTGGTGCTGGTTTTTAAAATTTGGGGGACCCCTACTGTTTTTTCCCATGTATTTTTGGAACCAGGACCAGTCCAAGAGCCCGGTACTGCTTGTTTAAAAATGTGGAACCCCTACTCAATTTTTTCCATGTATTTTTGCAACCAGTACAGACTCAAAGAGACCGGGGCTGGTCATGCTTTTGGGGGTACCTGCAGGTCATTTTTTTTTAACTATTCCTTTGCTTTTCCATACAGAAGCATGCACGGATCTCACCGATCTGTGGATGCTTCTGTAAATCTCGCCAGCCAGGAGCTGGTCTATTTATTGGCTATTTTTTGGTAATGTTGTAGGAGTTGTAAATAGCAAATGGCAAAACATCTGGATGCGATTTTTGCCATTGCGATTTTTTAGACTGCAGGAAACATGCGATTTTGCATGTTTCCGTACCTCATTGCATTTGCGATTTTTGGAAAACGTGCAATTTTGAGGCAAAAATCCCACGTTTTCCAAAATTGCATCCTATTATATCTAGCCCATTCAGTGGAGAAAGTGACGAGCGGGTGACGAGCGGGCACGCACGTGGAGGAGGCCAGGTCTGGGTGCCGGGAAGCAGGCTGAGTACAGTGGAGCAGGCAGCAGGAGGTTCGCTGCTGCCGCCGCTTCTGAGTGTGTGTGGCCGCTGCTGTGTGTGTGTGTGTGTGAGGCCGCTGATGGTTGTGTGCTGATGCTGCTGTGTGTGCTGTGTGTGTGCTGATGCTGCTGTGAGTGAGTGAGAGTGTGTAAGTGTGAGGGCCCCGCCTCTACCGGGCCATTGCTACTAGCGCAGTCAGTGGAGTGTGTGAGTGAGTGAGGGTAGGAGTGAGCAAGTAAGTGTGTGAGGGCCAAGTTCAGTGTGTGAATAAGTGTGTGAAAGAAAGAAGGAGGGGAGTGAGTGGGCGCTGCTGGGTGGTGAGAGAGTGTGAGTACTGTTGCAGGGTGAGAGTAAGTGAGAGTGTGTTGCTAGGGTAGAAAAAGGGTGTGAGGACTGCTGCTGGGTGTGGGTGTATGCTGCGGCAGCCACAGCCTGCGTGAGTGAGGACTGCGAACTGTGGATGAAGCAGGTGCCGGGTGCACGGCAGCAAGCGAGAAGGAGGTGCGGAGAGCTGGAGCATCTGCAAGGAGGAGTATCGGTGATGCAGGAGAGGCCCCCTCAGATAAGTACTGATTATCTACTTTATTGTGAATGTGATTTAATTGACTGTTTCTGCTGTGTTGTGAATATTGATTCTCTTCACAGCTAGGTTATAGTCAATATCATATTGCATAGTTTTGTATTGTTTTGCATTGTTCTTCTGAAGGTACTAGGGAGTTGAGTTCTCAAACAATGGGAGGGTGTCATGACTGAGGTTTTTGTGAACCCGGTGTAGTGAAGTCTGTGCGGGCGACTGGAGGATTATGTGAATACTACCACTGACCTGGTTTGGAAATGTTGTGGACTCGAGTATTCTTCCGATGACTGGGAAGAGGAACCGCGGCAGAGATGGCCGAATCTAGGCTCTCCTCATACAGGATTAGGTCGGCAGACAGGAAGCACGTGGGGGCGCTGAAGGTCTCCTGAAAGACAGAACTGGAAAGGCGCTGATGAATCAGTGAAGAATACCAGGTTCAACTGTGCTAAAGGGCACGGGGTACTTGGAGACACTGAGGTGCTTGAGGACACTGAGGTGCTTGAGGACACTGAGGTGCTTGAGGACACTGAGGTGCTTGAGGACACTGAGGTGCTTGGGGACACTGAGGTGCTTGGGGACACTGAGGTGCTTGGGAACACTGAGGTGCGTAGAGGCACTGGGATGCGTGGAGGCACGGAGGTACTAAGGCACGGAGGTGCTGAGGCACGGAGGTACTGAGGCACGGAGGTGCTGAAAGCACGGAGGTACTAAGGCACGGAGGTGCTGGAAGCACGGAGGTACTGAGGCACGGAGGTGCTGGAAGCACGGAGGTACTGAGGCACGGAGGTGCTGGAAGCACGGAGGTACTGAGGCACGGAGGTGCTGGAAGAATGGAGGTACTGAGGCACGGAGGTGCTGGAAGCACGGAGGTACTGAGGCACGGAGGTGCTGGAAGAACGGAGGTACTGAGGCACGGAGATGCTGAGGCACGGAGGTACTGAGGCACGGAGGTGCTGGAAGCATGGAGGTACTGAGGCACGGAGGTACTGAGGCACGGAGGTACTGAGGCACGAAGGTGCTGGAAGCATGGAGGCACTGAGGCACGGAGGTACTGAGGCACGGAGGTACTGAGGCACGGAGGTGCTGGAAGCACGGAGGTACTGAGGCACGGAGGTGCTGGAAGAACGGAGGTACTGAGGCACGGAGGTACTGAGGCACGGAGGTACTGAGGCACGGAGATGATGAGGCACTGAGGTACTGAGTCACGGAGGTGCTGGAAGCACGGAGGTACTGAGGCACGGAGCTGCTGGAAGCACGGAGATGCTGAGGCACGAGGTACTGAGCTCTGGAGATCCCAACTACAACAGTAGTAAAACTGAAACACGACTTCTGTGGTTTTCAGTGGAGAACACGGAATTCAGTACTGTGCCTTTAAGACGAAACATTGCAGCTGTGCCTTTACTTTGAGACTCAGGGAAAATGATGAAATCAAATGGCAACACACAAGTAAACCAAACGGTAACAAGGGAACAGAGTTCCCACAGGAACTTAGGTACAAAGGTTACCTTAAGGGAGCTCAGCATAAGACTCACACAAGGCTGTATGTGACATGAGGAACTGGCCCAGATTCCAACTCAGCCTCCTGATTTATACTTCCTGGTCCCTGATGATTGGTGGGCAGGATTAGGTGATGTAGAGAGTCTCAGGCTGGCAGAGGATTGGACAACTCTGGGTCAGGTGAAGTCACTGTCATGTGACTACTCTAGAGGAGGCTGTGAAGTGCAGCGAGGCCTAGCAGGCCGAGAGAACACTGAAGCCTGAACTTCAGATTACTGAATTCAGCCTCACACAGGAGATCACCACAGGTGGAGCTAATTAACTATTACCTCTCAGGCAGAGAACTCAGGAAAACTGACAAGCTGTTTAACTCCGTGAGTGAAAAGACACAGGATCCAGGACAGATGGCAGGGGTAAGTCACCAAATATAAAACCTACAGTCAGGATTGTGACAGAGGGGCCGTGATTGAGAATCTCACTCAGTGCGTGTCGTGCAAGATATATGCGCACCTGGAGCAGCCATCCCAGTGCGAATACATATTCATGAGATGTGTGCAAATGGTTGCCCTGGAAGCCCAGGTATCTAATCTAGAGCAAACCGTTACGTGACTGAGAGATATTTATAATCTCGAGCAAGGTTTAGATAGAATGGTGGAGGAGTTGCGGGAGGGGTCACCGGTAGATGAGGAAAATCAGGTAGCCAGCTGGGTCACTGTTAGAAGGAAGAAAAAGAGGGGGAGGCACGACATCTCTGAACTATCAAACCCGAACAAATTTGCCTGATTGGATGAAGATTCGGTGGATGATAGCGAGGAAATGATGGAGCCGGAGGAGACTGTTCCCTCTAGCAACCAGAGGAGTGGTTCCTCTGGCTCAGATGGGATGAAAGTTAGGCACCGAGGCAGATGGTGGTGGTAGGGGACTCTATCATTAGGAAGGCAGATAGGGCAATCTGCTACCTGGATCGTGATTTCCATATGGTCTGTTGTCTCCCGGGTGCTCGGGTACGGCACATCACGGACCGGGTGGATAGATTGTTGGGAGGGGCTGGGAAAGACCGGGTGGTTTTGGTGCACCTTGGCACCAATTACAGAGTTAGCGGTAGGTGGGATGTCCTTAAGAAACATTATAGGGACCTAGGCCAGAAATAAAAAGAAAGGACATCTATGTTAATATTCTCCAAAATGTTACCAGTGCCACGCGCTAGCCCAGGAAGACAGAGGGAGATTAGGGAGGTAAATGTGTGGCTTAGAGACTGGTGTAGGAAGGAGGGGTTTGTGTTCTTGGAACACTGGGTGGACTTCTCAGTCAGGCGCAGAGGCGTCACCAGGTGTGGTGACACCCGGTGCGCACCCCTGCTGTACTGCCGCGATCGCGGCAAAAAAAGGGGCGGCAAAAAGGGGGCGTGGCCTTACAGCTAGGGGCGTGGCTTCGCGGGGATACCGGGATCGTCACTCTGGGGGCGTGCCCAGCATCTCCGGAGATGCTGGGCTTCCCCCAGAGACGGTCTCAGTGTGCTGTCGGCTCCTCTGCTATGACAGGAGCCGGGTGCTGTAACGGAATTTCACACTGCAGCACCTGGCTCCTGTCACTGCGGAGGAGCTGACATTTGGTGTCACCCCCTCCAGGTGTCACACCCGGGTGCGGGCCGCACCCCCCGCACCCGCCTTGTGACGCCACTGGTCAGGCGCCATCTTTTTTCTCACAATGGATTTCACGTGAATGAGGAAGGGGCTGTGGTGCTGGGGGGAAGGATAGTTAGTAGGATGGAGGAGCTTTTAAACTAGGAGCCTGGGGGGAGGGTCTAGTTAGAAACTACTGGTTATGTAGCGAGAATAGTAAAGATGGTGGTAGTGAGCTGAATGGGGATGGAGAAGGGGGGAGGGAAAGAGACGCCGGCAAGGGCAAGCGTATTTGCATGGGTTCTAAAAAGGGTATTAACAAAGGTATTACCAAAACATTAACTAACAATATTTATGTGTCATCATTACAGCATATAGAAAAGGATGAACGTAGCATAAGGGAAAATACTTATGTCAGGGCAGAGAATTAAGGCCAAAACACTGGGTTGATTAACGAGACTAGTAAGGTGGGAAGTACAATATTAAATAAGGTGGGGGTGGAAAGGGAGCTAGAAGGACAGTCCATAAGAGTAACTCTACGGAGGCTCTAGTAAACCATGATAGGATACCTTTGAAAAAAGAAGCGGATAAGGGAACCACTAAACTAAAATGTATGCTTGCAAACGCAAGAAGTCTAGAAGGTAAAATGGGGGAATTGGAATTGTTAGCATCAAAGGCTGATTATGATATTGTAGGTATTATGGAAACATGGTGTTATGATTCCAGCACTCTGGTCAGAGGAGATCTTATGGCAAGGACCGGAGCACTGGAACGGAATGCTGGGGAAGGGAGCAGGACAGGAAAATAGCCCCTGGCGCCCTAACTCTGTTGTCTCACCCGTGTTGTCAGAAATCCCCTGCGAGACTATGGTTTCTTGAGCCCTTGGCAGCCGCGTTTGAAGGGCGGATTATGTCTGCCCAACTTCGATGCCCCCCGGTCTTAATGAGAGACAAAGGGAAACCCGAGACAGGGTGATAACAAGAGGCCCTCTAACTAAACAACCAGGCCAGGGGCTAAGCAAACTCAAAAACTATAATATGTGCGGAGAAACCGCCAGGGAAAAGGACAACCAAAATATCCACTTGTCCAATTCTCCTACCCGGCACCGCCGAGTACCAGAGAGAACTTGTGGAAGTGGAACCCTCCGCAAATGCTCCAAACACAAAATATAAAAGGTAAAGCGGCTGAGCCGCAACACACGGCAGAGCCGCATCTCGCGAACACCACTGGATATAAATCGGTGATCAGTCAGGACTCCAGGGAACCAAACGACCTCTTGGGATGAGATGACAACTCCCGAATACCGGACTTCTGAGGACTGGAATGACCGGATACAGCAGGACTGGAAACAGACTCTCAGCAAACAAAGGCAGCATGCAGGAAGCTATTACCGGCGTCTGTGAGAAGCCCTGGGAGTGTATTAAACAAGGAGTCCTCCAATCAGCTGCTAAAGGCTGATTAGAATAAATGCCGTGCAGCTGCCTTGCTGCACGGCCAGAGAGCAGGTGAATATCTTAATTTCCTAAAGCCTAGCAACGGGGAACGCGGTCCGCCAGTGGCGTCCCCGTTGCTAGGGTCCGTGCGGCTCAGCGAGCCCGGCGTCTAGCGTTGTTAGGGAGCCGGCGGCTGTACGCGCACGGCGTCTCTAGTTGCTAGGCGCCGGGCCGCGCAGACAAGCGGACCCCGGCGCCTAACAGTACCCCCCCTTGAGGAGGGGTCAAGGAACCCCTAAAGCCAGGTTTCTGAGGAAATTCCCAAAAAAATGCCCTCTTGAGCCTCGGGGCATGAAGATCCTTATCCAGGACCCAAGACCTTTCAACCGGACCATAGCGTTTCCAGTGAACTAGAAAATACAGCCGACCCCGGGACAATTTGGAATTGAGAACCTTCTCTACCAAGAACTCCTGTTGTCCCTGTACATCCACTGGAGATCTACCCTGAGAGATCTTCCGAGGAAATCTACTGGAAGAAACGTATTGTTTCAACAGGGAACAATGAAACGTATTTCCAATCCTGAGACATCTTGGTAAACGTAACCGAAAGGCAACTGGGTTGACTCTTTTAATAATAAGAAATGGCCCAATAAATTTGGGTCCCAGTCTAGCCGAGGATTGTCGAAGCCTGATGTTGCGAGTCGACAACCACACCCTATCTCCCACCTTAAAAGTGCAAGGACGTCGGAGCCTGTCAGAAAATTTCTTCTCTCGAAAGGCCGCTTTTCTGAGAGCAATGTGCACCTTTTTCCAAATGGCTTTGAGATGGGAGGTTAAGGTAAGCGAGGAGACTGAGGAATGATGAAAAAAAGAATTAGCTCTGGGGTGAAAACCAAAAACTGAAAAGAATGGAGACTCTTTAGTGGAGGAATGACAAGAATTATTGTAAGCAAATTCAGCCAACGGAAGAAACTCGGACCAATCATTCTGGAGTTTGGATGAATACAAGCGCAAATATTGTTTCAATGATTGGTTAACTCGTTCGGTTTGCCCGTTGGATTGTGGGTGGTAACCGGATGTTAACGACAATTTCATCTTCAATGAGGCACAAAAACATTTCCAGAATTGTGCGATGAATTGTGGACCCCGATCAGAAACAATATCAGTAGGCAACCCATGAAGCCTGAATACATGGCGGAGAAACAAAACTGCCAACCCTTAGGCAGAAGGCAATCGGGGAAGAGCAATAAAATGAGCCATTTTACTAAAACGGTCCACTACCACCCATATGACTCGGAATCCTGCTGAAAGGGGAAGGTCAACCACAAAATCCATGGAAATATGAGACCACGGCCTGAGAGGAACATTTAAGGGCATAAGTTGCCCGATAGGCAAGGAATGGGGAACCTTATGCTGTGCACAAACCTGACATGAATAAACAAATTCCTTGACGTCTTTAGAAAGACCAGGCCACCATACTGAGCGAGAGACTAACTCCAATGTCTTAGAGACTCCTGGATGCCCTGAAACTTTGTTATCATAGAATTCCGTTAAAACAGTAGCTCTCAAAAACTCAGGGACGTAAAGACGACCAGCAGGAGTAATTCTAGGAGCTTGGTGTTGAAGCTGTTTTAACTGGGTAAATAAATCTTGTGTGAGGCCCGCCCAGATGACCGAAGATGGAAGTATGGGGGTAACAGGATTGTTATTGTGAACCGGAAGAAAGCTACGTGACAGGGCATCAGCCTTAGTATTCTTGGAACCAGACCTGAAAGTGATTATAAATTTGAAACGCGTAAAAAATAATGCCCAACGAGCCGATTCAATGTATTGCAGGTTCTTATGGTCAGTCAATACCGAAATAGTATGTTTTGCTCCCTCCAGCCAATGCCTCCACTCCTCGAAAGCCCACTTTACCGCCAGTAACTCCCGATTACCAACGTCATAGTTGGATTCAGCGGAGGAGAATTTCCTGGACATAAAGGCACAAGGATGTAACTCCAGAGACTCCGGATCCTTTTGAGAAAGGATAGCCCCCACTCCAACCTCCGGGGCATCAACCTCCACCACAAAGGGCAATTCCGGATTAGGATGTCTGAGGACTGGAGCCGAGACAAAGGCTTGTTTCAAGGCCCGGAAGGACAACTCAGCTTCACGCGACCAGTTGGTAGGATCCGCTCCTTTCTTTGTCAGAGCTACAATGGGAGCAACCAGGTCAGAAAAAGAATGAATGAACCTCCTATAATAATTTGCAAACCCTAAAAAGCACTGAATTGCTTTTAAATTGGTGGGTTGCGCCCAACTAAGGATGGCCTGGAGTTTCTTTGGTTCCATGGAAAATCCCTGAGGGGAAATTATGTACCCTAAAAAAGATACTTCCGTGACATGAAACTCACACTTCTCCAGCTTGGCATATAAATGATTCTCACGTAACTTTTGAAGAACCAGACGCACCTGGGTAACATGTTGTTCCATTGATTCAGAAAAAATCAGGATGTCGTCTAAGTAAACGACCACGAATTTCCCTAGGAAGTCACGGAGCACATCGTTAATGAGGTCTTGAAAAACTGCCGGAGCATTGGACAGGCCGAACGGCATCACCAGGTATTCGTAGTGACCCGACTGAGTACTGAAGGCCGTTTTCCACTCATCTCCAGATTTAATTCGGATGAGGTTGTACGCTCCTCTAAGGTCAATTTTAGAAAAAATCACAGCAGAACGTAACTGATCAAAGAGTACAGAAATCAACGGCAAAGGATAGGTGTTTTTAACTGAGATCTTATTCAGTGCTCTAAAATCAATGCAAGGTCTAAGCGAGCCATCCTTTTTCTCCACAAAGAAGAAGCCTGCACTTAAAGGAGATTTTGATGGTCTAATAAATCCTTTCTCAAGGCTCTCCTTTACATAATCATTCATAGCCGCAGTTTCTGGCCCGGATAATGCATATAATCTTCCCTTTGGCAATGCGGCACCAGGAATTAACTCAATAGCACAATCATAAGGCCGATGGGGAGGCAGAATGTCCGCATTGCCTTTGGAGAAAACATCAGCAAACTCCTGGTATTCCACCGGAATGAGTTCTGGAATGATAGCTGCTACTCTGACTGGAAGCGTGATACATTCCTTATCACAAAAAGTACCCCATTGTGAAATCTCCCCCGACCGCCAATCAATGGTGGGATTATGAAAGGCCAGCCAAGGGTGACCCAGAACAACTGGAACTGCTGGGCAATGTGTAAGAAAGAACTCGATTTTCTCGGAATGTAGAGCTCCTACTGTAAGTAGTACAGGGGGTGTATGGAGAGAAATAATCCCATTAGACAGCGGACTCCCATCTAAGCCATGCATGGTGACACACCTACCCAAAGGTAACTGAGGAATGCCTAAGGCCTTAGCCCAAGTTAAATCCATAAAGTTTCCTGCAGCTCCACTGTCAACAAAAGCCGACACCGAAGAACTGAGGCTGCCAAAGGAAACTTTAACTGGGACTAAAAGGGAGTTATTCGAGGAGATAAGCTGCAGACCTAGGTGAACCCCCTCACAATTCACCTGGTCAAAGCGTTTCCCGACTTGTTCGGACAATTACGAGCAAAATGTCCCTTACCCCCACAGTACAGACAAAGACCAGAATTTTGCCTTCTGGCTCTTTCTTCAGGAGACAGCCGGGAGAGACCCATCTGCATGGGCTCCTCTACGTCTTCAGGAATGGAATATACACACGGACTTGACCTTACAGGTGCTCCTTTTTCAGCCCTCCGCTCTCTGAGACGACGATCAATCTTAATAGAAAGCTCCATGAGTTTATCGAGAGTCTCAGGAGCGGGGTACTGAAGGAGACTGTCTTTTATAGACTCTGATAAGCCGAGGCGAAACTGACTGCGCAGGGCTGGGTCATTCCAGCCACAGTCGTTCGACCAACGGCGAAACTCCGTACAATAAACCTCCGCAGGATTTCTACCCTGTCTGAGAGCGCGCAACTGACTTTCAGCGGACGCCTCTCTATCAGGGTCATCATACAAGAGCCCTAAAGACTCAAAAAAAGCGTCAACTGACAACAATGCCGGATCCTCTGCTCTTAAACCAAATGCCCAGGTCTGAGGATCCCCCTGTTACGATTCCTGTACTCCAGACTGGAGAAGATCTTATGGCAGAGATCTGAGTACAGGAATGAAATACAGGTTGTGGGAGCTGGAGAGCCTAGTAACCCCTGGCGCCCTAACTCCGTTGTCTCGCCCGTGTTATCAGAAATCCCCTGCGAGACTATGGTTGCTTGAGCCCATGGCAGCCGCGTTCGAAGGGCGGATTATGTCTGCCCAACCCCGATGCCCCCGCAGGTCTTAATGGGAGACAAGGGGAAGTCCGAGACAGGGAGATAACAAGGGGCCCTCTGACTAAGCAACCAAGCCAGGGGTTACAAGCTAACTTAACTAAATCAAAAGGTATGTGCGGACTAGCCGCCAGGGAAAAGGACAACCAAGGATCCACGGATCCGACACTCCTATCCGGCACCGCTGGACACCAGAGTGGATCTTGTGGAAGCGGAATCCTCCGCAAAGCACCAGAACTCAAAATAAACACAATAATAAATAGTAGCGGACAAGCCGCAACACACGGCTGCGCCGCGACTCACGAACACCACCAGATGTTAAAGGTGCTCGGTCAGACTCCAGGAACAGATGGTAACTTCCGAGTACTGGATCACTGAGAACAGGAACAAACGAACAGACCGGGACTGGGAACTCTCTCTGCAGCAAAATCAGGCAAACAGGAAGCTATCACCGGCGTCTGTGAGGAGTCCTGGGAGTGCTTTTAACAGAGAGTCTTCCAATCAGCTGTTTGGAGGCTGATTGGATTAAATGCCATGCAGCTGCATGGCCAGGGAAACAGATGAGTGATAATTACAACATGCCGTGCAGCTGCATGCTACACAGCCAGGAAACCAGTGATGATATAAACTTAGACCCAGCAACGGGGAACACGATCCGACAGTGGCGTCCCCGTTGCTAGGCGCCGGCCGCACTGACGAGCGGACCCTCGGCGCCTAACAGTACCCCCCCCTTGAGGAGGGGTCAAGGAACCCCTAAATCCGGGTTTCTGAGGAAATTCTTGAAAAAATGCCCTTTTGAGCCTTGGGGCATGAAGGTCCTTATCTAGGACCCACGACCTTTCCTCAGGACCATAACCTGTCCAATGCACCAAAAAATAAAGCCGACCCCGGGACAGCTTGGAATCGAGAACCTTCTCAACCACGAACTCCTGCTGACCCTGTACATTAACTGGTGATCTCCCCTGAGGTTTTTTACGAGGAAATCTGCTAGATGAAACATATGGTTTGAGCAAAGAGCAATGGAAGGTATTTCCGATTCGTAACGTTTTTGGTAGCTGTAACCGGAAAGCAACTGGATTGACTTTTTTGATAATGAGAAATGGTCCAATAAATCTAGGACCCAATCTGGCTGAGGTTTGTCGAAGTTTGATATTGCGAGTCGACAGCCACACCCTGTCTCCTACTCTAAAAGTGCACGGCCGCCGGAACCTGTCCGAAAAATCTTTTTCCTTGAAAGCTGCTTTTCTGAGAGCTATGTGCACTTTTTTCCAAATAAGTTTAAGATGAGAGGTCAGGGCCAGAGAGGAGACAGAGGAATGTTGGAAAAATGAATTAGCTCTGGGGTGGAAACCAAAAACTGCAAAAAATGGAGACACATTGGTAGAGGAATGACAGGCATTATTATAAGCAAACTCTGCCAATGGAAGAAACTCAGACCAGTCATTTTGGAGTTTGGCCGAGTACAAACGCAAATATTGTTTTAAGGATTGGTTCACTCGCTCAGTCTGTCCATTTGATTGTGGATGATAACCGGAGGTTAATGATAATTTCATTTTTAACGAAGCACAAAAAGACTTCCAAAACTGTGCAATGAATTGTGGACCCCTGTCAGAAACAATATCAGTGGGTAACCCATGGAGTCTGAAAACATGACGGAGGAACAAGACTGCCAATCCCTGGGCAGATGGCAATCGGGGAAGACCAATAAAATGAGCCATCTTACTAAAACGGTCCACTACCACCCATATGACTGTGCATCCAGCTGACAGAGGGAGATCCACCACAAAATCCATGGAGATATGCGACCATGGTCTAAGAGGAACATTCAATGGCATAAGTTGACCAATAGGCAAAGAACGGGGAACTTTATGCTGTGCACAGACCTGACACGAAAAAACAAACTCTTTAATGTCTTTAGAAAGACCAGGCCACCACACTGCGCGGGATACCAATTCAAAAGTTTTAGCGACTCCCAGATGCCCTGCAACTTTGCTATCATGAAATTCCTCCAAAACAGTTGCTCTCAAAAACTCAGGAACAAAAAGACGACCAGCAGGAGTATTTCCCGGAGCTTGATGTTGAAGCAGCTTCAATTGAGAAAAAACATCCTGTGTGAGACCTGCCTGAATGACTGAAGGCGGAAGTATGAGAGTAACAGGACTGTTGTCTTGAGCGGGAAGAAAACTGCGTGAGAGGGCATCTGCCTTGGTATTCTTGGAACCAGGTCTGAAGGTGATAATGAATTTGAAACGAGTGAAAAATAAAGCCCAACGAGCCTGTCGGGCATTCAGTCGCTTAGCTGATTCAATGTATTGAAGATTTTTGTGATCTGTCAAAACAGAAATGGTATGGGTCGCTCCTTCAAGCCAATGTCTCCACTCCTCAAAAGCCCATTTAATAGCCAGCAACTCCCGATTACCAACATCGTAGTTGGATTCAGCAGATGAGAATTTCCTGGACATAAAGGCACAAGGATGTAACTCAAGGGAATCTGGATCCTTCTGAGAAAGGATAGCCCCTACACCAACCTCCGAGGCATCTACCTCAACGATGAAAGGCAATTCTGGGTTGGGATGTCTAAGGACAGGGGCTGAGACAAAGGCTTGTTTCAAGGCCTGAAAAGATACTTTAGCTTCACATGACCAATTGGTAGGATCTGCTCCCTTCTTAGTGAGTGCCACAATGGGAGCAACTATGTCAGAGAAAGAGTGAATAAACCTTCTGTAGTAGTTCGCAAACCCTAAAAAGCGCTGAATTGCTTTTAAGTTGGTGGGTTGCGCCCAACTCAGGATGGCTTGGAGCTTCTTAGGTTCCATTCGGAATCCCCGAGGGGAAATAATGTACCCTAAAAAGGATACCTCCGTGACGTGAAATTCACACTTCTCCGGTTTGGCATACAAGTGATTTTCACGTAATTTCTTAAGTACCTGACGCACCTGGGTAACATGTTGTTCTATAGAGTCAGAATAAATCAAAATGTCGTCTAAATAGACCACAACGAATCTTCCCAGAAACTCACGGAGCACATCATTAATGAGATCCTGAAAGACTGCCGGAGCGTTAGATAGGCCGAAAGGCATGACCAGATACTCATAGTGACCTGATTGAGTACTGAATGCCGTTTTCCACTCATCCCCCGATCTGATTCTAATGAGATTATATGCTCCTCTCAGGTCAATCTTGGAAAAAATAACAGCCGAACGTAGCTGATCAAAGAGGACAGAGATCAGAGGCAGAGGGTAAGTATTCTTTACTGAGATTTTATTCAGGGCTCGAAAGTCAATGCAGGGTCTGAGGGAACCATCCTTCTTCTCTACGAAGAAAAAACCTGCACTTAAAGGGGATTTAGATGGCCTGATAAACCCTTTCTCAAGACTTTCTTTCACATACTCATTCATGGCCACAGTTTCAGGACCAGACAATGCATATAACCTTCCTTTAGGCAACGTGGCACCAGGAATTAACTCTATGGTACAATCATAAGGCCTATGGGGAGGCAAAATATCCGCATTGCCCTTGGAAAACACATCCAAAAAATCTTGGTACTCTCCAGGAATATGTGCGGGCCTGGCAGCAGCTACTCGGATAGGAAGTGTAATACATTCTTTATCACAGATGGTACTCCATTGTAGAATCTCCCCAGACTGCCAATCTATGATGGGATTATGAAAGGCCAGCCAAGGGTGACCCAGAACCACAGGAACTGCTGGACAATGGGTAAGAAAAAACTCAATCTTTTCAGAATGTAGAGCTCCCACCGAGAGCAAAACAGGAGGTGTACATAGAGAAATAACCCCATTGGATAAGGGACTCCCATCTAAACCATGCATGGTGATACACCTACTTAAGGTTAACTGAGGAATACCTAAGGCCTTGGCCCATGTTAAGTCCATAAAGTTTCCTGCAGCTCCACTGTCCACAAAAGCAGAGACCGAGGAACAGAGGCTGTCATAAGAAACTTTAGCAGGAACCAATAGTGAATTATTTGAGGAGATGAGCTGTAGACCAAAGTGAACCCCCTCACTATTCACTTGGTCAGGAAGTTTCCCGACTTGTTTGGGCAACTACGGGCAAAATGTCCCTTACCTCCGCAGTACAAACACAGACCAGAATTTTGCCTCCTGGTTCTTTCTTCCGGAGACAATTTGGAGAGACCAATCTGCATAGGCTCCTCCATGTCTATCGGAACGGAAGAAACACAGGGAAAAGAAACTACAGATGCCCCTTTCTCAGTCCTCCGCTCTCTGAGCCGACGATCTATTTTAATAGAGAGCTCCATGAGTTTATCAAGGTTCTCAGGAGCGGGATACTGAAGGAGGCTGTCTTTTATAGATTCAGATAAGCCGAGGCGAAACTGACTGCGCAGGGCAGGATCATTCCAGCCACAGTCGTTCGACCAACGGCGAAACTCCGTACAATAATTCTCTGCAGGATTCCTACCCTGTCTTAGAGCACGCAACTGACTTTCTGCGGATGCCTCTCTATCAGGGTCGTCATACAATAGCCCTAAAGATTTCAAAAAAGCGTCTACAGACGATAAGGCCGGATCGTCTGTCTTTAAACCAAAAGCCCAGGTCTGAGGATCCCCCTGAAGCAGAGAAATTATAATTCCAACCCGCTGAGCCTCCGTACCTGAGGAAACTGGTCTTAAACGAAAATACAGTTTACAAGACTCTTTAAAATTAAAAAACTGTTTTCTATCCCCAGAAAAACGGTCAGGCAGATGCATTTTTGGTTCAGGGATGACCCTCGGGGAAGTCCGTAACAGATCTTCCTGTGAGCTCACCCGGAGGGACAGATCCTGAACCATCTGGGTAAGTTCCTGAATCTGACTAACCAAAAACTGGCCAGGATTTGGCCCAACACCGGTGGGATTCATGAGGCCGACAAAATTCTCCCTACTGGATAAGTGAAAAAATTAACTCCTGTTGAAATTTTTTCTTTTGTCTGGCCGGTGATAATGTTACGATTCCTGTACTCCAGACTGGAGAAGATCTTATGGCAGAGATCTGAGTACAGGAATGAAATACAGGTTGTGGGAGCTGGAGAGCCTAGTAACCCCTGGCGCCCTAACTCCGTTGTCTCGCCCGTGTTATCAGAAATCCCCTGCGAGACTATGGTTGCTTGAGCCCATGGCAGCCGCGTTCGAAGGGCGGATTATGTCTGCCCAACCCCGATGCCCCCGCAGGTCTTAATGGGAGACAAGGGGAAGTCCGAGACAGGGAGATAACAAGGGGCCCTCTGACTAAGCAACCAAGCCAGGGGTTACAAGCTAACTTAACTAAATCAAAAGGTATGTGCGGACTAGCCGCCAGGGAAAAGGACAACCAAGGATCCACGGATCCGACACTCCTATCCGGCACCGCTGGACACCAGAGTGGATCTTGTGGAAGCGGAATCCTCCGCAAAGCACCAGAACTCAAAATAAACACAATAATAAATAGTAGCGGACAAGCCGCAACACACGGCTGCGCCGCGACTCACGAACACCACCAGATGTTAAAGGTGCTCGGTCAGACTCCAGGAACAGATGGTAACTTCCGAGTACTGGATCACTGAGAACAGGAACAAACGAACAGACCGGGACTGGGAACTCTCTCTGCAGCAAAATCAGGCAAACAGGAAGCTATCACCGGCGTCTGTGAGGAGTCCTGGGAGTGCTTTTAACAGAGAGTCTTCCAATCAGCTGTTTGGAGGCTGATTGGATTAAATGCCATGCAGCTGCATGGCCAGGGAAACAGATGAGTGATAATTACAACATGCCGTGCAGCTGCATGCTACACAGCCAGGAAACCAGTGATGATATAAACTTAGACCCAGCAACGGGGAACACGATCCGACAGTGGCGTCCCCGTTGCTAGGCGCCGGCCGCACTGACGAGCGGACCCTCGGCGCCTAACACCCCCTGGAGCAAAGAAATAATAATCCCGACCCGCTGAGATTCAGTACCCGAGGAAGTCGGTCTTAAACGAAAATAAAGTTTACAGGATTCTTTAAAATTAAAAAACTCTTTTCTATCACCAGAAAAACGGTCAGGCAAATGCATCTTTGGTTCAGGGACTACCCTTGGGGAAGCTCGCAAAAGATCTTCCTGCGACTTCACCCGAAGAGAAAGATCCTGAACCATCTGAGTAAGTTCTTGAATCTGGCTGACTAAGAGCTGACCAGGATTTGACCCTAAACCTGTTGGATTCATGAGGCCAATAAACTCTTACAAAACTGAATGAGAAAAAATGAAACCCCATTTAATTTTAAGTTTTGGTATGGCCGGTAATAATGTTATGATTCCAGCACTCTGGTCAGAGGAGATCTTATGGCAAGGACCGGAGCACTGGAACGGAATGCTGGGGAAGGGAGCAGGACAGGAAAATAGCCCCTGGCGCCCTAACTCTGTTGTCTCACCCGTGTTGTCAGAAATCCCCTGCGAGACTATGGTTTCTTGAGCCCTTGGCAGCCGCGTTTGAAGGGCGGATTATGTCTGCCCAACTTCGATGCCCCCCGGTCTTAATGAGAGACAAAGGGAAACCCGAGACAGGGTGATAACAAGAGGCCCTCTAACTAAACAACCAGGCCAGGGGCTAAGCAAACTCAAAAACTATAATATGTGCGGAGAAACCGCCAGGGAAAAGGACAACCAAAATATCCACTTGTCCACCGCCGAGTACCAGAGAGAACTTGTGGAAGTGGAACCCTCCGCAAATGCTCCAAACACAAAATATAAAAGGTAAAGCGGCTGAGCCGCAACACACGGCAGAGCCACAACTCACGAACACCACTGGATATAAAACGGTGTCAGTCAGGACTCCAGGGAACCAAACGACCTCTTGGGATGAGATGACAACTCCCGAATACCGGACTTCTGATGACTGGAATGACCGGATACAGCAGGACTGGAAACAGACTCTCAGCAAACAAAGGCAGCATGCAGGAAGCTATTACAGGCGTCTGTGAGAAGCCCTGGGAGTGTATTAAACAAGGAGTCCTCCAATCAGCTGCTAAAGGCTGATTAGAATAAATGCCGTGCAGCTGCCTTGCTGCACGGCCAGAGAGCAGGTGAATATCTTAATTTCCTAAAGCCTAGCAACGGGGAACGCGGCCTGCCAGTGGCGTCCCCGTTGCTAGGGTCCGTGCGGCTCAGCACGCCCGGCGTCTAGCGTTGCTAGGGAGCCGGCGGCTGTACGCGCACGGCGTCTCTAGTTGCTAGGCGCCGGGCCACGCAGACAAGCGGACCCTGGCGCCTAACACATGGTGGGATGACTCTCACGACTGGGTTGCAAACTTGGAGGGGTATTCTTTCAGGAGGTACAGGGTAAGCAAAAGAGGAGGAGGTGTATGTCTTTATGTTAAACCATCTCTTAAACCATACATAAAGGAGGTTATTTATGAGGTGACAGGCGATAATGTGGAGTCACTATGGGTTGAAATCTCAAGTGGGGGTATTGATGCAAAAAAATTAGTTATAGGCAAGTGCTACAGCCAGATATTAGCATACATGAGGAAGAACAACTCTTGCAGCAAATCGAAAGAGCTGCGGGATTGGGGAACATCCTAGTGATTGGGGATTTTAACTATCCTGATATTAATTGGAGTAACGATTCATGTGTTAAAGCTAGGGGCAACAGGTTCTTAAATAAGTTAAAAGATCACTACTTGTCTCAATTAGTCGAGGACCCAACTAGGGGTAAAACTACTCTAGATCTAGTAATTACTAATAATGTGGACATCATATCGGATACTAAAGTTGGGGAGACTTTGGGTAACAGTGATCACTATATGATCACATTCGACATCAGTTTCAGGAAACATAGCTATAAGGGTTCAACAAAAACATTTAACTTTAGGAAGACTAACTTCATTATGCTGAGATGTGCATTAAACGACATTGGGAAGTTTTGTTTCATGGTAAGAACACTTTGGAACTGTGGAATGCTTTAAAAGGGTTGCTAGATAGCAATATTCACAAATTTATTCCCATGGGCAGTAAGCGCACGAGAACCAAACTCAAACCGATGTGGCTTGACAAAAAGGTCAAGGCCAAAATCGATAAAAAGAAGCATGCTTTCAAAGCATTTAAATCTAATGGAAAAGAGGATTTATTCCAGTACTACAAGGAATGCAATAAAAGATGCAAAAATGCAATAAGAGCAGCTAAAATTGAAAACGAAAAGCAAATTGATATAGAGTAAAACCAATCCTAATTTTTTTTAAATACATAAACAGTAAAAGATTAAAAAAGGAGAACATAGGTCCATTAAAATATGAATTTGGAGTAATGTTAAATGATGAATCAAAAGCAGAAATACTGAACAAATTTTTTTCATCAGTGTTCACCAGAGAAGAACTGACGGTGGGAGTAGTGCATAGCGATAGTGATAGTAAGGATTCATGGTTAGATACTTGTTTAAGTAAAGAAGTAGTCAGAGAGAGATTATGCAAAATAAAGATTAATAAATAACCTGGCCCGGACAGACTTCATCCGAGGGTTCTTATGGAGCTTAGGTCACAACTAGCAAGACCACTATACTTGATTTTCAATAGTTCAATTAGATCTGGCATGGAACTGAAGGATTGGCAAATAGCAGAGGTAGTGCCATTATTTAAAAAGGATCCAAAAATCATCCGGGTAACTACAGGCCGGTTAGTTTGACATCTATAGTGGGGAAAATATTGGAAGGAATTCTAAGGGATAGCATACAGGAGTATCTGCAGACCACTAAGATTATTAGCATGAACCAGCATGGGTTTGTGAGGGACAGATCATGTCAAACTAACTTAGTTAACTTCTACGAGGAAGTGAAAAGCAGTAGATGTGGTCTACTTAGATTTTGCAAAAGCCTTTCAATACAGTGTCTCACAGGAGACTAATCATCAAATTAAAAAAGCTTGGCCTAGGAAAAACTGTTTGTACATGGATAAGTAACTGGCTGGACAACAGGGTACAACGAGTAGTGGTCAATGGGAAGTCCTCAAGCTGGACACCAGTAGTCAGCGGAATACCACAGGGGTTCATACTTGGGCCACTACTGTTCAACATATTTATCAATGACCTAGAAATAGGCCTGGAAAGCACAGTGTCAATCTTTGCAGGTGATACTAAACTGTGTAGGGTAATTAATTAAGAAATAGATGTGGAGTCTCTGCAGAATGACTTATATAAACTTGAAATCTGGGCGTCTAAATGGAGAATGAGGTTCAATATAGAAAAATGCAAGGTTATGCATTTCGGGACTAAAAACAAACTTGCATCCTACATATTAAACGGGGAAAGTCAAGGGGTAACAGTTTTGGAAAAGGATTTGGGGGTACTCATTGATAATAAACTTATTAACCGTATACAATGTCAAAGCGCAGTAAAGAAGGCAAGTAAGGTGTTAGTGTGCATAAAACGTGGAATTGAGACAAGGGACGAGGATGTAATTCTGCCACTGTACAAATCATTGGTACATCCGCACCTGGAATATTGTATTCAGTTTTGGGCACCACTGTATAAAAAAGATATTGGTGAACTCGAAAGTGTTCAAAGGCGAGCTACTAAATTGATTAAAGGGCTAGAGGGACTGGATTACAAGGAAATGCTTACTAGGTTGAACATGTATACACTGGAAAAGAGGCATCTAAGAGGAGACATTATTAATGTCTTCAAATATATAAAGGCGCACTACAAAGTTATCAGAGGAATTATTTATTAAAAGAACTCTGTTTAGGACACGTGGGCATTCGCTGAGGCTGGAGGAGAGAAAATTCCGCACACAATGGAGGAAAGGGTTCTTCACTGTTAGGGCAATAAGGATTAGGAATTCCTTACCAGGGAAGGTGGTAATGGTGGACTCTGTAAATGCATTTAAAAGGGGATTGGATGAATTTCTGATTGAAAAGGATATCCAAGGTTACAACATTTAAAATATTGACGTTGTTAATCCGGGTGTAACATGATTTGTAGTTATTAACTAGTCCTAAAACATTCTTCAGCAGGTACAGTAAAATAAACTCAACTTAATACAAAATACAGGTTGAACGTGATGGGCATTTTGCCTCTTTTCAACCTCAATTACTATGTCACTACTGTATGTCAGTACAATTTTTGGCAAACTGGTGCCAGTAATGGAGTTCCAACATAGGCAGTGTTGGCAAATGATTGGCGAACTGCAATATGTATTCCCATACAACAAACAACACATGAAATAAACAAGGCAAAATAAGTTATGTCTTACCTACACTTGCCACCTTGAGAACTTGCTTCATTGCTTCAGCTGTATTTGCATTCTAAGTTCCATTGAGGCTTGTTTAAATGGAAGCCTGGACGCTTATGGACCTCTCTGTATAAGAAATATGTAATAAATATCTCTCGAAAAGCTAAATAATGGGGGAAGTCCATGCTATAAAATTCTTACCCTATCCCCATCATCACCCCATAAGCATTCCTTTCTCTCTCTCCACCCCACCCATCCATAGCAGTTTCTTTGTCCTCTTAGTCCCCCTCTCTCCAAATATCTGCCCCCATTGGGCTCATGTTGCTGTTCTGTGCTACATACATCATCCTTGCAGTTACTCAGATCCTCAGGTAGGAACACACTTCCTGTCTTCAGATCTAATTCTGGCCATTCATTAGTACGACTCAAATTAGATGCGAGTTGTACTAATGATCCTCCCCGCCAGCCTCTGGGCATGCAATAGATTGTACGGTGCTTTTGCACCATACAATCAATCATACCTCCGCAATTGCCAGACGGAATCGGCTGATCATATGTGCAGCATATGACTGAGCACTGGAGGAGTGGCTTCTGGGCATTGACGTTCTATAATAAGTGCAATGTGTGCAGTGCACATGGACCCCTGGGTCCAGGCGGGTTCCCACCGCACACACTGCACCCATATTTGAATATTTACCTTTCCGGAGTCCAGTGTCGGACACTGCAAATGTGGTGAAAATCACTGCTAAAATGGCTGCTGCACATGCGCAGTAGGTAAATTGGTCTCTGGAACATGGTGGGCCATGTTTCCGGAGACCTACGCATGCACAGTAGGCTCCTGCGCATGCACAGTAGAGTAGGGAGGCCCACTCACTGGTGCACACCGCCCCCTCCTCTGTTAAATTGCCCCTGTTTCTGGGGCTGTTTCTTGACATCTCATTGGAGAGGCAGCAACGATCAGAGGTGATGACCTGTGTCCTGCGCAGGATTTCAGGTGCTGCACTGCACTTCATCCAGCATTCTCTGCAGTTACAGTACTACACAGTGGCTTCTGGGGCTGTTTCTTGACATTTCCTTGGATTGGTCAGACAACGATCTGAGGCGAAGGCCCTTTCAAACTGTGCCACCTCTGGACTGTATGTAGCCGATGTACAGTATGTGTATATATGAGTGCAGGGGCGTATTAAATAGAGATAAGCGGGTTCGGTTTTCAGAGAACCGAACCCTACCGGACTTTGCCTGCCGAGTCCAGATCCGAGCCCGGATGGGTTTTCCCGCCTGACTCGGAAATCCGAACGCGGCAAAACGTCATCATCCCGCTAAATAAAACAGGAAATATTCCCGCACCAGTAAGGATTTTTTATTGAAAAAATGAATGTTCTCTTTCCCTTTCCACAATTTTATAATGTAATATGCACACCTTATTATTGTTCGGGAGTGGTACCCTTGGCCTGGGAGACTATAACAAAAACATACAGAGAAAGAAGCCATTTTATGGGTGCACTGAGATCGTAATAATAACAATCTAATATATAACTTTTATTATAATCATTTAAAATTTTTCAGCCATATAAAATATTAAAAATTATAGGTGAAGAAAGATTTAGAAATAGTAAAATTAAAATAATAATTTTCCAAAGAGACTGCTGCTGCTATATTGAAGATTTCTCTTCTAATAAAGGCTTAGTAGCCCCCACCGCTGTTAGAAAGCTCTGACGAAGCAGCCTCTGTGAAACGTGCGTTGGCGTTTTTCAGAGACTGCTGCACGCTATAATCTAACCGCTGCTATTATAATAGAAATTGAGTGTCATGTACTTGTATGCTCCTGTATAATTGACTGATTCATGCACGACTGAGTGGGGGCCAGGGCAGTGAGAGCGCCCGGCCAGTACTTTATCTGCACTCAGCGGCGGAATCAGGAACGGGTGCAGGGACACGCAGACGGAGCTAACTAGCCAGCCGCACGTAGCGGGTATCCGAAGCCGCTGCACTCGGCTCGGATCACATACAGTCACCGCATAAGCACGGACCTGGCAGCTTGCATATGTTATTAACACACATGCTGCACTTTGTGATATATGCTATTGTCTGATAGCTCATAACATATAGAGCATAGTGAAATTGGTCAAGCACCCATGCTTAATAGAATGGGATAAAGGATACTATTAGAACCTTTGATTAATACAGTATATACACACGCTGATATCTTTATATACTGCTGCTATTCACAGTGAAACGATATATGTGGTTGGCATAATATATGGTGCGGTGTCACTAGCGGTCCTGCAGGACACCGGCACAGTTATTGACCATATAAACAAATCATATAGATTTCATGTGGAACACAGAAATGTGGATTAAAGGTTAGCAGCAGTTTAATTAGAAGATATACGAGACAGGTGTATATCTATCTCACGCAATGTGAAAGCAAGAGCAGTACATAAGACACATATTTCTGTACAAAACAAAGCTTTATTGAAACAAGGAAAAAGGGTTACATGTTATGGTGCAATAATTTACACTTTGTTAAAATAATGGGGGTAATTCCAAGTTGATCGCAGCAGGAATTTAGGGGCAGATGTATTAACCTGGAGAAGGCATAAGGAAGTGATAAACCAGTGATATGTGCAGGGTGATAAAGGCACCAGCCAATCAGATCCTAACTGTTAATTTACATATTGGATCTGATTGGCTGGTGTGTTTATCACCTTGCACATATCACTGGTTTATCACTTCCTTATGCCTTCTCCAGCTTAATACATCTGCCCCTTAGTTAGCAATTGGGCAAAACCATGAGCACTGCAGGGGAGGCAGATATAACATGTGCAGAGAGAGTTAGATTTGGGTGGGTTATTTTGTTTCTGTGCAGGGTAAATACTGGCTGCTTTATTTTTACACTGCAATTTAGATTGCAGATTGAACACACCCCACCCAAATCTAACTCTCTCTGCACATGTTAAATCTGCCTCCCCTGCAGTGCACATGGTTTTGCCCAATTGCTAACTAAATTCCTGCTGCGATCAACTTGGAATTACCCCCAATAAGTGAGAGTCACTGATGTATGCTGAACAGTAACATTGTAAGTCAGCAGGATCTCACAAATAGAGCTTTCTAATAGCAGTGGGGGCTACTAAGCCTTTATTAGAAGAGAAATATTCAATATAGCAGCAGCAGTCTCTTTGGAAAATTATTATTTTAATTTCACTATCTATAAATCTTTCTTCACCTATAATTTTTAATTTTTCATATGGCTGAAAAATTTTAAATGATTATAATAAAAGTTATATATTAGATTGTTATTATTAGGATCTCAGTGCACCCATAAAATGGCTTCTTTCTCTGTATGTTTTTGTCATCATCCCACTGTCGGATTCTTGCGAGATTTGGATTCCATATAAGGAGCTGAGTGTCGCGGCCATTTTCACTACAGTCTCGGAGAGCGTATAGAGAGGACTTGTCAGTGTTCAGTGTCTGTGTGTTGGGGCGGAAAGTGGGGTGGCAAGAGTTGTGCTGCTCAGTCCAGTCCAGTGTAGTCACTCAGTGTATTGTGTTGCATCAGTCCAGGTGGTCACAGTGTTGGTGTTCTCTGCTGCCATATATCCAGTGTAGCTGTATAAAGTGGTGCTGTGTTGTGCAGACCAGTGGTAGTGTCCTGTGTCATCAGTAATTCCAGTGACGATATACGCTGCAGCTATATGTCCACTGCTGCAGTATAACAATTATAACAACCTGTTGGGCTGCATCAGACCAGTGGTAGTGTCCTGTGTCATCAGTAATTCCAGTGACGATATACGCTGCTGCTATATGTCCACTGCTGCAGTATAACAATTATAACAACCTGTTGGGCTGCATCAGTCCAGTGGTAGTGTCCTGTGTCATCAGTAATTCCAGTGATGATATACGCTGCTGCTATATGTCCACTGCTGCAGTATAACAATTATAACAACCTGTTGGGCTGCATCAGAGCAGTGGTAGTGTCCTGTGTCATCAGTAATTCCATCGACGATATACGCTGCAGCTATATGTCCACTGCTGCAGTATAACAATTATAACAACCTGTTGGGCTGCATCAGACCAGTGGTAGTGTCCTGTGTCATCAGTAATTCCAGTGACGCTATACGCTGCTGCTATATGTCCACTGTTGCAGTATAACAATTATAACAACCTGTTGGGCTGCATCAGACCAGTGGTAGTGTCCTGTGTCATCAGTTGTTCCAGTGACGATATATACGCTGCTGCTATATGTCCACTGCTGCAGTATAGCAATTATAACAACCTGTTGGGCTGCATCAGACCAGTGGTAGTGTCCTTTGTTATCAGTAATTCCACTGACGATATACGCTGCTGCTATATGTCCACTGCTGCAGTATAACAATTATAACAACCTGTTGGGCTGCATCAGAGCAGTGGTAGTGTACTGTGTCATCAGTAATTCCAATGATGATTTATGCTGCTGCTACATGTCCACTGCTGCAGTATAACAATTATAACAACCTGTTGGGCTGCATCAGTCCAGTGGTAGTGTCCTGTGTCATCAGTAATTCCAGTGATGATATACGCTGCTGCTATATGTCCACTGCTGCAGTATAACAATTATAACAACCTGTTGGGCTGCATCAGAGCAGTCGTAGTGTCCTGTGTCATCAGTAATTCCAGTGACGATATACGCTGCTTCTATATGTCCACTGCTGCAGTATAACAATTATAACAACCTGTTGGGCTGCATCAGACCAGTGGTAGTGTCCTGTGTCATCAGTAATTCCATTGACGACATACGCTTCTGCTATATGTTCACTGCTGCAGTATAACAATTATAAAAACCTGTTAGGCTGCATCAGAGCAGTGGTAGTGTCCTTTGTTATCAGTAATTCCAGTGACGATATACGCTGCTGCTATATGTCCACTGCTGCAGTATAGCAATTATAACAACCTGTTGGGCTGCATCAGACCAGTGGTAGTGTCCTTTGTCATCAGTATTTCCATTGATGATATACGCTGCTGCTATAAGTCCACTGCTGCAGTATAACAATTATAACAACCTGTTGGGCAGCATCAGAGCAGTCGTAGTGTCCTGTGTCATCAGTTGTTCCAGTGACGATATATACGCTGCTGCTATATGTCCACTGCTGCAGTATAGCAATTATAACAACCTGTTGGGCTGCATCAGACCAGTGGTAGTGTCCTTTGTTATCAGTAATTCCAGTGACGATATACGCTGCTGCTATATGTCCACTGCTGCAGTATAACAATTATAACAACCTGTTGGGCTGCATCAGAGCAGTGGTAGTGTACTGTGTCATCAGTAATTCCAATGATGATTTATGCTGCTGCTACATGTCCACTGCTGCAGTATAACAATAATAACAACCTGTTGGGCTGCATCAGTCCAGTGGTAGTGTCCTGTGTCATCAGTAATTCCAGTGACGATATGCGCTGCTGCTATATGTCAACTGCTGCAGTATAACAATTATAACAACCTGTTGGGCTGCATCAGACCAGTGGTAGTGTCCTGTGTCATCAGTAATTCCAGTGACGATATACGCTGCTGCTATATGTCCACTGCTGCAGTATAGCAATTATAACAACCTGTTGGGCTGCATCAGACCAGTGGTAGTGTCCTTTGTCATCAGTAATTCTAGTGACGATATACACTGCTGCTATATGTCCACTGCTGCAGCATAACAATTATAACAACCTGTTGGGCTGCATCAGACCAGTGGTAGTGTCCTGTGTCATCAGTAATTCCATAGACGATTTACGCTGCTGCTATATGTCCACTGCTGCAGTATAACAATTATAACAACCTGTTGGGCAGCATTAGTCCAGTGGTTGTGTCCTTTGTCATCAGTAATTCCAGTACGATATTTGCTGCTGCTATATGTCCGCTGCTGCAGTAAAACAATTATAACAACCTGTTGGGCGGCATCAGACCAGTGGTAGTGTCCTGTGTCATCAGTATTTCCATTGATGATATACGCTGCTGCTATATGTCCACTGCTGCAGTATAACAATTATAACAACCTGTTGGGCTGCATCAGAGCAGTCGTAGTGTCCTGGGTCATCAGTAATACCAGTGACGATATATGCTGCTGCTATATGTCCACTGCTGCAGTATAGCAATTATAACAACCTGTTGGGCTGCATCAGACCAGTGGTAGTGTACTTTGTTATCAGTAATTCCAGTAACGATATACGCTGCTGCTATATGTCCACTGCTGCAGTATAACAATTATAACAACCTGTTGGGCTGCATCAGAGCAGTGGTAGTGTCCTGTGTCATCAGTAATTCCAATGATGATTTATGCTGCTGCTATATGTCCACTGCTGCAGTATAACAATTATAACAACCTGTTGGGCTGCATCAGTCCAGTGGTAGTGTCCTGTGTCATCAGTAATTCCAGTGACGATATACGCTGCTGTTATATGTCAACTGCTGCAGTATAAGAATTATAACAACCTGTTGGGCTGCATCAGTCCAGTGGTAGTGTCCTGTGTCATCAGTAATTCCAGTGACGATATGCGCTGCTGCTATATGTCAACTGCTGCAGTACAACAATTATAACAACCTGTTGGGCTGCATCAGACCAGTGGTAGTGTCCTTTGTTATCAGTAATTCCAGTGACGATATACGCTGCTGCTATATGTACACTGCGGCAGTATAACAATTATAACAACCTGTTGGGCTGCATCAGAGCAGTGGTAGTGTCCTTTGTCATCAGTAATTCCATTGACGATATACGTTGCTGCTATATGTCCACTGCTGCAGTATAACAATTATAAAAACCTGTTGGGCTGCATCAGTCCAGTGGTAGTGTCCTGTGTCATCAGTAATTCCAGTGACGATATACGCTGCTGCTATATGTCAACAGTTGCAGTATAACAATTATAACAACCTGTTGGGCTGCATCAGACCAGTGGTAGTGTCCTGTGTCATCAGTAGTTCCAGTGACGATATACGCTGCTGCTATATGTCCACTGCTGCAGTATAGCAATTATAACAACCTGTTGGGTTGCATCAGACCAGTGATAGTGTCCTTTTTCATCAGTAATTCTAGTGACGATATACACTGTTGCTATATGTCCACTGCTGCAGCATAACAATTATAACAACCTGTTGGGCTGCTTCAGACCAGTGGTAGTGTCCTGTGTCATCAGTAATTCCATAGACGATTTACGCTGCTGCTATATGTCCACTGCTGCAGTATAACAATTATAACAACCTGTTGGGCAGCATTAGTCCAGTGGTTGTGTCCTTTGTCATCAGTAATTCCAGTACGATATTTGCTGCTGCTATATGTCTGCTGCTGCAGTAAAACAATTATAACAACCTGTTGGGCTGCATCAGACCAGTGGTAGTGTCCTTTGTCATCAGTATTTCCATTGATGATATACGCTGCTGCTATATGTCCACTGCTGCAGTATAACAATTATAACAACCTGTTGGGCTGCATCAGAGCAGTCGTAGTGTCCTTGGTCATCAGTAATACCAGTGACGATATATGCTGCTGCTATATGTCCACTGCTGCAGTATAGCAATTATAACAACCTGTTGGGCTGCATCAGACCAGTGGTAGTGTCCTTTGTTATCAGTAATTCCAGTAACGATATACGCTGCTGCTATATGTCCACTGCTGCAGTATAACAATTATAACAACCTGTTGGGCTGCATCAGACCAGTGTTAGTGTCCTGTGTCATCAGTAATTCCAATGATGATTTATGCTGCTGCTATATGTCCACTGCTGCAGTATAACAATTATAACAACCTGTTGGGCTGCATCAGTCCAGTGGTAGTGTCATGTGTCATCAGTAATTCCAGTGACGATATACGCTGCTGCTATATGTCAACTGCTGCAGTATGAGAATTATAACAACCTGTTGGGCTGCATCAGACCAGTGGTAGTGTCCTGTGTCATCAGTAATTCCAGTAACGATATTTGCTGCTGCTATATGTACACTTCTGCAGTATAACAATAATAACAACCTGTTGGGCTGCATCAGTCCAGTGGTAGTGTCCTGTGTCATCAGTAATTCCAGTGACGATATACGCTGCTGCTATATGTCAACCGTTGCAGTATAACAATTATAACAACCTGTTGGACTGCATCAGACCAGTGGTAGTGTCCTGTGTCATCAGTAGTTCCAGTGACGATATACGCTGCTGCTATATGTCCACTGCTGCAGTATAGCAATTATAACAACCTGTTGGGTTGCATCAGACCAGTGATAGTGTCCTTTTTCATCAGTAATTCTAGTGACGATATACACTGTTGCTATATGTCCACTGCTGCAGCATAACAATTATAACAACCTGTTGGGCTGCATCAGACCAGTGGTAGTGTCCTGTGTCATCAGTAATTCCATAGACGATTTACGCTGCTGCTATATGTCCACTGCTGCAGTATAACAATTATAACAACCTGTTGGGCAGCATTAGTCCAGTGGTTGTGTCCTTTGTCATCAGTAATTCCAGTACGATATTTGCTGCTGCTATATGTCTGCTGCTGCAGTAAAACAGTTATAACAACCTGTTGGGCTGCATCAGACCAGTGGTAGTGTCCTTTGTCATCAGTATTTCCATTGATGATATACGCTGCTGCTATATGTCCACTGCTGCAGTATAACAATTATAACAACCTGTTGGGCTGCATCAGAGCAGTCGTAGTGTCCTTGGTCATCAGTAATACCAGTGACGATATATGCTGCTGCTATATGTCCACTGCTGCAGTATAGCAATTATAACAACCTGTTGGGCTGCATCAGACCAGTGGTAGTGTCCTTTGTTATCAGTAATTCCAGTAACGATATACGCTGCTGCTATATGTCCACTGCTGCAGTATAACAATTATAACAACCTGTTGGGCTGCATCAGAGCAGTGGTAGTGTCCTGTGTCATCAGTAATTCCAATGATGATTTATGCTGCTGCTATATGTCCACTGCTGCAGTATAACAATTATAACAACCTGTTGGGCTGCATCAGTCCAGTGGTAGTGTCATGTGTCATCAGTAATTCCAGTGACGATATACGCTGCTGGTATATGTCAACTGCTGCAGTATGAGAATTATAACAACCTGTTGGGCTGCATCAGACCAGTGGTAGTGTCCTGTGTCATCAGTAATTCCAGTAACGATATTTGCTGCTGCTATATGTCCACTTCTGCAGTATAACAATTATACCAACCTGTTGGGCTGCATCAGATCAGAGGTAGTGTCCTTTGTCATCAGTAATTCAATTGACGATATATGCTGCTGCTATATGTCCACTGCTGCAGTATAACAATTATAACAACCTGTTGGGCTGCATCAGAGCAGTGGTAGTGTGCTGTGTCATCAGTATTTCCATAGACGATTTACGCTGCTGCTATATGTCCACTGCTGCAGTATAAAAATTATAACAACCTGTTGGGCAGCATTAGTTCAGTGGTTGTGTCCTTTGTCATCAGTAATTCCAGTACGATATTTGCTGCTGCTGTATGTCCACTGCTGCAGTATAACAATTATAACAACCTGTTGGGCTGCATCAGACCAGTGGTAGTGTCCTTTGTCATCAGTATTTCCATTGATGATATACGCTGCTGCTATATGTCCACTGCTGCAGTATAGCAATTATAACAACCTGTTGGGCTGCATAAGACCAGTGGTAGTGTCCTGTGTTATCAGTAATTCCAGTGACGATATACGCTGCTGCTACATGTCCACTGCTGCAGTATAACAATTATAACAACCTGTTGGGCTGCATCAGAGCAGTGGTAGTGTGCTGTGTCATCAGTATTTCCATAGACGATTTACGCTGCTGCTATATGTCCACTGCTGCAGTATAAAAATTATAACAACCTGTTGGGCAGCATTAGTTCAGTGGTTGTGTCCTTTGTCATCAGTAATTCCAGTACGATATTTGCTGCTGCTGTATGTCCACTGCTGCAGTATAACAATTATAACAACCTGTTGGGCTGCATCAGTCCAGTGGTAGTGTCCTGTGTCATCAGTAATTCCAGTGACGATATACGCTGCTGCTATATGTCAACTGCTGCAGTATAACAATTATAACAACCTGTTGGGCTGCATCAGAGCAGTCGTAGTGTCCTGTGTCATCAGTAATTCCAGTGACGATATGCGCTGCTGCTATATGTCAACTGCTGCAGTATAACAATTATAACAACCTGTTGGGCTGCATCAGACCAGTGGAAGTATCCTTTGTTATCAGTAATTCCAGTGACGATATACGCTGCTGCTGTATGTCCACTGCTGCAGTATAACAATTATAACAACCTGTTGGGCTGCATCAGAGCAGTGATAGTGTCCTTTGTCATCAGTAATTCCATTGATGATATACGCTGCTGCTATATTTCCACTGCTGCAGTATAACAATTATAAAACCTGTTGGGCTGCATCAGTCCAGTGGTAGTGTCCTGTGTCATCAGTAATTCCAGTGACGATATAAGCTGCTGCTATATTTCAACTGTTGCAGTATAACAATTATAACAACCTTTTGGGCTGCATCAGACCAGTGGTAGTGTCCTGTGTCATCAGTAATTCCAGTGACGATATACGCTGCAGCTATATGTCCACTGCTGCAGTATAGCAATTATAACAACCTGTTGGGCTGCATCAGAGCAGTCGTAGTGTCCTGGGTCATCAGTAATACCAGTGACGATATACGCTGCTGCTATATATCCACTGCTACAGTATAGCAATTATAACAACCTGTTGGGCTGCATCAGACCAGTGGTAGTGTCCTTTGTTATCAGTAATTCCAGTAACGATATACGCTGCTGCTATATGTCAACTGCTGCAGTATAACAATTATAACAACCTGTTGGGCTGCATCAGAGCAGTAGTAGTGTCCTGTGTCATCAGTATTTCCAATGATGATTTATGCTGCTGCTATATGTCCACTGCTGCAGTATAACAATTATAATAACCTGTTGGGCTGCATCAGTCCAGTGGTAGTGTCCTGTGTCATCAGTAATTCCAGTGACGATATACGCTGCTGCTATATGTCAACTGCTGCAGTATAGCAATTATAACAACCTGTTGGGCTGCATCAGACCAGTGGTAGTGTCCTTTGTTATCAGTAATTCCAGTGACGATATACGCTGCTGCTATATGTCCACTGCTGCAGTATAACAATTATAACAACCTGTTGGGCTGCATCAGAGCAGTGGTAGTGTCCTGTGTCATCAGTAATTCCAATGATGATTTATGCTGCTGCTATATGTCCACTGCTGCAGTATAACAATTATAACAACCTGTTGGGCTGCATCAGACCAGTGGTAGTGTCCTGTGTCATCAGTAATTCCATTGACGATTTACGCTGCTGCTATATGTCCACTGCTGCAGTATAATAATTATAAGAACCTGTTGGGCAGCATTAGTCCAGTGGTAGTGTCCTGTGTCATCAGTAATTCCAGTACGATATTTGCTGCTGCTATATGTCAACTGCTGCAGTATAACAATTATACCAACCTGTTGGGCTGCATCAGACCAGTGGTAGTGTCCTTTGTCATCAGTAATTCCATCGACGATATACGCTGCTGCTATATGTCCACTGCTGCAGTATAACAATAATAACAACCTGTTGGGCTGCATCAGAGCAGTGGTAGTGTCCTGTGTCATCAGTAATTCCATAGACGATTTACGCTGCTGCTATATGTCTACTGCTGCAGTATAACAATTATAACAACTTGTTGGGCTGCATCAGACCAGTGGTAGTGTCCTGTGTCATCAGTAATTCCAGTGACGATATACGCTGCTGCTATATGTCAACTGTTGCAGTATAACAATTATAACAACCTGTTGGGCTGCATCAGACCAGTGATAGTGTTCTATGTCATCAGTAATTCCAGTGATGATATACGCTGCTGCTATATGTCCACTGCTGCAGTATAACAATTATAACAACCTGTTGGGCTGCATCAGACCAGTGGTAGTGTCCTGTGTCATCAGTAATTCCAGTGACGATATACGCTGCTGCTATATGTCCACTGCTGCAGTATAGCAATTATAACAACCTGTTGGGCTGCATCAGAGCAGTCGTAGTGTCCTGGGTCATCAGTAATACCAGTGACGATATATGCTGCTGCTATATGTCCACTGCTACAGTATAGCAATTATAACAACCTGTTGGGCTGCATCAGACCAGTGGTAGTGTCCTTTGTTATCAGTAATTCCAGTAACGATATACGCTGCTGCTATATGTCCACTGCTGCAGTATAACAATTATAACAACCTGTTGGGCTGCATCAGAGCAGTGGTAGTGTCCTGTGTCATCAGTAATTCCAATGATGATTTATGCTGCTGCTATATGTCCACTGCTGCAGTATAACAATTATAACAACCTGTTGGGCTGCATCAGACCAGTGGTAGTGTCCTGTGTCATCAGTAATTCCATTGACGATTTACGCTGCTGCTATATGTCCACTGCTGCAGTATAATAATTATAACAACCTGTTGGGCAGCATCAGGCCAGTGGTAGTGTCCTGTGTCATCAGTAATTCCAGTACGATATTTGCTGCTGCTATATGTCCACTTCTGCAGTATAACAATTATACCAACCTGTTGGGCTGCATCAGACCAGTGGTAGTGTCCTTTGTCATCAGTAATTCCATCGACGATATACGCTGCTGCTATATGTCCACTGCTGCAGTATAACAATAATAACAACCTGTTGGGCTGCATCAGAGCAGTGGTAGTGTCCTGTGTCATCAGTAATTCCAGTGACGATATACGCTGCTGCTATATGTCAACTGTTGCAGTATAACAATTATAATAACCTGTTGGGCTTCATCAGACCAGTGATAGTGTCCCGTGTCATCAGTAATTCCAGTGACGATATATGCTGCTGCTATATGTCCACTGCTGCAGTATAGCAATTATAACAACCTGTTGGGCTGCATCAGACCAGTGGTAGTGTCCTTTGTTATCAGTAATTCCAGTGACGATATACGCTGCTGCTATATGTCCACTGCTGCAGTATAACAATTATAACAACCTGTTGGGCTGCATCAGAGCAGTGGTAGTGTCCTGTGTCATCAGTAATTCCATTGACGATTTACGCTGCTGCTATATGTCCACTTCTGCAGTATAACAATTATACCAACCTGTTGGGCTGCATCAGATCAGAGGTAGTGTCCTTTGTCATCAGTAATTCCATTGACGATATACGCTGCTTCTATATGTCCACTGCTGCAGTATAACAATTATAACAACCTGTTGGGCTGCATCAGACCAGTGATAGTGTCCTGTGTCATCAGTAATTCCAGTGACGATATATGCTGCTGCTATATGTCCACTGCTGCAGTATAACAATTATAACAACCTGTTGGGCTGCATCAGACCAGTGATAGTGTTCTATGTCATCAGTAATTCCAGTGATGATATACGCTGCTGCTATATGTCCACTGCTGCAGTATAACAATTATAACAACCTGTTGGGCTGCATCAGAGCAGTAGTAGTGTCCTGTGTCATCAGTAATTCCAGTGACGATATACGCTGCTGCTATATGTCCACTGCTGCAGTATAACAATTATAACAACCTGTTGGGCTACATCAGACCAGTGGTAGTGTCCTGTGTCATCAGTAATTCCAGTGACGATATATACGCTGCTTCTATATGTCCACTGCTGTAGTATAGCAATTATAACAACCTGTTGGGCAGCATTAGTTCAGTGGTTGTGTCCTTTGTCATCAGTAATTCCAGTACGATATTTGCTGCTGCTGTATGTCCACTGCTGCAGTATAACAATTATAACAACCTGTTGGGCTGCATCAGAGCAGTGGTAGTGTCCTGTGTCATCAGTAATTCCAATGATGATTTATGCTGCTGCTATATGTCCACTGCTGCAGTATAACAATTATAACAACCTGTTGGGCTGCATCAGTCCAGTGGTAGTGTCCTGTGTCATCAGTAATTCCAGTGACGATATACGCTGCTGCTATATGTCAACTGCTGCAGTATAAGAATTATAACAACCTGTTGGGCTGCATCAGACCAGTGGTAGTGTCCTGTGTCATCAGTAATTCCAGTAACGATATTTGCTGCTGCTATATGTCCACTTCTGCAGTATAACAATTATACCAACCTGTTGGGCTGCATCAGATCAGAGGTAGTGTCCTTTGTCATCAGTAATTCAATTGACGATATATGCTGCTGCTATATGTCCACTGCTGCAGTATAACAATTATAACAACCTGTTGGGCTGCATCAGAGCAGTGGTAGTGTGCTGTGTCATCAGTATTTCCATAGACGATTTACGCTGCTGCTATATGTCCACTGCTGCAGTATAACAATTATAACAACCTGTTGGGCTGCATCAGAGCAGTCGTAGTGTCCTGTGTCATCAGTAATTCCAATGATGATTTATGCTGCTGCTACATGTCCACTGCTGCAGTATAACAATTATAACAACCTGTTGGGCAGCATTAGTTCAGTGGTTGTGTCCTTTGTCATCAGTAATTCCAGTACGATATTTGCTGCTGCTGTATGTCCACTGCTGCAGTATAACAATTATAACAACCTGTTGGGCTGCATCAGACCAGTGGTAGTGTCCTTTGTCATCAGTATTTCCATTGATGATATACGCTGCTGCTATATGTCCACTGCTTCAGTATAACAATTATAACAACCTGTTGGGCTGCATCAGAGCAGTCGTAGTGTCCTGTGTCATCAGTAATTCCAATGATGATTTATGCTGCTGCTACATGTCCACTGCTGCAGTATAACAATTATAACAACCTGTTGGGCTGCATCAGAGCAGTGGTAGTGTGCTGTGTCATCAGTATTTCCATAGACGATTTACGCTGCTGCTATATGTCCACTGCTGCAGTATAAAAATTATAACAACCTGTTGGGCAGCATTAGTTCAGTGGTTGTGTCCTTTGTCATCAGTAATTCCAGTACGATATTTGCTGCTGCTGTATGTCCACTGCTGCAGTATAACAATTATAACAACCTGTTGGGCTGCATCAGACCAGTGTTAGTGTCCTGTGTCATCAGTAATTCCAGTGATGATATACGCTGCTGCTATATGTCCACTGCTGCAGTATAACAATTATAACAACCTGTTGGGCTGCATCAGACCAGTGGTAGTGTCCTGTGTCATCAGTAATTCCAGTGACGATATACGCTGCTGCTATATGTCAACTGCTGCAGTATAAAAATTATAACAACCTGTTGGGCTGCATCAGAGCAGTCGTAGTGTCCTGTGTCATCAGTAATTCCAGTGACGATATGCGCTGCTGCTATATGTCAACTGCTGCAGTATAACAATTATAACAACCTGTTGGGCTGCATCAGACCAGTGGTAGTGTCCTGTGTCATCAGTATTTCCATAGACGATTTACGCTGCTGCTATATGTCCACTGCTGCAGTATAAAAATTATAACAACCTGTTGGGCAGCATTAGTTCAGTGGTTGTGTCCTTTGTCATCAGTAATTCCAGTACGATATTTGCTGCTGCTGTATGTCCACTGCTGCAGTATAACAATTATAACAACCTGTTGGGCTGCATCAGACCAGTGGTAGTGTCCTTTGTCATCAGTATTTCCATTGATGATATACGCTGCTGCTATATGTCCACTGCTTCAGTATAACAATTATAACAACCTGTTGGGCTGCATCAGAGCAGTTGTAGTGTCCTGTGTCATCAGTAATTCCAATGATGATTTATGCTGCTGCTACATGTCCACTGCTGCAGTATAACAATTATAACAACCTGTTGGGTTGCATCAGAGCAGTGGTAGTGTGCTGTGTCATCAGTATTTCCATAGACGATTTACGCTGCTGCTATATGTCCACTGCTGCAGTATAAAAATTATAACAACCTGTTGGGCAGCATTAGTTCAGTGGTTGTGTCCTTTGTCATCAGTAATTCCAGTACGATATTTGCTGCTGCTGTATGTCCACTGCTGCAGTATAACAATTATAACAACCTGTTGGGCTGCATCAGTCCAGTGGTAGTGTCCTTTTTTATCAGTAATTCCAGTGACGATATACGCTGCTGCTGTATGTCCACTGCTGCAGTATAACAATTATAACAACCTGTTGGGCTGCATCAGACCAGTGATAGTGTCCCGTGTCATCAGTAATTCCAGTGACGATATACGCTGCTGCTATATGTCAACTGCTGCAGTATAACAATTATAACAACCTGTTGGGCTGCATCAGATCAGTCGTAGTGTCCTGTGTCATCAGTAATTCCAGTGACGATATGCGCTGCTGCTATATGTCAACTGCTGCAGTATAACAATTATAACAACCTGTTGGGCTGCATCAGACCAGTGGTAGTGTCCTTTTTTATCAGTAATTCCAGTGACGATATACGCTGCTGCTGTATGTCCACTGCTGCAGTATAACAATTATAACAACCTGTTGGGCTGCATCAGAGCAGTGGTAGTGTCCTTTGTCATCAGTAATTCCATTGATGATATACGCTGCTGCTATATTTCCACTGCTGCAGTATAACAATTTTAAAACCAGTTGGGCTGCATCAGTCCAGTGGTAGTGTCCTGTGTCATCAGTAATTCCAGTGACGATATACGCTGCTGCTATATGTCAACTGTTGCAGTATAACAATTATAACAACCTGTTGGGCTGCATCAGACCAGTGGTAGTGTCCTGTGTCATCAGTAATTCCAGTGACGATATACGCTGCTGCTATATGTCCACTGCTGCAGTATAGCAATTATAACAACCTGTTGGGCTGCATCAGAGCAGTCGTAGTGTCCTGGGTCATCAGTAATACCAGTGACGATATATGCTGCTGCTATATGTCCACTGCTACAGTATAGCAATTATAACAACCTGTTGGGCTGCATCAGACCAGTGGTAGTGTCCTTTGTTATCAGTAATTCCAGTAACGATATACGCTGCTGCTATATGTCCACTGCTGCAGTATAACAATTATAACAACCTGTTGGGCTGCATCAGAGCAGTGGTAGTGTCCTGTGTCATCAGTAATTCCAATGATGATTTATGCTGCTGCTATATGTCCACTGCTGCAGTATAACAATTATAACAACCTGTTGGGCTGCATCAGACCAGTGGTAGTGTCCTGTGTCATCAGTAATTCCATTGACGATTTACGCTGCTGCTATATGTCCACTGCTGCAGTATAATAATTATAACAACCTGTTGGGCAGCATTAGTCCAGTGGTAGTGTCCTGTGTCATCAGTAATTCCAGTACGATATTTGCTGCTGCTATATGTCCACTTCTGCAGTATAACAATTATACCAACCTGTTGGGCTGCATCAGACCAGTGGTAGTGTCCTTTGTCATCAGTAATTCCATCGACGATATACGCTGCTGCTATATGTCCACTGCTGCAGTATAACAATAATAACAACCTGTTGGGCTGCATCAGAGCAGTGGTAGTGTCCTGTGTCATCAGTAATTCCATAGACGATTTACGCTGCTGCTATATGTCTACTGCTGCAGTATAACAATTATAACAACTTGTTGGGCTGCATCAGACCAGTGGTAGTGTCCTGTCTCATCAGTAATTCCAGTGACGATATACGCTGCTGCTATATGTCAACTGTTGCAGTATAACAATTATAACAACCTGTTGGGCTTCATCAGACCAGTGATAGTGTCCCGTGTCATCAGTAATTCCAGTGACGATATATGCTGCTGCTATATGTCCACTGCTGCAGTATAGCAATTATAACAACCTGTTGGGCTGCATCAGACCAGTGGTAGTGTCCTTTGTTATCAGTAATTCCAGTGACGATATACGCTGCTGCTATATGTCCACTGCTGCAGTATAACAATTATAACAACCTGTTGGGCTGCATCAGAGCAGTGGTAGTGTCCTGTGTCATCAGTAATTCCAATGATGATTTATGCTGCTGCTATATGTCCACTGCTGCAGTATAACAATTATAACAACCTGTTGGGCTGCATCAGACCAGTGGTAGTGTCCTGTGTCATCAGTAATTCCATTGACGATTTACGCTGCTGCTATATGTCCACTTCTGCAGTATAACAATTATACCAACCTGTTGGGCTGCATCAGATCAGAGGTAGTGTCCTTTGTCATCAGTAATTCCATTGACGATATATGCTGCTGCTATATGTCCACTGCTGCAGTATAACAATTATAACAACCTGTTGGGCTGCATCAGACCAGTGATAGTGTTCTATGTCATCAGTAATTCCAGTGATGATATACGCTGCTGCTATATGTCCACTGCTGCAGTATAACAATTATAACAACCTGTTGGGCTGCATCAGAGCAGTAGTAGTGTCCTGTGTCATCAGTAATTCCAGTGACGATATACGCTGCTGCTATATGTCCACTGCTGCAGTATAACAATTATAACAACCTGTTGGGCTACATCAGACCAGTGGTAGTGTCCTGTGTCATCAGTAATTCCAGTGACGATATATACGCTGCTTCTATATGTCCACTGCTGCAGTATAGCAATTATAACAACCTGTTGGGCTGCATCAGTCCAGTGGCAGTGTCCTGTGTCATCAGTAATTCCAGTGACGATATACGCTGCTGCCATATGTCAGCTGCTGCAGTATAACAATTATAACAACCTGTTGGGCTGCATCAGACCAGTGGTAGTGTCTTTTGTTATCAGTAATTCCAGTGACGATATACGCTGCTGCTATATGTCCACTGCTGCAGTATAACAATTATAACAACCTGTTGGGCTGCATCAGTCCAGTGGTAGTGTCCTGTGTCATCAGTAATTCCAGTGACGATATGCGCTGCTGCTATATGTCAACTGCTGCAGTATAACAATTATAACAACCTGTTGGGCTGCATCAGACCAGTGGTAGTGTCCTTTGTTATCAGTAATTCCAGTGACGATATACGCTGCTGCTATATGTCCACTGCTGCAGTATAACAAATATAACAACCTGTTGGGCTGCATCAGAGCAGTGGTAGTGTCCTTTGTCATCAGTAATTCCATTAACGATATACGCTGCTGCTATATGTCCACTGCTGCAGTATAACAATTATAAAAACCTGTTGGGCTGCATCAGTCCAGTGGTAGTGTCCTGTGTCATCAGTAATTTCAGTGACGATATACGCTGCTGCTATATGTCCACTGCTGCAGTATAGCAATTATAACAACCTGTTGGGCTGCATCAGACCAGTGGTAGTGTCCTTTGTTATCAGTAATTCCAGTGACGATATACGCTGCTGCTATATGTCCACTGCTGCAGTATAACAATTATAACAACCTGTTGGGCTGCATCAGACCAGTGGTAGTTTCCTGTGTCATCAGTAATTCCAATGACGATATACGCTGCTGCTATATGTCCACTGCTGCATTATAACAATTATAACAACCTGTTGGGCTGCATCAGAGCAGTGGTAGTGTCCTGTGTCATCAGTAATTCCAATGATGATTTATGCTGCTGCTACATGTCCACTGCTGCAGTATAATAATTATAACAACCTGTTGGGCAGCATTAGTCCAGTGGTAGTGTCCTGTGTCATCAGTAATTCCAGTACGATATTTGCTGCTGCTATATGTCCACTGCTGCAGTATAACAATTATACCAACCTGTTGGGCTGCATCAGACCAGTGGTAGTGTCCTTTTTTATCAGTAATTCCAGTGACGATATACGCTGCTGCTGTATGTCCACTGCTGCAGTATAACAATTATAACAACCTGTTGGGCTGCATCAGAGCAGTGGTAGTGTCCTTTGTCATCAGTAATTCCATTGATGATATACGCTGCTGCTATATGTCCACTGCTGCAGTATAACAATTATAACAACCTGTTGGGCTGCATCATAGCAGTGGTAGTGTCCTTTGTCATCAGTAATTCCAGTGACTATATACGCTGCTGCTATATTTCCACTGCTGCAGTATAACAATTTTAAAACCAGTTGGGCTGCATCAGTCCAGTGGTAGTGTCCTGTGTCATCAGTAATTCCAGTGACGATATACGCTGCTGCTATATGTCAACTGTTGCAGTATAACAATTATAACAACCTGTTGGGCTGCATCAGACCAGTGGTAGTGTCCTGTGTCATCAGTAATTCCAGTGACGATATACGCTGCTGCTATATGTCCACTGCTGCAGTATAGCAATTATAACAACCTGTTGGGCTGCATCAGAGCAGTCGTAGTGTCCTGGGTCATCAGTAATACCAGTGACGATATATGCTGCTGCTATATGTCCACTGCTACAGTATAGCAATTATAACAACCTGTTGGGCTGCATCAGACCAGTGGTAGTGTCCTTTGTTATCAGTAATTCCAGTAACGATATACGCTGCTGCTATATGTCCACTGCTGCAGTATAACAATTATAACAACCTGTTGGGCTGCATCAGAGCAGTGGTAGTGTCCTGTGTCATCAGTAATTCCAATGATGATTTATGCTGCTGCTATATGTCCACTGCTGCAGTATAACAATTATAACAACCTGTTGGGCTGCATCAGACCAGTGGTAGTGTCCTGTGTCATCAGTAATTCCATTGACGATTTACGCTGCTGCTATATGTCCACTGCTGCAGTATAATAATTATAACAACCTGTTGGGCAGCATTAGTCCAGTGGTAGTGTCCTGTGTCATCAGTAATTCCAGTACGATATTTGCTGCTGCTATATGTCCACTTCTGCAGTATAACAATTATACCAACCTGTTGGGCTGCATCAGACCAGTGGTAGTGTCCTTTGTCATCAGTAATTCCATCGACGATATACGCTGCTGCTATATGTCCACTGCTGCAGTATAACAATAATAACAACCTGTTGGGCTGCATCAGAGCAGTGGTAGTGTCCTGTGTCATCAGTAATTCCATAGACGATTTACGCTGCTGCTATATGTCTACTGCTGCAGTATAACAATTATAACAACTTGTTGGGCTGCATCAGACCAGTGGTAGTGTCCTGTGTCATCAGTAATTCCAGTGACGATATACGCTGCTGCTATATGTCAACTGTTGCAGTATAACAATTATAACAACCTGTTGGGCTTCATCAGACCAGTGATAGTGTCCCGTGTCATCAGTAATTCCAGTGACGATATATGCTGCTGCTATATGTCCACTGCTGCAGTATAGCAATTATAACAACCTGTTGGGCTGCATCAGACCAGTGGTAGTGTCCTTTGTTATCAGTAATTCCAGTGACGATATACGCTGCTGCTATATGTCCACTGCTGCAGTATAACAATTATAACAACCTGTTGGGCTGCATCAGAGCAGTGGTAGTGTCCTGTGTCATCAGTAATTCCAATGATGATTTATGCTGCTGCTATATGTCCACTGCTGCAGTATAACAATTATAACAACCTGTTGGGCTGCATCAGAGCAGTGGTAGTGTCCTGTGTCATCAGTAATTCCATTGACGATTTACGCTGCTGCTATATGTCCACTTCTGCAGTATAACAATTAAACCAACCTGTTGGGCTGCATCAGATCAGAGGTAGTGTCCTTTGTCATCAGTAATTCCATTGACGATATATGCTGCTGCTATATGTCCACTGCTGCAGTATAACAATTATAACAACCTGTTGGGCTGCATCAGACCAGTGATAGTGTTCTATGTCATCAGTAATTCCAGTGATGATATACGCTGCTGCTATATGTCCACTGCTGCAGTATAACAATTAAAACAACCTGTTGGGCTGCATCAGAGCAGTAGTAGTGTCCTGTGTCATCAGTAATTCCAGTGACGATATACGCTGCTGCTATATGTCCACTGCTGCAGTATAACAATTATAACAACCTGTTGGGCTACATCAGACCAGTGGTAGTGTCCTGTGTCATCAGTAATTCCAGTGACGATATATACGCTGCTTCTATATGTCCACTGCTGCAGTATAGCAATTATAACAACCTGTTGGGCTGCATCAGTCCAGTGGCAGTGTCCTGTGTCATCAGTAATTCCAGTGACGATATACGCTGCTGCCATATGTCAGCTGCTGCAGTATAACAATTATAACAACCTGTTGGTCTGCATCAGACCAGTGGTAGTGTCTTTTGTTATCAGTAATTCCAGTGACGATATACGCTGCTGCTATATGTCCACTGCTGCAGTATAACAATTATAACAACCTGTTGGGCTGCATCAGTCCAGTGGTAGTATCCTGTGTCATCAGTAATTCCAGTGACGATATGCGCTGCTGCTATATGTCAACTGCTGCAGTATAACAATTATAACAACCTGTTGGGCTGCATCAGACCAGTGGTAGTGTCCTTTTTTATCAGTAATTCCAGTGACGATATACGCTGCTGCTGTATGTCCACTGCTGCAGTATAACAATTATAACAACCTGTTGGGCTGCATCAGAGCAGTGGTAGTGTCCTTTGTCATCAGTAATTCCATTGATGATATACGCTGCTGCTATATTTCCACTGCTGCAGTATAACAATTTTAAAACCAGTTGGGCTGCATCAGTCCAGTGGTAGTGTCCTGTGTCATCAGTAATTCCAGTGACGATATACGCTGCTGCTATATGTCAACTGTTGCAGTATAACAATTATAACAACCTGTTGGGCTGCATCAGACCAGTGGTAGTGTCCTGTGTCATCAGTAATTCCAGTGACGATATACGCTGCTGCTATATGTCCACTGCTGCAGTATAGCAATTATAACAACCTGTTGGGCTGCATCAGAGCAGTCGTAGTGTCCTGGGTCATCAGTAATACCAGTGACGATATATGCTGCTGCTATATGTCCACTGCTACAGTATAGCAATTATAACAACCTGTTGGGCTGCATCAGACCAGTGGTAGTGTCCTTTGTTATCAGTAAGTCCAGTAACGATATACGCTGCTGCTATATGTCCACTGCTGCAGTATAACAATTATAACAACCTGTTGGGCTGCATCAGAGCAGTGGTAGTGTCCTGTGTCATCAGTAATTCCAATGATGATTTATGCTGCTGCTATATGTCCACTGCTGCAGTATAACAATTATAACAACCTGTTGGGCTGCATCAGACCAGTGGTAGTGTCCTGTGTCATCAGTAATTCCATTGACGATTTACGCTGCTGCTATATGTCCACTGCTGCAGTATAATAATTATAACAACCTGTTGGGCAGCATTAGTCCAGTGGTAGTGTCCTGTGTCATCAGTAATTCCAGTATGATATTTGCTGCTGCTATATGTCCACTTCTGCAGTATAACAATTATACCAACCTGTTGGGCTGCATCAGACCAGTGGTAGTGTCCTTTGTCATCAGTAATTCCATCGACGATATACGCTGCTGCTATATGTCCACTGCTGCAGTATAACAATAATAACAACCTGTTGGGCTGCATCAGAGCAGTGGTAGTGTCCTGTGTCATCAGTAATTCCATAGACGATTTACGCTGCTGCTATATGTCTACTGCTGCAGTATAACAATTATAACAACTTGTTGGGCTGCATCAGACCAGTGGTAGTGTCCTGTCTCATCAGTAATTCCAGTGACGATATACGCTGCTGCTATATGTCAACTGTTGCAGTATAACAATTATAACAACCTGTTGGGCTTCATCAGACCAGTGATAGTGTCCCGTGTCATCAGTAATTCCAGTGACGATATATGCTGCTGCTATATGTCCACTGCTGCAGTATAGCAATTATAACAACCTGTTGGGCTGCATCAGACCAGTGGTAGTGTCCTTTGTTATCAGTAATTCCAGTGACGATATACGCTGCTGCTATATGTCCACTGCTGCAGTATAACAATTATAACAACCTGTTGGGCTGCATCAGAGCAGTGGTAGTGTCCTGTGTCATCAGTAATTCCAATGATGATTTATGCTGCTGCTATATGTCCACTGCTGCAGTATAACAATTATAACAACCTGTTGGGCTGCATCAGACCAGTGGTAGTGTCCTGTGTCATCAGTAATTCCATTGACGATTTACGCTGCTGCTATATGTCCACTTCTGCAGTATAACAATTATACCAACCTGTTGGGCTGCATCAGATCAGAGGTAGTGTCCTTTGTCATCAGTAATTCCATTGACGATATATGCTGCTGCTATATGTCCACTGCTGCAGTATAACAATTATAACAACCTGTTGGGCTGCATCAGACCAGTGATAGTGTTCTATGTCATCAGTAATTCCAGTGATGATATACGCTGCTGCTATATGTCCACTGCTGCAGTATAACAATTATAACAACCTGTTGGGCTGCATCAGAGCAGTAGTAGTGTCCTGTGTCATCAGTAATTCCAGTGACGATATACGCTGCTGCTATATGTCCACTGCTGCAGTATAACAATTATAACAACCTGTTGGGCTACATCAGACCAGTGGTAGTGTCCTGTGTCATCAGTAATTCCAGTGACGATATATACGCTGCTTCTATATGTCCACTGCTGCAGTATAGCAATTATAACAACCTGTTGGGCTGCATCAGTCCAGTGGCAGTGTCCTGTGTCATCAGTAATTCCAGTGACGATATACGCTGCTGCCATATGTCAGCTGCTGCAGTATAACAATAATAACAACCTGTTGGGCTGCATCAGAGCAGTGGTAGTGTCCTGTGTCATCAGTAATTCCATAGACGATTTACGCTGCTGCTATATGTCTACTGCTGCAGTATAACAATTATAACAACTTGTTGGGCTGCATCAGACCAGTGGTAGTGTCCTGTGTCATCAGTAATTCCAGTGACGATATACGCTGCTGCTATATGTCAACTGTTGCAGTATAACAATTATAACAACCTGTTGGGCTTCATCAGACCAGTGATAGTGTCCCGTGTCATCAGTAATTCCAGTGACGATATATGCTGCTGCTATATGTCCACTGCTGCAGTATAGCAATTATAACAACCTGTTGGGCTGCATCAGACCAGTGGTAGTGTCCTTTGTTATCAGTAATTCCAGTGACGATATACGCTGCTGCTATATGTCCACTGCTGCAGTATAACAATTATAACAACCTGTTGGGCTGCATCAGAGCAGTGGTAGTGTCCTGTGTCATCAGTAATTCCAATGATGATTTATGCTGCTGCTATATGTCCACTGCTGCAGTATAACAATTATAACAACCTGTTGGGCTGCATCAGAGCAGTGGTAGTGTCCTGTGTCATCAGTAATTCCATTGACGATTTACGCTGCTGCTATATGTCCACTTCTGCAGTATAACAATTAAACCAACCTGTTGGGCTGCATCAGATCAGAGGTAGTGTCCTTTGTCATCAGTAATTCCATTGACGATATATGCTGCTGCTATATGTCCACTGCTGCAGTATAACAATTATAACAACCTGTTGGGCTGCATCAGACCAGTGATAGTGTTCTATGTCATCAGTAATTCCAGTGATGATATACGCTGCTGCTATATGTCCACTGCTGCAGTATAACAATTAAAACAACCTGTTGGGCTGCATCAGAGCAGTAGTAGTGTCCTGTGTCATCAGTAATTCCAGTGACGATATACGCTGCTGCTATATGTCCACTGCTGCAGTATAACAATTATAACAACCTGTTGGGCTACATCAGACCAGTGGTAGTGTCCTGTGTCATCAGTAATTCCAGTGACGATATATACGCTGCTTCTATATGTCCACTGCTGCAGTATAGCAATTATAACAACCTGTTGGGCTGCATCAGTCCAGTGGCAGTGTCCTGTGTCATCAGTAATTCCAGTGACGATATACGCTGCTGCCATATGTCAGCTGCTGCAGTATAACAATTATAACAACCTGTTGGTCTGCATCAGACCAGTGGTAGTGTCTTTTGTTATCAGTAATTCCAGTGACGATATACGCTGCTGCTATATGTCCACTGCTGCAGTATAACAATTATAACAACCTGTTGGGCTGCATCAGTCCAGTGGTAGTATCCTGTGTCATCAGTAATTCCAGTGACGATATGCGCTGCTGCTATATGTCAACTGCTGCAGTATAACAATTATAACAACCTGTTGGGCTGCATCAGACCAGTGGTAGTGTCCTTTTTTATCAGTAATTCCAGTGACGATATACGCTGCTGCTGTATGTCCACTGCTGCAGTATAACAATTATAACAACCTGTTGGGCTGCATCAGAGCAGTGGTAGTGTCCTTTGTCATCAGTAATTCCATTGATGATATACGCTGCTGCTATATTTCCACTGCTGCAGTATAACAATTTTAAAACCAGTTGGGCTGCATCAGTCCAGTGGTAGTGTCCTGTGTCATCAGTAATTCCAGTGACGATATACGCTGCTGCTATATGTCAACTGTTGCAGTATAACAATTATAACAACCTGTTGGGCTGCATCAGACCAGTGGTAGTGTCCTGTGTCATCAGTAATTCCAGTGACGATATACGCTGCTGCTATATGTCCACTGCTGCAGTATAGCAATTATAACAACCTGTTGGGCTGCATCAGAGCAGTCGTAGTGTCCTGGGTCATCAGTAATACCAGTGACGATATATGCTGCTGCTATATGTCCACTGCTACAGTATAGCAATTATAACAACCTGTTGGGCTGCATCAGACCAGTGGTAGTGTCCTTTGTTATCAGTAAGTCCAGTAACGATATACGCTGCTGCTATATGTCCACTGCTGCAGTATAACAATTATAACAACCTGTTGGGCTGCATCAGAGCAGTGGTAGTGTCCTGTGTCATCAGTAATTCCAATGATGATTTATGCTGCTGCTATATGTCCACTGCTGCAGTATAACAATTATAACAACCTGTTGGGCTGCATCAGACCAGTGGTAGTGTCCTGTGTCATCAGTAATTCCATTGACGATTTACGCTGCTGCTATATGTCCACTGCTGCAGTATAATAATTATAACAACCTGTTGGGCAGCATTAGTCCAGTGGTAGTGTCCTGTGTCATCAGTAATTCCAGTACGATATTTGCTGCTGCTATATGTCCACTTCTGCAGTATAACAATTATACCAACCTGTTGGGCTGCATCAGACCAGTGGTAGTGTCCTTTGTCATCAGTAATTCCAGTGACGATATACGCTGCTGCTATATGTCAACTGTTGCAGTATAACAATTATAACAACCTGTTGGGCTTCATCAGACCAGTGATAGTGTCCCGTGTCATCAGTAATTCCAGTGACGATATATGCTGCTGCTATATGTCCACTGCTGCAGTATAGCAATTATAACAACCTGTTGGGCTGCATCAGACCAGTGGTAGTGTCCTTTGTTATCAGTAATTCCAGTGACGATATACGCTGCTGCTATATGTCCACTGCTGCAGTATAACAATTATAACAACCTGTTGGGCTGCATCAGAGCAGTGGTAGTGTCCTGTGTCATCAGTAATTCCAATGATGATTTATGCTGCTGCTATATGTCCACTGCTGCAGTATAACAATTATAACAACCTGTTGGGCTGCATCAGACCAGTGGTAGTGTCCTGTGTCATCAGTAATTCCATTGACGATTTACGCTGCTGCTATATGTCCACTTCTGCAGTATAACAATTATACCAACCTGTTGGGCTGCATCAGATCAGAGGTAGTGTCCTTTGTCATCAGTAATTCCATTGACGATATATGCTGCTGCTATATGTCCACTGCTGCAGTATAACAATTATAACAACCTGTTGGGCTGCATCAGACCAGTGATAGTGTTCTATGTCATCAGTAATTCCAGTGATGATATACGCTGCTGCTATATGTCCACTGCTGCAGTATAACAATTATAACAACCTGTTGGGCTGCATCAGAGCAGTAGTAGTGTCCTGTGTCATCAGTAATTCCAGTGACGATATACGCTGCTGCTATATGTCCACTGCTGCAGTATAACAATTATAACAACCTGTTGGGCTACATCAGACCAGTGGTAGTGTCCTGTGTCATCAGTAATTCCAGTGACGATATATACGCTGCTTCTATATGTCCACTGCTGCAGTATAGCAATTATAACAACCTGTTGGGCTGCATCAGTCCAGTGGCAGTGTCCTGTGTCATCAGTAATTCCAGTGACGATATACGCTGCTGCCATATGTCAGCTGCTGCAGTATAACAATTATAACAACCTGTTGGGCTGCATCAGACCAGTGGTAGTGTCTTTTGTTATCAGTAATTCCAGTGACGATATACGCTGCTGCTATATGTCCACTGCTGCAGTATAACAATTATAACAACCTGTTGGGCTGCATCAGTCCAGTGGTAGTGTCCTGTGTCATCAGTAATTCCAGTGACGATATGCGCTGCTGCTATATGTCAACTGCTGCAGTATAACAATTATAACAACCTGTTGGGCTGCATCAGACCAGTGGTAGTGTCCTTTGTTATCAGTAATTCCAGTGACGATATACGCTGCTGCTATATGTCCACTGCTGCAGTATAACAAATATAACAACCTGTTGGGCTGCATCAGAGCAGTGGTAGTGTCCTTTGTCATCAGTAATTCCATTAACGATATACGCTGCTGCTATATGTCCACTGCTGCAGTATAACAATTATAAAAACCTGTTGGGCTGCATCAGTCCAGTGGTAGTGTCCTGTGTCATCAGTAATTTCAGTGACGATATACGCTGCTGCTATATGTCCACTGCTGCAGTATAGCAATTATAACAACCTGTTGGGCTGCATCAGACCAGTGGTAGTGTCCTTTGTTATCAGTAATTCCAGTGACGATATACGCTGCTGCTAAATGTCCACTGCTGCAGTATAACAATTATAACAACCTGTTGGGCTGCATCAGACCAGTGGTAGTTTCCTGTGTCATCAGTAATTCCAATGACGATATACGCTGCTGCTATATGTCCACTGCTGCATTATAACAATTATAACAACCTGTTGGGCTGCATCAGAGCAGTGGTAGTGTCCTGTGTCATCAGTAATTCCAATGATGATTTATGCTGCTGCTACATGTCCACTGCTGCAGTATAATAATTATAACAACCTGTTGGGCAGCATTAGTCCAGTGGTAGTGTCCTGTGTCATCAGTAATTCCAGTACGATATTTGCTGCTGCTATATGTCCACTGCTGCAGTATAACAATTATACCAACCTGTTGGGCTGCATCAGACCAGTGGTAGTGTCCTTTTTTATCAGTAATTCCAGTGACGATATACGCTGCTGCTGTATGTCCACTGCTGCAGTATAACAATTATAACAACCTGTTGGGCTGCATCAGAGCAGTGGTAGTGTCCTTTGTCATCAGTAATTCCATTGATGATATACGCTGCTGCTATATTTCCACTGCTGCAGTATAACAATTTTAAAACCAGTTGGGCTGCATCAGTCCAGTGGTAGTGTCCTGTGTCATCAGTAATTCCAGTGACGATATACGCTGCTGCTATATGTCAACTGTTGCAGTATAACAATTATAACAACCTGTTGGGCTGCATCAGACCAGTGGTAGTGTCCTGTGTCATCAGTAATTCCAGTGACGATATACGCTGCTGCTATATGTCCACTGCTGCAGTATAGCAATTATAACAACCTGTTGGGCTGCATCAGAGCAGTCGTAGTGTCCTGGGTCATCAGTAATACCAGTGAAGATATATGCTGCTGCTATATGTCCACTGCTACAGTATAGCAATTATAACAACCTGTTGGGCTGCATCAGACCAGTGGTAGTGTCCTTTGTTATCAGTAATTCCAGTAACGATATACGCTGCTGCTATATGTCCACTGCTGCAGTATAACAATTATAACAACCTGTTGGGCTGCATCAGAGCAGTGGTAGTGTCCTGTGTCATCAGTAATTCCAATGATGATTTATGCTGCTGCTATATGTCAACTGCTGCAGTATAACAATTATAACAACCTGTTGGGCTGCATCAGACCAGTGGTAGTGTCCTGTGTCATCAGTAATTCCATTGACGATTTACGCTGCTGCTATATGTCCACTGCTGCAGTATAATAATTATAACAACCTGTTGGGCAGCATTAGTCCAGTGGTAGTGTCCTGTGTCATCAGTAATTCCAGTACGATATTTGCTGCTGCTATATGTCCACTTCTGCAGTATAACAATTATACCAACCTGTTGGGCTGCATCAGACCAGTGGTAGTGTCCTTTGTCATCAGTAATTCCATCGACGATATACGCTGCTGCTATATGTCCACTGCTGCAGTATAACAATAATAACAACCTGTTGGGCTGCATCAGAGCAGTGGTAGTGTCCTGTGTCATCAGTAATTCCATAGACGATTTACGCTGCTGCTATATGTCTACTGCTGCAGTATAACAATTATAACAACTTGTTGGGCTGCATCAGACCAGTGGTAGTGTCCTGTGTCATCAGTAATTCCAGTGACGATATACGCTGCTGCTATATGTCAACTGTTGCAGTATAACAATTATAACAACCTGTTGGGCTTCATCAGACCAGTGATAGTGTCCCGTGTCATCAGTAATTCCAGTGACGATATATGCTGCTGCTATATGTCCACTGCTGCAGTATAGCAATTATAACAACCTGTTGGGCTGCATCAGACCAGTGGTAGTGTCCTTTGTTATCAGTAATTCCAGTGACGATATACGCTGCTGCTATATGTCCACTGCTGCAGTATAACAATTATAACAACCTGTTGGGCTGCATCAGAGCAGTGGTAGTGTCCTGTGTCATCAGTAATTCCAATGATGATTTATGCTGCTGCTATATGTCCACTGCTGCAGTATAACAATTATAACAACCTGTTGGGCTGCATCAGACCAGTGGTAGTGTCCTGTGTCATCAGTAATTCCATTGACGATTTACGCTGCTGCTATATGTCCACTTCTGCAGTATAACAATTATACCAACCTGTTGGGCTGCATCAGATCAGAGGTAGTGTCCTTTGTCATCAGTAATTCCATTGACGATATATGCTGCTGCTATATGTCCACTGCTGCAGTATAACAATTATAACAACCTGTTGGGCTGCATCAGACCAGTGATAGTGTTCTATGTCATCAGTAATTCCAGTGATGATATACGCTGCTGCTATATGTCCACTGCTGCAGTATAACAATTAAAACAACCTGTTGGGCTGCATCAGAGCAGTAGTAGTGTCCTGTGTCATCAGTAATTCCAGTGACGATATACGCTGCTGCTATATGTCCACTGCTGCAGTATAACAATTATAACAACCTGTTGGGCTACATCAGACCAGTGGTAGTGTCCTGTGTCATCAGTAATTCCAGTGACGATATATACGCTGCTTCTATATGTCCACTGCTGCAGTATAGCAATTATAACAACCTGTTGGGCTGCATCAGTCCAGTGGCAGTGTCCTGTGTCATCAGTAATTCCAGTGACGATATACGCTGCTGCCATATGTCAGCTGCTGCAGTATAACAATTATAACAACCTGTTGGTCTGCATCAGACCAGTGGTAGTGTCTTTTGTTATCAGTAATTCCAGTGACGATATACGCTGCTGCTATATGTCCACTGCTGCAGTATAACAATTATAACAACCTGTTGGGCTGCATCAGTCCAGTGGTAGTATCCTGTGTCATCAGTAATTCCAGTGACGATATGCGCTGCTGCTATATGTCAACTGCTGCAGTATAACAATTATAACAACCTGTTGGGCTGCATCAGACCAGTGGTAGTGTCCTTTGTTATCAGTAATTCCAGTGACGATATACGCTGCTGCTATATGTCCACTGCTGCAGTATAACAAATATAACAACCTGTTGGGCTGCATCAGAGCAGTGGTAGTGTCCTTTGTCATCAGTAATTCCATTAACGAAATACGCTGCTGCTATATGTCCACTGCTGCAGTATAACAATTATAAAAACCTGTTGGGCTGCATCAGTCCAGTGGTAGTGTCCTGTGTCATCAGTAATTTCAGTGACGATATACGCTGCTGCTATATGTCCACTGCTGCAGTATAGCAATTATAACAACCTGTTGGGCTGCATCAGACCAGTGGTAGTGTCCTTTGTTATCAGTAATTCCAGTGACGATATACGCTGCTGCTATATGTCCACTGCTGCAGTATAACAATTATAACAACCTGTTGGGCTGCATCAGACCAGTGGTAGTTTCCTGTGTCATCAGTAATTCCAATGACGATATACGCTGCTGCTATATGTCCACTGCTGCAGTATAACAATTATAACAACCTGTTGGGCTGCATCAGAGCAGTGGTAGTGTCCTGTGTCATCAGTAATTCCAATGATGATTTATGCTGCTGCTACATGTCCACTGCTGCAGTATAATAATTATAACAACCTGTTGGGCTGCATCAGACCAGTGGTAGTGTCCTTTGTCATCAGTAATTCCAGTACGATATTTGCTGCTGCTATATGTCCACTGCTGCAGTATAACAATTATACCAACCTGTTGGGCTGCATCAGACCAGTGGTAGTGTCCTTTGTCATCAGCAATTCCATCGACGATATACGCTGCTGCTATATGTCCACTGCTGCAGTATAACAATTATAATAACCTGTTGGGCTGCATCAGAGCAGTGGTAGTGTCCTGTGTCATCAGTAATTCCATTGACGATTTACGCTGCTGCTATATGTCCACTGCTGCAGTATAATAATTATAACAACCTGTTGGGCAGCATTAGTCCAGTGGTAGTGTACTGTGTCATCAGTAATTCCAGTACGATATTTGCTGCTGCTATATGTCCACTGCTGCAGTATAACAATTATACCAACCTGTTGGGCTGCATCTGACCAGTGGTAGTGTCCTTTGTCATCAGTAATTCCATCGACGATATACGCTGCTGCTATATGTCCACTGCTGCAGTATAACAATTATAACAACCTGTTGGGCTGCATCAGACCAGTGGTAGTGTCCCGTGTCATCAGTAATTCCAGTGACGATATACACTGCTGCTATATGTCCACTGCTGCAGTATAACAATTATAACAACCTGTTGGGCTGCATCAGACCAGTGGCAGTGTCCTGTGTCATCAGTAATTCCATAGATGATTTATGCTGCTGCTATATGTCCACTGCTGCAGTATAACAATTATAACAACCTGTTGGGCAGCATTAGTCCAGTGGTTGTGTCCTTTGTCATCAGTAATTCCAGTACGATATTTGCTGCTGCTATATGTCCACTGCTGCAGTATAACAATTATAACAACCTGTTGGGCTGCATCAGAGCAGTGGTAGTGTCCTGTGTCATCAGTAATTCCAGTGACGACATACGCTGCTGCTATATGTCCACTGCTGCAGTATAACAATTATAACAACCTGTTGGGCTGCATCAGACCAGTGGTAGTGTCCTGTGTCATCAGTAATTCCAGTGATGATATACGCTGCTGCTATATGTCCACTGCTGCAGTATAACAATTACACCAACCTGTTGGGCTGCATCAGACCAGTGGTAGTGTCCTGTGTCATCAGTAATTCCAGTAACGATAGACGCTGCTGCTATATGTCCTCTGCTGCAGTATAACAATTATAACAACCTGTTGGGCTGCATCAGACCAGTGGTAGTTTCCTGTGTCATCAGTAATTCCAGTAACAATATCTGCTGCTGCTATATGTCCACTGGTGCAGTATAACAATTACACCAAGCTGTTGGGCTGCATCAGACCAGTGGTAGTGTCCTGTGTCATCAGTAATTCCAGTAACGAAAGACGCTGCTGCTATATGTCCACTGTTGCAGTATAACAATTATAACAACCTGTTGGGCTGCATCAGACCAGTGGTAGTGTCCTGTCTCTTCAGTTATTCCAGTCATTCCTGTGCCACATATTGTCTCATATAACTCCCAAAAAATAATGGTGAACAAAAATTTTGAGGAGAAAATAGGGAAAGATCAAGAAGAACCACTTCCTCCTAGTGCTGAAGCTGCTAAAACTTGCCATAACATAGACGTTGAAATGCCATCAACGTCGTCTGCCAAGGCCGATGCCCAATGTGATAGTAGAGGGCGTGTAAAATCCAAAAAGCCAAAGTTCAGTAAAAAGAACCAAAAAAAGAAATTTAAATCATCTGAGGAGAAAGGTAAACTTGCCAATATGCCATTTACGACACGGAGTGGCAAGGAACGGCTGAAGCCCTGGCATTTGTTCATGGCTAGTGGTTCAGCTTCACATGACGATGGAAGCCCTCATCCTCCCGCTAGAAAAATTAAAAGAGTTAAGCTGGAAAGAGCACAGAAAAGAACTGTGCGCTCTGAGATGGTATCACAAATCCCCAAGGAGAGTCCAAGTGTGTCGGTGGTTGCGATGCCTGACCTTCCCAACACTGGACGGGAAGAGTTGGCTCCTTCCACCATTTGCACGCCCTCTGCAAGTGCTGGAAGGAGCACCCACAGTCCAGTTCCTGATATTCAAATTGAAGATGTCACTGTTGAAGTACACCAGGATGAGGATATGGGTGTTGCTGGTGCTTAGGAGAAAGTTGACAATGAGGATTCTGATGGTTATGTGGTTTGTTTAAGTCAGGCACCAGGGGAGACACCTGTTGTCTTTGGTACAAAGAAGCCCATTGTGATGCCTGGGCAAACTACCAAAAAAGCCACCTCTTCGGTGTGGAATTATTTCTCCACAAATCCGGACAACAGGTGTCAAGCCATCTGTTGCCTATATCAATCTGTAATAAGTAGGGGTAAGGACGTTAACCATCTAGGAACATCCTCCCTTATACGTCACCTGCTGCGCATTCATCAGAAGTCAGTGTCAAGTTGTGAAACTTTGGGTAAGAGCGTAAGCAGTCCACTGACACCTAAATCCCTTCTTCCTCCTGTACCCAAGCTCCTGCGAGCCACACCACCAACTCACTCAATGTCAACTTCCTCCTCACTCAGGAACGTCTGTAATCCTGCAGGTCATGTAACTGTCAAGACTGAGGAGTCCTCTCCTAACCGGGATTCCTCCGTAGGATCCTTGAGTGTTACACCTGCTGTTGCTGCCTCTGCTGTTGTTGCTGCTGGGAGTCGATCGTCATCCCAAAGGGAAAGTCGGAAGACCACTTGTACTACTTCCAGTAAGCAATTGACTGTCCAACAGTCCTTTGTGAGGAAGATGAAATATGACAGCAGTCATCCTTTTGCAAAGCGGATAACTGAGGCCTTGACAGCTATGTTGGCGTTAGAGGTGCGTCCGGTATCCACCATTAGTTCAGTGGCACTTAGAGATTTGATGGAGATAGTGTGTCCCAGGTATCAAATCCCATCTAGGTTCCACTTTTCTAGGCAGGCGATACCTAGAATGTACACAGACGTCAGAAAAAGAGTCACCAGTGTCCTACAAAATGCGGTTGTATCCAGTGTCCACTTAACCACGGACATGTGGACAAGTGGAACAGGGCAGAAGAAGGACTATATGACTGTAACAGCCCACTGGGTAGATGTATGGCCTCCCGCAGCAGCACCAGTAACAGCATCTTGCAAACGCCAACTCGTTTCTAGGCAGGCTACGCAATGTATCACCACTTTCCATAAGAGGCACACAGCTGACAACCTCTTACGGAAATTGAGGAACATCATCGCAGAATGGCTTACCCCAATTGGACTGTCCTGGGGATTTGTGATATCGGACAATGCCACCAATATTGCAAATTCCAGCATGTCCCATGTTTTCCACATACAGTTAATTTTATGGTGCAGAATTTTTTTTTAAATGAGAGGGGTTTGCAGGAGATGCTGTTGGTGGCCCAAAAAAATTGCGGGCCACTTTCGGCATTCTGCCACTGCGTGCCGAATTCTGGAGCACCAGCAATTCCTCCTGAACCTGCCCCGCCATCAACTGAAGCAAGAGGTGGTAACGAGGTGGAATTCAACACTCTATATGCTTCAGAGGATGGAGGAGCAGCAAAAGGCCATTTAAGCCTATACATCCACCTACGATATAGGCAAAGGAGGGGTAATGACTCAAGCGCAGTGGAGAATGATTTCCGTCTTGTGCAAGGTTCTCCAACCCTTCGAACTTGCCACACGTGAAGTCAGTTCAGACACTGCCAACTTGAGTCAGGTCATTTCCCTCATCAGGCTTTTGCAAAAGCATCTGGATAAATTGAAGGAGGAGCTAAGACGGAGCGATTCCGCAAAGTATGTGGGACTTGTGGATGGAGCCCTTCATTCGCTTTGCCAGGATTCAAGGGTGGTCAATCTGTTGAAATCAGAGCACTAAATTTTGGCCACCGTGCTCGAGCCTAGGTTTAAAGCCTACGTTGTATCTCTCTTTCCAGCAGGCACAAGTGTGCAGAGGTGCAAAGACCCGCTGGTTAGTAAATTGTCAACTCAAGCGGAACGTGATCGGTAAACAGCTCCTCCTTCAATTTCTCCCACCACTGGGGCTGCGAGGAAAAGGATAAGATTTCCTAGCCCACCCACTGGCGGTGATGCAGGGCAGTCAGGAGCGAAAGCTGACATCTGGTCCGGACTGAGGGACCTGCCAACGATTACTGAAATGTCTACTGTCACTGCATATGATTCTGTCACCACTGAGAGAATGGTGGAGGATTATATGAGTGACAGCATCCAAGTAGGCATGTCAGACCGTACGTATACTGGCAGGAAAAGAGGGAATTTGGAGGCCCTTGCACAAACTGGCATTATTTTACCTAAATTGCCCCTCCTCCAGTGTGTACTCCGAAAGAGTTTTTAGTGCAGCCGGTAACCTTGTCAGCGATCGACGTAGGAGGTTACTTCCACTAATTTTGGAGAAGATGATGTTCATCAAAATGAATTATGAAGTCCTCCGGGAAGACCTTTACCAGCAATTGCCTCCAGAAAGTACACAGGGACCTGTGATGGTGGATTCCAGTGAGGACGAATTAATACTCAGTGAGGAGGATGTACACGGTGAAAGGGGTGAGGAATCGGAGGATGATGATGATGAGCTGGACATCTTGCCTCTGTAGAGCCAGTTTGTGCAAGGAGAGATTGATTGCATCTTTTTTGGTGGGGGCCCAAACAAACCAGTCATTTCAGCCACAGTTGTGTGGCAGACCCTGTCGCTGAAATTATGGGTTTGTTAAAGTGTGCATGTCCTGTTTATACAACACTAGGTGCTTCATCGCGCCCTACGGGCGCTCTTCACACCGTCGCAAGGGGCTTAACCCTTGCATGCCTTTCTGGGGTTTAATATTTGTATTATATGGAGTATTACCTGCATTCCTTTGTTAGTGGTTAAATATTGCACAATGAAAGGGCGTGCGATGGTGAAGGAGGCGCAGCCCTTTGCGACGGCGTGAACAGCACCTGCAGGGCACGATGTACAGAATGTAGCGGGTGCGGGGGGGACTGCGGATGGTGTCTGTAGATGCTGTGGGTGGAGGGGAGGCAGAAGTGGGGGTGGGGCCCGGATGGGGAAGGTTCGGGAGGTGCTGCGCGTGGGGGAGGGGCAGAGGAGTGGGGGATGCAGATGGGGGAGGGGTCCGGAGGCACTGAAGGTGGGGGAGGGGCAGGGGTGCCACGGGTGGGAGAGGGGCAGGTGTGGGGATGTTGTGGATGGATGAAGGGTTCCGGAGGTGCTGTGGGATGGGAAGGGACGGGAGTGCCGGGGGTGGGGTAGGGGACCGCAGGCACCATGGGTAGGGTAGGGGCAGGTACGGGTGTTGCGGCGGATGGGAAAGGAGGTCCGGAGGTGCTGCAGGTGGTGGAGGGGCAGGTGCGGGGGTGCCATTGGTGGGGGAGGGGTGGGTGAGGGGGGGACCGCTGATGGAGGAGGGTGTCTGCAGATGCTGCGGGTGGAGGGGGGCAGGTGTGGGGGGAGACATATAAGGGGGTGAATGGTGGAAGGGGCCTGGAGGTGCTGTGGGTGGTGAAGGGGTGGAGGAGTGGGAGCCACGGGTGGTGTAGGGGGTCTGGAGGCACAGCATGTGGGGGAGGGGTGGAGTGCCGCATGTGGTGGAGGGGAAGGTGCGGAGGTGTGGTGCATTGGGGAGAGGTCTGGAGGCGCTGTGGGTACTGTATATGCCATAAAAGGTAGTTGGAGGGTATGCAGTAACAGGGCCAGGACAGGGGTGACAGGGTCAGTACAGGGTTGACGGGGCCAGGACAGGGGTGACAGGGTCAGAACAGGGGTGATGGTGCCAGGACAGGGGTGACGGGGCCAGGACAGGGTGACGGGGCCAGGACAGGGGTGACGGGGCCAGGACAGAAATGATAGGGACAGGATAAGGGTGACAGGGCCAGGATAAGGGTAAAAGGGCCAGGATAAGGGTGGCAGGGCAAGGCCAGGGGTGACAGGGACATGACAGAACACAGGGCACGGGAGAGATTGGTATTAGGGACAAAACAGTGGTGACAGACAGATGTGTCTTACCGGAGTCACTGCTGCTGGCTGCTGCTGTTCCATTCCAACCTGTTGGGATCTGCTGCTGCTGGAGACTTGGCATGGCTGACTCTCTCAGGCTGGATTCCTGCTTCCTCTGCCCGTCCGCATCCCTCCCCCCCTCCTCAGTCACACACCGCAGACCTCGCGCAGCTGCCGGGCACTGTGGTAAGGTGAGACTGGAAATGACTGGTTAGCCCCCAGGAGATGCTGCGGCTGGAGGGAGGAGGGGGTCATAGCATGCACGTGGCGCGGACCTCACGGCTTCCGGGCACTGTGGTAAGGGGAGACTGGGAGTGACTGGTTAGCTCCCAGGAGACGCTGCTGCTGGAGGGAGGAGTGGGTCAGAGCCTGCAAGCAGCTCGGATTTCTGTAGCGCTACCCGCCAGCTAAAGTGTGTGAAGGAGCTGGGTGCACCTCACTGCGGGTGGCAGTGCTGCAGCTAGCGGTGGGGTTGCTGGGGCTGGAGATAACAGAGGCAGTACGGAACCTGCACAGCGGCAGGTGCCCCACTAAACTGCAGCTAAGAAGCGTGGAGTGTGCCAGAAAGTGACGCTCCTCCGCACCAGAGAGACCCTGCTGAGTATGCCGATGTGGGGGGTCAAGCACACAGTGAGCCGGTGCCCGTCTGTCTGTATGACATACCCCTCACACACCCCCATACCTCCCAAATGTCCCGATTTTCGCGGGACAGTCCCATTTTTTGGGGTCTGTCCCGCTGTCCCACCCGCGGGTCGCAGTGTCCGGCGGTGGGGGGGGGGGGCAGTTGGAAAGCTCCTGTACTCGCTGTTCTGCTTAGCAGAGCAGCGGTGAATAGTGGAGACAGAGGGAGAGGGGGCATCAGGGGGTACGGATTAATGGGGGGGTTCCAGCAGCAGAGCCGGATTAAGGTGGGGGGGGGGCACCACAGTTTTAGGGGGCCCCCCGGCTGGAGTAGCTCTGTTCCAGCTCAGAAGCTCCCCCCCCCGTCCTGCCAGCAACAGCGGCAGCATTTGTGCTACAGTCAGCACACGCTGCTGCGTATTGGCAGGTCTGTGGTGTTGCAGGGAGGCAGCAGCCTCCCTGCTTTCTTCTCCCTGTGCGGGTGTGTAGGGGGGAGCGACCACCTCCTCTGGATTTAGCCCTAGCTGAGGGGCCAAAATCCCATCAAAAAATAAAAATAAAAACCGAAATTTGCATAAGGGGGCGTGGCCACGCGGGACGCGATTAGGCCACGCCCCTAACGCACAGCAGGCACAGCAATGAGATAGGGCTCCCCTGTCACAAGTGCCCTGGGCCCCCCGGACTCATAATCAGCCCCTGGAAGCATGCCAGCAGCTCACAGAGCGCTGGGCATGCTTCCTCACTGACGAAAACGGGGCCCTCCCGTGAAGCCATGCCCCCTTTTCGCCGAGGGTGTTTCCCTCCTTCTGCCTGGATAAAGCTCCTGCAGAAAGCTGGGAGGTATGCACCCCTGCCTGTGCCATGCCCAATGCCCATGCTATCTGCTTCTGCTCCTAGTCTCCTGTAGATTTGGCCAGATCTCTGTGACTCATTTGACTAACTCCGCCCAGTGTTGTAACTCCGCCCAGCGTTAGCAAATGAATCACAAGGTCACAGAATAGGGCTATTATATAGGAGATAAGGGCGGGTGGGAGGGCACAAGGACAATTCCATCTTGCACCTCTTTTTCTTCTTTACGTTATGTGCTGTTTGGAGACTAGTTTTTAAATCTGCCATCCTGTCTGCCACTGCATTGCTACTCCTTTATGGGCCAGGTGTTTGTGCCACACACTTGTGTCGCTTAGCTTGGCCATCCAGCTTCCTACTTGCACCTCTTTTTCTTCTTTGCATGATATGCTGTTTGGGGACTAGTTTTTGAATAGTGCCATCTTGTCTGCAACTGCAGTGCCACTCCTAGATGGGCCAGGTGTTTGTGCCGCACACTTGTGTCGCTTAGCTTAGTCATACAGCCACTTCGGTGCAACTTTTAGGCCTAAAAACAATATTGTGAGGTGTGAGGTGTTCAGAATAGACTGGAAATGAGTGGAAATGATTGTTATTGAGGTTATTAATACTGTAGGAGCAAAATGACCCCAAAATTCTGTGATGTTAGCTGTTTTTATGTTTTTTTCAAAAATCATTCAGATCCAAAACCAAAACCCGAAAGGGTGGTTTTGGCAAAACCAAGCCAAAACTAAAAAAACGAAAATGGAATTAGAACCAAAACACAAAACACGAAAAGTGCCCGCCGCTAATCCATACCTCCCAACTGTCCCGATTTTCGCAGGACAGTCCCGTTTTTTGGGGACTGTCCCGCTGTCCCACCCGCAGGCCACAGTGTCCCGCGGTGTGGGGGGGTCAGTTGGGAGGCTCTGTCAATCGCTGCTCTGCTTAGCAGAGCAGCGGTGAATAGACGCTGTGCGCATGCGCACAGCGTCTGTTCAGTGGAGTCAGAGGGAGAGGGAGAGGGAGCATGCCAGCGGCTCACAGAGCGCTGGGCATGTCCCCTCAATGACGAAAACGGGGCGTGGCTCGCGATTGCGGTCCTCCCGCAAAGCCACGCCCCCTTTTCATAGGTCACGTACCCTTTTCGGGAGCGTCCCGCTCCACAAGTAAAGAAAGTTGGGAGGTATGGCTAATCTCTAGTATTAATAGAGGAGGGAGCCCTTGTGCAGTCTTCATCTGGGCCCCATCCACTCTAGCAGGCAGAGGCAGTGACAGTGACTCTGAGCATTAGGTGGTGTGCAGGTCTCTGGGAAAATGGCAGTTTTTCTGGCCATTTTTCCTTCTGCACATGCACAATATGGCGGGTAAATGACCATCCTGCCATTTTCCAGGAGAACTGCACAGCAACTTGTGCTCAGAGCCACTGTTGCTGGAATTCGAAGAGGTAAGTATTGAACAAATGGGTGCAGAATGTGCCATGTGCGTCCCTCTGGACTTACGGATCCTTGTGCACAAACTGCACCCATTATAGATATTCCAGTGTATGAGTGAATGTATGTGTATTAGTTTATGACTATACATATATGGATATGTGTATGACTGTATGTGTGAATGTATGTCTATATATATGCCCTATAAATAGGACAGCATAGATGGTGTAATGGGGGGTCATTCCGAGTTGATCGCTCGCTAGCTACTTTTTGCAGCCTTGCAAATACATAGTTGCCACCCACTGGGGAGTGTATCTTAGCTTTGTAAGTGTGCGAACGCTTGTGCAGCCGACCACTACAAAAATAGTTTGTGCAGTTTCTGATTAGGTCTGAATTTACTCAGCCACTTCGATCACTTCAGCCTGTCAAGTCCCGGAATTGACGTCAGACACTCGCTTGTGTTTCTCTAATGTCCTAGTGGATGCTGGGGACTCCGTAAGGACCATTGGGAATAGACGGGCTCCGCAGGAGACAGGGCACTTTAAGAAAGAATTAGGAATACTGGTGTGCACTGGCTCCTCCCTCTATGCCCCTCCTCCAGACCTCAGTTAGAATCTGTGCCCGGACAGAGCTGGGTGCACTTTAGTGAGCTCTCCTGAGCTTGCTAATTAGAAAGTATTTTGTTAGGATTTTTTATTTTCAGAGAGATCTGCTGGCAACAGACTCTCTGCTACGTGGGACTGAGGGGAGAGAAGCAGACCTACTAACTGCGGATAGGTCATGCTTCTTAGGCTACTGGACACCATTAGCTCCAGAGGGATCGAACACAGGAATGCACCCTTGGTCGTCCGATCCCAGAGCCGCGCCGCCGTCCCCCTCGCAGAGCCAGAAGCCGGCGTGAGAAGCAAGAAGACGTCAAAAGCGGCGGCAGAACACTCCAGTCTTCATATGAGGTAGCGCACAGCACTGCAGCTGTGCACCATTGCTCCCACATTAAACCCACACACTCCGGTCACTGTAGGGTGCAGGGCGCAGGGGGGGGAGCACCCTGGGCAGCAATTAGGTACCTCTTGGCAAAAGCAGCATATATACAGTTGGGCACTGTATATATGCATGAGCCCCCGCCATTATTTTACACAAAATCGCGGGACAGAAGCCCGCTGCTGAGGGGGCGGGGCTTCTTGCTCAGCACTTACCAGTGCCATTTTCTCTCCACAGCTCAGCTGAGAGGAAGCTCCCCAGGCTCTCCCCTGCAGAAGCACGATAGAAGAGGGTGAAAAGAGAGGGGGGGCACATAAATTTGGCGTAAAAACAATATATACAGTAGAGATGAGCGGGTTCGGTTCCTCGGAATCCGAACCCGCCCGAACTTCATGTTTTTTTACACGGGTCCGAGCGACTCGGATCTTCCCGCCTTGCTCGGTTAACCCGAGCGCGCCCGAACGTCATCATCCCGCTGTCGGATTCTCGCGAGGCTCGGATTCTATCGCGAGACTCGGATTCTATATAAGGAGCCGCGCGTCGCCGCCATTTTCACACGTGCATTGAGATTGATAGGGAGAGGACGTGGCTGGCGTCCTCTCCGTTTATAGAGAGTGAGACTAGAGTAGAGAGAGACACAGTAGTAATTTTGGGGAGCATTAGGAGGAGTACTTTAGGAGGAGTACTACTACTTGCTGAAGTGATAGATAGATAGATAGTGTGACTGTATAATGTATATCTGACTTGTGGGGGAGACACTGACAGTGGGGAGCAGTTAGAGTCTGAGAGCAGGACTCAGGAGTACATATAACGTACAGTGCACACTTTTGCTGCCAGAGTGCCACACTGCCATTGTGACCACACTGACCACCAGTATAATATATATTGTGATTGTCTGCTTAGGAGTACTACTTGCAAGTTGCTGATAGTGTGACCAGTGACCTGACCACCAGTTTATAATAATCACCACCAGTTTAATATATATAATATATATATATAATTGTATATAATATATATATATAATATTGTATACCACCTACCCGTGGTTTTTTTTTTTTTCTTTCTTTTTGATACATACTACTATAGTAGCTTACTGTAGCAGTCTGCGGTGCTGCTGAGCTGACAGTGTCCAGCAGGTCCGTCATCAGTCATTAGTACATAATAAATATATATTATATACCTGTCCGGCTGCAGTACTAGTGTGATATTATATATATATATATTGATTTCATCTCATTATCATCCAGTCTATATTAGCAGCAGACACAGTACGGTAGTCCACAGCTGTAGCTACCTCTGTGTCGGCAGTCGCTGGTCCATCCATAATTGTATACCACCTACCCGTGGTTTTTTTTTTTCTTTCTTCTTGATACATACTACTATAGTAGCTTACTGTAGCAGTCTGCGGTGCTGCTGAGCTGACAGTGTCCAGCAGGTCCGTCATCAGTCATTAGTACATAATAAATATATATTATATACCTGTCCGGCTGCAGTACTAGTGTGATATTATATATATATATATTGATTTCATCTCATTATCATCCAGTCTATATTAGCAGCAGACACAGTACGGTAGTCCACGGCTGTAGCTACCTCTGTGTCGGCAGTCGCTGGTCCATCCATAATTGTATACCACCTACCCGTGGTTTTTTTTTTCTTTCTTCTTGATACATACTACTATAGTAGCTTACTGTAGCAGTCTGCGGTGCTGCTGAGCTGACAGTGTCCAGCAGGTCCGTCATCAGTCATTAGTACATAATAAATATATATTATATACCTGTCCGGCTGCAGTACTAGTGTGATATTATATATATATATATATATATATTGATTTAATCTCATTATCATCCAGTCTATATTAGCAGCAGACACAGTACGGTAGTCCACGGCTGTAGCTACCTCTGTGTCTTTTAGTTGTGCCTATTAAAATATGGAGAACAAAAATGTTGAGGTTCCAAAATTAGGGAAAGATCAAGATCCACTTCCACCTCGTGCTGAAGCTGCTGCCACTAGTCATGGCCGAGACGATGAAATGCCAGCAACGTCGTCTGCCAAGGCCGATGCCCAATGTCATAGTACAGAGCATGTAAAATCCAAAACACCAAATATCAGTAAAAAAAGGACTCCAAAATCTAAAATAAAATTGTCGGAGGAGAAGCGTAAACTTGCCAATATGCCATTTACCACACGGAGTGGCAAGGAACGGCTGAGGCCCTGGCCTATGTTCATGGCTAGTGGTTCAGCTTCACATGAGGATGGAAGCACTCAGCCTCTCGCTAGAAAACTGAAAAGACTCAAGCTGGCAAAAGCACCGCAAAGAACTGTGCGTTCTTCCAAATCCCAAATCCACAAGGAGAGTCCAATTGTGTCGGTTGCGATGCCTGACCTTCCCAACACTGGACGTGAAGAGCATGCGCCTTCCACCATTTGCACGCCCCCTGCAAGTGCTGGAAGGAGCACCCGCAGTCCAGTTCCTGATAGTCAGATTGAAGATGTCAGTGTTGAAGTACACCAGGATGAGGAGGATATGGGTGTTGCTGGCGCTGGGGAGGAAATTGACAAGGAGGATTCTGATGGTGAGGTGGTTTGTTTAAGTCAGGCACCCGGGGAGACACCTGTTGTCCGTGGGAGGAATAGGGCCGTTGACATGCCTGGTGAAAATACCAAAAAAATCAGCTCTTCGGTGTGGAAGTATTTCACCAGAAATGCGGACAACATTTGTCAAGCCGTGTGTTGCCTTTGTCAAGCTGTAATAAGTAGGGGTAAGGACGTTAACCACCTCGGAACATCCTCCCTTATACGTCACCTGCAGCGCATTCATAATAAGTCAGTGACAAGTTCAAAAACTTTGGGCGACAGCGGAAGCAGTCCACTGACCAGTAAATCCCTTCCTCTTGTAACCAAGCTCACGCAAACCACCCCACCAACTCCCTCAGTGTCAATTTCCTCCTTCCCCAGGAATGCCAATAGTCCTGCAGGCCATGTCACTGGCAATTCTGACGAGTCCTCTCCTGCCTGGGATTCCTCCGATGCATCCTTGCGTGTAACGCCTACTGCTGCTGGCGCTGCTGTTGTTGCTGCTGGGAGTCGATGGTCATCCCAGAGGGGAAGTCGTACTCGTAAGACCACTTTTACTACTTCCACCAAGCAATTGACTGTCCAACAGTCCTTTGCGAGGAAGATGAAATATCACAGCAGTCATCCTGCTGCAAAGCGGATAACTGAGGCCTTGGCATCCTGGGTGGTGAGAAACGTGGTTCCGGTATCCATCATTACTGCAGAGCCAACTAGAGACTTGTTGGAGGTACTGTGTCCCCGGTACCAAATACCATCTAGGTTCCATTTCTCTAGGCAGGCGATACCGAAAATGTACACAGACGTCAGAAAAAGAGTCACCAGTGTCCTAAAAAATGCAGCTGTACCCAATGTCCACTTAACCACGGACATGTGGACAAGTGGAGCAGGGCAGGGTCAGGACTATATGACTGTGACAGCCCACTGGGTAGATGTATGGACTCCCGCCGCAAGAACAGCAGCGGCGGCACCAGTAGCAGCATCTCGCAAACGCCAACTCTTTCCTAGGCAGGCTACGCTTTGTATCACCGGTTTCCAGAATACGCACACAGCTGAAAACCTCTTACGGCAACTGAGGAAGATCATCGCGGAATGGCTTACCCCAATTGGACTCTCCTGTGGATTTGTGGCATCGGACAACGGCAGCAATATTGTGTGTGCATTAAATATGGGCAAATTCCAGCACGTCCCATGTTTTGCACATACCTTGAATTTGGTGGTGCAGAATTTTTTAAAAAACGAGAGGGGCATGCAAGAGATGCTGTCGGTGGCCAGAAGAATTGCGGGACACTTTCGGCGTACAGGCACCACGTACAGAAAACTGGAGCACCACCAAAAACGCCTGAACCTGCCCTGCCATCATCTGAAGCAAGAAGTGGTAACGAGGTGGAATTCAACCCTCTATATGCTTCAGAGGTTGGAGGAGCAGCAAAAGGCCATTCAAGCCTATACAATTGAGCACGATATAGGAGGTGGAATGTACCTGTCTCAAGCGCAGTGGAGAATGATTTCAACGTTGTGCAAGGTTCTGCAACCTTTTGAACTTGCCACACGTGAAGTCAGTTCAGACACTGCCAGCCTGAGTCAGGTCATTCCCCTCATCAGGCTTTTGCAGAAGAAGCTGGAGGCATTGAAGGAGGAGCTAAAAGGGAGCGATTCCGCTAGGCATGTGGGACTTGTGGATGCAGCCCTTAATTCGCTTAACAAGGATTCACGGGTGGTCAATCTGTTGAAATCAGAGCACTACATTTTGGCCACCGTGCTCGATCCTAGATTTAAAACCTACCTTGGATCTCTCTTTCCGGCAGACACAAGTCTGCTGGGGTTCAAAGACCTGCTGGTGAGAAAATTGTCAAGTCAAGCGGAACGCGACCTGTCAACATCTCCTCCTTCACATTCTCCCGCAACTGGGGGTGCGAGGAAAAGGCTCAGAATTCCGAGCCCACCCGCTGGCGGTGATGCAGGGCAGTCTGGAGCGACTGCTGATGCTGACATCTGGTCCGGACTGAAGGACCTGACAACGATTACGGACATGTCGTCTACTGTCACTGCATATGATTCTGTCACCATTGAAAGAATGGTGGAGGATTATATGAGTGACCGCATCCAAGTAGGCACGTCAGACAGTCCGTACTTATACTGGCAGGAAAAAGAGGCAATTTGGAGGCCCTTGCACAAACTGGCTTTATTCTACCTAAGTTGCCCTCCCACAAGTGTGTACTCCGAAAGAGTGTTTAGTGCCGCCGCTCACCTTGTCAGCAATCGGCGTACGAGGTTACTTCCAGAAAATGTGGAGAAGATGATGTTCATTAAAATGAATTATAATCAATTCCTCCGTGGAGACATTGACCAGCAGCAATTGCCTCCACAAAGTACACAGGGAGCTGAGATGGTGGATTCCAGTGGGGACGAATTGATAATCTGTGAGGAGCGGGATGTACACGGTGATATATCGGAGGATGATGATGAGGTGGACATCTTGCCTCTGTAGAGCCAGTTTGTGCAAGGAGAGATTAATTGCTTCTTTTTCGGTGGGGGTCCAAACCAACCCGTCATTTCAGTCACAGTCGTGTGGCAGACCCTGTCACTGAAATGATGGGTTGGTTAAAGTGTGCATGTCCTGTTTATACAACATAAGGGTGGGTGGGAGGGCCCAAGGACAATTCCATCTTGCACCTCTTTTTTCTTTCATTTTTATTTGCGTCATGTGCTGTTTGGGGAGTGTTTTTTGGAAGGGCCATCCTGCGTGACACTGCAGTGCCACTCCTAGATGGGCCCGGTGTTTGTGTCGGCCACTAGGGTCGCTTATCTTACTCACACAGCTACCTCATTGCGCCTCTTTTTTTCTTTGCGTCATGTGCTGTTTGGGGAGTGTTTTTTGGAAGGGCCATCCTGCGTGACACTGCAGTGCCACTCCTAGATGGGCCCGGTGTTTGTGTCGGCCACTAGGGTCGCTTAGCTTAGTCATCCAGCGACCTCGGTGCAAATTTTAGGACTAAAAATAATATTGTGAGGTGTGAGGTATTCAGAATAGACTGAAAATGAGTGGAAATTATGGATTTTGAGGTTAATAATACTTTGGGATCAAAATGACCCCCAAATTCTATGATTTAAGCTGTTTTTTAGTGTTTTTTGAAAAAAACACCCGAATCCAAAACACACCCGAATCCGACAAAAAAAATTCGGTGAGGTTTTGCCAAAACGCGGTCGAACCCAAAACACGGCCGCGGAACCGAACCCAAAACCAAAACACAAAACCCGAAAAATTTCAAGTGCACATCTCTAATATACAGCAGCTACTGGGTTAACACTACGTTACTGTGTGATTCCTGGGTCATATAGCGCTGGGGTGTGTGCTGGCATACTCTCTCTCTGTCTCTCCAAAGGGCCTTGTGGGGGAACTATCTTCAAATAGAGCATCCCCTGTGTGTGTGGTGTGTCGGTATGTGTGTGTCGACATGTCTGAGGTAAAAGGCTCCCCTAAGGAGGAGATGGAGCTAATATGCGTGTGAGAGGGTGTCTCCGTCGACAACGCCGACACCTGTTTGGATATGTGTAAGTGCTAAGGTGAATTTATTGCACAAAAGATTAGAGAACAGACAGGAAATCTACCCATGTCTGTCCCTATGGCGCAGAGACCTTCAGAGTCTCACAATGCTCACTATCCAAAATAATGGACACTGATATCGACACGGAGTTTGACTCCAGTGTCGACTACGATAATGCAAAGTTACAGCCAAAATGGCAGTAAAGTATTCAATATATGATTATTGTAATAAAGATGATTTGCATATCACTGATGACTCATCTGTCCCTGACACAAGGGTACACATTTTGAGGGGAAGAAAGCTGAGGTAAATTTCCCTCCTCTCATGAGGAAAAAGAGCGGGAATCTCCAGACAAGAGACTGCAGCTTCCCACAAAGAATTCTCAGGCAGTATCCTTTCCCCACTAGGGCCAGGATGTGATGGGAATCTTCCCCTAGGGTGTCACGTTTGCCCAAAAGGTAGCCCTAGCTATTCTCAGGGATCCTGCAGATAGCGTGCACATTTTGGTACACTACTCAGACCGGCGATTGTGTCGGCATGGGTTTATAGCGCTGTGGCGGCGTGGACAGGTACCTTATCAGCAGAAATTGAGACCCTAGTATGTATGTATATATATATATATATATATATATATGTATGTATATATAGATATATATATATATATTAAAGATGCTGTCTTAAGAGATATATATCATAAAACATGCCCAAAGAGACATGAGTATACTGGGTCCCAGAGGAAAAGCTATGTCGATTTCTGCTTGACGTATCCTGTAAAATATGCAATGGACAGATGATGCCAATTTAAGTGGCATATGGAAGGTTGAGGATTGTGTGGAGAAAGGTTCTCGGACCTGGTCTCCACAGCTATAGCTGGTAATTCTGATATTTTGCCTTGTATTCCTGCACAGCCTAGGAAAGCATGTCATTATCAAATGCAGCCTTTCGAACAAAGAAACAAGAAAGTCCGAGGTGCGTCCTTTCTTGCCAGAGGCGGGGGCAGAGGAAACCAGCTGCACAACACAGCTAGTTCCCAGGAACAGAAGTCCTCCCCGGCCTCCACAAAAATCCACAGCATGTCGCTCGGGCTCCACAGGCGGAGCTAGGCCCGGTGGGGACACGCCTTCGTAAGTTCAGCCACAAGTGGGTTCACTCCCTGTTAGATCCCTGGGCAATAGATATTGTGTCTCAGGGATACTAGCTGGACTTTGAGAAGATGCCTCCTCACTGACGGCCCTGCCGGCTTCCCCCTTCGAGAGGTAAACAGGGTTAACTGCAATTCACAAATTGTATCTTCAACAGGTGGTGGTCAAGGTTCCCCTCCATCAACAAGGAGGGGGTTATTATTCGACCATGTTGTAGTCCCAAAACCAGATGGTTCGGTCAGACCCATACTGAATTTAAAATCCCTGAACATATACTTGAAAAGTTCAAGTTCAAGATGGAATCGCTCAGAGCGGTCATCGCAAGGGAGGGGAATTTTATGGTGTCTCTGGACATAAAGGATGCTTACCTTTATGTACCCGTGTATCCACCTCATCAGGAGTATCTCAGATTTGTGGTACAGGATTGTCATTACCAATTCCAGACGTTGCCGTTTGGTCTGTCCACGGCACCGAGAGTATTTAACAAGGTAATGGCAGTAATGATGGTGCTCCTGCGAAAGCAAGGAGTCACAATTATCCCATACTTGGGGACGATCTCCTCATAAAGGCGAGGTCCAGAGAGCAGTTGCTGATTAGTGGAGCACGCTCTCGGGAAGTGTTACAACAGCACGGCTGGATTCTGAATATTCCAAAGTCGCAGCTGATTCCTACGACGCGTCTGCCCTTCCTGGGCATGATTCTGGACGCAGACCAGAAGAAGGTTTTTCTCCCGACGGAGAAGGCTCAGGAACTCATGACACTGGTCAGTGACCTCTTAAAACCAAAACAGGTGTCGGTGCATCACTGCACGAGAGTCCTGGGAAAGATGGTGGCGTCATACGAGGCCATTCCCTTCGGCAGGTTCCATGCGAGGACCTTTTCAATGGGATCTGTTGGACAAATGGTCCGGATCGCATCTACAGATGCATCGGCTGATCACCCTATCCCCCAGGGCCAGGGTGTCTCTTCTGTGGTGGCTGCAGAGTACTCACCTTCTCGAGTGCCGCAGGTTCGGCATTCAGGACTGGGTCCTGGTGACCACGGATGCAAGCCTCCGAGGGTGGGGGGCAGTCACTCAGGGAAGAAGTTTCCAAGGGCTGTGGTCAAGTCAGGAGACTTGCCTTCACATCAATATCCTGGAACTAAGGGCCATATACAACGCCCTAAGTCAAGCGGAGACCCTGCTTTGCAACCAATCGGTGCTGAATCAATCAGACAGCATCACCGCAGTGGCTCATGTAAACCGCCAAGGCGGCACAAGGAGCAGAGTGGCGATGGAGGAAGCCACCAGAATTCTTCGATGGACGGAGAATCACGTACGAGCACTGTCAACAGTGTTCATTCCGGGAGTGGACAACTGGGAAGCAGACTTCCTCAGCAGGCACGACCTCCACCCGGGAGAGTGGGGACTTCATCAAGAAGTCTTCGCGCAGATTGTAGGTCGGTCGGAACTGCCACAGGTGGATATGATGGCATCCCGACTCAACAAAAAGCTACAGAGGTATTGCGCCAGGTCAAGAGACCCTCAGGCGATAGCTGTAGACGCACTGGTGACACCGTGGATATTCCAGTCGGTTTATGTGTTTCCTCCTCTTCCTCTCATACCCAAGGTGCTTAGAATCATAAGAAAAAGAGGAGTGAGAACAATACTCATTGTTCCGGAATGGCCAAGAAGGACTTGGTATCCAGAGCTGCAAGAAATGCTCACAGAGGACCCATGGCCTCTGCCTCTAAGGCAGGATCTGTTGCAGCAGGGACCTTGTCTGTTCCAAGACTTACCGCGGCTGCGTTTGACGTCATGGCGGTTGAACGCCGGATCCTAGTAGAAAAAGGGATTCTGGATGAGGTTATTCCTACGCTAATAAAGGCTAGGAAGGGGTGACGGCTAAACATTATCACCGTATGCGGCGAAAATATGTTGCTTGGTGTGAGGACAGGAATGCCACTACAGAGGAATTCCAGCTGGGCCGTTTCCTTCACTTCCTACAGTCGGGAGTGACTTTGGGCCTAAAATTGGGGTCCATTAAGGTCCAGATTTCGGCCCTATCCATTTTCTTTCAAAAAGATCTAGCTTCTCTACCTGAAGTTCAGACGTCTGTAAAGGGAGGGCTGCATATTCAGCCCCCGTTTGTGCCTCCAGTGGCACCTTGGGATCTTTACGTGGTGTTGAGTTTCCTGAAATCACACTGGTTTGAGCCACTTAAAACCGTGGAGTTAAAATATCTCACGTGGACGGTGGTCATGCTATTAGCCTTGGCTTCGGCTAGGCGTGTGTCAGAATTGGCGGCTTTGTCACATATAAGCCCCTATTTGGTTTTCCATATGGACAGGGCAGAATTGCGGACTCGTCCACAATTTCTGCCAAATGTGGTGTCATCTTTTCATATGAACCTATTGTGGTGCCTGTGGCTACTCGTGACTTGGAGGATTCCGAGTTACTGGATGTAGTCAGGGCTTTGAAGGTTTATGTAGCCAGAACGGCTAGAGTCAGGAAAACTGAGTCGCTGTTTATCCTGTATGCATCCAACAAGCTGGGTGCTCCTGCTTCAAAGCAAACTATTGCTCGCTGGATCTGTAACACGATTCAGCAGGCTCATTCTGCGGCTGGATTGCCGCTTCCAAAATCAGTAAAAGCCCACTCCACAAGGAAGGTGGGCTCTTCTTGGGCGGCTGCCCGAGGGGTCTCGGCATTACAGCTTTGCCGAGCGGCTACTTAGTCGGGTTCAAACACTTTTGCAAAGTTCTACAAGCTTGATACCCTGGCTGAGGAGGACCTTGTGTTTGATCATTCGGTGCTGCAGAGTCATCCGCACTCTCCCGCCCGTTTGGGAGCTTTGGTATAATCCCCATGGTCCTTACGGAGTCCCCAGCATCCACTAGGACGTTAGAGAAAATAAGATTTTACTTACCGGTAAATCTATTTCTCGTAGTCCGTAGTGGATGCTGGGCGCCCGTCCCAAGTGCGGACTTCTTCTGCAATACTTGTACATAGTTATTGCTTAAATAAGGGTTATGTTATGGTTGCATCAGGGTTATCTGATGCTCTGTTGTTATTCATACTGTTAACTGGGTAAGTTTATCACAAGTTATACGGTGTGATTGGTGTGGCTGGTTTGAGTCTTACCCTGGAGTTTCAAAATCCTTTCCTTGTACTGTCAGCTCTTCCGGGCACAGTTTCCTTAACTGAGGTCTGGAGGAGGGGCATAGAGGGAGGAGCCAGTGCACACCAGTATTCCTAATTCTTTCTTAAAGTGCCCTGTCTCCCGCGGAGCCCGTCTATTCCCCATGGTCCTTACGGAGTCCCCAGCATCCACTACGGACTACGAGAAATAGATTTACCGGTAAGTAAAATCTTATTTTTTCCAAACACTCCCTGAAAATGGTCAGATGACACACATAAAAGCCTTCTTCCAGTCAATCTTTCTTGCAATCGGCTGTGCGAATGGATTCTTTGTTAAATCCATCGCCCAGCAACGATCCGCTTTGTACCCGTACGATGCACCTGCACTGCGGTGCACACGCATGCGCAGTAGTGAACTGATCGCTGCGCTGCGAAAAATGGCAGCGTGCGATCAGGTCAGAATGACCCCCATGGTTAGCATCACTGCCTCACAGCACTGAGGTCATGGGTTTGATTACCACTATGACCTTAACTGTGTGTAGTTTGTATATTCTCACTGTGCTTGCGTAGGTTTCCTCCCACAATCCAAAAATTGGTAGGTTAATTGGCCCCCAACAAAATTAACCCCAGTATGAATATGTGTGGTGTACATGTAATATGGAATATAGATTGTAAGCTCCACTGGGGCAGAGAATGATGTGAATAGACAAATATTCTCTGTAAAGCACTGCGGAATATGTGTGTGCTATATAAATAACTGGTAATAAATGTGACTGTGTATGCATGTATAGGGATGTAGTTATGTGACCGGTGATAAGGAGGCCGCCAGTCACAATACCGACGCCCGCATCCCGCCTGCACAAAATCCCGACAGTTGGCATGCTGACTAGCAGTGGCTATTCACACTCGTGGGTGTCCTCCAGCAAGGGGCTTTGTTGCACTTGCTTCCCTTGCGGGCATTCTGCTGCTGGGATCCCGCAGTCGGTATACTGACTGCCAGGATCCCCAGTGCCAGTACAGCGTACCCAACCCCATGTATGTATGTGTGACTATGTGTGTATATATGTGTATGACTGTATGTATGTGACTTAGCCCTGTCACAGCACCATGCCACAACCTGTGCTTAGATATGCCAACCTGACAGGTGGGCTGTCGTGACATAGGTTTTATTCTAGCTGCCACCACAAAGAGTATCAGAATAGTGCTCTTGCTTATGCCAGACACTTATATCACACTTATAAATCCAGTTATTATACATATGTAGCATGGGCCTCTCCAGGCATGTGAATTCATTCAGCATAGAGATAACGCTGATACATTTTTTGGATTTATTGAGAAAATATCTCCAGTGTCAAGTTACAAAGACATTCAATTATTAGATGCACATATTGGGGAATATTCAATAGCTGTCAGAAATGTTGTTTCCACTTCCGGGTGCCCGGGGTTATAACCCCTGGTGCTGAGACAGTGTTTGTGGAGCCATGTGCATTGTGTCAGCATGATATCGGCCATGTGAGTATTTGTACTTCTGTGTTTATCACTATTGTTTAAAAGGTTACACTCCAGGTTGTTGACAGTAAATATGTATTGTTTTACACCCTAGTGATCTGTCTGAATTATTGGAAACAATTAAATAGAATGCTTGGATACAGATGTATACTGGAAATATCACCTGGACATAGTGAGTAGTCAGAGGTTGTGATATCTGTGTACTGCTCTATTGCATATTTGTATAGTCCATGGCTTTGCTCCCCTTTTGTTTATAGGGAGAGCCGATCATATTAAGAAGTAACAAGTTGATAACTGTGGAGGCACGGCTACCAGAGTATGTGATTACTTGTGCATTATTTATTTTTTTGTTAGTTGAACCTAGCGCTGTTTCTTTCCCTATACCACTGATATTTTGTGTATTGATTTTAGATGCATTTGGGTCGCCCACCTGTTGATTGGACAGGTGTTATTTGGACATCTCCCAAAGAGATTGGTTTATGTAAGCCCTTTAGTCTGTTGACCCCACATGGGTGACCACTGAAGTATGTTTGTATTTACCCACTGGGCTTAAGGTGTATTGGATGAGTGCACTATGAGTGTGCTTTGGGTAGTAAAGAAGTATTTATTTTGCAACAATGGGGCCTGGGAGGCACTGAGTGTGTTTTTATGTTTCATATCTTTTCTAGATCTCTATTGATGTTGTAATACTTACATCTGTGAATTTTCTGAACATTCACCGAATCTGCCTATCTTGAAAAAGACCCAGATATAGGGTCGAAACGTCGATCAAGGGCGAGTTGGTGCAACAGATGATCCAACAATTAAACTATGGAACTATTTTATGAGATATGACTTTATGTATGTCTTTTATTTTTGTGAGTGCCCCTTCCACTTTGGTGGAATTCCAGTATTATATTTGTGGCTGACTTTGTCAGTATCACTGGGTGCACCCAAATATGTGTCTATGTGTTTTGATGTGAGTGCGGATTTCCAATGATATATATATATATGGCGTATAGGACCGGCACTCACCTCTCACAGTTTGTTCGCTCCGGTGCCCTCTGAAAACGATTAATATTCCAAACACATCATACAAGCAGCGGCACTCGGAGGCTTTCACAGGTGAAAAAATAATTATGTGAATTTATTCCATATTACAATATGTTCAGGCCAACGTTTCGGGGCACACACGCCCCTTTGTCAAGGTGAACCAAAAGTGCAAAATGCAAACAAACACAGTACCTTATAGTGCAGAGAAGACCCATTGGCGGGAAGTTACGCGACCATGGACTGACTGTGCGTCTCACCCGGCCGTCTCAAGTGTGGTGACGTCATCAGTGCGCCGTGGAGTCCTCCGTCTCAGCGCCGCCGGCCTCCTGTGTTGCCTAGGGAACCTGGACGCAACCGTAGCCCCTGCTTCCGGTGTAATGCGTCTCCATGGAAACCCGGCTTCCACAGGTGCCCGGCTATTGGACTGTGACTCTATTCTCGCCGCACTGGAGACCCTGTGTGAATAAACATGTACAAACTTACCTAGCACTGGTAGAGACTTCTAAAATTATTAAATCAACCAACCGTTATGTATTCCTAAATATTATATCTATACATAATGTTATCTTCCGCTACAGTACCATTACTTCTAATATTGAAAGCGCCCGTGTTAACCTAGCATACACATACTTGTAATGACCCGTGGTCCTGTACTGTCGTTCATAATAAAATGTCAGCATACTAATAAGAATTGCCCCCGATACCCTCTAAAATACATTCCACTGTATCTTATCGTTCAAGCCCTTCGGTCTAATAGTGTCCAGCATGAACATCCACCTGGTCTCCATGCGCAGTAGCTGTCCATGTCGGTCACCTCCTCTTATCCTCTTGGGGACATGATCAATAATGCAAAAACTCAATTCTTTCAGGTCGTGTCCTCTCTCAACGAAGTGCTTAGCCACAGGTTGATCTGTAGATTTACCAGATAACGCAGCTTTGATAGAAGATTTGTGCATGGCAAAACGTTCCCTAAAGGTGCGTATAGTCTTGCCCACGTATTGGAGCTGACATGGGCAGGTTATTACATATATAACAAACGTTGTGGTGCAAGAGAGGATGTGGTTGATCTTGAAGGATCTGCCTGTGACACAAGACGCGAACGTGTTGCCTGGATTCATAAATTTACATGTGTCACATCCCAGGCACCTATAGCAGCCTGGGGGCTTGGATAAAAACGTGGACGCTGTTACTTTACCGAACCCCGTAATGTCCGCATGTACCACCATGTCTTTGATGTTTTTGCTCCTGGTGTAGCATGCCATCGGTTTCCTTTGCCGAAATGTGGATAAACTTTTATCTGTTGAAATTATGGGCCAAAGAGCCTTAAGTGCTCTTGGCACCACCGGACTTGAGGTATTGTATTTGGTAACAAACGGTAAAACCTGGGTATTATCCCTAACTCGTTGTTCCAGTAGTTGTTCCCTTGGTATTTCTGAAACTACTTGCTTGTATTCCAATAGTTCCTTCTGATCATATCCTCTCTCTGTAAAACGTGCCACCACCTTAGATAGCGCTCCCTCTACCTCCGATGCTTCGCTCGTGATCCTGGCTGCTCTGATAAGTTGTGACTTGGGCAGACCCTTCTTCAACGCCCTGGGATGATGGCTGTTGTGTCTTAACAGCGTGTTTTTATCTGTGGGCCTGTAGTACACTTCAGTGTGGATTTTTTTCTCTTTGATGGATACCAAGGCATCCAAGTAGTTGAGTGCCTCATAGCTGCTTTGCGCTGTAACCCTGATGGTTGAATCCCTGTTGTTAATGAATCTTATCAACTCGTCAAAACGGTCCTGCCCTCCAGCCCATAGGATGAATATATATACCTATATATATATAGGTCTATATACTTGCAGTACTGTATGATATGTTGGGCAGTTTCCTGATTTTTAAAGAACATCTGTTGTTCCTCCTGCAGCATGAACACGTTGGCAAATGATGGCGACACATTGCTGCCCATCGCACACCCACTCGTTTGCCGAAAGAACTTGCCATCGAAAAGAAAATAATTTCGTGTGAGTGTCAACTCCAATAATTTAAGGAATAGATCCCCGTCAAACGTGTCGATCTTCGTCTTGATTAAAAATTCTTTCATTGCTGCCAGACCCTGAACCTGAGGTATGCAGGTATATAGACTGCAGATATCAATGTTACATATCATGGTACCCTCCGGTACCTCCGTGACTGCGTTCAACATGTTTAAAAACGCGGTGGTGTCCTTAATAAATCCCCGCTGTTGAATAATCAAGGGCTGAATAATGCTATCTAAAAACATGGATATCGGTTGGTAAAGTGCTCCTTGTGCAGAAATGATAGGCCTTCCCGGTGGCTTTGATATATTTTTATGAATTTTTGGTACTGTAAATAGTACTGGTACCACCGGAAACTCCTGTTTAAGAGCCATGCATAACTTGCTGGTAATAACATTGGACCGACACGCCTGGTCCAAGATGTCATCCACTTCCTCCTTGAATCTTCCCGTGGGATCCGTGGGTAGCTGTTGGTAAACTGAAGAGTCCGAAAGTTGACTATATATTTCAGATTTATAGTCCTCCAGGTTCATGATTACGATCCCGCCCCCTTTGTCGGCGGGGCGGATCACTATGTCCCTGTAGGCCCCCAATTGTTTCAAGGCCCTAAATTCTGCCTTCGACAGATTGTAATGCGTTCTTGTAGTAGCTGCTGTATATTTGGAAACGGACTCATCCAAAAACCGGGAAAACGTTTTAATGGAGGAGTTGTTGGATGTGGGGTCAAACTTAGATCTGTGTATGGAATTGATGAAAACTTGGTGAGGGTCTTGGACTGTGGGAGGTGGGTGCCCTTGAAAAAATTCTTGCAGACGGAGCTTGCGTGAAAATTTATGTAACTCCACTTGCCAACCCAGTTTGTCAAATGTATTGGTTGGTAAAAATGAAAGGCCGTTGTTTAATGCTTTTATTTCAATGTCACTTAAACACCGATCCGATAGATTATATATCAGATCTTCTTTCTGGACGGAACATTTCTGGATCCTGGTGTTCTGCTTGCCCCTGCGGGTGGGCGTCCTCTTGTTTTTGCTGCTGCCCCTGCTGGCACTGCGGGAGAGGTCCCTAAAGGGACATTGGTGTTTTCTGACGGACCTTCGGAATCATTGACCGCAAATTCACTGTCACTGTTTGATGTCGCTAATTCAGTGCTGTGCTCCTCTCTGCGTTTGCGCCAACTGTGCCTGGCCCTGTAATTGTAGGGCTTGTGACTGCCAGGTTCGCCGCCAGAAACCCATCGATAGACCTTATTGGTCTCATAGTCCTCCTTTACTATCAGAAATTTATTCCGCTTAAATCTGATAAGCTCTTTTTTGTAGGTCTCATGCTGTTGTTGCAACTTCTGTATCAAGGACTGGCTGCTGTCCATCTGTAATACTGCTTTATGCGTTACTTCCAACTGGTGTATTTTATCCCTGGTGATCTTGAGCTCACGAGCAGCTTCCTCCACCACCAGCAGCATCAAGTCAAGACTGCACTTGTTGAGAATGCCTATCCATCGGTTACAAAATTCTGCATTGAACCTGCCTATTGTGGGGACATTGCGGACGCGGAATCCTCGTGGAATTTTCTTCTCTTTGTGATAATTGGACAAAGAAATTCCGTGCATTAAATAATCGCACTCTCTGTGTTTGAGCTTATTTAGTTGGTGGTAAATATCATTCATGGTGAATTGCTCCTCTGAGTCAGCCAAACTTTCTGTAAAGTACAGCCTGTCAGCATCTGCCTCCGTAAAGCTGTATACATCAGTGGCCGCTGTCACCAAACCTCCAAAGCCCGCCGCCATCTCTTGTGACATATCTGTATGCATGGCCAGTGATTAGTGTCCCAATAATTATGTTGGAATGTTCAAGGTACTTCAGAGCGCTGTGCCACTGTAATCAGACCGTAGGTATTTGTTGAAAAAGACATAAAGTGTCCAGTGCCTTAATGAAGTGCTTAAAGTGAAATAAAAGTGCTAGTGCTATAAAGTGCTACAAACGTGCTTGACTCCTGGGTCTTCTCCTTTCCGTAAGGGGACTGCTTGACCACCAATAATTTACATGAAAAGAATTGTAAAGAAAACTCCACGGGTGCCTTGTCCCAGATGGATCATGCAGGAAAAGCTCCAATAGGTCCCAAGTACATATGGCGTATAGGACCGGCACTCACTTCTCACAGTATGTTCGCTCCGGTGCCCTCTGAAAACGATTAATATTCCAAACACATCATACAAGCAGCGGCACTCGGAGGCTTTTTTACAGGTGAAAAAATAATTATGTGAATTTATTCCATATTACAATATGTTCAGGCCAACGTTTTGGGGCACACACGCCCCTTTGTCAAGGTGAACCAAAAGTGCAAAATGCAAACAAACACAGTACCTTATAGTGCAGAGAAGACCCATTGGTGGGAAGTTTCGCGACCATGGACTGACTGTGCATCTCGCCCGGCCGTCTCAAGTGTGGTGACGTCATCAGTGCGCCGTGGAGTCCTCCGTCTCAGCGCCGCCGGCCTCCTGTGTTGCCTAGGGAACCTGGACGCAACCGTAGCCCCTGCTTCCGGTGTAATGCAATATTAGAAGTAATGGTACTGTAGCGGAAGATAACATTATGTATAGATATAATATTTAGGAATACATAACGGTTGGTTGATTTAATAATTTTAGTAGTCTCTACCAGTGCTAGGTAAGTTTGTACATGTTTATTCACACAGGGTCTCCAGTGCGGCGAGAATAGAGTCACAGTCCAATAGCCGGGCACCTGTGGAAGCCGGGTTTCCATGGAGACGCATTACACCGGAAGCAGGGGCTACAGTTGCGTCCAGGTTCCCTAGGCAACACAGGAGGCCGGCGGCGCTGAGACGGAGGACTCCACGGCGCACTGATGACGTCACCACACTTGAGACGGCCGGGCGAGACGCACAGTCAGTCCATGGTCGCGTAACTTCCCGCCAATGGGTCTACTCTGCACTATAAGGTACTGTGTTGGTTTGCATTTTGCACTTTTGGTTCACCTTGACAAAGGGGCGTGTGTGCCCCGAAACGTTGGCCTGAACATATTGTAATATGGAATAAATTCACATAATTATTTTTTCACCTGTGAAAGCCTCCGAGTGCCGCTGCTTGTATGATGTGTTTGGTATATATATATATATATATGTATGAATATATATATATGTATATATGATGTATATATATATATATATATATATATATAGAGATAGATAGATAGATAGATAGATAGATAGATAGATAGATAGATAGATAGATGTGGTTTGGACCGGCACTCCCGCGATTGTACGCAGCCGCCCTGGTGCCCTCTGAAAAAAGTTCAATTGCATGTACGTAGTAAATACTCAGCGGCACTCAGAGTCTGTTCAGTGGTCAAAACTTGTATTAAAAATTGCTGAATAATCCTTATTTTTAATACAAGCTTTGACCACTGAACAGACTCTGAGTGCCGCTGAGTATTTACTATATATATATATATATATATATAAAGTTCCAAGAGTAACCACCAGAGAGATCAAACTCAGATAGACCAGCACACTGCTTGAATGAAAAATGTTTTACTTATTTCAAAAGAAAGTGCAAACTATAGTAGTAAGCATATGGCACACATATCTGTAGCAGCATATAAGATTGAACAGTATATATTTAACATCCCGACAGCTGTTTCGAATATCTTCTTCAGGGGAATGAATAAAGTGTCATAGTGCCGACCACTGCACACACCGCAGTGTCAGTTTTCAAAGTGTCTTGTGCATATATATATAATTATATATATATATATATCAAACAGGATGTCCAGCTCTCCCCTCAATAGCCCGTACTGCGCCGGGTGCCCGCATGCAAATTTCATAGAACATCTATAAATGCAGCACTCCTGACGTCTTCAAACAAAGTACACTCGTGGGCACATATTAAGCTGGCAACATTTCAGTGCCCTTCATTAGCGTGGCACTTTCATCAGGTTACCTGACAAAAGGGCCACGCTAATAAAGGGCACTTAAATGTTGTCAGCTTGATATGTGCCCACGAGTATACTTTGTTTGAAGACGTCAGGAGTGCTGCATTATAGATGTTATATATATATATATATATATATATATATAAAATCCAAGAAATCAGGCTAATTAGTTATCAGGGAGAGTGTTGGTCCAAGTACGCTATATATATATATGTGTGTGTAGATATATATATATCTACACACGCATATATATATATATATATATATATATATAGCGTACTTGGACCAACACTCTCCCTGATAACTAATTAGCCTGATTTCTTGGATTTTATATATATATATATATATATATATATATATATATATATATATATATATCTACAGACCAAACAGCAGCACTTTCGGACCTCATTTCTGATGAAGGTTGTATAAACCGAAACTGTTGAACGGCTTCTTGTGGTCTTCTTGTGAGGTCCATGAGTGCTGCTGTTTGTTCTATATATCTACACTGAAAGGCACTTGACGGCACTCCACAGGCTTTTAAATTAGTGTAAATCTGTACCCTAAAGGAAAAACCCACGTCAGTTACTATTAATACAGATTAACACTAATTTAAAAGTCAGCCGAGTGCTGCCTCCTCTTTTCTAGAGAATACCTAATAGAAAAAAATAAATCTATCTATCTATCTATCTATCTATCTATCTATCTATCTATCTATCTATCTATCTATCTATCTATCTATCTAAGTCATCTGCCTGCCTCTTTATAAGGGGGCCTATTGTCTGAAGTGCCCCGGGCCCCCCATAGCCTTAATCCGGCTATTGTGAGTATGTGAGGAAAAGACATCTTCTCTTCAACAAAGACGGCATATAGAGGTACCGCGCAGCATGATTTGCTCAGTGCGCGCCAGGCTCCCGGACTGTACACACCGCTGGGTGCAGGGCGCTGGGGGAAGGGCGCCCTGGGGAGCTAAAAATACATCATAAATAAGGCTAGCATATCTGTACAGTGCCCTGGCACTGCCCGCAAACCCCCACCAGGATAAACATGTAAAAATAAGCGGGAAGAAGCGCGCCATGTTGGGGGCGGGGCGTCTTCCTCCAGGCTCACTCTGCGCCATTTCCTCCTCCAAGCAGCAGCGCTGGTCCTTCCTCACAGCAGACAAGTACCAGGGGCTATAAAAACGAGGGGGGGCAGATTATTTCTATACAGATATATAGCGCTGCAGCTCTGTGACACTTGAGGGTGTTTTCAGACCTGCACTTTGGCGCTGGGGTGTGAGCTGGCTCCTTTCCTTTTGTTCTCTCACAGGCTTTTCTTTGGGTGCTGTTAGGGAGACAACATGTCTGAGGCAGAATTTTCCTCTCAAGGGGATAATTTATTGGGGGCACCAAATGTTTTGGGGGTCCTGTCGGCACCGCCGACGGCTGATTGGTTAACTGCTTTACATGTTAATGTTACACTGTTAAATCAAAAGTTTACTGAATCTGACTCTCAACTGCAGATTTGGAAGAGATGACGTTTTATTGCAAGGGTCACTGAAACGTAGTGTTGACCAATTAGATGACACAGATACCGACTCATACTCTGATACCGGTGCCGATTATGCTGATTCTAGGTTAGATCCTAAATTGGCTAAGAGTATTCAATATATGATTGTGGCTGTCAAAGACATATTACGTATTGACGAGGACCCCTTTACACCAGAAACGAGGGTCCTTATTTACAAAGAAAAGAGACGCTCGGTTTCTTTTCCTCCTTGTTTTGAACTAAATGACCTTTTTGATGGCATTTGGAATACACCTAATAAGAAATTTCTCATTCCTAATAAGATCAAGGTGGCATACCCCTTTCCCGCAGTGGATAGGGATAAGTGGGAAATACCACCCACAGTAGACAAAGCCCTAGCACGCTTGTCTAAACAGGTAGCGCTCCCTGCGGCTCAGTCGACGACTCTTAAGGAGCCGGCTGATCGTAAGCAGGAGGCTACTTTAAAAGCAATTTTTACTACCACGGGGACGCAGCTTAGACCGCTTATTGCGTCAGCGTGGGTTAGTAGTGCCAATGAAAAATGGGCTGAAAGTTTATCTGCGGATTTAGATACTCTGGATAGGGATAGCATCCTAGTGATGCTTGGTTATATCAGGGACGTGGCTGCGTACTTGAAAGAGGCTGCAAGAGATACTGGCTTCCTGGGGGCTAAGGCTAATGCTATGTCAATTGCAGCTAGGCGTGATTCCAAGAAAAATATAGAGTCCCTTCCCTTTAAGGGTGGGGAACTGTTTGGTGACGGCCTTGCTGATTTAGTATCAGCGGCCACAGCGGGTAAATCTACTTATTTACCTAATGCTCCTGCGCAACAGAATAAACCTCACTATCAAATGCAGTTCTTTCGGCCCAATAAATATAGAAAAGGCAGAGGTAACTTCTTCCTCGCTACCAGAGGTAGAGGAAGGGGCAAGTGAACTCCCGCCTCCTCGAGTTCACAAGAGCAGAAGTCCTCCAATGGCTTCCGCCAAATCCACCGCATGACGCCGAGTCTCCCTTACAGGAGACCACACCGGTGGGGGCACGTCTAAGGCTTTTCAGTCAGGTTTGGGTTCGCTCGGACCTGGACCCTTGGGTGTTACAAATTGTGACGCAAGGGTACAAACTGGAATTCCAAGACGTTCCCCCTCGCCGTTTTTTCAAATCACCCTTACCAGTTTCGCTTCCAGACAGAGTTCTAGTCTGTGGAGCAATACAAAAATTATGTCCACATCAGGTTGGGATCCCGGTCCCCCGGGCGCAACAAGGGGAAGGGTTTTATTCAAGCCTATTTGTAGTGCCAAAACCGGATGGCTCGGTACGACCAATCCTCAACCTAAAATCTCTAAATTTTTTCCTGAATAAATTCAAATTCAAGATGGAGTCTCTCCGAGCGGTGATCTCCAGCCTGGAGGAGGGGGAATTCATGGTGTCTTTGGACATAAAGGATGCCTACCTTCATGTTCCCATTTATCCCCCTCATCAGAGTTATCTCCGGTTTGCAATCCAGGATACTCATTACCAATTTCAGACATTGCCGTTTGGCCTGGCCACGGCTCAGAGGATTTTCACAAAAGTCATGGTAGAAATGATGGTTCTCCTCAGAAAAAGAGGAGTTACAATTATCCCGTACTTGGACGATCTCCTGATAAAGGCGAGGTCCAAGGAAAAACTGGTACAGGACATTGTACTGTCGCTGTCGCTTCTACAACAGCACAGCTGGCTCTTGAACCTGCCGAAATCACACTTAATTCCAACAACCCGGTTGGCATTTCTGGGTATGATTCTGGACACGGTCCAGCTGAGAGTGTTCCTCCCTCCGGAGAAAGCACTGGAAATTCAGAGTTTGGTAAAACTCATTCTGAAACCACCAACTGTCTCCATTCATCAATGCATTCGATTGCTGGGGAAGATGGTGGTGGCATACGAGGCCCTCCAATTTGGGAGGTTCCATGCCAGAGTGTTTCAGTGGGACCTGTTGGACAAATGGTCCGGATCCCACCTTCATATGCACTGGAGGATAGTTCTATCCCCCAACACCAGAATCTCCTTCCTGTGGTGGCTACACAGCTCTCACCTCTTGGAAGGACGCAGATTCGGGATCCCTGACTGGATCCTAGTGACCACGGATGCAAGTCTCCGGGGTTGAGGAGCAGTCACACAAAGGGTGACCTTCCAAGGAAGATGGTCAAGTCAGGAAACTCTTCTTCACATAAACGTGCTGGAGTTGAGGGCCATTTACGACGGCCTTCTACAAGCGGAGCATCTTCTTCGAAACCGGCCTGTCCTGATCCAATCGGACAATGTGACAGCAGTAGTGTACATAAACCGCCAAGGCGGCACAAAGAGCAGAACAGCAATGGCAGAAGCCACAAAGATTCTTCGCTGGGCAGAGACTCAGGTAAGCGCTCTGTCGGCAATTTTCCTTCCGGGAGTGGACAACTGGGAAGCAGACTTCCTCAGCAGACACGATCTACATCCAGGAGAGTGGAGCCTCCATCAGGAGGTCTTCTCCCTACTAACGAATCTATGGGGGGTTCCCCACATAGACATGATGGCGTCCCGCCACAACAAAACTACTGAAGTATTGTTCCTGGTCCAGGGACCCTCAGGCGGCAGTGGATGCACTGACGTCACCTTAGGTGTATCCGTTGGTGTACATTTTCCCTCCGCTTCCTCTCATTCCAAAGGTTCTGAGAATCCTAAGAAAATCACAGATTCCAGCGCTCCTTGTAGTTCCAGACTGGCCAAGCAGAATTTGGTACCCGTATCTTCAGGAGTTGTTAGTCGAAGATACATGGCCTCTTCCTCTTCGCGAGGATCTGCTGCGGCAGGGGCCGTTCGTCTATCAAGATTTACAGCGGCTACGTTTGACGGCATAGCGGTTGAACACCAGATTTTAGCCCGTAAGGGTATTCCCGATGAAGTCATCCCCACTCTTATCCTTTCTAGGAAGGGTGTGACGTCGAAACACTATCACCATATTTGGAGGAAATATATTTCCTGGTGCGAGTCCAAGAAAGCTCCAGTGGAGAAGTTTGACCTTGGACGTTTTCTCCATTTTCTACAAAATGGTTGTATGCGGGCCTTAAATTAAGCTCCATAAAAGTGCAGATTTCTGCTTTGTCAGTTTTCTTTCAGAGACAATTGGCCTCACTTCCTGAGGTGCAGACCTTTGTAAAAGGGGTCCTGCACATCCAACCTCCTTTTGTGCAACCTGCTGCACCTTGGGACCTTAATGTGGTTTTGACATTCCTAAAATCACATTGGTTTGAACCTTTAAGTAAAGTGGAATTGAAATTCCTCACTTGGAAGGTTGTTATTTTGTTAGCATTGGCATCCGCAAGGCGGGTGTCTGAATTAGCGGCCTTGTCTCACAAGAGCCCTTATTTGATCTTCCATGAAGATAGGGCAGAATTGAGAACTCAGCAACAATTTTACAGAGTCTCTGTTTGTGCTATATGCTCCCAATAAACTTGGGTATCCTGCTTCCAAGCAGACCATTGCCCTCTGGATATGTCACACGATTCAGCAGGCTCATTCCACGGCAAGTTTGCCGTTACCTAAAGCGGTAAAAGCCCATTCCACTGGGAAGGTGAGCTCGTCCTGGGCGGCTACCCGGGGTGTATCGGCATTACAACTTTGCCGAGCTGCTACTTGGTCGGGTTCAAACACGTTTGCTAAGTTTTACAAGTTTGATACCTTGGCCGATGAAGACCTAAAGTTTGGTCAATCGGTGCTGCAGAGTCATCCGCACTCTCCCACCCGGTATAGAGCTTTGGTATAATCCCATGGTTCTTTTGGTGTCCCAAACATCCTCAAGGATGTAATAGAAAACAGGATTTTAATACCTACCGGTAAATCCTTTTCTATAAGTCCTTAGAGGATGTTGGGCGCCCGTCCCAGTGCGTACTGTATCTGCAGTTTAGTTCTGGTTACACACAGGTTGTGTTATGGTTTCTTCAGCTTGTTGCTGAATTTTGTTCATGTCCGTTGGCATGTGTTCAGTTGAATGCCATGTTATTCGGCATGTGATCTGGTATGATGCTCACCTTGTTGTTAATTCCTTTCCTCAAAATGTCCATCTCTCCGGGCACAGTTCCAAACTGAGTCTGGGGAGGGATATAGAGGGAGGAGCCAGGTCACGCCCCTTTGAAAGTCTTAAAGTGCCCATGTCTCCTGCGGATCCGTCTATATCCCATGGTTCTTTTGGTGTCCCCAACATCCTCTACTGACTGATAGAAAAGGATTTACCGGTAGGTATTAAAATCCTGTTATATCTCTAGTTCATATATGGATCCAGGGGTGGATTGGGATCGAACACCAGCCCGGGAAATTTATGGAAGCAGCCCTAATGGGGACGGAGTCTGTTGATGGGGAGGGGTCTGTTAAGAGTGTGGGATCACACTCCTCAGAGGAACTGATTCTGAGATAGACATAGTTGGGGCCTCCTTTGCTTTACGTTATGTTAATGTTTACCTGCGACTTTATGCATATGCTGGTACAAAGCTGGCTGTGAGTGCTGCCTGATCAGCTGGCATCCTAAGAACAAGGTACGTCCTGCTCCTGTCCAGTTCCCAACCATACACTGTGACTGGGGATGCCCTAATCCTTACACCAACATGATAATGCAAATAATGTAATTAAAAATAATCTCTCTGCTATGTCCCCTTCAGTGCTCAGTTGCCGCTCTGGCCAGTTCAGTGAGAATGCTGAGCTAAGGTGGCGGCGGGTATAGTGAACCCGGCTCCGACCATCGCTATGCTGCTGCACCTGGGACAGGCTCAATGAAGAGACCTTTGGCCGGGGCCAGGGAGAGGATGCTGCTGGGCTGGTTAACTTTCTCCAGGTCCCCCGTTTGTAGAACAGCTTCACCACTTTTCACGGCTAGCGGGACCCGGAAGTCCTTTCTAGCCTAACTTCCGGATTCTTTTCCAATGAACTGCAAGTACTGGAAGCAGTGTGAGCCAGCCCAGTCTGAGTGTGAATCAGCCTGGCTGAGAGGGATATGGGAACGGCCCATCGGAATCTGTCATGGTGTCCTGGTGGGCCAATCCGCCCCTGTATGGATCTGTGCCCTCTCTGTGATCAAAGCGGACAGATTATTGACTAGTACCGGTATAATCCAGGGTCACTGGGGTAGAGACTGAGTTACAAAGGACCCTATATTGCCACCTTTGGACACTTTAGGACAGTGCAAAGGAACATTACTCGTATATCTCTTACGTCCTAGTGGATACTGGGCTCTTGTACTTTAGTACCATGGTGTATAGATCAGGTCCACTGGAGCCTGGCACTTTAAAAACCTTTATTGTGTGTATGTGTGTGCTGGTTCCTCCCCTCTGTGCCCCTCCTACCAGACTCAGTTTAGAAAAATGTGTCCAAGGAGCCGGGTACATTTCTCTGGAGCTTCAGAGAGTTTCCTTTATTTTTATTTTAGTTCGTTATTTTCAGGTAGCCCTGGTTGGCAACTAAACTACCTGCTTTGTGGGACTTAGAGGGGGGACCGAACCAACCTGCTGAGGGTTAATGGTTCATGATTCCAGCTGACAGGACACTGAGCTCCTCAGGTACTGATCACACATTGTTAGTATGGGTGCCCTTGCCAGCAGCTAGCCGCCACCCTCTAACCAATGCCGAAGATCCAGGTGCAGTGAGTGTTACACCGGGGTCCCGGTTAGCGGGTCCCTGGTGCAGTTTTAGCGGCATGTCGCGTGGGCCACGAGCTGCAGTGTCCACCACTGATGAAACTGGCTCTGGGCTGAATGCCCCACAGTGCTCACTGTCATCTAAGGCTTTGTGTGTACTGTTTTTACATATTTACTCAGTTGTTAATGTGGCCAGTATAAATTAATTTCTCATACATCCTAGAGGATGCTGGGGACTCCAAAAGGACCATGGGGTATAGACGGGATCCGCACTTTGAATGGGTGTGAACTGGCTCCTCCCTCTATGCCCCTCCTCCAGACTCCAGTTAGACTCTGTGCCCAGAGAGACTGGACACACACGAGGGGAGCTCTCCTGAGTTTCTCTGAGAAAATACTTTTTTAGGTTTGTTGTTTTCAGGGAGCACTGCTGGCAACAGGCTCCCTGCATCGTGGGACTGAGGGGAGAGAAGCAGACCTACTTCTGTGAGTTTCAAGGCTCTGCTTCTTAGGCTACTGGACACCATTAGCTCCAGAGGGTCTGATCACTTGGTTCGCCTAGCTGCTCGTTCCCGGAGCCGCACCGTCACCGCCCTCACAGAGCCAGAAGAAAGAAGCTGGGTTAGTATTAGAAGAACAGAAGACTTCAGTGATGGCAGAAGACTTCATAGTCTCTGAGGTACTGTGCAGCGGTCGCGCTGCGCGCCATTGCTCCCACACACAAGCGGCACTACATGGGTGCAGAGCGCAGTGGGGGCGCCCTGGGCAACAATTATACCTCATATATACATCCTGGCAAAGAGGTATACAGTGCATAGGCACTGTATACAGACCCCCGCCAGTATAAAAATGTGAAAAACTAGCGGGACTGAAGCGCGCCGATAAGGGGGCGTGGCTTAGCCCTCACAACTCTATCCAGCGCCATTTTCTCCTCACAGAGACGCTGGCCTCGCCAAAACACAGTTGAATATATCACAGTGTAAAACGAGGGGGGGCACAGTTGTTTAGTGCAATATAGGTACAAATGATGCACTGTATATATATTCACTTGCTGTGAATACACTGTGAATTTGCAAGTCTCCGAGTGCCGCCTCTTTTTTTCTCTGTTTATCTACACCGGAGGGGAACCTGCGGATGGGGAAGGCACAGGAGCAAGATACATCCCGCTGCGGATACAGTGAGTGCCGGGGTTAAAACACAAGGATATATATATATATATATATATAAACTAAACAATAACCAATTGCGCTTGGTATAACTTTAAAACACTCAGATTTTAGTATTTCCAGTAGCTGTTCTTCCACGGTGTGGATTCTTATAACTGGTATCACCTGCAAGTATACCCTCACACCAGAGAACACATCCGGACAAAAAGACGGCCAGAATGGCCTAAATTAGATATGATACCAATTTGTTTTTATTAAAAAAACATAGAATTCCATAAATTCATATGAACATTTTTTTTTACAAATAAAAGGTTCCATACATTCATATAAACATTCTTAAAAGAAATACATCCAGATACAGTCAATAGGTTTTCTGTTCAAGCCTTTAAAGAACACCCTCACCCTTATAGGTGTATATTCTGTAGGGTGTACTGATGAACTAGATAAGAGACCGTAACTGATTCGACCCAACGCGTTTCATCAGAACAACTTCATCAGGGGTTTCTGTATGGTATCACTAAAACATAAAACGGGTGATTGGATGGTCCTTTAAAATTTCTAGGATAATTTTTATAATTTTTATATACACACATATATGCATATACACATAAGGAAGGAAAATGGAGGAGAAAATGGAGAAGGAAATATATACATACCAAAAAAAGGAACAAAGGCCTTCATGGATATAAAACATTCATAGCCCATATATATAGGACCAACTTTTAATAGAGATGGATAATTCACCCAGGTTGTAGGATGGTAAAACCTATGGATATTATTAATTGGTTAGAAGTCCATAATTTTAATATTCGGACATATTTTTACTTGGTGCTATCAGGTGTGGTGTCTTATCATACAATTTTATACATACCAAGCATAAACGCATACGCCTTTAAGGGTATTCAGCTAGTTAATGAACCTGATTGCAGACTCTTTTCAGTTTGTATGCAGGGTCTGTTAAATTTGAACACTAAAGAATATTTAACAACATTTCAGCTACATATACTTTAAAGTGCAATTATATCACAAACTCAAAAAAGTGAATAATAAACGGTGTGTTCAATAAATTTACATATAGTGAATAACTGCACCACTCAGTGTCGATTTCTATAACAGAGCTTTTTTCATAAATAATACTAATAATGGTATCCAATCTCATTACAATTGTGTTTCTTTCAATACCACATAGTTGCATCATATCTAACTCGTTTTCATAATATCTATTTAATATTCATTCCATTCATAATTTTAATACATGATAATACAAAAAATAAGGTGCTCACTTAGATCACAATATCAGTGATTACAATTTAAACATACAAGTCTTACATATTAGACAAATACAGTCTAGTACAGGCTTTTTCAACCACTGTGCCGTGGCACACTAGTGTGCCGCAACCAGTTGCAAGGTGTGCCGCGGAGCCAGAGCATCTTCCTGCACCTTCAGAGTGAACTGCTGACCCGGGCTCTTCTTAGAGGATCAGTCGTGCTCCGGCCATGACCTATGCCTTGAAAACGATGTGATATCATTGGTCACAGCCGCGGCGTCTCACCACCCAGCCAGCCCACCCGCCTGCATACACATCTTCCAGTTCACGCCTGCATACACAGCTTTACTTGCCCACCCACATCCACACCTGCCCGACCGCCCGCTGCTCAGTATTCGCAGCACTCCACTATGAACGGCCCCCGCCACTGAGGGACAGGGAGGAGGACAGCTGATAATATTTGTTATTTTATTTCTCCTGTGGGAAACAATAGGATTTCAATAGGATTTATGTGGGGAGAATAAGAATTTATGGATTTATGGGGGGAACAATGTGAATAATTCATGTGGGGAGCAATAGGATTTATGTGGGGAGCAATGTGATTGTTTTTCTGTGTAGGCAAATGTATGTGTGGATTGTTTTTGGGGGGTTTTTTCACTGTGAGGGCCAAAGTGTGTGTTTTGTTTTTTTTCTGTGGGGAACTGATGGTGTGCCTTGGCAATTTTAAAATATTGTTCGGTGCGCCGCGAGTAAAAAAAGGTTGAAAATCACTGGTCTAGTACAATGCATTCCAAATACTTACTGCAGCCACCAGGAAAGAGACACAAGTAACAGCCAAATCCAAAATGAACTGGCACAGCACTGAGACTGCTATTTATTCATCTCAGTGCAAGTCTCACTTCCTGTAATTAGTGGCTCTAATTATTAGTTTTTCCTGGATACTGCTCCTATTCTAAACATAATTCCACACTTAAAAGGATTAGAATAATCCCTAGATTTAGATGATCATTTTAATTTGAAAGAAAAAAGTGAATTGTGCTTAAAAACAATTTATGTGTCTATGAACTAACTATCAGGTGTGTGGATACTGATTTCCTGCATGTGTTCCACTCAGCAAAGGCTGGAACGCATATGTAAGGAGACAAAAAAAACAAAAAACAAAAAAAAAAACGGTTTAAATCCTATACTTCATTTATATATTGCTAATGCAAAAAAGCAAGTGTTTGTGTTCAATATGCCTATTACCGCTAATCTTTATATCTGCATAGTAAATATCGAAATTAAAAAATAAAAATCTAAGATTGGTATTGAAAAAGAATTTAGATCCTATATCTTATTTATAATTTGCTAGAAAAAGTGTCAAAAACCAAATGTTCGTGTTCAAAATATATTTTACCACTAATCTAGGTGGAGCACTAGATAAACTATTCTTTTTTGCAACAAATTGTACCGTATGTATATATACATATACACATAAAATAAGTATTCGAATGCAGAGTCCAAGGCTGGTACATTTATCCACATATTCTAACATGCTTTTAAAGACACAATAATCGTATACTCCGTAATAAAACAATTTTTTATTTTTTTTCCTTTTTATATTGCATTTATTTTCGCATCATAGTGCTATTTTACATACATAGTTTTCAAAATAGCCCCATGTAAAAGTGAAACAAAGAAAAAAAAAAAAAGAAGAAGAATGAGAGGGAGAAAAAAAGGGAGGGAATATAATTTGGATCTTAGTTGGAAAGATAGAATCTATAAAATGATGGGAAACTATAGATCTCATAGGAAAGAGACTATATCAATGTTCTCATTAAGTCCCCCTGGTACCAACGTGTTTAAATTATAGAGCCAATACGTTTCCCTTTTTGATAGAAGAAGGTCCCTATCTCCTCCTCTAACTCCTAGCCGTACGCACTCAAGGATTGTAAATGAAAATCCTTTAAAGTTCGAATTATGACATTCCAAGAAATGCCTCGGCAGGTTGTGACTTATTACCTTATTTTTAATGCTACACATATGTTCTTGGATTCTAAGTTTTACTAACCGCTTCGTCTTGCCAATGTAGGACAAATTGCATGGACAAGTAATTCTATAAATTACATACTGTGAGTTACAGTTAACTACCTCTTTTAGTTTGTATTCCAAGCCATTATCCAATAGCCACACAAACGGTTTCTTTTCCATGTGTTTGCAGCAAATGCAATGTCCACATGGAAAACAACCTCCCTTTTTCTTCAGTGAAAGAAATGTATCTGGTCCAGATGTGGATACTTTAGTAGATTTAAGTTTGCTTGGGGCCAGAATGCTTTTCAAATTCTTTGCCCTTCTAAAAATAACTAGAGGTTTTGGAGGGAGAGAGGATCCCAACACTGGATCCTTTAACAGGATTTAACAGTGTTTCTCCAATGTTTTTTTCACCATCCAATTTTCTTTGTTATATCGAGTAATGAATGGTCGACATTGAAAATGTTTTTCTACTTTCTTTCTAGTATTATTCGATAGGAGACTCGGTCTATCTTGTTTCAATGCTCTATCAATCGCCTCCTCTATTTTTAAAGCATTGTAACCTCTTGACAGAAAGCGTTCTTTTAGAATCTCCGTTTGAACCAGAAAGTCGTTGACATTACTACAATTTTTCCGAAGCCTCAGGAATTGTGCATAGGGGACATTCTCAATCCAATTTCGATGGTGACAACTTGTAGATGTTATAAAACTATTAGTGTCCACATCTTTGAAAAAGGTTGAGGTCTTAATATTTTCATTTACTGTACTTTCCAATTTGATGTCTAAGTAATCAATTGTAATCGTGTCTATTCTGTGAGTAAATTTCAGATTGAATTGGTTTTGATGGATAGCTTCTTTAAAAGAGGCTATACTTTGTGAGTCACCATTCCATACAAAAATCAGATCGTCAATATAGCGCCTATAGAATCTAATATTTTCTGTAAAGAAAGGGGAACCATAGACAAAAGTGTTCTCCCACTCCCCCATCAGCAGGTTCGCATACGATGGGGCGAATTTTGTCCCCATTGCAGTCCCCTGCTGTTGGAGGTAGTGGGCATCTCCAAACTGGAAATAATTGTGTCGCAGAATATATTCAATACTGTGTAGGATAAACTCAATTTCTCCCACAGTTTTTTCCAAATCAATTTCCAAGGTTTTCTTAACTGCAAGGACCCCCTTATCGTGCGAAATTGACGAATAGAGGGCTTGGACATCGATTGTAAGCCAAGTGTCCCCTTCTCTCCATATATAGTTTGCTAATTCCTGTAGTAAACTAGTAGAGTCTTTCAAAAAAGATGGCAACCTTTTTACATAGTGTTGTAGTTTGAGGTTTATATAGTGTGACAAATTTGAGGTCAAAGAGTCGATCCCCGAAATGATGGGCCTCCCTGGGGGACATTCACGATTTTTATGCACCTTTGGAAGGTGATAAAAAATCGGTACTGTTGGAGTCATATTCCGTTTGGCAGATTACATTTTTTTTCCTAGCATCAAAGAGTAACATATAAAGTTCTTCCTGAAATTGTGCAGTGGGATCTGAACTTAATTTAAGGTAGGTTGATTCGTCATCCAGAATTCTACCTGCCTCAGCTAGGTATGAATCTCTTTCCTGGATGACTACACCTCCTCCCTTATCTGCACTGCGGATAACTAAGTTATCATCTTTCTTTAGAAGGGAGAGTGCTTTCTTTTCTTGAGGTTTCAAATTAGAAGTGAACTTGCCTGGTTTTACCTTTAATTTTCTAAATTCATCCTTAACTGAATCAAAAAAGATTTCCAAATGGCTACCCCTTGATTCAACTGGATAGAATTTAGATGGAAGGGCCACTACAGGTTTCTGTTCAGTAGTACTAGACATAGCAGGGGTTGGATTTTTTTAAAAAATGCCTTTGCACTGTTAGATTTCTTATATATTTATTCAAGTCAATATAAAGATCAAATTTATTGACATATGCGTCTGGAGCGAATTTTAGGCCTTTACCTAAAACCGTTGTTTGAGCACTCGATAATTGTCTCTTGGAGAGGTTGAAGAGTCCAACCTCTGATTCTCCACAAGATGAAAAAGTGGCCTTCTTCTCTTGTTGTTTGGTGAGTCTTCTCCCCCCTCTCTTTTCTCTCCTATAAGAAGACCTCTTTTTCGTCCCTGTTGTAAATCTTTCCGTGGACCCTCGTCTAAAAAACGTTGTCGAAAGACATTTGGGGACTGAGATCTCCCAACATCATGTCTTTTCCTATAAGACGGATATCTATCTCTCCAATGGTTTTGGTAAGAGGTAGTTCCATCTCTTTTTCTTCCATAATGGGGAGAATAATTAGAGGACCGTCTCCTTCTATTTTGCCAATTATCCCTCTTATAATTCTCTGTATATATATAGGAGCATGTCTATATTGATCACGTCTGCTCCTACGTTCAGGCTCTTCATTAACTCGTTTTGAAAATTGATTGACGAATTTGGAATCTGTATTTGACCAACTAAATATTTTATTGTTTACATAATCATTTTTATCCCTAGAATTTTGTTTTTGTTTTCTATAGATAATTTTATCCTCAACTGCGTCTAATTTCTCCTGTAGGTCAGTTACATCTTTTTTAAACTCCTCACTGTTTTCAAATTTAGTAAGAGTAGTTTCTAATTGGTTAAGTTCCACTTCAAGTTTATTTAACTCCTTCTTCTTTTCAGTTGCTAATAGAGTCATGAGTTTTATGGAACAGCCTCCAAAATGGAGTTCCAGTATATATATAATGAGCGTGTGGTAAATTGGTTGGTAAACGGTTTCTGTGTTTTCCCTGTCAGATACTGGGATCTACCCATTATAGTAAGTGTAATGTCGGTACTATATGGGAGACACAGATGTATGTGGGTGACCCTGTCGGCACCAACTAATATGACTGGGTATAAGTTAACATGATAATTTAAAAAAGCTATACCTGTGTATATATATATATATATATATATATATACATACAATACAGAAATAGCTGCGCATCCACATCCACCTTAAGTTCAATGTCAATCAGTCCTTTACAGTCTGAGTCCATATATCACTGGTTGTTTCTAAGGTGTATCCTGCCGCTTCCTCCTTTTTGGGACCAGAACCACTGGATCCAATGTACATGCAAGTAAAAGAAGAATGGAGGGCGCAGGTGTGAGTAAAATATTACAATTCCATTTATTGCACAATAAAGCTCACATACATCTTAGCTTCTGTAACTCCGCATGATCAGCCGTCTAGCTGCAGGCGTCTAGGGGTCTCTCCGTCTCGTCTCAGTTCAGGACGGCACACCGCCAAGGCTGTCAGACGCTGCCTGTCCAACACACCAGGACCAGACTTCCAGACGTTACCATGTCTACCGCTCCACAAGCCACGCCCAACGCGTTTCGTCAATGGACTTCATGAGGGGGTGTGGCTATGATCTATCATGGGGTGGATTTATACCTCCCAACACACCTTTCTTCTTTTACATATATATATATATATATATATATATTTATGTATATGTATGGTGCGGTTACATTGAGCTGTAGCTCGAGCACAGACGTGGTAATATTTGTGGGGGAGTAATATTAAAATTATGTATATATTTCCCTCAGACCCCTCGGGGTCGAAAGAATGTTATTTTGCCCAGTTACTACTCCCTGTTGTCGACACGAATACTATGTCTTTTGTCGACCATAATGTTTCCTGATTAGATCCACAACATCGGCATTCAGTACATGTTCATACGCATTAAGAACGCATTAATGTCATTAGGGACCCTGCTGTTCCTGACAAAAATATATATATGTATATGAGATATGTATATATAGATATACGTGTGTTTATGTGTATTTAAATGTGTACGTTTATACAAAAGAATTTATAATGGATGCTGAAGTAAACTTTTCCTTCTCATGTTGGTCGCTCTGTTGAATAACTCTAGGTCAGCCGTGACAAGATGGTTTCAAATCATCACAAGGAGTCCATGTGTTTATTCTTTTCCTGCCATGGATAGAATGAAGTGAGAGTCAACCCCTGTTCTGCACGGGACCCTGTCACAAAGGATCGTTTACAGGAAGCTAAGTGATTTTTTAATGATATGCTTTGATTATACTTGCATTGCATGCGCAGGGGGGAGTTATTGTATTCAGAAATGGTCGGTTACTTGGTCATCCGATATAATTACCCTGAGGAGAAATGTGTTACCCCTTGAGGTGGGTCATGTCTAGGACATTGCAACATACTATCGTGCGACTACAAGGGATGGGACTCTTGGGTGCGCAGACCACTTCCATGGCGGTCTCGGCTAGGAGGGTATTGTGAATTCACCAAAGAGATGCAAATGCTGAATCCGAAAAGAAGTGGTGTCTCTTTTCCATGAAGGGAAGCCTGGTTGGTGATGGCCTTGTTCATATGCTCTAGGCAGGTGCCATGGGTAAGGTTACCTTTCTTGCCTTATGTTCCCTCACAACGGGTGGTGACGCATTGTGGTAGGATGCTGTCATTTAGACCGAATAGATAAGGATTCCCCTTTCTTTGCAGGTAAAGGAAGGTAAAGAAGGTAAGAGGTCAGCTGCCTTTTCACGTTCACAGGAACAGAAATCATCCTTTGGTTTCTGCCAAGTTCACCGTAGGACGTTGGGTCTCTATTGCGGGGGCCCACACAGGTGGGACCTCGTCTAATACTCTTCAGTCAGTTCTGGAAAGAACATGGACCAGTGAGTTAAGGATAGAGTCCCTAGGGGGACATGCAGGGGTTCCAGACGGTCCCCTCACTGATTTTTTCAAATGATTCTCCTCATGACAGGGAGGTAGTATGTGACGTAATACAAGAGTTGTGTCTGGATCAGGTCATTGTCCTGCTGTTCCGGTCATAAAAAAAAAAAAAAAAGAAGAAGCTGTGGTTCAAGCTTTTTCGTACTCCCGAGACTGGACAAATCCCAATTTTTCCTACTTAATCTTCATGAGGGAATATCTCATGGCAGGGTTCTCCACTCTGAAAGTGGAGTAGGAAGGTCTAATTACGGTTTCTTCCGCTTTAGGCTTACCTGAGGTTTGCGATTCAGGATTGTTGTTACCATTTCACCAGGGTGATGCCGGTGGGATGGGTTTCCGTAGTCAAATTTATTCTGCACTGGATCGCTCTCCGAATTATGGAGAGATCAAGAAGCCAAATAGTGCGATACGTTGTTTTCTCCTTTACTGTTCTTCAACAACAGGACTGGCCAGGATCCCTGTTGGTCCCAGCGACGCAGTGATCGGTTTGGACAATATTATTAGAGGCAGTACTGAGAAGAGTTTATTTGCTTCCATAAAAAAAAAAGAAGCGCTGACAGACCGGTACCAGTGTCAATCCGTCGATACAGTCAGTTGCTAAAAATGATGGTTGGGGCCTACGAGGTCATTCAGTGGGCAGGTTCCAGACCTGAGTGTTTAGCGGGACCTGTTGGACAAGTGGTCCGGTTTCACCCTGGGATAATCATAGTTTCAAGTCCAGTATGTTGATCCTGTGGTAGCGACGCAATTCTCACTGAGGACAAGTGTCATGTCAGGTTACTTGTCGCCCCATTAACGGTCTAGAGTTAAGGGCCGTTATAACGGTTTTCTACAGACAAAAACCGGAGAAGAAAGGGCAGAAGCCAGAAAATTTTTCCGCTAGGCGACGAAAACATTTACGCGCTATATCAGCAATGTTCGTTCCAAGAGTGGACAACTGGGAAGCAGACTTCCTCAGCGGACACGTTCTCCGTTCATGAATGTTGAGTCTTCATCAAGCGGTTTTTCACAGAAGTGATAAGTCTTTGGAGAATTTCGCAAATAGGCAAGATGGCGTCTCGCCTCGACAAGAAACTTAAAAAAAAACAATTGTTCCGGGTCGGGGGTCCCCACAAGCAATAGCGATGGACACCCTAGTGACACCGTGGGTGTTTCGGTCAGTCTATGTGTTCCCTCCACTTCCGCTCTTTCCAAAAATGTTAAAGATTATAAGAGGAACAAGAGTTCAGATGATCCTCCTTGTTCCAGACTGGTCAAGGAGGGCTGGTATCCGGATCTTCAGCATTTTACTCATAGGAGATCCCTGTCCTTTTTTCATCTGCGAGAGGATCTGTTATGGCAAGGGCCGTGGGTGTTCCAAGGCTTACCGCGATATTCATTGACGACTTGGAGATTGAAGGTCGGATCCCAGCCCGGAAGGGTATTTCCAGTGAGGTCTTCCCTACTCTCTTCAGTCAGAAAAGAAGTAACGTAATAATATTACCACCATATTTGGGGGAAAATTTTGTGTCTTGGTGAGAATCCAAGAAGGTTCCTACGGAAAAATTTCCAGTTGGATCATTTTCTCCTTTCTTTTCTTATAAGATCGTGTGGATGCCATCTTAGGTTGGGCTCGTTTACAATTCAGATTTCAGCTTTATTGGGTTTCTTCCAAGAAACAATTGGCCTCCTTTCCAGAGTTTAATACTTTCGTAAAAGGAGTCTAACACGGCCATCCTCCCTTTGTGCCTCTGTGACACCATGGGATCTTTACGTGGTGTTGCAGTTCCTGCCATTTCTTTGGATGAACTTTTCAGTATGGTTAAGTTGAAATTACTCAATTGGAAAGTGGTCATGAGGTTGACCTTGGCATCCACAAGGTGGATGTCTGAGTTGGCGGTTTGGTCTCACAAGAGCCATGTTTAATCTTCCATGAAGATAGAGTGGAGTTGAGAACTCGGCAGCAGTTTCTGCCAAAAGCGGTTTCATTGGATACTTGAACCAACCTATTGTGGTGCCGGTGGCTACTGACACCTGGCTGACATCGGAGTATCTCGATGTGGTCGGAATTTTGAAAATTTGGGTTGACAGATTGGCTCAGATCAGGAAAACGGAAGATCTGTTATCCCATAAGCTCCCAACAAGATTGGGGTTCCTGTTTCCAAGCAGACTATTGCACGCTGGATCTGAATTATGATTAAGCTTGCTCGTTTTACGGCTGGATTGCCGTTACCGAAATCGGTGAAGGCCCATTCTACCAAGAAGGTGGGCTCATCCTGGACGGCTAACCGAGGGGTCTCAGGTGTATAGCCTTGCAGAGCAGCGGCTTCGTCGGGTTCAAACAATTTTGCAAATATTCTACAAGTTTGATACCCTGGCTGTTGAGGCCCTCTTGTTTGGGCACTCGGTGCTGCAGAGTCATCCGCACTCTCCCGCCCGTTCTAGAGCTTTTGTATAGACCCCATGGTCCTTTTGGAGTCCCCAGCATCCTCTAGGACGTATGAGAAAATAGGATTTTAATACCTACCGGTAAATCCTTTTCTCTTAGTCCGTAGAGGATGCTGGGCGCCCGTCCCAGTGCGTACTGTATCTGCAGTTATTGGTTATGGTTACACATGTTGTGTTTCCTTTTAGTCTGTTGCTGACGTTGTTCATGTCATGGCATGCGGTATGTTTTTATTGGTCGTGTTTACACACAGGTTGTGTTACATTTTCGGTCAGCATGTTGCTGTGTGTATATATATTTCATGCCGTCGGCTGATGTTCTATTGAATGCCACGTTCTGCGGCATGTTTGAGGTGTGAGCTGGTATGACACTCGCCGTGTTTAAAAAAAAATAATTATTATTTCCTCGAAATGTCCGTCTCCCTGGGCACAGTTCTAACTGGAGTCTGGAGGAGGGGCATAGAGGGAGGAGCCAGTTCACACCCATTCAAAGTCTTATAGTGTGCTCATGTCTTCTGCGGATACCGTCTATACCCCATGGTCCTTTTGGACTCCCCAGCATCCTCTACGGACTAAGAGAAAAGGATTTACCTGTAGGTATTAAAATCCTATTTTTACAGTGACCGTGCACCAATGCAGGAGGCGGAGCTTCCCAGAGCGGGACCAGAGGCTGCTGCGGATCATCAAGGCTGCATGCACGCTGCTCCTCCAGGGACCCACGCGGTTACAGACGCTGTACTGGTACCAGGGGGTCATAGAAGGGGGGGAGCGCGCTAGCGGTAGCACCACTGTACTGCTATCAGGTCGTACACATATTTTACACATTGTGCTGTTGTGTTCTATGTGCTGGTGTCCGCTCCTCAGTGTCATTCCAGGGGCTCTATAGGGTCTGTGTGGAGGTATTGGTCAGTGGGCTGCGCTGTATTACAGTGGTGTAAAATGTCTGTTGACATGGTGGTGTGTGCTGCTTGTAACTCTACCCAATGGTCGAAGTGGGGCGGTATACGGCGGTATGGTATACCGCCACTTCTTCCACTGACCCGGAAATGAGCACATGAAAGTGCAGCAGGAGGCGAGGGAAGTGGCCATCCTGCTGCACATGGTGCTCCCCGTCCCTACGCGGCGGCCGGCAGCTGTGTAGAGCACTGTAGTAGCTCACAGCCACTCACCGCCGACAGCCGCCCGCGCACGCTGCTCACCAGCCGCCCGCGCACGCCGCTCACCAGCTGCCCGCCACCAGCCGCCTGGCGCCAGCCACTAGCCGCCCGACGCTGCCAACACCCCACCGCTCACCGCTGCCAGCAACAAATGAGGTAATGTTCCCCTGCTGTCACCTCTCTCCCTGCTGTCACTGTCATCACTCTCCCTGTCGTCACTGTCGTCACTCTCCCTGTCGTCACTGTCGTCACTCTCCCTGTCGTCACTGTCGTCACTCTCCCTGTCGTCACTGTCGTCACTCTCCCTGTCATCACTGTCATCAATCTCCCTGTCGTCACTGTCTCTCTCCCTGTCGTCACTCTCTCTCCCTGTCGTCATTCTCTCTCCCTGTCGTCACTGTCTCTCTCCCTGTCTCTCTCCCTGTCGTCACTCTTTCTCCCTGTCGTCACTCTCTCCCTGTCGTCACTGTGATCACTCTCTCTGTCATCACTGTCTCTCACTGTCGTCACTCTCCCTGTAGTCACTGTCTCTCCCTGTCGTCGCTGTCTCTCTCCCTGTCTCTCTCCCTGTCGTCACTCTCTCTCCCTGTCATCACTCTCTCCCTGTCATCACTGTCGTCACTCTCTCTCCCTGTCGTCACTCTCTCTCCCTGTCGTCACTGTCATCACTCTCTCTCCCTGTCGTCACTCTCTCTCCCTGTCGTCACTCTCTCTCCCTGTCGTTACTGTCTCTCTCTCCCTGTCGCCACTGTCTCTCTCTTTCTGTTGGCACTGACTCTCTCTCCCTGTCGTCACTGTCTCTCACCCTGTCGTCATTGTCTCTCTCCCTGTCGTCACTCTCTCTCTCCCTGTCGTCACTCTGGCTGTCCCTGCTGTCACAATTTCAGCTCATTCAGTGTGCTACAATGTGAATTTCGGCTCATTCAGTGTGCTATAATGTGAATTTCGGCTCATTCAGTGTGCTACAATGTGAATTTCGGCTCATTCAGTGTGCTACAATGTGAATTTCGGCTCATTCACTGTGCTACAATGTGAATTTCGGCTCATTCAGTGTGCTATAATGTGAATTTCGGCTCATTCAGTGTGCTAAAATGTGAATTTTGGCTCATTCAGTGTGCTATAATGTGAATTTCGGCTCATTCAGTGTGCTACAATGTGAATTTCGGCTCATTCAGTGTGTTATAATGTGAATTTCGGCTCGTACCGTGTGCTATAATGTGAATTTTAGCTCATTCAGTGTGCTACAATGTGAATTTCGGCTCATTCATTGTGCTACAATGTGAATTTTGGCTCATTCAGTTTGCTACAATGTGAATTTCGGCTCATTCAGTGTGCTACAATGTGAGTTTTGGCTCATTCAGTGTGCTACAATGTGAGTTTCGGCTCATTCAGTGTGCTACAATGTGAATTTCGGCTCATTCAGTTTGCTACAATGTGATTTTCTGCTCATTCAATGTGCTACAATGTGAATTTCGGCTCATTCAGTGTGCTACACTGTGAATTTCGGCTCATTCAGTGTGCAACAATGTGAATTTCGGCTCATTCAGTGTGCTACAAGGTGAATTTCGGCTCATTCGGTGTGCTACAATGTGAATTTCGGCTCATTCATTGTGCAACAATGTGAATTTCGGCTCATTCAGTGTACTACAAGGTGAATTTCGGCTCATTCAGTGTGCTACAATGTGAATTTTGGCTCATTCAGTGTGCTATAATGTGAATTTCGGCTCATTCAGTGTGCTACAATGTGAATTTCGGCTCATTCAGTGTGCTACAATGTGAATTTCGGCTCATTCAGTGTGCTACAATGTGAATTTCGGCTCATTCACTGTGCTACAAGGTGAACTTCGGCTCATTCAGTGTGCTACAATGTGAATTTCGGCTCATTCTGTGTGCTACAAGTTGAATTTCGGCTCATTCAGTGTGCTACAAGGTGAATTTCGGCTCATTCAGTGTGCAACAATGTGAATTTCGGCTCATTCAGTGTGCTACAAGGTGAATTTCGGCTCATTCACTGTGCTACAAGGTGAATTTCGGCTCATTCACTGTGCTACAAGGTGAACTTCGGCTCATTCAGTGTGCTACAAGGTGAATTTCAGCTCATTCTGTGTGCTACAAGGTGAATTATGGCTCATTCAGTGTGCTACAAGGTGAATTTCGGCTCATTCAGTGTGCTACAATGTGAGTTTCGGCTCATTCAGTGTGCTAGAATGTGAATTTCGGCTCATTCAGTGTGCTACAATGTGAGTTCCGGCTCATTCAGTGTGCTACAATGTGAATTTTGGCTCATTCAGTGTGCTACAAGGTGAATTTCGGCTCATTCAGTGTGCTTCAATGTGAATTTTGGCTCATTCAGTGTGCAACAATGTGAATTTCGGCTTGTACCGTGTGCTATAATGTGAATTTCAGCTTGTACCGTGTGCTATAAAGTGGAAGGGGCACCAGCACTAGATAGTATAAGGGGTTCAATTTCACGGGACACGCCCCTTTTTGTGACCACGCCCCCTTTTGGGGGTGACCACTCCCCTTTTCTGGAGCACGCGCGCATAATTACATCCTTGACTTTTGCATACCCCAACTTCAAAATTTCCACTTCGACCGCTGACTCTACCCCATCTTCAGGTCACTCATCTGTGAACAATGTTCCTTATCTCCGCAGGGACACAGTTCACATGCACCTGACTGATTAGATAGTTTTAAGAGCATGATTCAGAATATAAATTCAGAATTAGCTGCAGCTAAAAAAGAAAGACAGGTGTTAAGACACTCTATTGATTGTGTGGCAAAAGCGGCAGATACCAAGAAGGCTTCCCAGCCCCCTCTAGTGGTTTCACATAAACGCTCATTGCCACAGTTGCTCCAGTCTGATTCTGAATCTGTTCGGCCTGATGTGGATGATGATGATATAGATGAGGACAGCTCTCTGTCTCCTGGGGTGGAGGCTCTCATTTTTGCTGTAAGAGAGGTCCTTCACATACCGGATCAGGAGTCAGAACCAGATGAGGAGTTGTACTTTAATGTTAGACCAAAGACCTCAGCAACTTTTCCTGTGTCTAAAGAATTAAACTCCCTGGCCAGGGAGGCTTGGTTAAACCCTGATAAAAAATGTAAAATTCCTCAGAGGTTTTTAACTACCTTTCTCTAACGTCCTAGTGGATGCTGGGGACTCTGTAAGGACCATGGGGAATAGACGGGCTCCGCAGGAGACAGGGCACTTTAAGAAAGAATTTGGATACTGGTGTGCTCTGGCTCCTCCCTCTATGTCCCTCCTCCAGACCTCAGTTTGAATCTGTGCCCGGACGAGCTGGGTGCTACTTAGTGAGCTCTCCTGAGCTTGCTAAAAAAGAAAGTATTTTGTTAGGTTTTTTTATTTTCAGAGAGATCTGCTGGCAACAGACTCTCTGCTACGTGGGACTGAGGGGAGAGAAGCAGCCCTACTCACTGAAGATAGGTCCTGCTTCTTAGGCTACTGGACACCATTAGCTCCAGAGGGATCGTACACAGGATCGCACCCTTGGTCGTCCAATCCCGGAGCCGCGCCGCCGTCCCCCTCGCAGAGCTGGAAGACAGAAGCCGGTGACAGAAGCAATAAGACTTCGAAATCGGCGGCAGAAGACTCCAGTCTTCATATGAGGTAGCGCACAGCACTGCAGCTGTGCGCCATTGCTCCCACACTAAACCCACATACTCCGGTCACTGTAGGGTGCAGGGCGCAGGGGGGGGGGGGGCGCCCTGGGCAGCAATTAGAGTCCTCTTTGGCAAAAGTTTGCATAATATACAGTTGGGCACTGTATATATGTATGAGACCCCGCCAAAATTGTACATGAAAGCGGGACAGAAGCCCGCCATCGAGGGGGCGGGGCTTCTTCCTCAGCACTCACCAGCGCCTTGTTTTTTCTCCACAGCACCGCTGAGAGGAAGCTCCCCAGTCTCTCCCCTGCAGTTACACGGTAGAAGAGGGTAAAAAGAGAGGGGGGGCACATAATAAGGCGCAAAAATCAATATAAACAGCAGCTACTGGGATAACATTAAGTTACTGTGTTATTCCTGGGTTAATAGCGCTGGGGTGTGTGCTGGCATACTCTCTCTCTCTGTCTCTCCAAAGGGCCTTATGGGGGAATTGTCTTCAGATGAGCATTCCCTGAGTGTGTGGTGTGTCAGTACGTGTGTGTCGACATGTCTGAGGTAAAGGGCTCCCCTAAGGAGGAGATGGAGCAAATATGTGTGTGAGCTGTGAGAGGGTGTCTCCGTCGACAACGCCGACACCTGTTTGGATATGTGTAATTAAGTGCTAAGGTGAATTTATTGCACAAAAGATTAGAGAACAGACAGGAAATCTACCCATGTCTGTCCCTATGTCGCAGAGACCTTTAGAGTCTCTCAATGCTCACTATCCAAAATAATAGACACTGATATCGACACGGAGTTTGACTCCAGTGTCGACTACGATAATGCAAAGTTACAGCCAAAATGGCAGAAAAGTATTCAATATATGATTATTGTAATAAAAGATGATTTGCATATCACTGATGACTCATCTGTCCCTGACACAAGGGTACACATGTTTAAGGGGAAGAAAGCTGAGGTAAATTTCCCTCCTCTCATGATGAAAAAGAGCGGGAATCTCCAGACAAGAGACTGCAGTTTCCCACAAAGAATTCTCAGGCAGTATCCTTTCCCCACTACGGCCAGGATATGATGGGAATCTTCCCCTAGGGTGTCACGTTTGCCCAAAAGGTAGCCCTGACGTAACAGCTATTCTCAGGGATCCTGCAGATAGCGTGCACATTCAGGTACACTACTCAGACCGGCGATTGTGTCGGCATGGGTTTATAGCGCTGTGGCAGCGTGGACAGGTACCTTATCAGCAGAGACTGAGACCCTAGTATGTATATAGATATATATATGTATATATAGAGATATATATATATTAAAGATGCTGTCTTAAGAGATATGTATATATAAAACATGCCCAAAGAGACATGAGTATACTGGGTCCTAGAGTCAAAGCTATGTCGATTTCTGCTTGACGTGTCCTGTAGAATATGCAATGGACAGATTATGCCGATTTAAGAGGCATATGGAAGGCTGAGGATTGTGTGGAGAAGGGTTCTCGGACCTGGTCTCCACAGCTATAGCTGGTAATTCTGATATTTTGCCTTATATTCCTGCACAGCCTAGGAAAGCACGACATTATCAAATGCAGCCTTTCGAATAAAGAAACAAGAAAGTCAGAGGTGCGTCCTTTCTTGCCAGAGGCGGGGGCAGAGGAAAGAAGCTGCACAACACAGCTAGTTCCCAGGAACAGAAGTCCTCCCCGGCCTCCACAAAAATCCACCGCATGTCGCTCGGGCTTCACAGGCGGAGCTAGGCCCGGTGGGGACACGCCTTCGTAAGTTCAGCCACAAGTGGGTTCACTCCCTGTTAGATCCCTGGGCAATAGATATTGTGTCTCAGGGATACAAGCTGGACTTTGAGAAGATGCCCCCTTACCGACGGCCCTGCCGGCTTCCCCCCACGAGAGGGAAACAGCGTTAACTGCAATTCACAAATTGTATCTTCAACAGGTGGTGGTCAAGGTTCCCCTCCTTTAACAAGGAGGGGGTTATTATTCGACCATGTTGTAGTCCCGAAACCAGACGGTTTGGTCAGACCCATATTGAATTTAAAATCCCTGAACATATACCTGAAAAGGTTCAAGTTCAAGATGGAATCGCTAAGAGCGGTCATTGTAAGCCTGAAAGGGGGAGATTTTATGGTGAGTCGGGACATAAAGGATGCATACCTTCATGTCCCCATTTATCCACCTCATCAGGCGTACCTCAGAATTGTGGTACGGGATTGTCATTACCAATTTCAGACGTTGCCGTTTGGTCTCTCCACAGCCTTGAGAATATTCACCAAGGTAATGGCGGAAATGATGGTGCTCCTGCGGAAGCAAGGTGTCACTATTATCACGTACTTGGACGATCTCCTCATAAAAGCGAGATCAAGAGAGCAGTTGCTGAACAGCGTATCACTTTCTTTGGGAGTGTAACGGCAACACGGCTGGATTCTATATATTCCAAAGTCGCAGCTGGTTCCTACAGCTCATCTGCCTCTCCTAGGCATGATCCTAGACACAGACCAGAAAGGGTTTATCTCCCGATAGAGAGAGCTCAGGAGCTCGTGACGCTGGTCAGGAATCTATTAAAACCAAAACAGGTGTCAGTGCATCACTGCACTCGAGTCCTGGGAAGGAGGGTGGCATCATACGAGGCCATTCCCTTTGGCAGGTTCCATGCGAGAACCTTCCAATGGGACTTACTGGACAAGTGGTACGGATCACATCTTCAGATGCATCGGTTAATCACCCTTTCCCCCAGGGCCAGGGTGTCTCTCCTGTAGTGGCTGCAGAGTGCTCACCTTCTCGAAGGTCGCAGATTCGGCATTCAGGACTGGGTCCTGGTGACCACGGATGCAAGCCTCCGAGGGTGGGGGGCAGTCACACAGGGAAGAAATTTCCAAGGGCTGTGGTCAAGGCAGGAGACTTGCCTTCACATCAATATCCTGGAACTAAGGGCCATATTCAACGCCCTAAGTCAAGCGGAGACCCTGCTTCGCGACCAACCGGTTCTGATTCAGTCAGACAATATCACCGCAGTGGCTCATGTAAACCGCCAAGGCGGCACAAGAAGCAGAGTGGCGATGGCGGAAGCCACTAGGATTCTTCGTTGGGCGGACAATCACGTGCAAGCACTGTCAGCAGTGTTCATTCCGGGAGTGGACAACTGGGAAGCAGACTTCCTCAGCAGGCACGACCTCCACCCGGGAGAGTGGGGACTTCATCAAGAAGTCTTCATGCAGATTGCAAGTCGGTGGGAACTGCCACAGGTGGACATGATGGCATCCCGCCTCAACAAAAAGCTGCAGAGATATTGCGCCAGGTCAAGAGACCCTCAGGCGATAGCTGTGGACACACTGGTGACACCGTGGGTGTTCCCGTCGGTCTATGTATTTCCTCCTCTTCCTCTCATACCCAAGGTGCTGAGAATCATAAGGAAAAGAGGAGTGAGAACAATACTCTTTGTTCCGGATTGGCCAAGAAGCACTTGGTATCCAGATCTGCAAGAATGCTCACAGAGGACCCGTGGCCTCTGCCTCTAAGACAGGACTTGTGCAACAGGGGCCCTGTCTGTTCCAAGACTTACCGCGACTGCGTTTGACGGCATGGCGGTTGAACGCCGGATCCTAGCAGAAAAAGGCATTCTGGATGAGGTCATTCCTACGCTGATAGAGGCTAGGAAGGATGTGACGGCTCAACATTATCACCGTATATGGCGAAAATATGTTGCTTGGTGTGAGGCCAGGAATGCCCTTACGGAGGAATTCCAGCTGTGCCGTTTCCTTCACTTCCTACAGTCGGGAGTGACTTTGGGCCTGAAATTGGGTTCCTGAAGTCACACTGGTTTGAGCCACTCAAAACTGTGGAGTTAAAATTTCTCACTTGGAAGGTGGTCATGCTATTAGCCTTGGCTTCAGCTAGGCGTGTGTCAGAATTAGCGGCTTTGTCACATAAAAGCCCCTATCTGGTTTTCCATATGGACAGGGCAGAATTGCGGACCCGTCCACAATTTCTGCCAAAAGTGGTGTCATCTTTTCATATGAACCAACCTATTGTGGTGCCTGTGGCTACTCGTGACTTGGAGAATTCCGAGTTGCTGGATGTGGTCAGGGCTTTGAAGGTTTATGTAGCCAGAACGGCTAGAGTCAGGAAAACTGAGTCGCTGTTTATCCTGTATGCATCCAACAAGCTGGGTGCTCCTGCTTCAAAGCAAACTACTGCTCGCTGGATCTGTAACACGATTCAGCAGGCTCATTCTGCGGCTGGATTGCCGCTTCCAAAATCAGTAAAAGCCCACTCCACAAGGAAGGTAGGCTCTTCTTGTGCGGCTGCCCGAGGGGTCTCGGTATTACAGCTTTGCCGAGCAGCTACTTGGTCAGGTTCAAACACTTTTGCAAAGTTTTACAAGTTTGATACCCTGGCTGAGGAGGACCTTGTGTTTGCTCATTCGGTGCTGCAGAGTCATCCGCACTCTCCCGCCCGTTTGGGAGCTTTGGTATAATCCCCATGGTCCTTACGGAGTCCCCAGCATCCACTAGGACGTTAGAGAAAATAAGATTTTACTTACCGGTAAATCTATTTCTCGTATTCCGTAGTGGATGCTGGGCGCTCGTCCCAAGTGCGGACTTCTTCTGCAATACTTGTATATAGTTATTGCTTAAATAAGGGTTATGTTGTGGTTGCATCAGGGTTGATCTGATGCTCCGTTGTTGTTCATACTGTTAACTGGGTAAGTTTATCACAAGTTATACGGTGTGATTGGTGTGACTGGTATGAGTCTTGCCCTTGATTCCAAAATCCTTTCCTTGTACTGTCAGCTCTTCCGGGCACAATTTCTCTAACTCAGGTCTGGAGGAGGGACATAGAGGGAGGAGCCAGAGCACACCAGTATCCAAATTCTTTCTTAAAGTGCCCTGTCTCCTGCGGAGCCCGTCTATTCCCCATGGTCCTTACGGAGTCCCCAGCATCCACTACGGCCTACGAGAAATAGATTTACCGGTAAGTAAAATCTTATTTTCCCCTCCCTGCGGAGGACAGGAAGGTATGGAAACACCCACCGTCATTTGACACATCTATGTCCAGACTGTCTAAGAAATTGGTGCTGCCAGTACCAGGGGCTATATCCCTTAAAGAACCGGCTGACCATAAAATTGAGACTACTCTAAAGGCAATAGTTTGTGGGTGTATTTCCAGTGCAATGGTAAAGTTATTGATAGTTTAGACTCTCTGCCCTGTGATGAGGTCATTACTCTGTTGCAATACATACAGGATGGTGCTAATTTTATGAGCAAGGCTATTAAAGAGTTGTGTAAGATAAATAACCGCACTACTGCTGTGGCTGTTTCTGCACTCTGAGCTCTGTGGTTACGCCAATGGTCAGAGGATGCTGATTCCAAATAGGGGATAGAAAATCTTCTCTTTACAGGTGATGCCTTATTTAGAGACAAATTAAATAAATGGATCTCTCAGGCAACGGCGGGTAAATCTACATATCTGCCGTCGGCTGAGCAATCTGCTAGACATTCTTACATAGGACTCTCTTTGCAGTCCTTTCGTGTGGCAAGGTTTCAGTGGAAGGGGCCGGGGAGTCTCCACCGCTCCGAGAGGATCCCGTGGTAAGTCCCGAAAACCTGCGGCTGCTGCCTCCCTGGACCAGACCACTGGATCCCCTGCCACTAAGCCCTCCACGTGACGGATGGCCCCAGTGGCAAGGCGATTTTCAGGTTGTTGCTCATCTTCCTCACTTCGCCCATGTTTGGGCGAAGTCCTGCCGGTATCCTTGGGTGAGGGATCTCATATCTCAAGGATACTGGCTGGAATTTCAAGCACTCCCTCCTCACAGGTTCTTCAGGTTGGGCTTACCAGCTTTACCCGCAGCAAGAGTTACCTTGCAAGAGGCTATTCAAAGACTTTTGCAGATGGGGGTGGTTGGTTCCTGTATCTCCTCCATCCTGCAATGGGGTTTTTTATGCCAGTCTTTTTGTCATTCCCAAACCAGACGGTTCGGTGTGACCCCATCTTGAACCTGAAGTCTCTGAACCTGTATCTGCGGGTGTTCAAGTTCAAAATGGAATCCCTACGGGCAGTAGTGTCCGGTCTGGAGGAGGGGGAGTTCCTGGTGTCTCTGGATGTCAAGGTTGCCTACCTGCACATTCCCATGTGTCCCCCTTATCAGGCTTATCTCAGGTTCGCCATCTTGGGTGACCATTTCCAGTTTCAGGCCTTGTCCTTTGGCCTGTCCACAGCTCTGAGGGTATTCACCAAAGTCATGGCGGAGCTGATGCTGCAACTGCGCATGATGGGAGTCAACATAGTCCCCTACTTGGACGATCTCCTCATAAAGGCTGTGTCCAGGGAGCGCCTGCTGCACAGCATCGATCTGACGACTCGTCTGCTTACAGATCATGGGTGGATCCTCAATTTTCAGAAATCTCACCTGGAACCGAACCAACATCTTCAGTTCCTGGGAATGATACTGGATACAGTGTCTCAAAAGGTGTTTCACCCAATGGACAAGGCCTTCTCTATCCAGGCTATGGTTTGCTCAGTGCTCAGTCCTCGCAAGGTATCCATTAGAGATTCTGGGAACCAAACCCTACCGGACTTTACCATTCGAGTCCGGTTCCGAGTCAGGCTCGGGTTTTCCCGCCTAACTCAGAAACCAGAATGAGGCAAAACGTCATCATCCCGCTGTCAGATTCTCGTGGGATTTTGATTCCATATGAGGAGCCGCGCGTCGAGGCCATTTTCACTCCAGTCTCAGAGAGTGTAGTGAGAGGACGTGTCTCTGTCTGTGTCTGTGTCTGTGTGGGGGCGGGAAAGTGGGGTGGCGATTCTAGTGTTGTCTTGTGCTGCTCAGTCCAGTGTAGTCAGTGTCTTATGCTGCATCAGTCCAGCCACTCACAGTGTTGGTGTCCTCTGCTGCTATATGTCCCCAGTGCTGCTGGCTACTGTATAAGTCCCTTGTAGTTTTGCTGTGTTGTCTTGCATCAAACCAGGGGTAGTGTCTCTCTTTTGCAGCATCAGTCCAGTGACCAGTCACAGTGGTGGTGTCCTCTGCTGCTATATGTCCCCAGTGCTGCTGTATAAGTCCCTTGCAGTTTTGCTATGTTGTCTTGCATCAGACCAGGGATAGTGTCTCTCTTATGCAATCAGTCCAGTGACCCAGTCACAGTGGTGGTGTCCTCTGCTGCCATATATCCAGTGTTACTGGCGTATAATTACAGTGATATTGCCTTATAATTCTCGGGATACATAGTGTATAATTCCTGTGATATTGGCGTATAATTACAGTGATTTTGCCATTTAATTCCAGTGATTTGGCAAGGAATGGCTAAGGCCCTGGCCTATGTTCATGACTAGTGGTTCATCTTCACATGATGATGGAAGCCCACAACCTCCATTTTTCCAATTCATTTCAGTGATTTGGACGTATAATTCCAGAGATTTTGCTATTTAATTCCAGTGATTTGGACGTATAATTCCAGTGATTTTGCAGTATAATTCCAATGATTTTGCTATTTAATTCCAGTGATTTGGACGTATAATTCCAGTAATTTTGCCATTTAATTCCAGTGATTTGGACGTATAATTCCAGTGATTTTGCCATTTAATTCCAGCGATTTGGACGTATAATTCCAGTGATTTGGACGTATAATTCCAGTGATTTTGCTATTCAATTCCAGTGATTTGGACGTATAATTCCAGTGATTTGGCCGTATAATTCCATTGATTTTGACGCATAATTCCAGATATTTAGCCATTTTATTCCAGTGATTTGGACGCATAATTCCAGATATTTAGCCATTTTATTCCAGTGATTTGGACGTATAATTCCAGTGATTTTGCCGTACAATTACAGTGGTACTGGCGTATAACTACAGTGATCCTGCCGTATAAGTCCAGTGATCCTGCCGTATAATTACAGTGGTACTGGCGTATAAATCCAGTCCACTGATACTGCCGTATATATATATACCCTGTTGCAAAGCCGATTACTGAGGCCATAACAACTATGCTGGTGTTAGACGTGCGTCCAGTATCCACCATTAGTGCAGTGGGACTGCAGAGCCAATGCTAGATGGGCCAGGTGTTGCTTGGCTTAGTCATACAGCTACCTCATTGCCATCTTTTACTTCTTGGCATGATGTGCTGTTTGGGGACTATTTTTTTAAAGTGCCATCCTGTCTGACACTTCCATATATGTCCAGTGGTACTGCCATTTAATTCCAGTGATTTTACTGTATATAATTACAGTGATTTGGACGTATAATTCCAGTGATTTTGCAGTATAATTCCAGTGATTTTGCAGTATAATTCCAGTGGTTTTGCCATTTAATTCCAGTGATTTGGACATATAATTACAGTGATTTTGCAGTATAATTTCAGTGATGTGGATGTATAATTCCAGTGATTTTGCAGTATAATTCCAGTGATTTTGCCATTTAATTCCAGTGATTTTGACATATAATTCCAGTGATTTGGACGTATAATTACAGTGGGAATTGTTTGTGTCACTTGGCTTAGTCATACAGCTACAGTACCTCACTGCACCTCTTCTACATCTTTGCATGAGGTGCTGTTTGGGGCCTAGTTTTTGAAAAGTGCCATCCTGTCTGCCACTGCCATATGAGTCCAGGGGTACTGCTGTATTAGTCCTGGGGTACTGCCGTATAAGTCCACCAATTGCAGTATTTTTAAAATATGACAGCGTGCTGGAGATGCTGTCAGTGGACCGAACAATTGCGGCCCACTCTCGACATTCAGCCACTGCGTGACACTTCTAGATGGGCCAGGTGGTTGTGTCACTTAGCTTAGTCATACAGCAACCTCAGTGCACCTTTTTTTCTTCTTTGCATCATGTGCTGTTTGGGGCCTTTTTCGATGTCTGCCCTCCTGTCTGCCACTGCAGTGCCACTCCTAGATGGGCCAATTGTTTGTGTCGCTTGGCTTAGTCATACAGCTACCTCATTGCACCTCTTCTACATCTTTGCATAAGGTGCTGTTTGGGGCCTAGTTTTTGAAAAGTGCCATCCTGTCTGACACTGCAGTGCCACTCCTAGATGGGCCAGGTGTTTGTGCCGCACACTTGTGTCGCTTGGCTTAGTCATACAGCAGCCTCGGTGCACCTCTTTTTCTTCTTTGCATCATGTGCTGTTTGGGGACTAGTTTTTGAATAGTGCCATCTTGTCTGCAACTGCAGTGCCACTCCTAGATGGGCCAGGTGTTTGTGCTGCACACATGTGTCGCTTAGCTTGGTCATACAGCCACCTCGGTGCAACTTTTAGGCCTAAAAACAATATTGTGAGGTGTTCAGAATAGACTGGAAATTAGAGATGAGCGCCTGAAATTTTTCGGGTTTTGTGTTTTGGTTTTGGGTTCGGTTCCGCGGCCGTGTTTTGGGTTCGAACGCGTTTTGGCAAAACCTCACCGAATTTTTTTTGTCGGATTCGGGTGTGTTTTGGATTCGGGTGTTTTTTTCAAAAAACACTAAAAAACAGCTTAAATCATAGAATTTGGGGGTCATTTTGATCCCAAAGTATTATTAACCTCAAAAACCATAATTTACACTCATTTTCAGTCTATTCTGAATACCTCACAATATTATTTTTAGTCCTAAAATTTGCACCGAGGTCGCTGTGTGAGTAAGATAAGCGACCCTAGTGGCCGACACAAACACCGGGCCCATCTAGGAGTGGCACTGCAGTGTCACGCAGGATGTCCCTTCCAAAAAACCCTCCCCAAACAGCACATGACGCAAAGAAAAAAAGAGGCGCAATGAGGTAGCTGTGTGAGTAAGATTAGCGACCCTAGTGGCCGACACAAACACCGGGCCCATCTAGGAGTGGCACTGCAGTGTCACGCAGGATGGCCCTTCCAAAAAACCCTCCCCAAACAGCACATGACGCAAAGAAAAAAAGAGGCGCAATGAGGTAGCTGTGTGAGTAAGATTAGCGACCCTAGTGGCCGACACAAACACCGGGCCCATCTAGGAGTGGCACTGCAGTGTCACGCAGGATGTCCCTTCCAAAAAACCCTCCCCAAACAGCACATGACGCAAAGAAAAAAAGAGGCGCAATGAGGTAGCTGACTGTGTGAGTAAGATTAGCGACCCTAGTGGCCGACACAAACACCGGGCCCATTTAGGAGTGGCACTGCAGTGTCACGCAGGATGTCCCTTCCAAAAAACCCTCCCCAATCAGCACATGATGCAAAGAAAAAGAAAAGAAAAAAGAGGTGCAAGATGGAATTGTCCTTGGGCCCTCCCACCCACCCTTATGTTGTATAAACAAAACAGGACATGCACACTTTAACCAACCCATCATTTCAGTGACAGGGTCTGCCACACGACTGTGACTGATATGACGGGTTGGTTTGGACCCCCCCCAAAAAAGAAGCAATTAATCTCTCCTTGCACAAACTGGCTCTACAGAGGCAAGATGTCCACCTCATCATCACCCTCCGATATATCACCGTGTACATCCCCCTCCTCACAGATTATCAATTCGTCCCCACTGGAATCCACCATCTCAGCTCCCTGTGTACTTTGTGGAGGCAATTGCTGCTGGTCAATGTCTCCGCGGAGGAATTGATTATAATTCATTTTAATGAACATCATCTTCTCCACATTTTCTGGATGTAACCTCGTACGCCGATTGCTGACAAGGTGAGCGGCGGCACTAAACACTCTTTCGGAGTACACACTTGTGGGAGGGCAACTTAGGTAGAATAAAGCCAGTTTGTGCAAGGGCCTCCAAATTGCCTCTTTTTCCTGCCAGTATAAGTACGGACTGTGTGACGTGCCTACTTGGATGCGGTCACTCATATAATCCTCCACCATTCTATCAATGTTGAGAGAATCATATGCAGTGACAGTAGACGACATGTCCGTAATCGTTGTCAGGTCCTTCAGTCCGGACCAGATGTCAGCATCAGCAGTCGCTCCAGACTGCCCTGCATCACCGCCAGCGGGTGGGCTCGGAATTCTGAGCCTTTTCCTCGCACCCCCAGTTGCGGGAGAATGTGAAGGAGGAGATGTTGACAGGTCGCGTTCCGCTTGACTTGACAATTTTGTCACCAGCAGGTCTTTCAACCCCAGCAGACTTGTGTCTGCCGGAAAGAGAGATCCAAGGTAGGCTTTAAATCTAGGATCGAGCACGGTGGCCAAAATGTAGTGCTCTGATTTCAACAGATTGACCACCCGTGAATCCTTGTTAAGCGAATTAAGGGCTCCATCCACAAGTCCCACATGCCTAGCGGAATCGCTCCGTGTTAGCTCCTCCTTCAATGTCTCCAGCTTCTTCTGCAAAAGCCTGATGAGGGGAATGACCTGACTCAGGCTGGCAGTGTCTGAACTGACTTCACGTGTGGCAAGTTCAAAGGGCATCAGAACCTTGCACAACGTTGAAATCATTCTCCACTGCGCTTGAGACAGGTGCATTCCACCTACTATATCGTGCTCAATTGTATAGGCTTGAATGGCCTTTTGCTGCTCCTCCAACCTCTGAAGCATATAGAGGGTTGAATTCCACCTCGTTACCACTTCTTGCTTCAGATGATGGCAGGGCAGGTTCAGTAGTTTTTGGTGGTGCTCCAGTCTTCTGTACGTGGTGCCTGTACGCCGAAAGTGTCCCGCAATTCTTCTGGCCACCGACAGCATCTCTTGCACGCCCCTGTCGTTTTTAAAAAAATTCTGCACCACCAAATTCAAGGTATGTGCAAAACATGGGACGTGCTGGAATTTGCCCATATTTAATGCACACACAATATTGCTGGCGTTGTCCGATGCCACAAATCCACAGGAGAGTCCAATTGGGGTAAGCCATTCCGCGATGATCTTCCTCAGTTGCCGTAAGAGGTTTTCAGCTGTGTGCGTATTCTGGAAAGCGGTGATACAAAGCGTAGCCTGCCTAGGAAAGAGTTGGCGTTTGCGAGATGCTGCTACTGGTGCCGCCGCTGCTGTTCTTGCGGCGGGAGTCCATACATCTACCCAGTGGGCTGTCACAGTCATATAGTCCTGACCCTGCCCTGCTCCACTTGTCCACATGTCCGTGGTTAAGTGGACATTGGGTACAACTGCATTTTTTAGGACACTGGTGAGTCTTTTTCTGACGTCCGTGTACATTCTCGGTATCGCCTGCCTAGAGAAGTGGAACCTAGATGGTATTTGGTAACGGGGGCACACTGCCTCAATAAATTGTCTAGTTCCCTGTGAACTAACGGCGGATACCGGACGCACGTCTAACACCAACATAGTTGTCAAGGCCTCAGTTATCCGCTTTGCAGCAGGATGACTGCTGTGTATTTCATCTTCCTCGCAAAGGACTGTTGGACAGTCAATTGCTTACTGGAAGTAGTACAAGTGGGCTTACGACTTCCCCTCTGGGATGACCATCGACTCCCAGCAGCAACAACAGCAGCGCCAGCAGCAGTAGGCGTTACACGCAAGGATGCATCGGAGGAATCCCAGGCAGGAGAGGACTCGTCAGAATTGCCAGTGACATGGCCTGCAGGACTATTGGCATTCCTGGGGAAGGAGGAAATTGACACTGAGGGAGTTGGTGGGGTGGTTTGCGTGAGCTTGGTTACAAGAGGAAGGGATTTACTGGTCAGTGGACTGCTTCCGCTGTCGCCCAAAGTTTTTGAACTTGTCACTGACTTATTATGAATGCGCTGCAGGTGACGTATAAGGGAGGATGTTCCGAGGTGGTTAACGTCCTTACCCCTACTTATTACAGCTTGACAAAGGCAACACACGGCTTGACACCTGTTGTCCGCTTTTCTGGTGAAATACCTCCACACTGAAGAGCTGATTTTTTTGGTATTTTCACCAGGCATGTCAACGGCCATATTCCTCCCACGGACAACAGGTGTCTCCCCGGGTGCCTGACTTAAACAAACCACCTCACCATCAGAATCCTCCTGGTCAATTTCCTCCCCAGCGCCAGCAACACCCATATCCTCCTCATCCTGGTGTACTTCAACATCTTCATCTTCAATCTGACTATCAGGAACTGGACTGCGGGTGCTCCTTCCAGCACTTGCAGGGGGCGTGCAAATGGTGGAAGGTGCATGCTCTTCACGTCCAGTGTTGGGAAGGTCAGGCATCGCAACCGACACAATTGGACTCTCCTTGTGGATTTGGGATTTCGAAGAACGCACAGTTCTTTGCGGTGCTTTTGCCAGCTTGAGTCTTTTCAGTTTTCTAGCGAGAGGCTGAGTGCTTTCATCCTCATGTGAAGCTGAACCACTAGCCATGAACATAGGCCAGGGCCTCAGCCGTTCCTTGCCACTCCGTGTGGTAAATGGCATATTGGCAAGTTTACGCTTCTCCTCCGACAATTTTATTTTAGGTTTTGGAGTCCTTTTTTTACTGATATTTGGTGTTTTGGATTTGACATGCTCTGTACTATGACATTGGGCATCGGCCTTGGCAGACGACGTTGCTGGCATTTCATCGTCTCGGCCATGACTAGTGGCAGCAGCTTCAGCACGAGGTGGAAGTGGATCTTGATCTTTCCCTAATTTTGGAACCTCAACATTTTTGTTCTCCATATTTTAATAGGCACAACTAAAAGGCACCTCAGGTAAACAATGGAGATGGATACTAGTATACAATTATGGACTGCCTGCCGAGTGCAGACACAGAGGTAGCCACAGCCGTGAACTACCGTACTGTACTGTGTCTGCTGCTAATATAGACTGGTTGATAAAGAGATGTCTATGTAACTATGTATGTATAAAGAAGAAAGAAAAAAAAACCACGGTTAGGTGGTATACAATTATGGACGGACTGCCTGCCGAGTGCAGACACAGAGGTAGCCACAGCCGTGAACTACCGTACTGTACTGTGTCTGCTGCTAATATAGACTGGTTGATAAAGAGATGTCTATGTAACTATGTATGTATAAAGAAGAAAGAAAAAAAAACCACGGTTAGGTGGTATACAATTATGGACGGACTGCCTGCCGAGTGCAGACACAGAGGTAGCCACAGCCGTGAACTACCGTACTGTACTGTGTCTGCTGCTAATATAGACTGGTTGATAAAGAGATGTCTATGTAACTATGTATGTATAAAGAAGAAAGAAAAAAAAACCACGGTTAGGTGGTATACAATTATGGACGGACTGCCTGCCGAGTGCAGACACAGAGGTAGCCACAGCCGTGAACTACCGTACTGTACTGTGTCTGCTGCTAATATAGACTGGTTGATAAAGAGATGTCTATGTAACTATGTATGTATAAAGAAGAAAGAAAAAAAAACCACGGTTAGGTGGTATACAATTATGGACGGACTGCCTGCCGAGTGCAGACACAGAGGTAGCCACAGCCGTGAACTACCGTACTGTACTGTGTCTGCTGCTAATATAGACTGGTTGATAAAGAGATGTCTATGTAACTATGTATGTATAAAGAAGAAAGAAAAAAAAACCACGGTTAGGTGGTATACAATTATGGACGGACTGCCTGCCGAGTGCAGACACAGAGGTAGCCACAGCCGTGAACTACCGTACTGTACTGTGTCTGCTGCTAATATAGACTGGTTGATAAAGAGATGTCGTAGTAGTATGTATGTATAAAGAAGAAAAAAAAACCACGGTTAGGTGGTATACAATTATGGACGGACTGCCTGCCGAGTGCAGACACAGAGGTAGCCACAGCCGTGAACTACCGTACTGTGTCTGCTGCGACTGGATGATAAATGATATAAAAAATATATATATATCACTACTGCAGCCGGACAGGTATATATTATATATTATATAATGACGGACCTGCTGGACACTGTCTGTCAGCAGAATGAGTTTTATTTTTATAGAATAAAAAAAACAACAACACACAAGTGAAGTCACACGACGAGTGTTTAACTTTTTCAGGCAATCACAATATAAGTATACTACTAACTATACTGGTGGTCAGTGTGGTCAGGTCACTGGTCAGTCACACTGGCAGTGGCACTCCTGCAGCAAAAGTGTGCACTGTTTAATTTTAATATAATATTATGTACTCCTGGCTCCTGCTATAACCTATAACTGGCACTGCAGTGCTCCCCAGTCTCCCCCACAATTATAAGCTGTGTGAGCTGAGCAGTCAGACAGATATATAATATATATAGATGATGCAGCACACTGGGCTGAGCCTAAGCAGTGCACACAGATATGGTATGTGACTGAGTCACTGTGTGTATCGCTTTTTTCAGGCAGAGAACGGATATATTAAATAAACTGCACTGTCTGGTGGTCACTCACTATATAATATTATGTACTCCTGGCTCCTGCTATAACCTATAACTGGCACTGCAGTGCTCCCCAGTCTCCCCCACAATTATAAGCTGTGTGAGCTGAGCAGTCAGACAGATATATAATATATATAGATGATGCAGCACACTGGGCTGAGCCTGAGCAGTGCACACAGATATGGTATGTGACTGAGTCACTGTGTGTATCGCTTTTTTCAGGCAGAGAACGGATATATTAAATAAACTGCACTGTCTGGTGGTCACTCACTAGTAAACTCTCTGCACTCTCTACACTTCTAAAGTACTCCTCCTAGTCCTAAACTCCAGTAAATCTCTCTCTCTTATAATCTAAATGGAGAGGACGCCAGCCACGTCCTCTCCCTATCAATCTCAATGCACGTGTGAAAATGGCGGCGACGCGCGGCTCCTTATATAGAATCCGAGTCTCGCGATAGAATCCGAGCCTCGCGAGAATCCGACAGCGTCATGATGACGTTCGGGCGCGCTCGGGTTAACCGAGCAAGGCGGGAAGATCCGAGTCGCTCGGATCCGTGTAAAAAAAGCTGAAGTTCGGGCGGGTTCGGATTCCGAGGAACCGAACCCGCTCATCTCTACTGGAAATTAGTCGAAATTAATGTTATTGAGGTTAATAATACCGTAGGAGCAAAATTACACCCAAATTCTGTGATTTTAGCTGTTTTTATCAAAAATCAATCAGATCCAAAACCAAAACACAAATGAGTGGTTTTGGCAAAACCAAGCCAAAACCAAAACACAAAAGTGTAATTAGAACCAAAACCAAAAAACACAAAACACGAAAAGTGCCAGCCGCACATCTCTAGTATCCATACATCTTTGTATCCGATTTCTGGGCAAGATGGTGGCTGCTTACGAGGCAATCCAATACTGCAGATTTAATTTCCGACCATTTCAGCTGAATCTGCTGGACAAATGGTCGAGGTTTCACCTTCACATTCATCAGGAAGTGACCTTATCTCAGAGTGCCCGGATTTCTCTATTATGGTGGCTACAAGTTCCTCACCTAGTAGAGGGCAGGAGTTTCCATATCCACTCGGGGATTCTTCTGACAATGGATGCCTGCCTCTGGGGTTGGAGGGTTGTGACCCAAGGGGCCTAGTTCCAGGGGATATGGTCAAGACAGGAATCTGCTCTGCCGATAAACATCCTTGAACTCATACATAAACCGACAAGGGGGAACAAGAAGCAGAGGGGCAATGTGAGGGGTGTCAAAAATCCTCCTCTGGGCAGAGGCCAATGCAAGTGTCATCTCAACCATATTCATTCCAGGAGTGGACAACTGGGAAGCAGACTTCCTCAGCAGGCACGACCTACATCCGGGAAAATGGGGCCTACATCCCCAGGTAAATCAACAGTTATTTCACCAGTGGGGCTGTCCGTAGATAGATCTGATGGCTTCTCTTTTCAACAAGAAGCTAGACTGTTACTGTTCCAGAATGAGGGATACACAGGCTGTAACCGTGGACACACTGACGACACCTTGGAGGTTCCAGTTTGTGTACCTGTTCCCTCCTCTACCGCTAATCCCAAGAGTTCTAAAAAGACTTTTTAGAACCCTGTTTAAGCAATTCTAATTGCCCCGGATTGTCCTCGACGGGCGTGGTACTCGGGCCACCTAACCTTGGCTCTGGAGGATCCTTGGCCTCTGTCGTTCCAAAAGGATCTTCTTCAACAAGGTCCAGACTTACAGCAGCTACGTTTGATGGCTTGGAAGTTGAGAGGGAGATTCTAGCAAGAAAGAATCTTCCCTCCTGGGTTATTTCCATCATGGTTCAGACCAGGAAGATGGTTACGTCAAAACATTATCATCGTATCTGGAAAAAGTATGTTTCCCAGTGTGAAGGTAAAAAGGTTTCTCCCATGGAATTTAGAAATGGTTGTTTTCTACTTTTCCTGCAAGCGGGAGTGGATATGTGTCTACGGTTAGGCTCCATCAAAGTCCAGATTTCTGCACTCTCTATTTTCTTCCAGAAACAGCTTGCCTTGTTGTCAGAAATACAGACCTTCATAAGGGAAGTTCTTTATATGCATCCGCCCTTTGTACCTCCCATGGCTCCGTGGGACATCAATGTGGTTCTGTCATTTCTCCAATCGGACTGGTTTGAACCCTTACATAGGGTGGAGTTAAAATTTCTCACCTGAAAGACGGTGATGTTATTGGCATTGGCATCTGCCAGACATGTCTCTGAATTGGGGGCCTTATCCTGTAAGATCCCTTATTTGATATTTAATGAGACAGGGCAGAACTTAGGACCCTTCCTCAGTTTTTGCCGAAAGTGGTGTCAGCTTTTCATGTGAATCATCCTATTGTGGTTACAGTATTGTCTCACGCTTCTGTTGGTCCTGAGTCCTTGGATGTGGTCAGAGCTCTGAAGATTTATGTCAAAAGGATGGCCCATCATCAGAAATCTGACTCGCTATTTGTCCTTTATGATACCTTCAAGATTGGTCAGCCGGATTCTAAGCAATCTATTGCTCGCTGGCTTAGGTCGACCATCCAACAGGCCTATTTGGCGGTCCTGCCTTTGCCGGCGTCTATTCAGGCCCACTCAATGAGGTCGGTGGGGTCTTCCTGGGCGGCTGCCCGGGGTGTATCGGCCCTACAATTGTGCCGAGCTGCAACTTGGTGTGGTTTGAACACGTTTGTTAAATTCTATAGGTTTGATACCTTGGCCAAGGATGACCTTCATTTTGGTCAGATAGTTTTACAAGGGTCTCAGCACTCTCCCACCCATTTAGGAGCTTTGGGATTTCCCCATGGTACTAAATTACAAGTCCCCAGTGTCCACTAGGACGTAAGAGAAAATAGGAATTTAATACATGCCGGTAATTCCTTTTCTCCTAGTCCATAGTGGATACTGGGTGCCTGCCTCAGTGCTTCGATTCCTGCTTACCTGTGTAAGTTTTAGGTTGGACTGGCGTTATGGTCCCATTATGTTGTTGGGGTAGCTGTGCTATCCTGGTTAGGTTGGTGTTGCTATCCTCTATTCTGGTTAGCGCCCTCATTTTCATCTATGATTGTGTGTTGGATTGTTGCCTCACCGCTGTTTCTTCTCTCATATTATGTCTGTCTCCTCGCACACAGTTTTCCTAGACTGAGTCTGGTAGGAGGGGCATAGAGGGGAGGAGCCAGCACACACATAGACACACTAAAGGTTTTAAATTGCCAGGCTCCAGTGGACCCGATCTATACCCCATGGTACTAAAGTACAAGACCCCAGTATCCACTAAGGACTAGAGGGGTCATTCCAAGTTGATCGCTCACTAGCTACTTTTTTCAGCGCTGCAATCAGATGGTCGCCGCCTATAGGGGAGTGTATTTTCGCTTTGCAAGTGTGCGATCGCATGTGCAGCCGAGCTCTGCAAAACATTTTGTGCAGTTTCTGAGTAGGTCTGAACTTACTCAGCCCTTGCGATCACTTCAGCCTGTCTGGTCCCGGAACTGACGTCAGACACCTGCCCTGCAAACGCTTGGACACACTTGCATTTTTCCAAACACTCCCAGGAAATGGTCAGTTGACACCCATAAACGCCCTCTTCCTGTCAATCTCCTTGCGATCGGCTGTGTGAATGGATTCTTCATTAAATCCATTGCTCAGCAACAATCCCCTTTTTACCCGTGCGACGCGCCTGCGCATTTCGGTGCATACGCATGCGCAGTATTGACCTGATCGCTGCGCTGTGAAAAACAGCAGCGTGCAAACAGGTCGGAATGACCCACTAGGAGAAAAGCAATTAAATTTTTATTGCTTGCACTGGGAGCCTTATTGTCCAGAAACAGCCCTGCACACATCTAACTGCTACAGGAGTATCTCTGTGTGCACACTGAACTTCAAGCACCACACAACTTGGTCACCTTGAGCATACTGCTGACAGGTATCTTTTTCTTATACTATATGTAATGGCATAGTGTGCCAGCCATGTGTTCTGTGCTGGTCCAACCCCCTGCTCCCAATCACCCTGACACCCAATTCCCCTGAGTGTTCCAAACTTTGTGAGAGCGGGCGGAACCTTTCGGAGGAAGCTCTGCCACCTTGCAAAGAGACGCAGGTGCCGGGACATGGAGAACAGCACACAGAGGCCGTTGGGTGAGTACCACAGTTTCCACCAAGTTGTCCCACCTGGTGCGGACACACCTCCTGCACTAGATTCCTTACAGTCCTGCTATATGGCACTCTCATCAGTGGCTCTCCACTGACAATATCTGCACTGCATTTGACATCAGGGCTTGTTTATAGGCAGCATGCTGACAGCAGATGCTGTCCAAATCTTTCTTCCATGTACCAGAGTGTTCCCCTATCCTGGAGTACTGTTTCTCTTCTTGGGTGGGATATAGCAAAGATAAAAATGTGGTCAAACCTGCGAAAATGCAGTTTTCGAAAGATTGACCACTTTTTCTTATATGCACCAAGCTCTGGAATGCAATAGATTCCAGAGCTTGGACACAATTTGTAATACATCTGCTTTCCCATCTGAGACAGTTACAATTTGATCCCTCCCACCCCTGCCCATGGTGCATGCATTACTCGATGCACTAGCAGAAGGATTAACCCAGAAGTCCGTCTATAGCAAGGGACAGCTCTTACTGAGAGAGCTGTCCTTTGTAATTTTTTTCAAGCACATTGCATTAGTAAATGCCACTATGCTTGCAAAGAGTGACAGGATGCATTTCATGCAAAATGCAATGCTTGATGCATCCTGCCCCTTGGGTTTTTGGAATTGGATTTTCTCAGCTCCAAAGTAACTTCAACACTCCTGATGTGTTTCATCGAATTTTCAATTTCCTCAAAGGGATAACAGCTAAACTGCAGTTTGCTCATTAGGCCTACCACTAATTTGAAGTACTTATGAGGAATGACCCATTATTAAGATAAATTTTAAGAAAAGTAAATTTAATTACATTAAATCAATTCATACTCCATATGTGTTCAGTGATTGACCGGCGGACGGGATGCTGGCGGTCACAATGCCGACACTGCGCATCCAGGTAGTTAAAAATCCTAACAGGGGAGAGGTCAGTAGGTTATACCCTCTCCCCTATCCTTAACCCTCCCTTCCCGTAGCCTAACCCTAACCTACCTCCTTAGTGCCTAACCCTAACCTCCCCCCAGTGGTGCCTAAACCTAACCCCCCATTTCCCACAGCCTAACCCTAACCCTCTCCCCTTAGTGCCAAACTATCAGTTGGGAAGACGGTTCCCGGGATTCAAGCATTGGCATTCTGACAGGTGTCGGGATTCCAGCATCAGTATTCTGACTGTGGAATCTCGACAGCCTATTTTTTAACTGCATCTCCTCCATATCCCAACATGTGCAGCATACCGGAGGTTGCTGTAACATGCAGGGAGTGGCCAGTTCCTGCCACAAACAACTATAGCTTGTTTACTGTTGCTATAGGCCTCTTGGCAGCCTCTCTGATTAATTTATATTTGTTCTCTCATCACTTTGGAGGGATGCTGATCTTGGGAATGCCAATGTTGTGCCATGGTTCCTCCACTAATTGATAATAGTCTTCCCAGTGTTCCATGGTACAATACATGCAACTTATCTTTATTTTGGGTTCATCACAACCACTTTAATTACAGCAAGATACTGCATATGCTTATTGCCTCTGAACAGGCCCCTCACCTTTCACTCATTCCTCCCGACTCCTTTTATACTGTGAGCATAGCAGTCAATATATCAATACAGACACACTGAGCCTGCGGTTTGCCCTGTTTTAAAGCAGAGCTGAGACAGGAGGCTGAAGTGCTGATGAAGGATGATGATTGATCATCATTACCATTTATTGATCAGCGCGTTCACGGCTGATGTTTTCCCCCCTCCATACCCCTTCCTCTGAAACCTGGGATATATGCCCAGGGCCATCTTAACAGTAGTGTAGGCCCCTGGGAAAAGCAATGCACTGGGGCCCCTACCCATCCTCCAGCGGTAAGGTTGGGGGTACTAACAGTGGCAGCTTTGATGTTCCGTAGAGGGTAGGGGGTGCTCTATCTTTTGCTCAGCATGTAGAACCTGGAGCAGTCATTCTGCTAATTACTCCTTTACAGCAAATATGGTGGGAGATGGGGCGGGAGGGAGAACACTAAACTGTAGAAAATTCCCCGGTACATGACTTCCAGAATGGTAGGGGGTGTTTAATATGCAGGGTATGGGGTGGATAGTGGAGTGGGCTTAATATTCATAATTTTCCAGTGGGACGGCAGCTTTCTTGACTGCAGATATCTCCAGTTCCTGGAAATAGATTTCTTAGCTTTATGGGATAAAAAACTAGAGAGTCCCACCTTTCAGGTGGCACTGGGGACTTGGGGAGCCAGAGCAATCCGCCTACAAATATATAAACTGCATACCAGGTGCGTGGAGCTGAAGCAGGGGCCATTTGCTGGAAGGCTGATATCTCTGGTTCTGGGCATAGTAGAGACAATCTGCCATTGTCCACCAAAAGGGGAGAGTCTCAGCTTTTTTTAACCCAAGATATCTGGCTGGGAAGAGCAATTAACAGGCTCGGATGGGGACCGCTGCTTTGAAGTTGGATATCTCCAGTTCATCAGGGCCGATTTTTTAAAATCTGGTACCCCTGGAAAAACGAGACCCTCATCTATCAGCCCAGGGCCCTTATACTATATATATATATATATATATATATATATAAATAGTTAAGCACACTTGTGAAGTTGTGTTGGTGACTGTCTTACCTTTTAAAAGCCATAAGTGTGTCAGGTAAGCTTTAATCCAGGTAAGCACATTTTTTCCATATGAAGCAGCATTTGCCAGGTCTCTAAAACATCTATGTGAAAGTTTATGTCATAGAGTAGGACTAGCAGTGAAATAGGGTCCCGTGGAGTGGGCTGCAAGCTTACATGCATTGTACAATTAATAAACAAAAACCTCATTGTTTTTCTAGTAGCACAGTATATTAAAGCATTAAGGTGAATGAAAATGCAAAGGATAGTGCAGGGTTCTCTGTATATGTATACTGTATTTGAGTTTGGTGGTCACAGCCCACCGCACCCCAACCTAGGGTTGGGGAGTACGTGAGTGCACCCCTCTCCTGGGAATGGCGAGTGCAGTGGATTCCCGTATGTGTATGTATGTATGTATATATATATATATATATATATATATTTATAATACACAGTATATAGACATACTGTATAATGCATATGTAGCATCTGCCATCTTTTATTTTGTTTGATTCCATTATACTATAAACCTTTGATTCATTTCTTCATTATTTGTGACAAAAAAAATTATAACGAAGTTTACATAACAGTTAAGGTTAATAGTTGAAAGAAACATGGTCTGTCATAATATGCAATTGTAACAAAGTTGTTGATTCTATAATTCATTTACTTGTATATGACTTCTAAAGATAGTGAATTGAATAAATAAATCAATAAAGTTTCAAGATTAAGTAATGATTTAGGATGCTGGTGACATTTGTTTAAAACATTAACATTTAAAGGAGGAGGTAATAATGTTCCTTGCTGTTTGATTGAGATTGAGACAGTATAGATAAGACATTGCACTGTTAGCTAGTAAGTTAATGTATAACCAAGTACAAACATGGAAATGAATGCCAAATTATGGAAAAGTTCCCCAGAATCCATAATAAAATAAAATTGTCAAAATGTAACAAACCAGATTGTGAAGCAAGGGCAGATCTATATTTTTTGTTAGGGGGTGAATTACATTGACCTCATATTAAAAATATTCCTGTTGGCTTGATCTGGATTCCCTTTGCTGTGTACTTGGCTTCTACTACTGTATGTATATGCTGTAAATCTCCACATTATTGTGAGAGACCACTGTATCTCTTATTGATCTCATTCAAGTTTTTTTATTTCTTGGAACTATTTACATTTTTCTCAATAGAGATGACTATAGTCTTTGAAAGCACATCAGCATTGCTAGACATATTACCTATCATGGTACTGTAAGTGAGAAAAGAGGGTCATACCACATTTCAATCAAGACAATTTAACTGTTGGGAATTATTAATATTACTGTCAACATTTTTACAAGCCCCACAATATTAATTCCCTGAAATACAGTACTATCCCCACTTCATAAAATAAGCAAAACACAGTTCACCCTCACTCAGGTATCTGGATGATAGGTCAACACTCAATAGGTCAACCACTATTAGTCGACATTGACATGGTCTACATGGGGAAATGGTCAACACATTAAAATGGTCGACACGGGACAGGTCAAAATTTGAAATGGTCGACATGGCTTTTTTTATTTTATTTTTTAGATTTTTAACTTTTTCATACTTTACCATCCATATGGACTACCATCAGGGAGATACTGCAGGCACAGCTGTCCCGGGCTCAGTCTCTCTAACAGAGAGCGGAGGGCCTGGGCCATTCTTGCCGTCAGGCCATAGGCGCCGATTCCGTGGGTGCACCCATGGAAAATGTTGAGCACCCATAGGCGTGTGCCCGGCACCCCGTCACACATGCCATGCCTGAAGCGGCCGTTAGCACAGTGGACCCCTCTCCGTGCCCGCGGCACTTATCACAGAAGCTGTAGTACTGTTGGGTGGGTGGCAGGGATGTGCTGCAGCTGAACCTGAGCCGACTGGGAGGGGCCAGTCACATCTACACTGCAACTGGGGACTGGCTGTGCGAGGATGCTTGGCCTGCAGTAAGGAGGCGGGTGCAGAGAGCTAAACACGGACAACCTGCTGGATGGTAAGTGTCCTGGGGCCAGCAGGGGAGCAGGCGGAGTGTCCCTGGCACATGTGTGTCAGACAATGGTGTGGATGTTCCACTTGCAGCTCATATTCTCCTTTCCCAAAGTACATACAGAGGAAAGGGAACCAGGCTGCCGGGGAAAAGTCAGTGTGGCTGGCTACCACCAATGTCTCCTCCCATCCTTATATACTGGCCAAAACTATATACCCTTCCCCCTGCACCTATATCCCACATATCACTGTATACCCTTCCCCCGCACATATATACCTCCTATTACTATATACCCTTTCCCCTGCACCTATATACCTCCTATTACTATATACCCTTCCCCTGCACCTATATACCTCCTATTACTATAAACCCTTCCCCCTGCATCTATATCCCTCCTATCCCTGTATACCCTTCCCCCTGTACCTATATATCTCCTGTCACTGTATACCCTTCCTCTTGCACCTATATACCACCTACCACTGTATACCCTTCCTCCTGCACCTATATACCTCTTATTACTATACACCCTTACCCCTGCATCTATATCCCTCCTATCACTGTATATACCCTTCCTCCTGCACCTATATACCTCCTACCACTGTATACCCTTCCTCCTGCACCTGTATACCTCCTATTACTATATACCCTTCCCCCTGCATCTATATCCCTCCTATCACTGTATATACCCTTCCCCATGCACCTATATACCTCCTATCACTGTATACCCGTCCCCTTGCACCTATATACCTCCTATCACTGTATATACCCTTCCCCTTGTACCTCTATACCTCCTATTACTATATACCCTTCCCCTGCATCTATATCCCGGCTATTACTATATACCCTGCCCCCTACACCTATATACCTCCTTTCTCATACTGTACGTCCTAGAGGATGCTGGGGTCACATCAAGAACCGTGGGGGTATTGACGGGATCCGCAGGAGACATGGGCACTTTAAGACTTTGAATGGGTGTGAACTGGCTCCTCTCTCTATGCCCCTCCTCCAGACTCCAGTTTAGATCTGTGCCCAGGCAGACTGGATGCACTCTGAGGAGCTCTACTGAGTTTCTCGGAAAAAGACTTTTGTTAGGTTTTTTATTTTCAGGGAGACTGCTGGCAACAGTCTCCCTGCTTCGTGGGACTTAGGGGAGAGAAGTCAGACCTACTTCTAGTGAGTTTAAAGGCTCTGCTTCTTTGGCTACAGGACACCATTAGCTTCTGAGGGTTTGGAACACTAGGTATGCCTAGGGTACGCCTAGGGGCCCACCGTCACCCCCCTTGCATAGCCAGAAGTCAGAAGACAGATGAGTAGAAGAAGAAAGAAGACTTCAGTGACGGCTTCTGAGGTACCACACAGCGATCGCGCTGCGCGCCATGCTCCCACACACAGCGGCACTGTAGGGTGCACGGCGCAGGGGGGGGGGCGCCCTGGGCAGCATAAAATCCTCATATGTGACTGGAAAACAAGGATATGAGTGCCTAGGCACTAAATCCTGATCCCCGCTAGTATAAATATAATAAAAAATAGCTGGGCTGAAGCACGCCAGCTATTTTTTATTATATTTATACTATCACAGCTCTCATCAGCGCCATTTTCTCTTGTAGTGACGCTGGTCCTTCCTCACACTACTGTATACATAACAGAGTGAAAAACGGTGGTGGGTGGGGGGGGGGGGGGGCACAGTGGATTTGAGGCAATAAAAGCTACTTATAAGGTCTAAGGCAATATATAGAGGTTTCAGAACCGGGATTGAGCGCTGGGTTGTGAGCTGGCAAACTCTATCTGTGTCTTCCTGACAGACTTTACTGTGGGTCTGTCCCCTAGGTGTGTCGGTGGGTGTTTGGTACACGTGTGTCGGCATGAGTGCTCGTCCCACAAATGGCTGTGGGAGTGACCCTGTCGATACCGCCGGCTCTTGATGCTACTTGGTACTTGTGTGTCGACACGTCGGTGGCTGAATGTTTTTTCCCTAGAAAAAACGATATTAGGGACACAGACGGGTGTGGGTGGCCATGTAGGCACCACCATTATCTGACTGGGTAGAAAATTTGCATATCAGAAAGGGTATATATATATATATATATATATATGTGTGTCAAATTCATTTAGGAGTATCCTTGAAGGAACCACAAAGAGACTGTCTACACAATAGAGCGCTCTCCGTACAACCATCTCTTTTTTGCTGATATATATATGAGAGAGAGTAAGGTTGAATAACTCTGTGTCCCCAACACAGACATAGAAATATCTATGGAGGATGTCATGTTCATAGCTATATTTCCCTCAGACCCCTCGTAGTCGCAAAAATGTTATTTTGCCCAGTTACTACTCCCTGATATCGACACGGATACTGTTTCCTATGTCGACCATAATGTTTCCTGATTACATCCGCAAAAAAAAAAAAAGAAGAGCATTCAGTACATGAGTAGTGCACAATAAAGACGTCACTGAGGACTCTGGCTGTTCCTGACAGAAGGGTCTATGATATGTGTGTATATATATATATATATAATTGTGTATGTGTATGTATATATAAAGTTATAATGAAAGCTGAGGTATCATTCCTCATTCTCATGTGCTAAGAGCTCTGTGTGAGTAAGTCTGGGTCAGCCCTGACAAAATGGTTTCAGATCCTCATGAGGATTTTGATTGTTTATTTCTTTTTCCGCCTCGGACAGAATAAAGTGGGTGTCGCCACCTGTTCTGCACGGGGCCCTGTCACAAATACAGTGGATCGTATGCAGGAAGCTACGTTATATTCTAGTTATGTGTCCAAGACTACGTTAGTTAGTCCTGCCATTACATGCGCATGGGGGAGTAGTAGTATTCAAATATGGTCGGGTACCTTGTCATCCGATGTAGATACCCTGGGGAGAGATGGGATACTCCTTATGTTGGGTCATATCAAGGACACTGCAGCATACTTTCGTGCGACTGCAAGGGATATAGGACTATTGGGTTCACGGGCCAATTCCATGGCGGTCTCGGCTAGGAGGGCGTTGTGGATTCACCAATGCAATGCTGATGCTGACTCTGAGAAGAAGGGGAGTCTCTTCCCTATGAAGGTGAAGCCTGGTTTGGTGACGGCCTAGTTAATTTCATCTCGACAGCTGCCGCTGGTAAGTCCGCCTTCTTGCCCTATGTTCCCTCACTATGGATGATGACACATCATTGTCGGATGTAGTTATTTCGGCCCAATAGACACAGATTCCTCTTTCTTTGCAAGTAGAGGAAGGAGAAAAGGGAAGAGGTCCGCAACCTCTTCAAGATCGCAGGAGAAGAGATCATCCTCTGTTTCTCTGACGTCCTACTGGATGCTGGGAACTCTGTAAGGACCATGGGGAATAGCGGCTCCGCAGGAGACTGGGCACAAAAGTAAAGCTTTAGGACTACCTGGTGTGCACTGGCTCCTCCCCCTATGACCCTCCTCCAAGCCTCAGTTAGATTTTTGTGCCCGGCCGAGAAGGGTGCATTCTAGGAGGCTCTCCTGAGTTTCTTAGTAAAAGTTTAGTTTTAGGTTTTTTATTTTCAGTAAGACCTGCTGGCAACAGGCTCACTGCATCGAGGGACTAAGGGGAGAAGAAGCGAACCTGCCTGCTTGCAGCCAGCTTGGGCTTCTTGGCTACTGGACACCATTAGCTCCAGAGGGACCGAACACAGGCCCAGCCTCGGAGTCCGGTCCCAGAGCCGCGCCGCCGGCCCCCTTACAGAGCCAGAAGCAAGAAGAGGTCCGGAAAATCAGCGGCAGAAGACATCAGTCTTCACCAAGGTAGCGCACAGCACTGCAGCTGTGCGCCATTGCTCCTCAGGCACACTTCACACTCCGGTCACTGAGGGTGCAGGGCGCTGGGGGGGGGCGCCCTGAGCAGCAATAGAAACACCTTGGCTGGTGAAAATACATCACATATAACCCCCAGGGCTATATGGATGTATTTTAACCCCTGCCAGAATACAGCAAAAAGCGGGAGAAAAGTCAGCCGAGAAGGGGGCGGAGCCTATCTCCTCAGCACACGGGCGCCATCTTCCCTCACAGCTTCGCTGGAAGGACGTCTCCCTGACTCTCCCCTGCAGTCCTGCACTACAGAAAAGGGTAAAACAAGAGAGGGGGGCACTAATTAGGCGCAGTATAAATAAAACAGCAGCTATAAGGGGAAAAACACTTCTATAAGGTTATCCCTGTATATATATAGCGCTCTGGTGTGTGCTGGCATACTCTCCCTCTGTCTCCCCAAAGGGCTAGTGGGGTCCTGTCCTCTATCAGAGCATTCCCTGTGTGTGTGCTGTGTGTCGGTACGATTGTGTCGACATGTATGAGGAGGAAAATGGTGTGGAGGCGGAGCAATTGCCTGTAATGGAGATGTCACCCCCTAGGGAGTCGACACCTGAGTGGCTGAGCTTATGGAAGGAATTACGTGACAGTGTCAGCTCTTTACAAAAGACGGTTGATGACATGAGACAGCCGGCTACTCAGCTCGTGCCTGTCTAGGCGTCTCAAAAGCCATCAGGGGCTCTAAAACGCCCGTTACCTCAGATGGCAGATACAGACCCCGACACGGATACTGACTCCAGTGTCGACGATGAAGAGACGAATGTGACTTCCAATAGGGCCACACGTTACATGATTGATGCTATGAAAAATGTTTTACATATTTCTGATAATACAAGTACCACTAAAAAGGGTATTATGTTTGGTGAGAAAAAACTGCCTGTAGTTTTTTCTGCATCTGAGGAATTAAATGAAGTGTGTGATGAAGCGTGGGTTTCCCCCGATAAAAAACTGATAATTCCTAAAAGGTTATTAGCATCATACCCCTTCCCGCCAGAGGATAGGGCACGTTGGGAAACACCCCCTAAGGTGGATAAAGCGCTCACACGTTTGTCAAAACAGGTGGCACTACCGTCTCCTGATAGGGCCGCCCTTAAGGAACCTGCTGACAGAAAGCAGGAGAATATCCTAAAATGTATATACACTCACACGGGTGTTATACTGCGACCAGCAATCGCCTCAGCCTGGATGTGCAGTGCTGGGGTGGCTTGGTCGGATTCCCTGACTGACAATATTGATACCCTAGATAGGGACAGTATATTACTGACTATAGAGCATTTGAAAGATGCATTTCTATATATGCGTGATGCACAGAGGGATATTTGCCGACTGGCATCAAGAGTAAGTGCGCTGTCCATTTCTGCCAGAAAAGGGTTATGGACGAGGCAGTGGTCAGGTGATGCTGATTCCAAAAGGCATATGGAAGTATTGCCTTACAAAGGGGAGGCGTTATTTGGGGTAGGTCTATCAGACCTGGTGGCCACGGCAACTGCTGGGAAATCCACATTTTTACCCCAGGTAGCCTCTCAACATAAGAAGACGCCGTATTATCAGGCGCAGTCCTTTCGGCCCCATAAGGGCAAGCGGGCAAAAGGCTCCTCATTTCTGCCCCGTGGCAGAGGGAGAGGAAAAGGCTGCAGCAAACAGCCAGTTCCCAGGAACAGAAGCCCTCTCCCGTTTTCTGCCAAGTCCTCAGCATGACGCTGGGGCTTTACAAGCGGACTCAGGCACTCCCCTAAAGTCTGCTTTACCGACGTCTCCCTCCGGCAGGGAGGCGGTATTGGAAGCCATTCACAAGCTGTATTCCCAGCAGGTGATAATCAAGATACCCCTCCTGCAACATGGACAGGGGTATTATTCCACGCTGTTTGTGGTACCGAAGCCGAACGGCTCGGTGAGACCTATTTTAAATCTGAAATCCTTGAATACATACACAGGTTCAAATTCAAGATGGAGTCACTCAGAGCGGTGATTGCGAACTTGGAAGAAGGGGATTATATGGTGTCTTTGGACATCAAGGAGGCTTACCTCCATGTCCCAATTTACCCTTCTCACCAAGGATACCTCAGGTTTGTGGTACAGAACTGTCACTATCAGTTTCAGACGCTGCCGTTTGGTTTGTCCACGGCACCCCGGGTCTTTACCAAGGTAATGGCCGAAATGATGATACTCCTTCGAAGGAAGGGAGTTTTAGTTATCCCGTACTTGGACGATCTCCTGATAAGGGCAAGATCCAGGGAACAATTGGTAGTCGGGGTAGCACTATCTCAAGTAGTGTTGCGGCAGCACGGTTGGATTCTCAATATTCCAAAATCGCAGCTGATCCCGACGACACGTCTTCTATTCCTAGGGATGATCCTGGACACAGTCCAGAAAAAGGTGTTTCTCCCGGAGGAGAAAGCCAGGGAGTTATCCGAACTAGTCAGAAACCTCCTAAAACCAGGCCAAGTGTCAGTGCATCAATGCACAAGGGTCCTGGGAAAAATGGTGGCTTCCTACGAAGCAATCCCTTTTGGCAGATTCCACGCAAGAACTTTCCAGTGGGACCTGCTGGACAAATGGTCCGGATCGCATCTTCAGATGCATCAGCGGATAACCCTGTCACCAAAGACAAGGGTGTCTCTCCTGTGGTGGTTGCAGAGTGCTCATCTTCTAGAGGGCCGCAGATTCGGCATTCAGGACTGGGTCCTGGTGACCACGGATGCAGCCTGCGAGGCTGGGGAGCAGTCACACAGGGAAGAAATTTCCAGGGCTTGTGGTCAAGCCTGGAGACATCACTTCACATAAATATCCTGGAGCTGAGGGCCATTTACAATGCCCTAAGCCAAGCAAGACCTCTGCTTCAAGGTCAGCCGGTGCTGATCCAGTCGGACAACATCACGGCAGTCGCCCACGTGAACAGACAGGGCGGCACAAGAAGCAGGAGGGCAATGGCAGAAGCTGCAAGGATTCTTCGCTGGGCGGAAAATCATGTGATAGCACTGTCAGCAGTGGTCATTCCGGGAGTGGACAACTGGGAAGCAGACTTCCTCAGCAGGCACGACCTCCACCCGGGAGAGTGGGGACTTCACCCAGAAGTCTTCCACATGATTGTAAACCGTTGGAAATAACCAAAGGTGGACATGATGGTGTCCCGCCTCAACAAAAAATTGGACAGGTATTGCGCCAGGTCAAGGGACCCTCAGGCAATAGCTGTGGACGCTCTGGTAACACCATGGGTGTACCAGTCAGTGTATGTGTTTCCCTCCTCTGCCTCTCATACCCAAGGTACTGAGAATTATAAGACGGAGAGGAATAAGAACTATACTCGTGGCTCCGGATTGGCCAAGAAGGACTTGGTACCCGGAACTTCAAGAGATGCTCACAGAGGACCCGTGGCCTCTACCTCTAAGAAGGGACCTGCTCCAGCAAGGACCCTGTCTGTTCCAAGACTTACCGCGGCTGCGTTTGACGGCATGGCGGAAGAAGTCATTCCTACCCTGATCAAAGCCAGGAAGGATGTGACCGCAAAGCATTATCACCGCATTTGGCGGAAATATGTTGCATGGTGCGAGGCCAGGAAGGCCCCAACGGAGGAATTTCAACTGGGTCGATTCCTGCATTTCCTGCAAACAGGAGTGTCTATGGGCCTAAAAAATTAGGATCCATTAAGGTTCAGATTTCGGCCCTGTCGATTTTCTTCCAGAAAGAACTGGCTTCAGTTCCTGAAGTTCAGACGTTGTCAGTTTGGGGTTCCTAAAATCACATTGGTTTGAACCGCTTAAATCTGTGGATTTGAAAAATCTCACATCGAAAGTGGTCATGCTGTTGGCCCTGGCTTTGGCCAGGCGCGTGTCAGAATTGGCGGCTTTATCTTATAAAAGCCCTTACCTGATTTTTCATACGGACAGGGCAGAATTGAGGACTCGTCCACAATTTCTCCCTAAGGTGGTTTCAGCGTTTCACCTGAACCAGCCTATTGTGGTACCTGCGGCTACTAGGGACTTGGAGGACTCCAAGTTGCTGGACGTTGTCAGGGCCCTAAAAATATATGTTTCCAGGACGGCTGGAGTCAGAAAATCTGACTCCCTGTTTATCCTGTATGCACCCAACAAGCTGGGTGCTCATGCTTCTAAGCAGACTATTGCTCGTTGGATTTGTAGTACAATTCAGCTTGCACATTCTGTGGCAGGCCTGCCACAGCCAAAATCTGTAAAAGCCCATTCCACAAGGAAGGTGGGCTCATCTTGGGCGGCTGCCCGAGGGGTCTCGGCTTTACAACTTTGCCGAGCAGCTACTTGGTCAGGGGCAAACACGTTTGCTAAATTCTACAAATTTGATACCCTGGCTGAGGAGGACCTGGAGTTCTCTCATTCGGTGCTGCAGAGTCATCCGCACTCTCCCGCCCGTTTGGGAGCTTTGGTATAATCCCCATGGTCCTTACGGAGTTCCCAGCATCCACTAGGACGTCAGAGAAAATAAGAATTTACTTACCGATAATTCTATTTCTCGTAGTTCGTAGTGGATGCTGGGCGCCCATCCCAAGTGCGGATTGTCTGCAATACTTGTACATAGTTATTGTTAACTAAATCGGGTTATTGTTGTTGTGAGCCATCTTTCCAGAGGCTCCTCTGTTATCATGCTGTTAACTGGGTTCAGATCACAAGTTGTACGGTGTGATTGGTGTGGCTGGTATGAGTCTTACCCGGGATTCAAAATCCTTCCTTATTGTGTACGCTAGTCCGGGCACAGTATCCTAACTGAGGCTTGGAGGAGGGTCATAGGGGGAGGAGCCAGTGCACACCAGGTAGTCCTAAAGCTTTACTTTTGTGCCCAGTCTCCTGCGGAGCCGCTATTCCCCATGGTCCTTACGGAGTTCCCAGCATCCACTACGGACTACGAGAAATAGAATTATCGGTAAGTAAAATAAGATTTTACTTACCGATAAATCTATTTCTCGTAGTCCGTAGTGGATGCTGGGGACTCCGTCAGGACCATGGGGAATAGTGGCTCCGCAGGAGACAGGGCACAAAAGTAAAAGCTTTAGGATCAGGTGGTGTGCACTGGCTCCTCCCCCTATGACCCCCCTCCAAGCCTCAGTTAGGATACTGTGCCCGGACGAGCGTACACAATAAGGAAGGATTTTGAATCCCGGGTAAGACTCATACCAGAGTTTTTACGAATAGTGTACCAAGGGTACATACTGGAGTTTCCAGACGTTTCCGCTCACCAATTTTTCTAATTACCGATTCTCCTCCGGACGTGGAGGTAGTATGCAACGCAATACAAAGGTTGTATCAGGATCAGATCATTGGCCTGGTTTCCCCTGTCACAACAGGGAGAAGGCTTTTATTCAAGCCTCTTCATGGTTCCGAAGCCAGACGGCTCGGTCAGACCAATCCTAAATCTGAAATCCATCAATTTCTATTTAAAGAAATTCAAATCCAAGATGGAATCTCTCAGGGCAGTGATTTCCAATCTGGAAAAAGGAGTTTTTTCATGGTCTCAGTAGACATAACGGAGGCCTAATTACATTTTTCTCCTCATTAGGCTTACCTGAGGTTTGCAATTCAGGGTTGTCATTACCAATTTCAGAGTGATGGCGGTAATGATCGTTCTCCGTCGCTAGTAAGGAGTCACAATTGCACTCTCCCTGACAGTTCTTCAACAACAGGGTTGGCTCCTGAACTTGCCGGAATCAATGTTGGTCCCAACGACGCGGTTGTCGGTTTTGGAAATAATACTAGACACAGAACTACAGAGAGTTTTTTCTTCAAAGGGAAAAGGCTCTGGAGATCTGCATGTGGTCAGAGTTTTGAAAATTTGGGTCGCCAGGACGGCTCCGTTTAGGAACACAGGCTTTGTTTGTCCTGTTTGCTCCCAACGAGATTGGGTGTCCTGCTTCCAAGCAGACCGTTGCGTGCTGGATCTGTGGTACGATTCAGCATGCTCATCTCACGGCAGGATTGCCGTTACCGAAATAGGTGAAGGCTCATGCTACTAGAAAGGTGGGCTCTTCGGGGCGGTTGACCGGGGAGTCTCGGCATTGCAACTTTGCCAAGCAGCCTTTTAGCTAACAATTTGGCTTAGTAATACAGTTTAATACCTTGGCCGAGGTTGACCTCACGTTGGGTCATTTGGTACTGCAGAGTCGTCCGCACTCTCCCGCCCATTCTAGAGCTTTGGTATAACCCCATGGTTCTTGATGTGACCCCAGCATCCTCTAGGATGTATGAGAAAATAGGATTTTAATACCTACCGGTAAATCCTTTTCTCTTAGTCCGTAGAGGATGCTTGGCACCCGTCCCAGTGTGTACTGTATCTGCAGTTATTAGTTGTGGTTACACACATGTTGTGTTACGTTTCTTGTCAGCCAGGTGCTGCAATTGTTCATGCCGTTGGCTTGTATTCTGTTGAATGCCATGTTCTGCGGCATGCTTGAGGTGTGAGCTGGTAAGATGCTCCCCGTGGTTTAACATTAAATCCTTTTCTTGAAATGTCTGTCTCCCTGGGCACAGTTCCTATAACTGGAGTCTGGAGGAGGGGCATAGAGGGAGGAGCCAGTTTACACCCATTCAAAGTCTGAAAGTGCCCATGTCTCCTGCGGATCCCGTCTATACCCCCATGGTTCTTGATGTGACTCCAGCATCCTCTACGGACTAAGAGAAAAGGATTTACCGGTAGGTATTAAAATCCTATTATTACTATATACCCTTCCCCCTGCACCTATATACCTTCCAATGCTGTATATACTTTCCCCTGGATCTATATCCCTACTATTACTATATACACTTTCCCCTGTACCTATGGTATATACCTCCAATTACTGTATACCCTACGCCCTGCACCTATATACAGTGGTTGACAGCCCTGCCTGAATCGAGGCCAAAGGCTCAGGAGGAGTAGTGACAAGGCAGATAGGGGAGGGGGTGATTAGGAGCAATGTGGGAAGGAGGGGAGTGCATTGAGTGCAGGGAGGTGTGAGGGCCACGGAATGGGGGTGACAGCTTGTCACTGACAGGGATCACACTTAGTGCAGGGGTGTTTGAGGACCATGGGTTGGGGATGAAAGAGTCACACTAAGTGCTGGGATGTGTGGGACCCACATGTTGGAATGATGGGGTCCACACTGGGTATAGAGTGTTGTGTGGGGCCCACCGGGAGTGATGGGGTTTTCATTATGTAAAGAGGTGTGTGTGAGGGCCATAGGTAGGGGGTGATGAGGCCACATTGTGTGGTATGATGGCTCATAGAGAGCACTGGGGGACACACTGAGGATCAATGGGGACACTGAGTGCTGGGGAGAGGGGGTGTTAAGGCTATAAGCAGGGTGTTTTGGCAGTGGGGCATTCCACAGGCTTGAGCACCCACCAGCAAAACCATAAATTTGCCGCCAGCTACCTGCCGCCACTGGTCCCCGTTCCCATCTGTCTGCTGGCGCCACCTTCATCCGCCCGCAGGCTCTATTGAAAATGTCCCTTTCAAAATTGCTGACACCTCAGAGGAGACAGTTATTAAAGAAACTAGAGAAGACTCTAGTATGTTTAATAACTGTCTCTTCTGAGTCAGGGGCCATTTTGGGAGGGACGTTTTCAATAGTTTTTTTTACTTGAAGCACGCTGTGCAGTCTGCTGCAGCTACAGCTGTGGCGATGGGGGGATTCCCCTGACACTGAGCAAAACCCCTGAAAATGAGCAGGTACTGCATAATTACTGTGTAGGTGGCAAAAGCATTCATGTGGGGGCATAATATGTTGTCAGTGGCATTACTGTTTGGGACATAATGTGGTGGCAGAAGCATAAGTGTGGTGCATAATATGGTGTCAGGGGCATTACTGTGGGGACTTAGGGCCTGATTCAGATCTAATTGCAGCTGCAAATTTGTTAGCTAATGGGCAAAACCAAGGTGGTCATTCCGAGATGTTCGCTCGCTAGTAGTTTTTAGCGGCCGTGCAAACGCTATGCCACTTCCCACTGGGAGTGTATTTTAGTTTAGCAGAAGTGCGAACGAAAGGATCGCAGAGCAAGTTCAAAATAATTTTGTGCAGTTTCAGAGTAGCTTCAGACCTACTCAGCGCTTGCGATCACTTCAGACTAATCAGTTCCTGTTTTGACGTCACGAACACGCCCTGCGTTCGCCCAGCCACGCCTGCATTTTTCCTGGCACGCCTGCGTTTTTTCGAACACTCCCTGAAAACGGTCAGTTGACACCCAGAAATGCCCTCTTCCTGTCAATCACTCTGCGGCCAGCAGTGCGACTGAAAAGCTTCGATAGACCTTGTATGAAACTACATCGTTCATTATAATAGTACGACGCGCATGCGCATTGCGCCGCATACGCTTGCGCAGAAGTGCCATTTTTTTGCCTGATTGCTGCGCAGCGAATGAAAGCAGCTAGCGAACAACTCTGAATGACCCCCCCATGTGCACTGCAGGTGGGACAGATATAATACAGATGGGTCCTCCGTTATCTTGACTGTTTCTGCGCCTAGACGGACGTTTAGTCACGCTAAGATGATAGCTTAGCTTGCTGAGTTTAATCATGGACAGGCGCGTTAAGGCAATACTAGATACTCACCATGCATTACACATCTCCACCACTGGGTGGCTAATGCTCCACTAACCCAGTACTTTAGATCGTATAGCAGCGGATTGATCTACAGCCCTGGCAAATGGTCAGTGATGTCTGGAATGTTAATTGATGGTGACCAATGGTCAGACAGTGAGAATTCTCAAAATAAACAGTTTATACAAACACAAACGAACTTGTTAAAACACTAGTGTATGCAGATGCAAGATTGTGTATGCAGACGCAACTAATTGTGTAAAAGGAAGTATGTACAATGAAAAAACACAGTGCTTTTGAAATGCAAGTATGAGCATCCGAGTCCCCTAAGTCATAAACCAACACATATTTGATACATGTGAAAGTAAAACACACCTTTATATAAGTATCCATTTGCATCATTTCACGAGTACTCAAACTGTAGGGGATGAGCGCAGTCAGGTGAAAACCAGACATCCATAAACCAACACCAATGGGGAGGGGTCGCTCTTTGCAGTACTTTTACACATGAAATTGTGAACTCTCATGAGGCGTCGTGGGCTAGCTATGAAGGCTCCCACCTCCCATGCTGAGGGTCCAGGGTTCGAGTCCTAAAGTGCAATTTTTTTTAATGTGTTCCCATGACATTCACTTACATATTATTTTTTTTTCTGTGTAAGACATTCAATGAAAGGGTGCACACAGGTTTCACATAAATCAGAGTAAATCTGAAGCAGCGATTCTTTATGCTAAATGCAAATAGACAGCAGTAATGAGTCTAAATTAGTGTATTCTGACGCAACTAACTGAGCAACACAGTAGTGTAGATCTTCGGCGTTTGTGTATTGCACATGACCTTAACTCCCTCCCTGTCTACTGCATGACCTGTGCAGGCTCCCAGAGGGGAAGGGTGATGGGGTAGCGGGAGGCAGTGGAAAATACAGTGCTTTTAAAATGCATGTACAGTATGAGTGTCCGAGTCCCCTAAGGCATAAACCAACACCAATGGGGAGGGGTCGCTCTTTGCAGTACTTTTACACATGAAATTGTGAATCTCTCATAAAGCGTCATGTGCTAGCGATGAAGGCTCCTACCTCCCACGCTGAGGGTCCAGGGTTCGAGTCCTAAAGTGCCATTTTTTTAATGTGTTCCCATAACATTCAGTTACATATTATTTTTTTTTCGGTGTAAGTCAATGGAAGTGTGCACACAGGTTTCACATAAATAAGAGTAAATCTGAAGGAGCGATTCTTTATACTAAATGCAAATACACAGCGGTAATGAGTCTAAATTAGTGTATTCCGACGCAACTAACTGAGCAACACAGTAGTGTAGATCTTTGGCGTTTGTGTATTGCACATGACCTGAACTCCATCCCTGTCTACTGCATGACCTGTGCAGGCTTCCAGGGGGGGAAGGGCGATGGGGTAGCGGGAGGCGGTGGAAAATACAGTGCTTTTGAAATGCAAGTATGAGCGTCTGAGTCCCCTAAGGCATAAACCAACACCAATGGGAAGGAAGTGCCAACCTTTCCTTTTAATGTGCTCCCGTGACATTCACTCACATATTATTTTTTTTCTGTGTAAGACATTCAATGGAAGGGTGCACACATGTTTCACATACATCAGAGTAAATCTGCAGGAGCGATTCTTTACGCTAAATGCAAATACACAGCGGTAATGAGTGTAAATTAGTGTATTCTGATGCAACTAACTGAGCAACACAGTAGTGTAGATCTTCAGCGTTTGTGTATTGCACATGACCTGAACTCCCTCCCTATCTACTGCATGATATGTGCAGGCTCCCAGGGGAGAAGGGCAATGGGGTAGCGGGAGGCAGTGGAAAATACTGTGCTTTTGAAATGCAAGTATGAGCGTCCGAGTCCCCTAAGGCATAAACCAACACCAAAGGGGAGTGATCGCTCTTTGCAGTACTTTTACACATGAAATTATGAATCTCTCATGAGGTGTCGTGGGCTAGCAATGAAGGCTCCTACCTCCCACGCTGAGGGTCCAGAGTTCGAGTCCTAAGTGCCATTTTTTTAAATGTGTTCCCGTGACATTCACTTACATATTTTTTTTTTTTCTGTGTAGGACAGTCAATGGAAGGGTGCACACAGGTTTCACATAAATCAGAGTAAATCTGAAGGAGCGATTCTTTACGCTAAATGCAAATACACAGCAGTAATGAGTCTAAATTAGTGTATTCTGACGCAACTAACTGAGCAACACAGTGGTGTAGATCTTCGGCGTTTGTGTATTGCACATGACCTGAACTCCATCCCTGTCTACTGCATGACCTGTGCAGGCTTCCAGGGGAGTAGATAAAGAGCATCTTTCTGTCAAAGTGACAGGTACCACACCCCCTTTCTCCTGGGGAACGCCCCCTTTAATATTAAATAATAGTGTTTGATATCGCTTTTATATAAAATTTAATATAAAATTTATAGAGCTCGATATTAAACTGTATTAAAAGATAATTGCTTTGAAAAGAATGTCACATATGACACAAAAAAATATATATATTTTAAAGTAACACAAAATGTTCTCACATTTCAGCAGCTAAAACTTCATGCCATGTCACATATGGTACTATTTAAAAATCATACCATGTCACACATGGTACTGATTTAAAAAGCATATTGATTTTAATGACCGTGTCCATTTTCTTAGATGCACGGAAGCATAAAAGGGTTCTCACATTCTAGCAGCTAAAATTTCATGCCATGTCACACATGGTACTGATTTAAAAAAGCGTATTGATTTTAATGACCATATAACAAAAGCATCTGGTTATTATTAATGTAAACATGCAAAATAACAAACACAGTTTCAAATGACCATATAACAAAAGCATCTGGTTATTATTAATGTAAACATGCAAAACAAACAAACACAGTTTCAAAAGTTTTTCAAGCCCATGTGGAATATTTAATAGCAATACTACATAGCCTTTTTCTTTTTTATTATGAATTAAAGAGCATTTAGAAAATTCTAATTTATATTATACAACAGTGCTGGGACATGTTCAGACATGATTCATATATGCATACATATATATGTGCAAAACAAGCTGTACTTAAGACATTCTCGCACGTAATTTTTTGCAAATGGTTGACCACAATGAGGCACTACATGCCTCTGTGGCATAACTAATTAACAAATTGATGGGCGAGTATTATAATTCTGCCTTTCCATTATCTAGGAACTAATGACTTCAATGAGCCATGAGGCACTACATGCCTCTGTGGCATAACTAGTTAACAAATTGTTGGGCTGAATATTAGTTTCTGTTAATAACGATTAAAACACAATTATTATACAAAGTGCTGGAACATGTTCAGACATGATTCATATATGCATACATATATATGTGCAAAACAAGCTGTACTTACACATTCTCGTACGTTATTTTTGCAGACGGTTGACCACAATGAGCCATGAGGCACTACATGCCTCTGTGGCATAACTAGTTAATAAATTGATGGGCAAATATTAGAATTCTGCCTTTCCATTATCTAGGAACTAATGACCTCAATGAGACATGAGGCACTACATGCCTCTGTGGCATAAATAGTTAACAAATTGATAGGCCGAATATTAGTTTCTGTTGATAACGATTAAAACATAATTATTATACAAAAGTGCTGGAACATGTTCAAATAACAGTGCTGGAACATGTTCAGACACGATTCATATATGCATACATATATATGTGCAAAACAAGCTGTACTTTGACATTTTGTCGCACGTTATTTTTTGCAAATGGTTGACCACAATGAGCCATGAGGCACTACATGCCTCTGTGGCATAACTAGTTAACAAACTGATGGTCGAATATATTAGAATTCTGCCTTTCCATTATCTAGGAACTAATTACCTAAATGAGCCATGAGGCACGACATGCCTCTGTGGCATAACTAGTTAACAAATTGATGGACCGGTCTCAATGAGCCATGAGGCACTACATGCCTCTGTGGCATAACTAGTTAACAAATTGATGGTCGAATATATTGGAATTCTACTTTTCCTTTATCTAGGAACTAATGACCCAAATGAGCCATGAGGCACGATATGCCTCTGTGGTATAACTAGTTAACAAATTGATGGACCAACCTCAATGAGTCATGAGGCACTACATGCCTCTGTGGCATAACTAGTTAACAAATTGATGGTCGAATATTAGAATTCTGCCTTTCCCTTATCTAGGAACTAATGACCTCAATGAGCCATGAGGCACGACATGCCTCTGTGGCATAACTAGTTAACAAATTGATGGACCGGCCTCAATGAGCCATGAGGCACTACATGCCTCTGTGGCATAACTAGTTAACAAATTGATGGTCAAATATTAGAATTCTACCTTTCCATTATCTAGGAACTAATGACCTCAATGTGCCATGAGGCACGACATGCCTCTGTGGCATAATTAGTTAACAAATTGATGGACCGACCTCAATGAGCCATGAGGCACTACATGCCTCTGTGGCATAACTAGTTAACAAATTGATGGTCGAATATTAGAATTCTGCCTTTCCATTATGTAGGTACTAAAAACCTCAATGAGCCATGAGGCACTACATGCCTCTGTGGCATAACTAGTTAACAAATTGATGGACTGACTTCAATGAGCCATGAGGCAGTACATACCTCTGTGGCATAACTAGTTAACAAATTGATGGTCGAATATTAGAATTCTGCCTTTCCATTATCTAGGAACTAATGACATCAATGAGCCATGAGGCACTACATGCCTCTGTGACATAACTATTTAACAAAATGATTGACCGACCTCAATGAGCCATGAGGCACTACATGCCTCTGTGGCATAACTAGTTAACAAATTGATGGTCTAATATTAGAATTCTGACTTTCCATTATCTAGGAACTAATGACCTCAATGAGCCATGAGGCACGATATGCCTCTGTGGCATAACTAGTTAACAAATTGATGGAACGACCTCAATGAGCCATGAGGCACTACATGCCTCCGTGGCATAATTAGTTAACAAATTGATGGACCGAATATTAGTTTCTGGTATATAACAATTAAAACATAATTATTATACAACAGTGCTGAAACATGTTCAGACAAGATTCATATATGCATACTTATATATGTGCAAAACAAGCTGTACTTTGACATTTGTCGCACGTTATTTTTTGCAAACGGTTGACCACAATGAGCCATGAGGCACTACATGCCTCTGTGGCATAGCTAGTTAACAAATTGATGGGCGAATTGGAAATTATCTAGGAACTAATGATCACAATGAGCCATAAGGCACTACATGCCTCTGTGGCATAACTAGTTAACAATTTGATGGTCGAATATTAGAATTCTGCCTTTCCATTATCTAGGAACTAATGACCTCAGTGAGCCATGAGGAAGTACATGCATCTGTGGCATAACTAGTTAACAATTTGATATAGCAAAATGCTTACATCAACACTGAAGCAAAACTGTTGCAGGGCATGTTAGTATGTTGTAGTTCAACAACAGCTCGAGGACTGAAGGTTCACCTCCCCATGTTTTAAAGATGATCTAGGAACTAATGACCACAATGAGCCAGGAGGCACTACATGCCTCTGTGTCATAACTAGTTAACAAATTGATGGGCCGAATATTAGTTACTGTTTATTACAATTAAAACATATAATTTAGAGGGTTTATCTGCTGTAACCTTTTGGTAAATTGGGTTGAACAGGGTTATCCATGCTTAGCGAATACATACCAAAAAGCATAGACAATGAGGCAAAACTGTTGCAGGGCATACTGGTATGTGTAGTTCAACAACAGATCGATGACTGAAGGTTCACCTTCCCATGATTTAAAGATGATCTAGGAACTAATGACCACAATGAGCCATGAGGCACTACATGCCTCTGTGGCATAACTAGTTAACAAATTGATGGGCCGAATATTAGTTACTGTTTATTACAATTAAAACATATCATTTAGAAGGTTTCTCTGCTGTAACCGTTTGGTAAATTGAGTTGAACAGGGTTATCCCTGCTTAGTGAATACATACCAAAATACTTAGACAATGAGGCAAAACTGTTGCAGGGCATACTGGTATGTGTAGTTCAACAACAGCCGGAGGTCTGATGGTTCCCCACCCCATGTTTTAAAGTTATTTCAATGTATATAGCCAGACACGCTGTGTATACACATACATTGTGTTTATATATACCTTGAATTGACTTACCTTAAGCTTTGATGCTGAAAAATCACAAATGACATATTTAAAATAAGGTAATGTGCAGACATGTTTCCTATATGTATACATATATATGTACAAAACAAGTTGAACTGTAATGTGCAGACATGTTTCCTATATGTATACATATATATGTACAAAACAAGTTGAACTTTTTTACATTCTCACGCATAAAATCACAAATGACATGTTTAAAATTAGATCATGTTCAGACATGTGTCCTATATGTATACATTATGGGGGTCATTCCAAGTTGTTCGCTCGGTATTTTTTTCTCGCAACGGAGCGAATAGTCGCTAATGCGCATGCGCAATGTCCGCAGTGCGACTGCGCCAAGTAAATTTGATATGCAGTTAGGTATTTTACTCACGGCATTACAAGGTTTTTTCTTCGTTCTGGTGATCGTAATGTGATTGACAGGAAGTGGGTGTTTCTGGGCGGAAACAGGCCGTTTTATGGGTGTGTGCGAAAAAACGCTACCGTTTCTGGGAAAAACGCGGGAGTGGCTGGAGAAACGGAGGAGTGGCTGGGCGAACGCTCGGTGTGTTTGTGACGTCACACCAAGAACGACAAGCACTGAACTGATCGCAGATGCCGAGTAAGTCTGGAGCTACTCAGAAACTGCTAAGAAGTGTCTATTCGCAATTCTGCTAATCTTTCGTTCGCAATTTTGATAAGCTAAGATTCACTCCCAGTAGGCGGCGGCTTAGCGTGTGCAAAGCTGCTAAAAGCAGCTTGCGAGCAAACAACTCGGAATGAGGGCCTATATACATAGATATATATGTACAAAACAAGTTGTAATTTATTTATTTATTTATTTATTATTTTGCATTCTCATGCATAATTTTCTTGTTCAAATGTCAAGCTGTATTTGCTTAATCTTAAAATGCAACAAAACATTCTTTATTCTAGAATAAAGCATTGCTTAATACATTGGTTGTTTCAGTTAAATGTTATCTATTTTGACTTTACATTTTTAATTTTTTCCCCACATTAGTTAAACAGAAACGTTGGCTTTTAGTTCCACTCTCAGAGCATGTGGCTAGTGTCGCTGCTCTTCTTTGGCAAAATATTTTGGTTAAATTGCATCGTCTCCTCATGACTGGGGATATTTTTTAATGAGTTTTTAAGTCCGCAGTTCAGAGTCTTGGCAAGATATTTCCTTGCAAACTTGGTGTTTTTTAAAAGTTTATTACATTTTCTTTATTATTAAAATTTACATTTTGGCTGCTCACGGCAGCTGCCGTTATCTCTGATCTACCAATATTGATAAGAATTCAGCCTTTCCATTATCTAGGAACTAATTACCTCAATGCGCCATGAGGCACTACATGCCTCTGTGGCATAACTAGTTAACAAATGAATGGGTCAAATATTAGTTCAACACACATTATAGCTACCAACACTGTGCAAGTGACAAGTGTACATATACAGTAGTTTTGTTTGATAATATTCTGGGTCTTGTGTAACTTTTCACCCAACCTGCAGGTTATTAGGAGACTCCAATGCTGGTTGAAGTGATTTTCTTCCCTATATAGAAAATGTTTTTGAAGTCCCAATACAATGACATGCACCTTAACCTATCGGTTACAATACGGTTGCATCTTGCCTGTATTTTTCCTCTCCGCAAAAATTTTTCTGTAAAATTAAACCAGTGCAGGATTAATACATTTGTAAAGTGGTAGAAGGCCTTGGCCATACAAAGATTTCTTAAAATGGTATTTAGCAGCATATCAGACTGATAGTCAACACATTGCTAGGCTTAAAAAAAAAAAAAAAAAAAAGACCTATAGGGTTGTATTGTTTTGTGAAGCTGATTGCACTCGCAATTTTTAAAGGATTAATAACTGAAGCTTTATGTGCATGTGTATTATTTTACATGTGTTTGTACAACTTAGTGTTTGTGTCCCATAGCGATGGAACATGTGATGATATGTGTGGGAACCTATATCAAGCACGGGTCAGGGTGGATAAGGATGGTTACTGGTTTTTGGGCTGTGCGCTAGTGCTAACAATAATAATATTCCATTTTACATATTGATAAGCGCACCACTATGCATTTGTCAGGAAGAATAAACTGTTCCCGGCCCCATAGGATTGGTGTCCCTGGCATCCTCTAGGCTGGAGAATAGGCTGCTGGTAGAACGCTCTCATCACTGATTGTCTCAATGCAGAGGAATGGCACAGTCTTGGTAGCTTTTGGTAACCAATTCCAGCATTCAGCAGGTGTAGTTATTAGTCATGCATCTTAGTCTACCCATATTTACTTTCAAAACACTTAATAAAATTAATAAAAGATTAGGTGTAAAATGAAATATATGTTTTCTACACAGGGCCGTGGTACAGTATCTGCAGCTCCTACACACCGCTGTGGTTTAGCCTTCTGGGATCTTCCATGTTGATAGACCCATTTGAATTTGCTGCCGGTATTAGCATTGGAAGCCCTGTAAAAATTAGGATTTTTTTATTACCAAATGCTTTAAATGAAATAGTGTAAGCTGTCGGCCTTGTCAGCATGTAATTAAATAATTCTACAATCGTCCTTTCTGAGAATATAGATAATCGCATAAAGACAAATAGATCGCTTTTTACCGCTATTATAATACACAAGCCAAGTTAACCTTTAAACTGCGAATTATGGCCCTCATTCCGAGTTGATCGGTCGCAAGGCGAATTTAGCAGAGTTACACACGCTAAGCCGCCGCCTACTGGGAGTGAATCTTAGCTTCTTAAAATTGCGACCGATGTATTCGCAATATTGCGATTACTAACTACTTAGCAGTTTCAGAGTAGCTCCAGACTTACTCTGCCTGTGCGATCATTTCAGTGCTTGTCATTCCTGGTTGACGTCACAAACACACCCAGCGTTCGCCCAGGCACTCCCACCGTTTCACCGGCCACTCCTGCGTTTTTTCCGGAAACGGTAGCGTTTTCAGCCACACGCCCCTGAAACGCCGTGTTTCCGCCCAGTAACACCCATTTCCTGTCAATCACATTACGATCGCCGGAGCGAAGAAAAAGCCGTGAGTAAAAATACTTTCATCATAGTAAAGTTACTTGGCGCAGTCGCAGTGCGAACATTGCGCATGCGTACTAAGCGGATTTTCACTGCGATGCGATGAAAAATACCGAGCGAACAACTCGGAATGAGGGCCTATATCTGCATGTTATCCATTGTAAGTGTTGATGTCTGGTAGATATAACGCCCACCATCATACATTGTTATGGATGGTAGAAGTAACTTTGGATCACCATCCTGCCCCCTCATAGACTTTCATTCAGTGCTTAGAGAAAAGGTCCCAGTACTCTAATAACTTAAGGCTACAAGTTGGTGCAAGATTTACAGACGTTTCCACTCTGGACAAGACTTAAAACACTTATTTTCTTCATTTCTGAAATTATTACACTGATCGCGTCATGTATCCAGAACTAAGTATAAGAATTAAAAATTACCACAATAAAAAAGGCGCTCATACTGCATCCCACTGAGTACCAACTGACCCGGGCTTGGGTAATTAGTACCCTCTCCCTCACGCTCCATGCCGCTGTTCAGACTGCGGCCCACTGAGTGACATCAGAAACAGCCTTGCTTTTACTATTCTTGTAATTTGCAATAGCGGTTAAATAGACTTTAATCTGTGTTTCCCCGTGGATATTCACACAGGTATGGTCAATATTGTTTATAGCACTATAATTGACAGTTATTGATTTATGATTATTTGTATATCTACATCTACTGTAAGTTATAAATGATAAATCCGTGTTCTCCACCTGGAATTAGTAAACTTTTCTTACAACTATTATCAAAGGATATATAATGTAGAGTGCCTAACAAAGCATCACTTAGTATTTGCATTTAGTAATAATACTGGACTTTGCTGTGACAGTATGAAAATATATCACCCCTACACTGTGAAAGCAAAGTTTAAACAGTTATAAAATTAGATTGCATACCTAACTAAAAATAAATAATTTGTGAATGAATCATCTCAATCATGGTCATGTTGTGTTTCATTTATGCATAATGTTATTTTACAAGTTTTTCCAGTAAAACTTAGTGTTAGCATTGTAAACATGTGCTTCTAACTACCAAACACATTAAAGATTAACATCTGACTACATACGTTATGTTAAATGCATCATTAAAGCAATCATATCAAATGGCATTATATTGCATAGTGCAAAAGTCCCCAGCAGGGCAGAAAAATTGGGATGTTTATTTCACAATGTTTCTATATATTGCTTAGTGCACAGCTGTAACCAAACCATGGTTGCAAATTACAAGAATAGTAAAAACAAGGCTGTTTCTGATGTCACTCAGTGGGCCGCAGTTTGAACAGCTGCATGGAGCGTGAGGGAGAGGGTACTAATTACCCAAGCCCGGGTCAGTTGGTACTCAGTGGGATGCAGTATGAGCGCCTTTTTTATTGTGGTAATTTTTTATTCTTATACTTAGTTCTGGATACATGACACGATCAGTGTAATAATTTCAGAAATTAAGAAAATAATTGTTTTAAGTCTTGTCCAGAGTGGAAACGTCTGTAAATCTTGTACCAACTTGTAGCCTTAAGTTATTAGAGTACTGGGACCTTTTCTCTAAGCACTGAATGAAAGTCTATGAGGAGGCAGGATGGTGATCCAAAGTTACTTCTACCATCCATAACAATGTATGATGGTGGGCGTTATATCTACCAGACATCAACAATTACAATGGATAACATGCAGATATAATTCGCAGTTTATAGGTTAACTTGGCTTGTGTATTATAAGAGTGGTATAAAGCGATCTATTTGTCTTTATGCGATTATCTATATTCTCAGAGAGGACAATTGTAGAATTATTTAATGACATGCTGACAAGGCCGACAGCTTACACTATTTCATTTAAAGCAATTGGTAATAAAAAAATCCTAATTTTTACAGGGCTTCCAATGCTAATACCGGCAGCAAATTCAAATGGGTCTATCAACATGGAAGATCCCAGAAGGCTAAACCACAGCGGTGTGTAGGAGCTGCAGATACTGTACCACGGCCCTGTGTAGGAAAATATCTTGCCAAGACTCTGAACTGCGGGCTTAAAAACTCATTAAAAAATATCCCCAGTAATGGGGAGAAGATGCAATTTAACCAAAATATTTTGCCAAAGAAGAGCAGCGACACTTGCCACATGCTCTGAGAGTGGAACTAAAAGCCAACGTTTCTGTTTAACTAATGTGGGGGAAAAATAAAAAATGTAAAGTAAAAATAGATAACATTTAATTGAAACAACCAATGTATTAAGCAATGCTTTATTCTAGAATGAAGAATGTTTTTGTTGCATTTTAAGATCAAACAAATGCAGCTTGACATTTGAACAAGAAAATTATGCATGAGAATGCAAAAAAAAAATAAAAAAAAAAATTACAACTTGTTTTGTACATATATATCTATGTATATAATGTATACATATAGGACACATGTCTGAACATGATCTAATTTTAAACATGTCATTTGTGATTTTATGCGTAAGAATGTAAAAAAGTTCAACTTGTTTTGTACATATATATGTATACATATAGGAAACATGTCTGCACATTACAGTTCAACTTGTTTTGTACATATATATGTATACATATAGGAAACATGTCTGCACATTACCCTATTTTAAATATGTCATTTGTGATTTTTCAGCATCAAAGCTTAAGGTAAGTCAATTCAAGGTATATATATACACAATGCATGTGTATACACAGCATGTCTGGCTATATACATTGAAATAACTTTAAAACATGGGGTGGGGAACCATCAGACCTCCGGCTGTTGTTGAACTATATATACCAGTATGCCCTACAACAGTTTTGACTCATTGTCTAAGTATTTTGGTATGTATTCACTAAGCAGGGATAACCCTGTTCAACCCAATTTACCAAACGGTTACAGCAGAGAAACCCTCTAAATGATATGTTTTAATTGTAATAAACAGTAACTAATATTCGGCCCATCAATTTGTTAACTAGTTATGCCACAGAGGCATGTAGTGCCTCATGGCTCATTGTGGTCATTAGTTCCTAGATCATCTTTAAAACATGGGGAGGTGAACCTTCAGTCCTCGAGCTGTTGTTGCACTACACATACTAGCATGCCCTGCAACAGTTTTGCTTCTTTGTTGATGTAAGCATTTTGCTATATCAAATTGTTAACTAGTTATGCCACAGATGCATGTAGTGCCTCATAGCTCACTGAGGTCATTAGTTCCTAGATCATTTCCAATTCGCCCATCAATTTGTTAACTAGTTATGCCACAGAGGCATGTAGTGCCTCATGGCTCATTGTGGTCAACCGTTTGCAAAAAATAACGTGCGACAAATGTCAAAGTACACCTTGTTTTGAACATATATATGTATGCATATATGAATCGTGTCTGAACATGTTCCAGCACTGTTGTATAATAATTATGTTTTAATCGTTATAAACAGAAACTAATATTTGGTCCATCAATTTGTTAACTAGTTATGCCACAGAGGCATGTAGTGCCTCATGGCTCATTGAGGTCATTAGTTCCTAGATAATGGAAAGGCAGAATTCTAATATTCGCCCATCAATTTATTAACTAGTTATACCACAGAGGCATGTAGTGCCTCATGGCTCATTGAGGTCGGTCCATCAATTTGTTAACTAGTTATGCCACAGAGGCATGTAGTGCCTCATGGCTCATTGAGGTCATTAGTTACTAGATAATGGAAAGGCAGAATTCTCATATTCGACCATCAATTTGTTAACTAGTTATTCCACAGAGGCATGTAGTGCCTCATGGCTCAATGAGGTCAGTCCATCAATTTGTTATCTAGTTATGCCACAGAGACATGTAGTGCCTCATGGCTCATTGAGGTCATTAGTTCCTAGATAATGGAAAGGTAGAATTCTTATATTTGACCATCAATTTGTTAACTAGTTATGCCACAGAGGCATGTAGTGCCTCATGGCTCATTGAGGTCGGTCCATCAATTTGTTAACTAGTTATGCCACAGAGGCATGTAGTGCCTCATGGCTTATTTAGGTCATTAGTTCCTAGATAATGGAAAGCAGAATTCTAATATTCGACCATCAGTTTGTTAACTAGTTATGCCACAGAGGCATGTGGTGCCTCATGGCTCATTGAGGTCGGTCCATCAATTTGTTAACTAGTTATGCCACAGAGGCATGTCATGCCTCATGGCTCATTGAGGTCATTAGTTCCTAGATAATGGAAAGGTAGAATTCTAATATTCGACCATCAATTTGTTAACTAGTTATGCCACAGAGGCATGTAGTGCCTCATGGCTCATTGAAGCCGGTCCATCAATTTGTTAACTAGTTATGCCACAGAGGCATATCATGCCTCATGGCTCATTGAGGTCATTAGTTCCTAGATAATGGAAAGGCAGAATTCTAATATTCGACCATCAATTTGTTAACTAGTTATGCCACAGAGGCATGTAGTGCCTCATGGCTCATTGAGGTCGGTCCATCAATTTGTTATCTAGTTATGCCACAGAGGCATGTCATGCCTCATGGCTCATTGAGGTCATTAGTTCCTAGATAAGGGAAAGGCAGAATTCTAATATTCGCCCATCAATTTGTTAACTAGTTATGCCAAAGAGGCATGTAGTGCCTCATGGCTCATTGAGGTCGGTCCATCAATTTGTTATCTAGTTATGCCACAGAGACATGTCTTGCCTCATGGCTCATTGAGGTCATTAGTTCCTAGATAATGGAAAGGCAGAATTCTAACATTTGACCATCAATTTGTTAACTAGTTATGCCACAGAGGCATGTAGTGCCTCATGGCTCATTGTGGTCAACCATTTGCAAAAAATAACGTGTGACAAATGTCAAAGTACAGCTTGTTTTGCACATATATATGTATGCATATTTGAATCGTGTCTGAACATGTTCCAGCACTGTTATCTGAACATGTTCCAGTACTGTTGTATAATAATTATGTTTTAATCGTTATCAACAGAAACTAATATTCGGCCCATAGATTTGTAAACTATTTATGCCACAGAGGCATGTAGTGCCTCATGTCTCAAATTGAGGTCATTAGTTCCTAGATAATGGAAAGGCAGAATTCTAATATTCACCCATCAATTTGTTAACTAGTTATGACACAGAGGCATGTAGTGCCTCATGGCTCATTGTGGTCAACCGTCTGCAAAAATAACGTGCGAGAATGTGTAAGTACAGCTTGTTTTGCACATATATATGAATGCATATATGAATCATGTCTGAACATTTTCCAGCACTGTTGTATAATAATTGTGTTTTAATCGTTATCAACAGAAACTAATATTCGGCCCAACAATTTGTTAACTAGTTATGCCACAGAGGCATGTAGTGCCTCATGGCTCAATGAGGTCATTAGTTCCTAGATAATGGAAAGGCAAAATTCTAATACTCACCCATCAATTTGTTAACTAGTTATACCACAGAGGCATGTAGTGCCTCATGGCTCATTGTGGTCAACCGTCTGCAAAAAATAACGTGCGAGAATGTCTTAAGTACAGCTTGTTTTGCACATATATATGTATGCATATATGAATCATGTCTGAACATGTCCCAGCACTGTTGTATAATATAAATTAGAATTTTCTAAATGCTCTTTAATTCATAATAAAAAAGAAAAAGGCTATGTAGTATTGCTATTAAATATTCCACATGGGCTTGAAAAACTTTTGAAACTGTGTTTATTATTTTGCATGTTTACATTAATAATAACCAGATGCTTTTGTTATATGGTCATTAAAATCAATACGCTTTTTTAAATCAGTACCAGTTGTAACATGGCATGAAATTTTAGCTGCTGGAATGTGAGAACCCTTCTGTGCTTCCGTGCATCTAAGAAAATGGACACGGTCATTAAAATCAATATGCTTTTTAAATCAGTACCATGTGTGACATGGTATGATTTTTAAATAGTACCATATGTGACATTGCATGAAGTTTTAGCTGCTGGAATGTGAGAACATTTTGTGTTACTTTAAAATATATATATTTTTTGTGTCATATGTGACATTCTTTTCAAAGCAATTATCTTTTAATACAGTTTAATATCGAGCTCTATAAATTTTATATTACATTTTATATAAAAGCGATATCAAACACTATAATTTAATATTAAAGGGGGCGTTCCCCAGGAGAAAGGGTGTGTGGTACCTGTCACTTTGACAGAAAGATCTACTCAGGGGGGAAGGGCGATGGGGTAGTGGGAGGCGGTGGAAAATACAGTGCTTTTGAAATGCAAGTATGAGCATCCGAGTCCCCTTAGGCATAAACCAACACCAATGGGAAGGAAGTGCCAACCTTTCCTTTTAATGTGTTCCCGTGACATTCACTTACATATTATTTTTTTTCTTTGTAATACATTCAGTGGAAGGGTGCACACAAGTTTCACATAAATCAGAGTAAATCTGAAGGAGCGATTATTTACGCTAAATGCAAATACACAGCGGTAATAAGTATAAATTAGTGTATTCTACGCAACTAACTGAGCAACACAGTAGTGTAGATCTTCGGCGTTTGTGTATTGCACATGACCTTAACTCCCTCGCAGTCTACTGCATGACCTGTGCAGGCTCCCAGAGGGGAAAGGCGATGGGGAAGCGGGAGGCAGTGGAAAATAGCATGCTTTTGAAATGCAAGTATGAGCGTCCGAGTCCCCTAAGGCATAAACCAACACCAATGGGGAGGGGTCGCTCTTTGCAGTACTTTTACACATGAAATTGTGAAGCTCTCATAAAGCGTCATGGGCTAGCGATGAAGGCTCCTACCTCCCACACTGAGGGTCCAGGGTTCGAGTCCTAAAGTGCAATTTTGAAGTGCCATTTTTTTTAATGTGTTCCCGTGACATTCACTTACATATTTTTTTTCTGTGTAAGACAGTCAATGGAAGGGTGCACACAGGTTTCACATAAATCAGAGTAAATCTGCAGGAGCTATTCTTTACGCTAAATACAAATACACAGCGGTAATGAGTATAAATTAGTGTATTCTGATGCAACTAACTGAGCAACACAGTAGTGTAGATCTTCGGCGTTTGTGTATTGCACATGACCTTAACTCCCTCCCTGTCTACTGCATGACCTGTGCAGGCTCCCAGAGGGGAAGGGCGATGGGGTAGCGGGAGGCGGTGGAAAATAGCATGCTTTTGAAATGCAAGTATGAGCGTCCGAGTCCCCTAAGGCATAAACCAAAACCAATGGGGAGGGGTCGCTCTTTGCAGTACTTTTACACATGAAATTGTGAATCTCTCATAAAGCATCATGGGCTAGCGATGAAGGGTCCTACCTCCCACACTGAGGGTCCAGGGTTCGAGTCCTAAAGTGCAATTTTGAAGTGCCATTTTTTTAATGTGTTCCCATGACATTCACTTACATATTATTTTTTTTCTGTGTAAGACAGTCAATGGAAGGGTGCACACAGGTTTCACATAAATCAGAGTAAATCTGCAGGAGCTATTCTTTACGCTAAATACAAATACACAGCAGTAATGAGTATAAATTAGTGTATTCTGATGCAACTAACTGAGCAACACAGTAGTGTAGATCTTCGGCGTTTGTGTATTGCACATGACCTGAACTCCCTCCCTGTCTACGGCATGACCTGTGCAGGTTTCCAGCGGGGAAGGGTGATGGGGTAGCGAGAGGCGGTGGAAAATACTGTGCTTTTGAAATGCAAGTATGAGCGTCCGAGTCCCCTAAGGCATAAACCAACACCAATGGGAAGGAAGTGCCAACCTTTGGGTGGGAATAGGGCGAGGCAGTGGAAAATACAGTGTTCAAAGAAAAGGCATAATCAAAACCAAGGGAAACTGACACACAGTAACAACCTGGAATTCCTGGAACGCACGACGTCTGAGATGCATGACGCGCGACGTCTGAGACGCTCATTGCAGCTAAGGACGGTGTCATGGCTGCAGTGAGGGACCGTCCTTATATCCTGGGAGAGCTCCGTCTCCTCGTTTGCTGGCGGGACAGACCTCTCGCCAGCAACGAGGAGAAGATGCGAGCATACCGGAGGGCCAGCAGGGAGATCCTCCAGAAATATAACCGGAGGAGGACTGTAAGGTCACTCCAAAGGAGGTGGAGTGACCTGGTCCGGAGGACCCCAAGGCGCCTGCAGGCCATACGGGATTGTAAGTACAGTACATTACTGTAGATTGCTGTACTTTAAATTACTGTAGTTACAGGTACTGTATAACACGGGCTGCTGTAGCACTGCACTGTACCTGTGGTAAACAAATGGTTAAACAAGGCCCAAACATTAACCAGGGTCAAAAGGTAACTTTTTTTTTTCACTTTTCCAATTTTTTTTGCAGTTACTATCCATGTCAAAAACTACACTATCTAGGTCGACACACCATGTCAACCTATATCTGGAGTCAACCAATTGTTGTCAACCTAAGGTGTGTCAACCTAGATGGTGTCGCTTTTGAAATTGGTTGATACCAGATATACTGTACTGTAGGTTGACATGGCCGTTAAGTTGACATGGCAAAAGGTCGACATGAGTTTAAAAAAATATATATATTTTAACTTGTTTATAAAGTTCTTTACAATCCACGTGGTCTACGATTGTGCAGTGTATCATGCAGTGTACAGTATATGCAGTATATCACAGTGTATTGTGGTGTGTAATTGCAGCGTATCATGCAGTGTACATTCAGTTTATGGTATTGTGCAGTGTAATGCATAGTGAGTCACATCGTGCAGTGTACTGTATAAACATATGTGGTGATTGCAGTGTTTTGTGCAGTGTACAGTACATACATTGTATCATATTTTGCAGGGAAATGTGCAGTGTATCGTGCAGTGTAATGTGCAGTTTGTCGTATCACGCAGTGTACTGTATCACAGTGCATCGTGTGGTGTAATTGCAGTGTGTCGTGCAGTGTACCTACAGCGTATTGTGCAGTGTATCATTCATTATCATTCAGTGTAACGTGCAGCTGTAATTGCAGTCTCCTGCCTCCCACGCTGAGAGTCCTGGGTTTTATTCCCAAAGTGCCAATCAATATTTTTTTTTCTAAGGGAGATTTGTGTTTCAGATAGTATTCTAAGGGACCACTCATCAAAAACACTCCAGCAAGATCCAATACTAGAAACTATCCAGCCTACAATAAAAGAAATTTCACATATAACAATACATACAGACTGATAAAGGATTCATACAAAGCAGGACAGAGACAAGCAATACAAGAAGAAGATGACCAATACAAACAACTTTTACAGACCATACAGAATAAAAATTTACAGAAAACTTTGCAGCCAAGAAAAAATTAAACCAAGAGAAACTACTGTGAAGAAACGGATGATGAATCTGAATATGAGGAAGACTGTTTTTTAGATATCAACCGGGGAATCAGGAAACCACCAGACACAACAACACCCAGAAACAAGAAAATGAAAGAAGGAAGGAATATAGAAGGAGGGGAAAGAGAGGAGGAGCAAGGAGCAAGAAGAAAGACTTTCAAATAAAGAAGCCATCAGTGTTCAATTTGAGCAAAAAAATCCTTACAAAAGCACAACTAGATATTCTGCAAAAAGGCTTGAAGTTTGCTCCCCAGTCGAAGATTAACAAATTTGATCTTTACATTGACCTTCAAAAATATATCCGAAAATTATGCATAAAGATGTTTTTTTCAAAAGAAGAAACAACTACCTACATGAATATCACTGACGACCAATTCTTACACTCTACCTTGAAACCCACATCAACATTCAATCCGATACATTGCAAAGGCTCCCACATTGAAACATTCAGGAAACTAGTAGAAAAGGATATTGAAAAAATTCCCGACCGTCAAATAATAAAACAGAACTTATCAAAAACAGAAAGAGATGCTCTAAAAGAACTAAAAGAAGACAATCAAATTGTCATAAAACCAGCAGATAAAGGAGGAGGTGTGGTTATTATGGAACGAGAAGCATATGAAAAAGAAGTAGAAAGATTGCTCTCTGATGTCACAACATACGAAGTCCTAGAACGTGATCCTACCAAACAATTTCTACAGGAGCTTGAACAACATCTCGAAGAAGGTCTCACCACGGGAATTCTGAACAAAAAAGAATTTGACTTCATCCTGGAAAAACATCCAAAGATACCTACCTTTTATTTCTTACCGAAAACTCACAAGAGCCTCATAAATCCACCTGGACGACCAATAGTATCAGGTATCAAATCAGTCACATCTAATCTGTCAAAATACACAGACTCTTTTCTCCAAACAATAGTTACTCAACAGAAGAGCCATCTTCAAGATACTACAAGTATACTCCAAAAATTAGAAGCTATTCAATGGGAACAGAACTTCTTTCTTTGCACCACTGACGTCAAGTCTTTATATACATGTATAGCACACGATCTAGCATGTGCTCATAATAGACATTTTCTTTCTACAATGACAAACCTCCCTAACCAACAGGTCAATTTCATAATGGAAAATATCGAATTTGTGCTAACACACAACTACTTCTGGGATAACGATAAATTCTACTTGCAAAAGTGTGGAACTGCCATGGGCACATCATTGGCACCCAGTTATGCCAACCTCTTCCTCGCCAAATGGGAAGATGATAACATCTGGTCGAATAACGAATACCTATCACACATCAAGTGTTGGTATCGTTATATCGACGATATCTTCTTCATATGGAGGGGTACAGAGGAAACCCTTGAAGAATTTAAATCCTACATAAACAATAATACCTTGAACCTGGAGTTTACAACAATAACAAGTAAAGAGCAGATTGTATTCCTGGATTTGGAAATCTATATTCAAAACAACACTCTACAATCAAAGACACATATTAAACCAGTTAATGGAAATAATATGTTAGCAACAACCAGTAACCACCATCAGACCTGGATCGCAAACATACCACGCGGCCAGTTCCAAAGAATAAAAAGAAATTGCACAGATCTGACCATTTTTAAGGCACAAAGTGAAGACATGCTGAACAATTTTCTGGAGAAAGGGTATAAGAAAGAAAAATTGGAAGCGGACATTGCAAAAATTTAACAGATTGATAGAAAAGATCTATTGAGACACAAAGATAAAAACAAAGATAAGAATGTTTCTCTACGTCTCCCTTTCATCACTCAATTTAACAGCAATTTAAAAGTGATAGAAGAAATGCTGAACAAACACTGGCATATCCTGCATTTAGATGAAACACTACGACCCATGTTGCCAGAAAAACCAAAAGTCATTTACCGCAAAGCTAAAACTATTAAACAATTCCTAGTCTCAAGCCATCTGAAGAATAAAACACAAAGCAGTTCTAAAACGGGCAAAGGTTATTTTAAGTGTTTAAACTGCAAAGCCTGCAAGAATGATAAGGAGAAATCCACCAGACCCACTACAGCCTTCAAATCATTTGCGACAGGAAAAAACTATACCATCTATGACTCCCTTACGTGTGATACAGAAGGGGTTATATATTTAGCCACCTGCCCCTGTGGGTACCAATATGTCGGCCAAACTAAAAGGAAAGCAAAGATAAGATTTGCCGAACATATCTACAATGTAAAAAAGGGACTTAAAACACACAGCTTATCAAACCATTTTTTAGAGAAACTTCATAAAGACCCGACTGGACTCATGTTCTTACCAATTCAAAAGATAAGAACAAACTGGAGAGGAGGAGACATAACCATTGATCTAAGAAAACAAGAAAGCAAATGGATTTTTGAATTAAAAACCTTACAACCATCTGGCCACAATATTGACATCGACCTCAACATTTTTTTATGAACACACACTCCTTACACTAAGTGGCACCTGTTTTAAACATATCCAACCCTTAAATCTTAAAATTTTAAGGAAAAAAAAAAAAATATATTTTTTTTTACCATGTGCTTCCCGCAATTTTTGATGTCACTTCCGGTCCGGAAGTCCCGTTTTTTTCCAGATGGGAACAATAAAGTTTTACTATAAATAAACGACTTTTAAACCAAACAACCACCTTGAAAAAGTGCTCTGAACAGCACGAAACGAGTTGGTGGACAAGTGGTATCACAGACAAGAACATCTACGCCGCTTTGCGGACTCGAACTGACGTCGCTATTTCCGGCTTTTCCACAACATCCTTCTCCCGCTGGACGCAGCGGTGAGAGCCGCGACTCACAAAGCCGGCCACGGACAGCCCTCACAGCGATACCAACGGCTGAGGAATCCCCGTGGGTAAGTTAGGGACAGTTAGATTCTGGACTTTTACATCTATATCTGGATACCACCAACCTAACCATTTCTCAAAAGAGCTGTAAACAGAAGTTTTTAAGTATTAATCATTATTCTTTTTTACAGGTGCCACACTCACTTTCTACACGCATAATTTAGCGCTCGTTTTAAACCTACAGTATTCTAAGGGACGTTACAGTGGCAGAAATTATTCTAAGGGACGTTACAGTGGCAGAAATTATTCTAAGGGACGTTACTGTGGCCTAATGTGTTATGACGTGCATTACTCTTGCATAATGTGTTATAAGGTTCATGACTGTGGCAGATCTCTACTTTGTGATGTAATGTGGATATACTACTGCACTACTGTGATGTACAGTACAGTAACGTGAATAAGGTGCTCTACTGTGTGACAACGTGAATCAAGGGCAGTACTGTGACGTGACGTGAATAAACTGCACTACTGTGACGTGAATAAGATGAATTCAGGTGAGTACTGCATCATCTGTCATGAAATAAATTTATACTGTAATGAACAGTACTGAGATGGTTAAGGGTGGGAGGGCCGCATGTTGATGTGTGTCATAATGTTTATAAGGGCAATGCTAATGTGTGTCACAATGTCGATAAAGGTAGTGTTCTGTCTAATACCCTGGACCTACTGTACTGTAGCAATACTGTAAGTGTACTGTATGTCACATTTAGAAATGTGCCCCTTAAGTTTTGAAGACAGTACAGTACACTATGCCCTCCTGAGTGATTAGGTGCAGGGTACTAGAATGAACAATTCCATTGATTGTGATGTCATAAAGATGCTGTCAATGTTGAATTTCATTGGCTGTAGAGTATGCTGCCATTATACTGTATATATATATATATATTTGTACAGGGCTGGGAGCACAACGGCACAGGAGGCGGGACAGGCGCCGCCAAGCTGGTAAGTATTGTCAAATACAGCATACCTCCCAACTGTCCCGATTTTCGCGGGACAGTCCCATTTTTTGGGGACTGTCCCGCTGTCCCACCCGCGGGCCGCAGTGTCCCGCGGTGGGGGGAGGGGCAGTTGGGAGGCTCTGTCTCTCGCTGCCCTGCTTAGCAGAGCAGCGGTGAATAGACGCTGTGCACATGCGCACAGCGTCTATTCATTGGAGACGGAAGGAGAGGGGGCATGCCAGCAGCTCACAGAGCGCTGGGCATGCCCCTTCAGTGACGAAAACGGGGCGTGGCTCGCGATCGTGGGTCCTCCGTGAAGCCACGCCCCCTTTTCGTAGACCACGCCTCCTTTTCGGGAGCAAGCCGCGCGTGTGTCCCTCTTCAGGTAGGGTAAAAGTTGGGAGGTATGAAATACAGTAGTGTACATAGTGATTTATACAGTCCCACCCCCCTGTCCTGACCAGCACAGATAACTCACCGCAATCTGGGTGGGACACTTCCTGTGAGATCCGGCGGCCCGGGATGTTAAGAATGTCTGTTTACAAAAATAAATGTAAATATTAAACACAGTATAATTGGCATTGTACTGTAGATGGCTGAATACCCGTGCTTCTCTACGGGATGAGGATGGTAAATTACAGTGATACAGTAGTTGTTTGTTAATTTACATTTGTTGGCAATCTAGTATCCTGATATACTCTGTGCTGCAGGGGGACCATGCTATTTCCAGTATATAACTCTCAGTGTGTGAGTTTATGCTACCTGCATTCCCCTCCTCACATCATGTCACTGTCCATGTCACATTCAGCCCTGTCATCACTGACATACTGTATCATGCATGTCCTGATATAGTCTGTGCTGCTGGCCCTAGGGGTGCTAGGGGTGTCTTACCCCCACAGTGTTTGTTCCCAGCCTGCTAGTCATATGTGTACCGAGTGTGTTGTAAATAGGTCCAGGCAGTCGGGAGTTATGCTGTCCGCTGACATACTCTGTGTTGCTGTCTCCCCCCTAGGGGTGTTAGGGATTTCTATTTGTATTAGTTGCGTTCGCCGTGTTTTAATACGCTTGTATGCCAAATTTCACAATCCTCACTTGTAAACTGTGGAATTGTATAGAAAGACAGAAGGACAGACATTCGCTTTTATATACAGTAGTACATAATTTATACACTACAGCTTCACTTATGGTACTAATTCTTTTTTCACTGTTCCACTGCCACCTGCCAGCCCACATGCCCTGGCTGGTGATGAGGCGTCAGGCACCAGCGCAGCCGGTAAGCACACTACTCTCTGATTTCTGCTTCGCATCCCAGTGATATTGTGTAATGAGAATTCTGGTGCGACTGTCATCGTTACACTACTGCACATGTGACCTGGATACTGTACAGTACATGTTACAAACTGACAGCTTCACTTACAGTACTGTTATTTTCTCTAACGTCCTAAGTGGATGCTGGGGACTCCGTAAGGACCATGGGGAATAGCGGCTCCGCAGGAGACTGGGCACATCTAAAGAAAGCTTTAGGACTATCTGGTGTGCACTGGCTCCTCCCCCTATGACCCTCCTCCAAGCCTCAGTTAGATCTCTGTGCCCGAACGAGAAGGGTGCACACTAGGGGCTCTCCTGAGCTTCTTAGTGAAAGTTTTAGTTTAGGTTTTTTATTTTCAGTGAGACCTGCTGGCAACAGGCTCACTGCATCGAGGGACTAAGGGGAGAAGAAGCGAACTCACCTGCGTGCAGAGTGAATTGGGCTTCTTAGGCTACTGGACATTAGCTCCAGAGGGACGATCACAGGCCCAGCTTGGATGGGTCCCAGAGCCGCGCCGCCGGCCCCCTTACAGAGCCAGAAGGCAGAAGAGGTCCGGAAAATCGGCGGCAGAAGACGTCCTGTCTTCAACTAGGTAGCGCACAGCACTGCAGCTGTGCGCCATTGCTCTCAGCACACTTCACACTTCGGTCACTGAGGGGGGGGGGCGCCCTGAGACGCAATAAAAACACCTTGGCTGGCGAAAATACATCACATATAGCCCCCAGGGCTATATGGATGAATTTTAACCCCTGCCAGAATCCATAAAAAAGCAGGAGAAAAGTCCGCGAAAAAGGGGCGGAGCCTATCTCCTCAGCACACTGGCGCCATTTTCCCTCACAGCTCCGTTGGAGGGAAGCTCCCCTGGCTCTCCCCTGCAGTCACTACACTACAGAAAGGGTTAAAAAAGAGAGGGGGGCACTAATTAGGCGCAGTATTAACTATACAGCAGCTATCAGGGGAAAAACACTTATATAAGGTTATCCCTGTATATATATAGCGCTCTGGTGTGTGCTGGCAAACTCTCCCTCTGTCTCCCCAAAGGGCTAGTGGGGTCCTGTCCTCTATCAGAGCATTCCCTGTGTGTGTGCTGTATGTCGGTACTTTTGTGTCGACATGTATGAGGAGAAAAATGATGTGGAGACGGAGCAGATTGCCTGTAATAGTGATGTCACCCCCTAGGGGGTCGACACCTGAGTGGATGAACTGTTGGAAGGAATTACGTGACAGTGTCAGCTCTGTATAAAAGACAGTGGTTGACATGAGACAGCCGGCTACTCAGCTTGTGCCTGTCCAGACGTCTCATAGGCCGTCAGGGGCTCTAAAGCGCCCGTTACCTCAGATGGCAGATATAGACGCCAACACGGATACTGACTCCAGTGTCGACGGTGAAGAGACGAATGTGACTTCCAGTAGGGCCACACGTTACATGATTGAGGCAATGAAAAATGTTTTACACATTTCTGATAATACGAGTACCACCAAAAAAGGGGTATTATGTTCGGTGAGGAAAAACTACCTGTAGTTTTCCTGAATCTGAGAAATTAAATGAGGTGTGTGATGATGCGTGGGTTTCCCCCATAACAACTGATAATTTCTAAAATGTTATTGGCATTATATCCTTTCCCGCCAGAGGTTAGGGTACGTTGGGAAACACCCCCTAGGGTGGATAAAGCGCTCACACGCTTGTAAGGGCTCTACCTTCGCCTGAGATGGCCGCCCTTAAGGATCCTGCTGATAGAAAGCAGGAGGGTATCCTAAAAGGTATTTACACACATACTGGTGTTATACTGCGACCAGCAATCGCCTCAGCCTGGATGTGCAGTGCTGGGTTGGCGTGGTCGGATTCCCTGACTGAAAATATTGATACCCTAGATAGGGACAGTATATTTTTGCCTATAGAGCATTTAAAAGATGCATTTCTATATATGCGTGATGCACAGCGGAATATTTGCCGACTGGCATCAAGTCTAAGCGCGTTGTCCATTTCTACCAGTAGAGGGTTATGGACACGTCAGTGGTCAGGTGATGCGTATTCCAAACGGCATTTGGAAGTATTGCTTTATTAAGTGGAGGAGTTATTTGGGGTCGGTATTTCAGACCTGGTGGCCACGGCAACAGCTGGGAATTCCACGTTTGTACCCCAGGTCGCCTCTCAACATGAGAAGACGCCGTATTATCAGGCGCAGTCTTTTCGTGGACAAGCGGGCAAAAGGTTCCTCATTTCTGCCCCGTGACAGAGGGAGAGGAAAAAGGCTGCAGAAATCAGCCAGTTCCCAGGAACAGAAACCCTCTCCCGCCTCTGCCAAGCCCTCAGTATACGCTGGGGCTTTACAAGCAGAATCAGGCACGGTGGGGGGCCCGTCTCAATGAATTTCAGCGCGCAGTGGGCTCACTCGCAAGTAGACCCCTGGATCCTTCAGGTGATATCTCAGGGGTACAAATTAGAATTCGAGACGTCTCCCCCTCGCCGTTTCCTAAAGTCGGCTTTACCGATGTCTCCTTCTGACAGGGAGACAGTTTTGGAAGCCATTCACAAGCTGTATTCCCAGCAGGTGATAATCAAGATACCCCTCCTGCAACAGGGAACGGGGTATTATTCCACACTGTTGTGGTACCGAAGCCGGACGGCTCGGTGAGACCGATTCTAAATCTAAAATCTTTGAACACTTACATACAGAGGTTCAAATTCAAGATTGAGTCACTCAGAGCAGTGATTGCGAACCTGGAAGAAGGGGACTACATGATGTCTCGGGACATCAAGGATGCTTACCTTCATGTCAAAATTTACCCTTCTCACCAAGGGTACCTCAGGTTTATGGTACAGAACTGTCACTATCAGTTCAGACGCTGCCGTATGGATGGTCCACGGCACCCCGGGTCTTTACCAAGGTAATGGCCAAAATGATGATATTCCTTCGAAGGAAGTGAATTTTAGTTATCCCTTACTTGGACAATTCCCTGATAAGGGTAAGATCCAGGGAACAGTTGGAGGTCGGTGTAGCACTATCTCAGGTAGTGTTGCGGCAGCACGATTGGATTCTCAATATTCCAAAATCGCACCTGGTTCCGACGACGTGTTTTCTGTTCCTAGGGATGATCCTGGACACAGTCCAGAAAAAGGTGTTTCTCCCGGAGGAGAAAGCCAGGGAGTTATCCGAGCTAGTCAGGAACCTCCTAAAACCGAGCCAAGTCTCAGTGCATCAATGCACAAGGGTCTGGGTAAAATGGTGGCTTCCTACGAAGCAATCCCATTCGGCAGATTCCACGCAAGAACTTTCCAGTGGGACCTGCTGGACAAATGGTCCGGGTCGCATCTTCAGATGCATCAGCGGATAACCCTGTCACCAAGGACAAGGGTGTCCCTCCTGTGGTGGTTGCAGAGTGCTCATCTTCTAGAGGGCCGCAGATTAGGCATTCAGGACTGGGTCCTGGTGACCACGGATGCCAGCCTGCGAGGCTGGGGAGCAGTCACACAGGGAAGGAATATCCAGGGCTTATGGTCAAGCCTGGAGACATCACTTCACATAAATATCCTGAAGCTAAGGGACATTTACAATGCTCTAAGCTTAGCAAGACCTCTGCTTCAAGGTCAGCCGGTGTTGATCCAGTCGGACAACATCACGGCAGTCACCCACGTAAACAGACAGGGTGGCACAAGAAGCAGGAGGGCAATGGCAGAAGCTGCAAGGATTCTTCGCTGGGTGGAAAATCATGTGATAGCACTGTCAGCAGTATTCATTCCGGGAGTGGACAACTGGGAAGCAGACTTCCTCTGCACGACCTCCACCCGGGAGAGTGGGGACTTCACCCAGAAGTCTTCCACATGATTAAAAACTCGACAGGTATTGCGCCAGGTCCAGGGACCCTCAGGCAATAAGCTGTAGACGCTCTGGTAACACCGTGGGTGTACCAGTCAGGGTATGTGTTCCCTCCTCTGCCTCTCATACCCAAGGTACTGAGATTGATAAGATGGAGAGGAGTAAGCACTATATTCGTGGTTCCGGATTGGCCAAGAAGGACTTGGTAACCGGAACTTCAAGAGATGCTCACGGAGGATCCGTGGCCTCTACCTCTAAGAAGGGACCTGCTCCAGCAAGGACCCTGTCTGTTCCAAGACTTACCGCGGCTGCATTTGACGGCATGGCGGTTGAACGCCGGATCCTGAAGGAAAAAAGGCATTCCGGATGAAGTCATCCCTATCCTGATCAAAGCCAGGAAGGATGTTACCGCAAAAACATTATCACCGCAATTGGCGAAAATATGTTGCGTGGTGCGAGGCCAGTAAGGCCCGACGGAGGAAATTCAACTGGGTCGATTCCTACATTTCCTGCAAACAGGAGTGTCTATGGGCCTGAAATTGGGGTCCATTAAGGTTCAAATTTCGGCCCTGTCAATTTTCTTCCAAAAAGAACTAGCTTCAGTCCCTGAAGTTCAGACGTTTGTAAAAGGGGTACTGCATATACAGCCTCCTTTTGTGCCTCCAGTGGCACTTTGGGATCTCAATGTAGTTTTGGGTTCCAAAAGTCACATTGGTTTGAACCACTTAAATCTGTGGAGTTAAAATATCTCACATGAAAAGTGGTCATGCTGTTGGCCCTGGCCTGGGCCAGGCGCGTGTCAGAATTGGCGGCTTTATCCTGAAATAGCCCTTATCTGATTTTCCATTCGGACAGGGCGGAATTGAGGACTCTCCTCAGTTTCTCCCCAAGGTGGTTTCAGCGTTTCACCTGAACCAACCTATTTGTGGTGCCTGCGGCTACTAGGGACTTGGAGGCCTCCAAGTTGCTAGACGTTGTCAGTGCCCTGAAAATATATGTTTCCAGGACGGCTGGAGTCAGGAAATCTGACTCGCTGTTTATCCTGTATGCACCCAACAAGCTGGGTGCTCCTGCTTCTAAGCAGACTATTGCTCGTTGGATTTGTAGTACAATTCAGCTTGCACATTCTGTGGCAGGCCTGCCACAGCCAAAAATATGTAAATGCCCACTCCACAAGGAAGGTGGGCTCATCTTGGGCGGCTGCCCGAGGGGTCTCAGCTTTACAACTTTGCCGAGCAGCTACTTGGTCAGGAGCAAATACGTTTGTAAAATTCTACAAAATTGATATCCTGGCTGAGGAGGACCTGGAGTTCTCTCATTTGGTGCTGCAGAGTCATCCGCACTCTCCCGCCCGTTTGGGAGCTTTGGTATAATCCCCATGGTCCTTACGGAGTCCCCAGCATCCACTTAGGACGTTAGAGAAAATAAGAATTTACTTACCGATAATTCTATTTCTCATAGTCCGTAGTGGATGCTGGGCGCCCATCCCAAGTGCGGATTGTCTGCAATACTTGTACATAGTTATTGTTACACAAATCGGGTTATTATTGTTGTGAGCCATCTTTCAGAGGCTCCTCTGTTATCATGCTGTTAACTGGGTTCAGATCACAGGTTATACGGTGTGATTGGTGTGGCTGGTATGAGTCTTACCCGGGATTCAAAATCCTTCCTTATTGTGTACGCTCGTCCGGGCACAGTATCCTAACTGAGGCTTGGAGGAGGGTCATAGGGGGAGGAGCCAGTGCACACCAGATAGTCCTAAAGCTTTCTTTAGATGTGCCCAGTGTCCTGCGGAGCCGCTATTCCCCATGGTCCTTACGGAGTCCCCAGCATCCACTACGGACTATGAGAAATAGAATTATCGGTAAGTAAATTCTTATTTTTTTTCCCACAGTACCACCGCCACCTGTGCACCCAACACAGGGCCAGGAGGAGGAGGAGGTGCCACCAGGCCCCATCTCATCCGGTAAGCACACAACTCTCCGATTTCTGCCTCGCTTCCCAATGGTATTGTGTACTGAAAATTCTGTTGCGACTGTCATCGTTACACTACTGTACATGTGTCCTGGATACTGTACAGTACATGTTGCAAATTGACAGTTTCACTTACAGTACTGTTAAGACGCTAACATACTGTACAATCGGGGTAATTCTGAGTTGATCGCAGCAGGAATTTTGTTAGCAGTTGGGCAAAACCATGTGCACTGCAGGAAGGGCAGATATAACATGTGCAGAGAGAGTTAGATTTGGGTGTGGTGTGTTCAATCTGCAATCTAAATTGCAGTGTAAAAATAAAGCAGCCAGTATTTACCCTGCACAGAAACAAAATAACCCACCCAAATCTAACTCTCTCTGCACGGTATATCTGCCCCCCCTGCAGTGCACATGGTTTTGCCCAACTGCTAAAAAATTTCCTGCTGTGATCAACTTGGAACTACCCCCAATATTCCTAATATCAATAGGCAACCATGAACTTCTAACACGTCCATTTGCATCAGTGTACACTACTGGTTTTATTTTGCTTTGTCTGCGGGACTTGGACGCTTACATATTCCTGAAGTACTGTAAATGGATCATATATGCTGTACTATTTGCGTCTGTACTGTATATACTGTATGAAATAATGTAGCGTAATGAGATGCTGTATTTACTGTATGCAGCGTAATGAGATGCATTAGTAAAGTAGTTCTTACTATGTATTTCAGCATTTTATTTTACGGGAGACCACACGCATGCGCAATGGTGATTGTAAAAAGCGACATCTGGTGGATGATCGCAGGTATTACACGTAAAGGTAACGTCAAACGCTATGACCCTCATTCCGAATTGTTCGTAGCAGTTCATCGCATCGCAAGCGGCGAAAATTTTCAAACTGTGCATGCGAGGGTTCCACATTGCACGTGCGCAAAGGCAGCGTTACGACGCTTGTGCAAAAATACTAACTGACTTTCAGTACGTACTACTCTACCGAAAAGAGGGTGTGACGGAGGCGGTGCGGAAGCTTGGCTTTGCAATCTAACGAAATGGGCGTGAAAGTAGGCGGCTAGTGTGGGAGTATGCAAATGGCAGTAGGCGTGTTTTGTGCAAAAATGCGTAGCAGATGGTTATAAGTACACAACAAATGTTCGCTAGCTGAACGCAGCCGAGGAGTAAGTCTGCAGCTACTCAGCCCTTGCGAACTACTGCTACAAGTGTGTCTGCCCAATTTAGTAATTATTTGGCAAGTTAAGTCACCTGTTGAGCAATTACTTGCCAAACACTGCAGTTACAAATGACTGTTGTCAGCAATTGTTTTTACACATACCAATTTAACATTTACAATGTCTAAATCTGACACACTCGCAAATAATGTTTTTTTTTTATTGTTGTTGCAAATACTTTGATGTTAACAGCATGTTTTGTAAAGTTTTACCCTTCATCAAGTGTGAATAAACCAACTTATAAACGACATCAACTAAATGGCAACATGCCATGTTTTCTGCATTGCCATCTTCCTTTGTACATACCAAACAACATGTGCCACATAATGCAGCCTACACTTAATGTTACTTAATAACACACTTATTTTAGTTTTGGAACATGTGACCCTTTGTAATACTATGGCATGTTGCCCCTAGTAACCCCAGTTGATTTCAAATGTTGTTTTTATTTCTTGGCACAGTTAAGTGTTGTGAAAGGCATAAAATTAGTAAATTTGAGTTTACAATGTTTTTATGAATATTCTATGTTTGTTCCCTTGTACCACAAATGTCAATATGCAATTTGCTGTTCACATTTTTCAATAGTGCATAACCTTAAAAAAACAAAACACAAGCATTTTTTTGTAAATTTTGCTTTACTGAACAAATTATAGCAATTTAAAAATCCAACATGGCTAGAAATTAGCATGAAAATAAAAATTGGTCATAGCAACAAACAGCTGCCAGTGGTGATTTTTACATAACAGAACCCAGTACTGTGGTGCCCCCATCTACTGGCAAAATTCATTTTGGAATCATAACAAAAAAATATGTTGTGAACCCTCAGCCAGAGGATACTTTTTTGAAAACTGAGGTTGATTCTGGACACAATACACAAACCCAAACATACACAGCACGCTAGGAAGAGGAAGATGGATCAAGTGTACAGGAAAATATCTCACAGGCTACAAAACAGAAAGCAATACAACAACCCCCTTTCATTATGAGGGAGTTGTCCATTCTGGCCACACAAGCCAAAAACAAAATACATAAAGGCAACATGTCAAACATGGGTGCTGGGCATCTGGAGAGACATTACTTTCTCTTCTTTTGCCCCGCCTGATGTTGTTGGTCATCGCTCAGTCTGCGAAGTGACCTTCGAGGGCCCTGCCCAGTGGGATCTTCTTCCTGGGCAGGGGGAGGGGAGGGAGCAGATGTGGCTGGCTCCCTGCCACTGTGGGCAAGGCGGCTAGCGATGTCCTGGAGCCCTTTGACAACAGAGCTGGCAAGTTGTTGGAACGAGGAGGCGAGTTCGGCTTGTCCCTGCCTTATCTCTGCCAGACCTTGGCAGAGTTGAGCTACACCTTGCCCAACACAGGTTGTGTGTTCAGTGAGCCGGACAGGTATCTGGCTTACCTCCGGGATCGTCCTGTCCTGAAATTGTGTCAGTTTCTCACCATAACTGGCAATTTCAGACAGAATGGCCGGGATAGCAGAGGGTTGGGTGGGGGGGCCAGTTGGAATCTGGACCGGTGGAATCTGGTGACCCACACTGGCGGACTCACTAGGTCCCCCCACCTCAGCCTCAGACAGATAACCCTCCTCTGACTTTACCTGCTCACCTTCCTGTGCTGTGTTATGTTAAAAGCAAATAGAAGAATTAGAGAAAAAAATTACACAAATAACATGAAAAAGTCAAACCTTGAAAATCATTTTTTTGTTTTTTTGGTAAAAAGTGTGTTAATTTACCTGGCAAGTCATGTAGATTAACAATTACAGGCAGGTCTGTGTCCATATGAGACACCCCACCCGCCTCCTCGTAGCTCACACAGTCCATCGCCAGCTCCTCAAGATCTATATATTCCACAGTGGCAGCGGGACCTCCCCCTGTTGCCCTCGAGGCATTCCACTCCGCAGACCTCTTGCCCTTCAGGCGGGACTTGAAGTCGGCCCAACTGCATATGTGATTAAAATTAGGGGTTAGGGATATAAAAGTTATGAATACCTGTTTTGTTTGCTTGTACACATGTTATGTATTTGGTTGCTATAGGCAACATCACATATAGGTGTTTTTTTTTTTAAATAAATTGGGCATGAAATTGTGTGCCAATATACACTTACCGTCTTCTAACTTCCTGTGGGGTGCGGACAATTGAGCCGACTTCATTTACAGAATCTGTAATGTCCCTCCAGATGCGATCTTTGGTTGCAGCACCCATGTTTTTGCTGCCTCGATGTATTTTGTCCATGGCTTGTGTGACCAGAACTCTAAGCTCCCTCTTAGAAAATGCAGGCTGTCTTTTTCGTTTTTTGGATGTAGCCTGTGAGGTATCGTCCTGTACCTCCTCACCATCTTCCTCTTCACTTGCTGGTTGTGTAGTTTGGGTTTGTGATCGGACTCCAGAATTTTCCTCAGTTTCCCCAGTATCTCTGTCGGCCAGGGGACTCACAGCATACCCCTGTGTCTCAGAAGATGGGGTTGGCCCAGTACTGGGTCCTGCTCTTTCAACAGCACCACTGGCAGCTTGTAACATCTAACTCCGTAGCACTATTCTGCGAGATGTCAATGCTGTCATCTGCTGCTGCACCATCTCCAACTCTGCAGCTATTTCTTCAGGTGTAGCAATGTTGCTAGAGGCATGTGTGTTGGCACAGCTGTCTGGCGATTTATAGCTGCGTGTGTTTTCCAGTGCGGTAATTCGCACAGGTGCACCAATTATGCAAATGTTTCCAGTAATTGCAGTACTGGCTATTTAAAGGCCTTGTATGCAGCCTGTGTGCGTGGGTGTATGGTATGAGACAATACAGACAAGGTGGACATGTTGGGAAGAATATTTACGAGTGAGTTATTTAGCAGTATATTGCATACTAATGTGCGTTTTCTAGCTTGCAAATTTTATTTTGTTGCTTTGCGGACGGCGTGTTTTAATCAACTTTAAGTATTTTTGTAAGTTAGTCAGTATATAGTAGCAAAGGGTATCTAGGGGGTAGTACTTTTTTTTTTTAAAGTTATTCTCTGTGTATACATGTAGTATGTAATAGTTGTGTAACATGTAATTTGCAGTGTTACCGTTCTAGGGGTGACAGTGTGTTTGCTCCTATTCTCAGTGTCCTCTCCTCTCTCTTGTAGGTTGCCAAATTCTTTTTTGGGATATTGTTTTGGATTTTGGAGGCAAAGTAGCCTTTTTTTTCCTTTCTTGTATATTTTTTCCCTTTTCAGAGCAGGTAAGTGGTTTGTCCATGGGTGGGATGGTGTTCTAGGGGTGACAGTGTGTTTGCTCCTATTCTCAGTGTCCTCTCCTCTCTCTTGTAGGTTTCCAAATTCTTTTTTGGGATATTATTTTGGATTTTGGAGGCAAAGTAGCCTTTTTTTCCTTTCTTGTATATTTTTTCCTTTTTCAGAGCAGGTAAGTGGTTTGTCCGTGGGTGGGATGGTGTTCTAGGGGTGACAGTGTGTTTGCCAGGCATCGGCCTTCACCTCCACCTCTTGAGGGTGAGGCGCCGTTGCCGGGAGCAGGCGCCAGTGGGCCAGAGCGGGCGGCCAATGGGGGCTCCCATCCCATCTCCCCACCCGTCCCCCTTGTCACGGCCGCGGGCTGATGCCGGGCGAGGGGGTCGGGGTGGGCGGAGAGTGGCGGCGGGTCGGACGAGGCCTGTCGCGGGGTCTTGTCCGGCGGTCCTTTCCGATGGCCCAGACGCTGGAAGGAGGGTGGCTGGAAGTGACGGGCTGCGCGCACGGGGTGCGCGCATGCCCGCGCTCTCAGCCAGTGGTGCCGTTCGCGCACGTCATTTTCAACGTCTCCCCTGTTGCCTCCCTTACAGCCGGAGTCCGGCGGGGAGCGTCGGCGGGGGGGGGGGGGCGTCCCAGGATAGAGCACGGCAGCATTGAGCCCCGCAGAGGTGCCTTCCCTGCAGACGGAGAGAGCTCCGGCCTGCGGGGGGGAGGGCACGCGCGGGGGGGGGCGGTGGTAGGCACAGCAGCGATAATGAGGGCCAGCAGGCGCAGGATAGATGATTGGTGGGGGGCCACGCCAATTGTGGTCAGGGGGGCCAGCAGATCACCAGCAGGCCAGGCGAGGCATTGGCCGTCGGGTCCCTTATCGGCGCCTGCCGGCTGACGGGCCAGGAGAGGTGCGCCGGCATCTGCGGGGGCTCCCGCCGGTGCCGGCCGCGTCTTTTGGGGAAGTCAGGAGGCTTCCGGAGAGTTGGCGTCGGCTCCGTCGACGGTGGTGGCGGCATTGGGCCCATTGGCCGCAGCCGCATCCCCGGGGGCAGCAAGGCATTCCGGCGCGCGTGCAGAAGCAAGGGCGTCCGGTACGCAGCCGGGCTCAGCGAATAGCGCGCGCTTGCCGTGACCTGGGGGCGGCCGCGGCGCAGTTGGGACACCGTCCAATACGGACGGAGCGCGGACGCGAGGTGGGGACGTCTTTGCCCCGGAGTGCTAGGCATGCCCCGGGAGTGGTTTCCGGGTCCCGTGCTTTGTCTTCTTCTTCAGGTGATCGCGGAGAAGTTGAGGTGGACGTGAGCAATGAGGAGGATTTCAAAGTTTCCACACCCTGTCGTCGCAAGCGTCCAACGTCAGTAGCACGACTAGGGCAAAAAAGCGTGCGACGAAGTACGCTAAGAGGGCAGCAGGAGAGGCGGAAGAGACGCAAGCGGCTTAACGAGGACGCTCGCAGGGCCAAGAAGCCGCGATTTGCCGGGAGTAGTCCACTGTGATTATACGGCAGTGTTGAGGGGGTTGCGGGATAGCTGCCGTAGGAAGATCTGCAGAGGCGATTACGTTGTCTTCCGAGAACAGCCTATAGTGAAGCAGAGGGGCAGCAGCAGCAGCGCCTCCACCAATAACACAGCGCTGCTGCGGCTCCCTCCTCCACCTCCCTCCTCCTCCTTCTCTCCAGCCCGGGAATCGTCTGACGCTGCACCGAGGAGCCTGAGCCAGCGGAGAGGGTAAGTATAATTCTTCTTTCTTTCTGTCTCTTTCTTTCTGTCTCTTTCTTTCTTTGTTGGGACTGCCTGCCGCTATGTGTAAAAATGGGGGACTGCCTGCCGCTATGTGTAAAAAGGGGGAATCTGCCTGCCGCAATGTGTAAAAATGGGGGACTGCCTGCCGCAATGTGTAAAAAGGGGGAATCTGCCTGCCGCAATGTGTAAAAATGGGGGACTGCCTGCCGCAATCTGTAAAAATGGGGAATCTGCCTGCCGCTATGTGTAAAAATGGGGAATCTGCCTGCCGCAATGTGTAAAAATGGGGGACTGCCTACCGCAATGTGTAAAAGCGGGGGACTGCCTGCCGCAATGTGTAAAAATGGGGGACTGCCTGCCGCAATGTGTAAAAATGGGGAATCTGCCTGCCGCAATGTGTAAAAACTGGGGACTGCCTGCCGCAATGTGTAAAAACTGGGGACTGCCTGCCGCAATGTGTAAAAATGGGGAATCTGCCTGCCGCAATGTGTAAAAATGGGGAATCTGCTTGCCGCAATGTGTAAAAAGGGGGGACTGCCTGCCGCTATGTGTAAAAATGGGGAATCTGCCTGCCGCTATGTGTAAAAAGGGGGAATCTGCCTGCCGTAATGTGTAAAAAGGGGGACGCTGTCTGCCGTAATGTGTAAAAAGGGCACACTGTCTGCCGTAATGTGTAAAAAGGGGACGCTGTCTGCCGTTATGTGTAAAAAGTGCACGCTGGTCTGCGTAAGGTCTGCAGCGACGGGATGGTGCAAGAAAAGCAATTGCACGAGTGATCGCAAGATGACTGACAGGAAGAGTCCATTTGTGGGTGGCAACTGACCATTTTTAAGGAGTGTCCAGAGAAACGCAGGAGGGAACCAGGCGTTTGAAGGTAGGGTATCTGACGTCAGCTGCGGCCCCGATTATCACACTGGAAGAGGAAGTCCTGGTCTGTGCAGAGACTGCACAAACTTCTGTTTGTGCAGCTCTCCTGCACATGTGTTCGCACTCCTACACAGCAATTTCCCCCTCCCCCTGTAGGCAGCAACTACCTGATCGCAGGGATGCAAAAAACACACCCTAGTGATCAGGTCTGAATTGGACTTAATGACCCTGGCGGTGGAGGAGTCAGCCAGAGAACTAGTGATTAGAAATAAGGTACAAGATTACGAAAATGAATATAAAGCAAAATTTGTCCAGGACCATACGTGTAATTGGTTGGAGAACTGAATCAACAGATTGTGACCTATAAGAAAGACTTAGGGGGTAATTCAGAGTTGATCGTCCGGACATCACTGCAGGGCCGGTTCTATCTCTTGTGGCGCCCCGGGCAAAAATAGGGCCGTGGCTTCATAAAGGGGCGTAGTCAGGTATGCCCCCTGTAGAGTTGTGCCCCCGTTTGTGCCCCCTGTAGAGTTGTGGCCCCGTTTGTGCCCCCAAGTTTGTTCCGCTTACAAAAATAAATAAAATTAATTAATACTCACCATCCCCACTCCTGATTCCCGACATTTGCTGACCTCCGTCTCCGGCCGCTGGTGCCGCTCCTCTGATCTATGGGAGAGACGTCATGACATCTCTCCCATAGCTCCACATAGACACTAGAGCAGGCATGTCCAAACTGCGGCCCTCCAGCTGTTGTGAAACTACATATTCCAGCATGCCCTTACACAATTTTGCTGTCAGAGAATGCTAAAGCTGTGTCGGGGCATGCTGGGATGTTTAGTTTCTCAACAGCTGGAGGGCCGCAGTTTGGACATGCCTGCACTAGAGGTTAATTATGCCCCCTAGCATCTATGTGCTGCTCCCACAATGCCATGCAGTACACAATGATGTCAACACGCACAGCAGTGACAGCACAGCACCGGGGGGCACCACCAGTAGCAGATTTTGCCACGGCGGCGGCGCCCTCTGAAAGGAGGTGCCCTGGGCAAAAATCCTGTGTGCCCGTAGCAAGATCCGCTACTGATCACTGGACATCAGATGTTCTTTATGGCCTCGCATTCTCCTATTCCTTTGCCGGGTGGTCTTCAGTATGCCGAATGTCGGGATCCCGGCGCACAGTATACCGGCGCCGGGATCCCGACACCCGGCATACCGACAGTATTCTCCCTCGTGGGGGTCCACGACCCCCCTGGAGGGAGAATAAATAGCGTGACGCGCATAGCGAGCCCGCAAGGGGCTCCTTTGCGCTCGCCACACTGTCGGTGTGCCGGCGGTCGGGCTTCCGGCGCCGGTATGCTGGTCGCCGGGAGCCCGGCCGCCGGCATACCATACTACACCCCCTTTGCCATCTCCTTTCAAAATTCTTTCCCTCTTGGTTTCCTGCTAGCCATCTGTATACTTTCATCTCAGTGTAGTCCTTGTTCACTCTTTCAAATTTTTGCTTCTTAAATGACTAATTCAGAGTTGATCGCAGCAACGAATTTGTTAGCTAATGGGCAAAACCATGGTGGTCATTCCGAGTTGTCCGCTCGTTGCCAATTTTTGCTATGCTGCGATTTGTTTCTAACTGCGCATGCGCATGGTACGCAGAGTGCATGCGCTAAGTTATTTAACACAAAACTTAGTAGTGTTGCTGGTGTTCGTGCGGCGATTTTCAGTCGCACTGCTGATCGGTGAATGATTGACAGGAAAGGGGCATTTCTGGGTGGTAACTGAGCGTTTTCCGGGAGTGTGCTAAAAAACGCAGGCGTGTCAGGGAAAAACGTGGGAGTGTCTGGAGAATCGGGGGAGTGGCTGGCCGAACGCAGGGCGTGTTTGTGACGTCAAACCAGGAACTGAACGGACTGAGGTGATCGCAATCTAGGATTAGATCTGGAGCTACTCAGAAACTGCAAATAATTATTTAGTAGCAGTTCTGTTAATCTTTCGTTCGCTATTCTGCTGTGCTAAGATACACTCCCAGAGGGCGGCGGCCTAGCGTTTGCAATGCTGCTAAAAGCAGCTAGCGAGCGAACAACCACCCATGTGCACTGCAGTGGAGGCAGATATAACATGTGCAGAGAGAGTTAGATTTGGGTGTGGTGCGTTCAAACTGAAATCTAAATTGCAGTGTAAAAATAAAGCAGCCAGTATTTACCCTGCACAGAAACAAAATAACCCACCCAAATCTAACTGTATCTGCACATGTTATATCTGCCCCACCTGCAGTGCACATGGCTTTGCCCATTAACTAACAAATGTGTTGCTGCGATCAGGTCTGAATTAGGCCCACCGGGCACAGATATGAGATTAGACATGCTTTGATGTGTATGAGTGCATATATTTTATATCTAATTAAATGCCCCTGCGGACTTTGGCCCTCATTCCGAGTTGTTCGCTCGCTAGCTGCTTTTATCAGCATTGCAAACGCTAGGCCACCGCCCTCTGGGAGTGTATCTTAGCTTAGCAGAATAGCGAATGAAAGATTAGCAGAATTGCTACTAAATATTTCCCTGCAGTTTCTGAGTAGCTCCAGACCTACTCCTAGATTGCGATCACCTCAGTCCGTTTAGTTCCTGGTTTGACATCACAAACATGCCCTGCGTTTGGCCAGCCACTCCCCTGTTTCTCCAGCCACTCCTGCGTTTTTACCTGGCACGCCTGCGTTTTTTAGCACACTCCCTGAAAACGGCCAATTTCCACCCAGAAACACCCACTTCCTGTCAATCACACTACGATCACTCGAGCTATGAAAAAACGTCGCTCGAGCTTGTGCAAATCTCCAAAGTTTTGTATTAAATTACTGAATGTATGCGCGCTGCGTATTTTCCACCTAATTGCTCCGTTGCGAAAAACGGCAACGAGCGAACAGCTCGGAATGACCACCTATGTTATGTAGGTAAGGCCATACGTTCTTGTAGGGAACGGATGGCACTACACAGATCTGCTATAAGAGCAGCCATCAATGGTAACAGATCGGATCAGCCAATAGCAAAGCACTTTAAAGAAGCTAGATACAAGGGGGTAAATTTACTAAATTGAGAGTTCTATTTAAGATGGGATATTGACCCTCATTCCGAGTTGTTAGCTCGTTATTTTTTTCTCGCAACGGAGCGATTAGTCGCTAATAGCGCATGCGCAATGTCCGCAGTGCGACTGCGCCAAGTAAATTTGCTATGCAGTTAGGTATTTTACTCACGGCATTACGAGGTTTTTTCTTCGTTCTGGTGATCGTAATGTGATTGACAGGAAGTGGGTGTTTCTGGGCGGAAACTGGCCGTTTTATGGGTGTGTGTGAAAAAAACGCTGCCGTTTCTGGGAAAAACGCGGGAGTGTCTGAAGAAACGGGGGAGTGTCTGGGCGAACGCTGGGTGTGTTTGTGACGTCAAACCAGGAACGACAAGCACTGAACTGATCGCAGATGCCGAGTAAGTGTGGAGCTACTCAGAAACTGCTAAGAAGTGTCTATTCGCAATTCTGCTAATCTTTCGTTCGCAATTTTACTATGCTAAGATTCACTCCCAGTAGGCGGCGGCTTAGCGTGTGCAATGCTGCTAAAAGCAGCTTGCGAGCGAACAACTCGGAATGAGGGCCATTGCCCATAGCAACCAATCAGATTTCAGGTATTATCTTGTAGAAGGTGCTAGATAAATGAGAAGTAGAATCTGATTTATTGCTATGGGCAACATCCCATCTTAAATAGAACTCCCATCTTAGTAAATTTACGACAATATGGCAAATTTAAGACAGACAATAATTGATCACATCCCTGATGACGGCAGATAAGGGGATAGGCATAAAAAGTGGCAACAGTGTGAGGCTAAATGGATACATATCCTTGATACTGTAAAACCCAGAGGATTAAATGACCAACTGTTTTCTTATAGAGATAATACATATCTGTTTGGATATCATTGTGGAATCAGAGATTTCGGCATTATGTACCTAAAAGTTCATACTGATACTCTTATATCTTACCGCTTATTTTTAAACGTGCTATTTTTCTATATTGGTGATATGTTGGATTGTTTTTAATGTTTTGTAATTGTTTTGCTATACATGATGGTGTTGTTTGTTTATTTGTGGTATAGGTGCTGAAGGGCTCAGAACTCCACTGAAGGATCAGTGCGGAGGTACGATACCAGTGGGAGTATCAGTGCATGGATGCACTCTGATCGTAGGCTGGACGAGGCACCCATTGTTTGTGTTGGCAACCACGGATTGCTATAGTGACGCCTGTTAAGCGGAAGCCGACGGATGTCACTGACCTACCCAGAAGTTGGACCCGTGCAGCTGGAGGCAGGGGGGGACCTCCCAGTTGCTTTATGAGCTGCTGACAGTGAATTATTTCACAGAAACATCAGTTGAGTGCCGTACTTTGGGATTGGATATATATATATATATATATATATCACACAGCGTGGTCAGTGACTGGAGGATATATCAGAATACTCGTACAATATATTCTGTAAACAGTACACTCTTCCTCAACTAACGCTGTCTGGATCAAGACATGTAGGATACTTAAGTGTTTGTACAGTCTCAGTACTGTGTACTGGCGGCTTTACAAGGGAGATATTGCCCTTCAATCCCGAAGACCAGCAGCAGCTATGCTTAGAAAAAGGCGCACAGCGTCTCAATCAGGGAGAGTGTGAGGTAGCTCCAGGGTGGGAAATCTGCGATGAGATGGCACCCTGAACCGGGGGAGGGGCTACAGGTCAAGATCCGGCTTCCCTATGCTGGTCTTCCACCCCAGGTACTAGCGAGTCTTATTAAATGGGGTGTTAGTACACCCGACCTGTACTCTGATGCCCTGGTGGTCTAGTGGGGTCCCTGCCCAGGGACAGTGTCCACGCCAGCGCCACGATCCATCTCCCTAGTTCACAGTCGGAATGAGATTTAAATGGCAGGTCCCAGCTGGGGGACCCTCTTACCCCGTAGCAGCCACGCGAACCAGGAGAGTGGTCTGCGACTTTGTGCCTAAGCTGGGACGTCTCTGCGGCAAGTATCCGGGAACTAAGCCGCAGGAGTATGCGACGCCGCTTGGGTATACAGCGGTGACAGTCCATCCAAATATAGGAAATCTTCTTAGAAAAAGCTTTTCATGCTTCCCAGTGCATCCCTCCTGTTAGGTGACCTGCTGCTGCAGGCACCAACTCAAAACTGTGCTCTCAGTGCCTGGAGGCGGGGTTATACAGGAGGCCCCAATGCATCCTGGGACAGCTAAAGGTTTAGCCTGAAGGTGTCTCTGGATCAAAATCCACTTTACGCCCTGATGTTTTCCCTGTGGAAACCAATGTAACCTGCTCCAGAAAGGTCATATTTGCAAGCAGGAGTCAAGCAAAACAAAAGTCCATATGCATCGGAAATGCTAGCAGCTGTGTCTTCCTCTGGCAATGCCAGTGTCCAAGTGGTCTCCATAGGCACGCGCTGGCAGATCTGGGCAGGTTCGTGGGATGCTGGGGTCCTCAACCTGATGAAGCAGCAGGCAGAAGGGTTGTAAACTGCGATGTACAGTATCTCAGCAGATGAAACAGGCTGGGGACCCCACGTGAAAGTGGCAAGATTGTGGCCACGGGCAGCTCCCAGTGCTCCATGAACGCTCTGCTATGGAGACTAAGAGCTACATGCAAGCATCTCCTGCAATGCAGCTAGAAGCCAGTTGAAGGATCAGTGGTGGAAGAAGCCCAAAGGAAACATGGGGCCAGTTGTTGACTCTGTGACTCACCTAGCCAGCAGCTGTTCCCAGGGATAGGCCTGGTCCTCTGGTCCTGAAGTTTTTAGGCAGAGGTGAAGACACAGGGCAGATAGGCAGCACATGGCAGCTGTGGAAACTGTGTGCTGATGGGGAGCATCAACAGGTTCCAGCAGGTCCAGTGGGAAATCCCAGCAAGCAGCAGAGGAACCTGGAAGAGAGGAGCCACTTGTGCTAGATGGCAGTGAACCAGGTATCCCAGCTCCACTACAGCCTCGGTCACAGGAGAGGAGCAGGAGTGGGCCCTGAGGGCAGTAGAGTTCAGGAGGTCAGTGGGGAACGGAAGCCATAGAAGCAGAGAAGAGAGCAACATTTACTGCAGTCGCAGCTGGATGCGGCAGAGAGCGGTGCCTACAGCTGATCGGTGGTGCAGGGCCGAGGACCAGAGCATCATCAGTGTGACTGGAGCAGTGGGAGGTGGTGCAGATAAAGGTGACTGGTGCCCCCCCAAGGCAAACACCACAGAGTCCAGATGATGGTAGGCTGGACACAAGGAAGAGCCCACAGGCATGTCGGCTCAGTATTGTGACCAGCAGTGTTACAAACACCTTTAACCACTACAGATTAAAAATTATTCAAGAGATAACTACTTAGCAGGAATGGCTGTTACTACAACTGTAACTTTGGTTTACAATAATACCATAATACAAACAGCTATTTCCAGGGATGCCATTAGAAATTGTAGAGCCGCAATTGACAAAATTGGCAGCCCCCTTTCCAACCAGCAGCCTCTCACCTCCCCATGTCCATCTCCATCCAACAGCATCTTACTCCCCTGTGTCCCTCCAGCATCCTCGTACCTCCCCCTGTCACTCCAGCAGCCTCTTAACTCCCCTTGTGTTCCTCCAGCTGTCGCTCACCTATCTACTTCCTCCAGCAGCCTCTTAACTCTCCATTGTGCCTCCAGCAGCCACTCACCTCCTCCTGTCAGTACATCAGCCTTTTAACTTTTCCTGTATCCCACCAGCAGGTTTTGATTTGTGGCTGGGAAACCAGCTGTTTGCAGCTGTCAGACCAGCAGGCAGCCATGGGGAGACAGCGCAGCAGCATTTCTAATCTTGCACCAGTCATGAGTAAATCAGAGCTTGCAGACCAGCAGCCAATCATGAATTGAAAACTGGTACCAAGACCACACTGCTGCCACCCGGGCCCACTTCTCTGCCCAAACCTGATGTGGGCCCTGGATATAACTGGCTATTCAGAAACAGCCATGTAGCATACTGTAAATTTCCAGAATCATTGCTCCTCAGTTTAGTTGCTGTTAATAATCCAAAGGGAACATTCCTTTAGCAATTCCTAGACACCTACTGAGCTGGAATTTAATATAAACAACAACCTGCTGTGACCCAACATTTTTAAGGCAAACTTACATTTGTAAAATAGTTTACAAATGTATTTTATTTATGTATGAAACATACTTTTTTTTTAAAAAGGTAACTAAAAACGATAGCCACATACTGCACTGTATAAATTTTTTCTATGAAATGCTTTCTAAATTACAATATAAACGTTCATGGACTAAAAATGCATTTTAGGCCGCTATCCAATTATGAGCGAAAACCTGTAGGGTGGAAAAAATGTAAGTTTTCTGTGATTTTCCTAAAATTTCCACCAATTTTTTTTAGCAATGTAATTAGGATGCCCCGCACCAAAAAACAAAAAACAAAAAACAAAAATATTCTCTAGCAAATACACACAAGTTTCGTGAAGCCTGTGTGTTTTTACATTGTTTTAGCAATGTAATTAGGATGCCCCCCCAAAAAAAAAAAAAATTCTCTAGCAAATACACACAAGTTTAGTGAAGCATGTGTGTTTTCGCATTTGCGTCACCGAACAGCTGGAAATACAATAGGATAGCACCCTACGATACAATTATACGTGGAAATTATATAATGGCCTTAGTGTTATATTTTATTAGATCACAGCAGTCATATGATTGAATAAATAGGAACTGAATATACCTACCGGTAACTCCTTTTCTACTAGTCTGTAGGGGATACTGGGATGATCTTGGTACCATGGGGTATAGATGGGCTCCATTGGAGCCATGGCACTTTAAAAATTCTTCAGTGTGCTGGCTCCTCCCCTCTATGGCCCTCCTGCAGACTCTGTCTAGGAAAACTGTGCCCAAGGAGATGGACATACTTTGAGAGGTGGAAAATAGATAAGAAAAATGGTGAGTTAACGAATCAACACACAACATAATAAGAGGATAGCAACGCTAACCATAACAGGAAATTAGGGACAGCAACAGCAGACCCAACCAAGAACATAAAATTAACTGTGCTTACAGGAAACAATGAAGCACTGAGGCGGGCGTCCAGTATCCCCTACGGTCTAGGAGAAATGGAATTGCCGGTAGGTATTAAAATCCTATTTTATCGAATGTCCTAGGGGATACTGGGAAAGTCCCAAAGCTCCCAGACTGGGTGGGAGAGTGCTGAGACCCATGCAAAACTGATTGACCAAACTGAAGGTCTTCAGAAGCCAAGGTATCGAACCTGTAAAACTTTACAAATGTGTTCAAACCTGACCAAGTAGCTGCTCGGCATAGCTGTAAAGGCGAGACACCATGGGCAGCCACCCAGGAAGAACCCACCGACCATGTGGAGTGGGCCTGAAAAGAACTCGGCAGTGGCCGGGTTGCTGAAGAGAAAGCCTGTTAGATTGTCATACGGATCCAACGAGCAATTGACTGCTTTAAAGCAAGACATCCAATCTTAGGAGCGTCATAGAGAACAAAAAGTGAATCAGACTTACTGTGATGAGCTGTTCTTATGACATAAAGCTTCAAAGCTCGAACAACGTCTAAGGACTTTGAGGCAAGTGACGTATAAGACACCACAGGAACCACTATCAGCTGGTTGATGTGAAACGCCAATACCACCTTAGGAAGAAACTGCGGGCGAGTCATGAGCTTCGCTCTTTCTTCGTGAAACACCAGATAAGGGCTTTTACAGGATAAGGTCCCCAGTTCCGAGACACACCTCGCTGAGGCCAAGGCCAACAACATAACAGTCTTCCAAGTCAAAAATTTCATGTCCACCTGGTGTAAAGGTTCAAACCAATTTGATTGAAGAAAGGTCAGAACCAAATTGAGAACCCACGGCGCCGTGGCTGAATACGAAGGACACCTTTTAAGAACGTCTGGACTTCTGTGATAACAGCCAACTGTTTCTGGAAGAAAATAGACACGGCTGAGATCTGAACCTTAATGGAGCCTAAACGAAGGACCATATCCACACCTGCTTGCAGGAAGAGTAAGAACCCACCCAGATGAAAATCTACAATAGAGTACTGTCGACCTTCACACCAAGAGAAATACTTCTTCCATATGTGGTGGTAATGCTTAGATGTGACCACCATCCTAGCTTGGACAATAGTCGAGATTATCTTGGTGGGAAGCCCTTTTCAGGCTTAAATCTCCCTTTCAACCACCATGCCATCAAACGTAGCCACAGTAAGTCTGAATAGATGACTGGTCATTGCGTAAGAAGATCCTTCTGAAGGGGCAGAGGCCAGGGCTCTTCAAGGGACATGGCCAGGAGGTCCGCATACCAGGCCCGGTGAGGTCAATCCAGAGGAATGAGAATTGCTAGAACTCTTTCCCTTTTCAGTCTTTTTAGGGCCCTGGGAAAGAGATAGATCGGGGGTGGAACAGGTATATGAACTGGTAAGCCCACGGTGCGGTCAGAGCGTCCACCGCTACAGCCTGTGGATCCCTCATCCTGGAACAGTAGTGACATAGCTTCTTGTTGAGCTGAGAAACAATTATGTCGATCAGTGGGCAGCCCCATCCTTGAACCAGCAGTTGAAACACTTGCGGGTGAAGACCACATTTCCCCAGGTGCAGATCATGTCTGCTGAGGAAGTCTGCTTCCCAGTGGTCCACTTCTGGAATGAAGATGGCTGACATGGCCCTGGCGTTGCGTTCCGCCAAGAGGAGTATCCTGGCCACCTCTTGCATTGCGGCCCTGCTTTTTGTTCCTCCCTGTCGGTTTATGTACGCCACTGCCATAGCGTTGTCCGACTGGACCTGTATTGCCTGATGTTGGAGGAGAGAAGAGGTTTGTAGAAGGGCATTGTAAATCACCCTGAGTTCCAGAATGTTTATTGGAAGAGAAGCCTTCTAAAGAGACCACCTTCCTTGAAACTGAGCCCCCTGGGTCACAGCACCCCAACCGCGGAAACTCGCATCCGTTGTCAATAGAATACAAGCCTGAAGACCCTCCACCAGGTGGGAGATCTGTAACCACCATAACAGGGAAATCCTTGCTCTTGGTAAAAGGGATATCCTCTTGTGCTAATGTGACCCTGACCATTTGGTCAGCAGATCCAGCTGGAACATACAGGCATGGAATCTTCCATACTGAATTGCCTCGTATGAGGCCACCATCTTGCCCAGTAGGTGGATGCAAAGATTCACAGAGATTTTGGGAGGTTTCAGAACAGCGAACACCATAGACTGAATTTTCAAGGCTTTGTCCATAGGAAAGAAACCTACCCAAATATGGCTGAAATACTTGAGGCGAGCACCCACCTGAAAGTTTCCTTGAAGCTGGGGTCATGCAGAGGGCTTAGCAGAGGCAGAGCCTGAACTCTGCTCCAGGGAACCAGCAGCCGCTGTTTGCGTGGTTTACCTCTATTTCCTCGAGTTGCGTTAGAAGCACTTCTGGTCCTGCCCCTAAATCTGGCCACATTAAAGGACTGAAGAGAGGGTCCGAGATAAGCACGTGTGGGGCGGCAGACGGCAGATAGGTGGACTTACTGGCAGTTGCTTGCGAAATCCATTTGTTTAGTTCCTCACCAAACAAAGCCTGCCCTGTAAAGGGAAGGTTCTCAACGTCCCTTTTGGAATCAGCGACCGCCATCCACTGTCGCAGCCACAGATCCCTGTGTGCCAACACAGCCATAGCCGTAGAGCATGAGTTGAATCTCCTTTATTGCCTCACTCATGAAGTTAGTAGACTCCTGAATATGTTGCAGGAGTGTTAGAAGCTCATTCTAAGGCATGGTGGCAAAACACTGTAAGACATTACCAGTCCATTTAACAACGGCCCTTGTAATCCAACCTCAAGCAATTGTGGGTCTCTGAGCGACACCCACTGCAGTGTAAATGGATTTTAGCGTAGTTTTGATCTTATGATCCGCAGGGTCTTTTAAGGAGATACTGTAGCTCCAGGTACAAGCAGTACAATTTTACATGACAGCCTGGACACTGAAGTATCCACCGCAAGAGGTTTCTCCCACACCTTCCTATCCTCAGGGGGAAATGGGAAGGACATCAACAACCTTTTTGGGGTTTGATACTGTTTGTCATGATTAACCCACGTTTCTTTAAAAAGTGTGTTTAATTCTTTTAAGACAGGAAAGGTAGCATGAGACTTACAGATGGAGCCTCCGTTATCTTGACTGGCTGAGGCGTTAGTCCCGATCGGGCATACGCAGCGTACCGGGGCACAGGGAGGCACGCTTAGTCACAGAGAGGCGTGCCCAATCGCAGGGAGGCAGACAGAGCGTTTGGCGTTACCTTTACGTGTAATACCTGCGATCATCCACCAGATGTCGCTTTTTACAATCACCACTGCGCATGCGTGTGGTCGCCCGTAAAATACAATACTGAAATATATAGTAAGGACTACTTTACTAATGCGTCTCATTACGCTGCATACAGTAAATACAGCATCTCATTACGCTGCATTCTTTAATACAGTATATACAGTACATACACAAATAGTACAGCATATATGATCCATTTACAGTACTTTACGAATATCTGAGCGTCCAAGTCCCGCAGACAAAGCAACATAAAACCAGTAGTGTACACTGACGCAAATGGACGTGTTGGAAGTTCATTATTGCCTAGTGATATTAGGAATATTGTACAGTGTGTTAGCGTCCTAATCCCATAGCCATTACGGCATAATCAAAACCAATGGATTTATTCATCTATCTGCCGCAAAGTGGTGAAGTGTTCCGCTTCCTATACTCAGAGTCCCAGGTTCGATTCCTAAAGTACGAATGCATGTTAGTTTTTTCCAGACACTTTATTATTTTTTTATTCACATAAACCAGGGCAAAGCTGCAGGAGCGGTTCTACTGTTAAGGTTCTATGCACCATACGGTACACATACAATTCTGTAGCAGGGCAGACTCAATTGAAATGGCTACCACCTGTGACTCCTTGCCCCATGGAGGACCTCAGCTACGGAGCAAGTAACAGCACAGATTTTGCAGGCTATGGGCCAATGCTGAAGGAGTGTCAGAATTCCCTAGCTAAAATGCACAGGGGCGATAGGGATAAGCGAGGTCTATGCACATTACGGTACACCGGACTCGATCGCATAACTCAATGACAAAATGGCCACCGCCCGTAAACCCCCACCACATGGCAGCGCTTGGATATGGAGTGAGAGATGGCATAAGTTTTGCTGGCCATGAGGCAATGCTGAAAGAGAGTCACAATCCCCTAGCTAAAATAACAGTACACAGAGGCAATGAGGTCCCGTAGAATGATCAATTAATAAATACTGTATAATGTACAGTATACAGACCCAAAACAAGGAGTTTAAGCAACAGTGTGGTCTATTAAAGTCAGGGATACGGTACAGTACAGTAAGTCAGCGGCCGAGTCCCCTAGCCATTAGGGCTTAATATAAAACCAATGGCAAGGGATCACTGCTTACTGTACAGTTAGACATGAGCTTGTGTCATGAGTTGTTTTTTTCACTGACACTATTTTTTTTTTTATTGTAATATACAAAGCCGGCCCTAGGCATAGGCAAACTAGGCAAATGGGGCACAATCAGCTTCTGCTGAATAAAATGAGATGCAGCATGCCTATATTTTGTGTGTGACTGCGGCTCTATGAAATGAAATATGAAAATTGAAGTATGAAATGCATTACTAATGTGCGCATTATGTGTATAAGGTGTACTATAATATTTTGTGGCGTAACAAAGAAAGGGCACTACTGCATGGTCTAATGTGAATAAAGATCAATGTGGTGTGGTGTAATGCGAATAAGGGGCAATACTGTGAGGAGTAATGTGGTACTATCATATGATGCAACAAGAATAAGAGACACTGTTGCATGATATAATGTGAATAAAGTTGCAGTACTGTGTTGTGTAATTTCAACTGGGGGAATTATTGTGTTGCCATGCCCCTTCCCAGCAAGAACATGCACCGTTGTGGGCTGGCACTAAATGTGCACACTGTTCCTATTTAAAATATAGGGGGTAGGAGCACCAAAATAGGTGATGGTGCTGGGAAAGGGGTGCAGGGTTAGAGGTGGAACTAGCATCTGTGCAAGGGGGCATCAGCCAAAATCTAGCCTAGGGCATCATGTTGGTCAGGTACAGCTCTGGTAATACTGTATACTGTACTGTTACTGTACTTTGCATTCAGTAGAGATACTGTTTGCACACAAGTTTTACATGAATCATTGGCAATGCTACAGGAGTGTCTCATTAGGCTATCTAAAATATACCACGACAGTAGGTAAGTTCTGTCACCATAAGCTGTCTGCTGTGTATAGCAGATTTCCATCTGGGATGCATTTGTGTGTTTGTAATAAAAAAAATATTTTTACTGTACATTTAGTGTATACAGTATTTCTCCCCCATAACGGCACATCATACTGTACATTTACCCCCATGTACTGTACCATACCATACTGTATAATGGAATATTTATTGGAAAAGCATCAATATTAATGTAAAAAAGTATTTATTACAACATCCGATTTCATGTACTGTACTGATCAAAAATGTACAGTACTCGATTATTCAGGACTTATAAAACTGAAAATAACTGTTCATACACATCAATAACTGTACTACTGTATAGTATAATGCAGCGTTTCTCAAACTGTGGGTCGCGACCCAAGAGTGGGTCGCACCCATCTCAGCATGGGGTCGCGACTCACCCGCAGTTACCCGCACTCAGCCGGCTCCATTCCCTGGCGCACACGCTGTGACGCTGACTCACAGCGGTACGCCAGGACAGACGTTCCCCCGGCGGCTCCTCCTCTCCGCAATGATTGACACCCAAGAGACGTCTGGGCGTCATGACGTCACGAGGTCCGGGCGGGCGTCATTACGTCACGAGGTCCGGGCGGGAAGGAGATTGTGCGTCCTGACAGAAGGATTTGCGGCCCCTGTAGTTTTGAGGAGCAGCTAGTGAAGGCTTTACAGTTTAAAAAAAAAAAAATATAGTAAGTACAAATGGGAGCTTTGGCATGTAATAAAACGAGTAAAGGTTACTGTGCATAATTTTTATACCACATCACCCTCACCCCTTGCCCATCATCTTCCAATATTTATTTTTATTCTCATATTTCTTAGAAGTTTATATGCTATGAAAATATACTGCAGAAAGTTTTTGCCCATAAAATATTTATAGGGAAGATGATGGGCAAGGGGGAGTGATGATGAATAAAATGTATGCACGTTACCCACCTTGCTTATCATCTTTCTTATATGTCTTTATGCCCAGTCATCTTCCTTAAATATTCATATGCCGTAACAATTTACGGGTGATCTTCAGGTTGCCGGCGGCCGGGCTCCTGACGACCACCATACTGGTGCAGGAATCCCGACCGCCGGCATACTGACATCTTTTCTCCCTCTTGGGGGTCCACGACCCCCCTGGAGGGAGAATACATAGCGCCACCGTGCCCACAGTGTGGCGAGCGTTGGTATGCCGGCGGGCTGGATTCCGGCGTCGGTATGCTGGCTGCCGGGAGCCCGACCGCCGGCATCACATACTACACCCCAGTGCCATAACTAGACATTTCAGCACTGTGTGCAAGAATCAGTATCAGCGCCCTCCCCCCCCCCCATACACATATAATATAAAAAACAGCCAATGTGCGCCGTAGGTGCGTGCAAAAATATAGGGGCATGGCTTCAGGGGATGGGGCATGGCCACAGAGCTCCCTTTTACACATTACAGCAGACCGCGTCCCCCTTTTTACACATTACGGCAGACCGCGTCCCCCTTTTTACACATTACGGCAGACAGCGTCCGCCTTTTTACACATTACGGCAAACCGTGTCCCCCTTTTTACACATTACGGCAGTGTCCCCCTTTTTACACATTACAGCAGACAGCGTCCCCCTTTGTACACATTACGGCAGACAGCGTCCCCCTTTTTTACACATTAGACAGCAGTCCCCGTTTTTACATATTACAGCAACAGGGCCCCATTTTTTTACACATTAGGCACTGTGAGAGAGAGTGTGTGTGTGTCACCTGTGCGACGATCCTTTTTCCACAACTTCCAGGCAGACACTCCTATACTGGACCTGCAGCAGCCTACATTACTGCTTCCTCTCCAATACACAGCCGGCGCCCCGTCCCTTACACAGGCGCCGGGTCTCACAGGCTGCAGGCGGGATACGGGGGTGAGGTGCGATACGGGGTGAGGCGCCGGGACTCACAGGCTGCAGGAGGGATACGGAGGTGAGCAGCGGCACTCCCCGTCCCTTACACGCTCACAGGCTCCGGGACTCGCTGGCCAGATATGGGGGATGACTGAGGTGCGCTACCCAGGCGCCGGGACTCGCAGGGCGCAGGCGGGATACAGGGGGTGAGGTGCGGCAGCACGCCGACGCCAGTCAGAACTTTCACTAGTGCCTCACTGGGTACAGCGGCCGTGCCGGGGGGGGGGGGAGGGGGGGTGCCGGTGGTGCGCCTTCAGTGCACTGCTACATCCCAATATACAGGTATAAGGAATATGATGGCCATAAAAATACATTTGGCTGATATGCATACATTTTATGCTTCATCACCCTCCTTGCCTACTACCTTCCCTATACTGTATATACAGATATGCCGCCCTCCTCTTTGCTGCAAATGGGCCACACGTACAGCTGCATCGCAATTGCAACTACTCAGACCCATGTGTGACCCATTTGCGGGAGCATACACACCCATGCGATCCTCTAGTTTGTGGGTGCCTGCGCAGTGTACGCACACATCCATGGGTATGCTAGTCACAGCAAACAAGTAGCGTTTGCCATGGCTAAGATGAGTATCTGCATTTTATGCCCATCATCTTTCCTATATATTTTTATATCATACAAATATATAAGAAAGACGATGGGCATAAAGATAAATGAGGGGTCATGTGCATACATTTTTTGCCACCTCTCCAACCCCTTTGCCCATCATCTTCCTTATAAATTTGTATTCCATAAAAATATACAAGGTAGTTCAATAAGTAATTTAACAAGACCAATCATGTGTAAGGTCGGTGCGGAGAGGAAGGGAAGAGAGACTTGTGCAGAGAGGATTGGCACAGAAGAAGGGAAGAGGCTAGTGTAGAGGAAAGAAAGAGAGGCTGGCACAGAGGATAGGCAGAAAGACTGGCACTGAAAGAAGATGGGAAGAGAGGCAGGCACAAACCACTCAGACCACCAAATGCAGCTTTGATCTCTCCATGCCACAACAAATACCACACTGATCCTCCCCACATCCATAACAAATATACACTGATCCTCCCCACATCCATAACAAATATACACTGATCCTCCCCACATCCATAACAAATATACACTGATCCTCCCCACATCCATAACAAATATACACTGATCCTCCCCACATCCATAACAAATATACACTGATCCTCCCCACATCCATAACAAATATACACTGATCCTCCCCACATCCATAACAAATATACACTGATCCTCTCCACATCCATAACAAATATACACTGATCCTCCCCACATCCATAACAAATATACACTGATCCTCCCCACATCCATAACAAATATACACTGATCCTCCCCACATCCATAACATATATACACTGATCCTCCCCACATCCATAACAAATATACACTGATCCTCCCCACATCCATAACAAATATACACTGATCCTCCCCACATCCATAACAAATATACACTGATCCTCCCCACATCCATAACAAATATACACTGATCCTCCCCACATCCATAACAAATATACACTGATCCTCCCCACATCCATAACAAATATACACTGATCCTCCCCACATCCATAACAAATATACACTGATCCTCCCCACATCCATAACAAATATACACTGATCCTCTCCACATCCATAACAAATATACACTGATCCTCCCCACATCCATAACAAATATACACTGATCCTCCCCACATCCATAACAAATATACACTGATCCTCCCCACATCCATAACAAATATACACTGATCCTCCCCACATCCATAACAAATATACACTGATCCTCCCCACATCCATAACAAATATACACTGATCCTCCCCACATCCATAACAAATATACACTGATCCTCCCCACATCCATAACAAATATACACTGATCCTCCCCACATCCATAACAAATATACACTGATCCTCCCCACATCCATAACAAATATACACTGATCCTCCCCACATCCATAACAAATATACACTGATCCTCCCCACATCCATAACAAATACCACACTGATCCTCCCCACATCCATAACAAATATACACTGATCCTGCCCACATCCATAACAAATATACACTGATCCTCCCCACATCCATAACAAATACCACACTGATCCTCCCCACATCCATAACAAATATACACTGATCCTCCCCACATCCATAACAAATATACACTGATCCTCCCCACATCCATAACAAATATACACTGATCCTGCCCACATCCATAACAAATATACACTGATCCTCCCCACATCCATAACAAATACCACACTGATCCTCCCCACATCCATAACAAATATACACTGATCCTCCCCACATCCATAACAAATATACACTGATCCTCCCCACATCCATAACAAATATACACTGATCCTCCCCACATCCATAACAAATATACACTGATCCTCCCCACATCCATAACAAAATATCAGTTGTAAGATGGCGGGGCTGACGGAAATATGGTCAAACGTTGAAGTGCGTAGTGTGATCAGATTTCTGAGTCCAAAGGCACATCAGCAGCTGACATTCATCGCCAACTTGCTGAGGTGTACGGTGATAACATCATGTCACAGAAACAGATTTGGGTTTCATGCACTACATTTGATAACGCATGTGTGAGTTGTTAAAGCGCTATCCTTGGGAGGTACTGGACCATCCTCCCTACAGCCCTGACCTGTCACAGAGTGATTCCCATCTCTTTGGACAATTGAAGCACCTGGGTGGAAGGCTATTCGCAAACGACAGTGAAGTTCAGGAAGCTGCCATGTTTGGCTTCAGGCGCTTCAACCATGCTGGGATAGATGTACGAGTTGAATATATGCAATGAGCGGTTACCTTACTTATTGAAGCACCCTTGTATACGGCAGATGAAGTGCATACATTTTATGCCTCATCAAACCGTCTCCCCCCTTCCCTCCCCCTTGCCCATCATCCTCCCTATATATTTTTATGGCATAAGAATATATAAGGAAGACAATGGGGAGGGTGTTGAAATGGAATAAAAAAGAACCAGTGGAATAAAGAGCATTAAATCCAGTTTTTTCTCTGCCAGTTGCACATCACTGAATGAAATGGACCGTTTTCTTCAAAAGAGTGTCAGAAAGGAGAGCAATGATGGAAAGTCTGTTGCCAGTTGCAGCAAAAGATGTATTGCCAGCGAAGTTTCAAGTAACACTAAAAAGCCAAGAAACCGGAAATATGATCCAAAATATTTGGAATATGGCTTTACGTGGGCTGGCTCAGAGGAAGCACCACGTCCACAGTGTGTGGTGAAGTTCTTGCTAAAGAGAGCTTAAAACCGTCAAAAATTATCAGGCACCTACAGACAAAGCACAGTTCTCTTCAAACCAAACCGCTTGATTATTTTAAACGAAAATTGAGGGAACTTCGAGGCCAAAAAACCGTACTAAAAGGTGCAGTTACAGTTAATGAGAAAGCACTTGAGGCCTCATTTGTGGTGTCATACTGGATAGCCAAAACAGGTAAACCCCACAACATTGGAGAAAGCTTTTTTCTACCTTATGCCAAAGAAATGGTTTGTATTATGCTTGGGGAAAATGCTGCTACTCAGCTTGATTTCATCCCCCTGTCTAATGACACTATAGCTAGGCGAATTCATAGTATGGCAATAGACGTGACAGAGCAAGTCACCAACATGGTTAAGCAAAGTGCTTTTTTTGCCATTCAGATTGATGAAATGACAGATGTGTCGGGTTCTGCTCAGATGCTGACCTACATAAAATTTGAGAATGACAAAAATCTACATGAGGAATTTTTTTTCTGCCAGCTGCTACCGCAACGTGCTACTGGGGAACAGCTTTATTCGCTTATGGATACTGACTCTGGATTGGAATGGCTGCGCTATGTAGGAATTTGCAGTGACGGTGCTCGAGCAATGACTGGAAACAACAGCGGGCTAGTGACCAGAGTGCAAGCTGCACCACAAGCAGTCTGGACTCACTGCATTATACATAGGCAAGCCCTTGTTGCAAAAAAAATGCCACCTATTCTAAAACAAGTCCTTGATGAAGCTGTATGCACAGTAAACTTCATTTAAGAGCAGTGCAACAAGTGCACGCCTATTCAGAGTTTTGTGTGAGGAGATGGGAGCTGAGCACCATCAGTTACTTTACCACACAGAAGTACGCTGGTTGTCACGGGGAAAGGTGGTCAACCGTTTATTTGAGCTTAGGGACAAAGTACATATTTTTCTTTCAGACAGAGATTCCATGCTGGCTGAAATTTTTTTAGATGCCAAGTGGCTTGCTATGCTAGCTTACCTAGCAGACATTTTAGATCGGTTAAATGTGCTAAATACCTCCCTCCAAGGACAAGAAATGACAGTTTTTTCATCCACTGACAAGATTGAAAGTTGGATCAAGAAGCTGTCCTTGTGGTACACTCGTGTGGAAAGTGGTAATTTTGAAGCATTTCCTTTGTTGGATGATTTTTTGCATGACAATGATCTTCCAAAACATGATTTGAAACCTGTTATCATCAGCCATCTGGAGAGCCTTCAACAGCGATTTCGTCAGTACTTTCCTGAAAAGGATCGAAAAGCAGAAGCGTGGATTAGGAATCCCTTCAGTGCTGAAGCGACTGCAAATGCTTGTTTGCCACTTTCAGTGGCTGAAAAATTGATTGATCTCTCCTGTGATGAGACACTGAAGCTGAGATACTCTGAACAACCTCTTGCAAACTTCTGGATCTCGGTTCAAAAGGAATACCCAGACCTGTCATCTGCTGCATTGAAGGTGCTGACGCCATTTACATCTACCTACCTTTGTGAAGCTGGATTTTCAGCTTTAACATTACTGAAAAATAGGTACAGATCCCGTCTCGCTGTTGAAGATGACATTCGCCTTTATCTCAGTAACACAAAACCCCATTTCAAGAATTTGTGTTCAACACTACAAGCTCACCCATCCCATTAAGACGTAAATAAAGTTTTTGTTATTATATAACTGAGTTCTAGTTATTGAAAAGTGTCACACCATGCTATTTTGCAATTATTTTGTCTGCTTTTATCTGTTTATCAAGCAGCCTTGGTGTTATTTCTTTCTGTATAATTGGCTGACCGCTCAAAATAAAGAATTCTTAAAAAAAAAAAAAAAGGAAAGTATCATGTTCTCTACATTTGTGCATTTATTTTGTAAGGAAAAAAAATCACCAGATTTTAAAAATAAAGTGTTAGACTTATAAATATATATGGATATTGTTCGGCAGTAAGTTGCTGGGGTCACAGAAAAAAATGTTTTGTCAGATGGGGTCCCAGAGCAAAATAGTTTGAGAACCCCTGGTATAATGTATAATATTGTACATTAGCTTATGCAATAATCAGACAAAGGCAATTTTATAAACATTTTTAATAATGCATCAATTTAAAATTTTAAACAGAAAATACAGTACAGAACTACATATTTGTGGGTTGAACATTTCTTTCGACTATAACAGGTAATACTTTATACAGGTGATTTATATAATTATTGCAATTTTCAGGTGTGAGTACTTCTAGCCAAAATTTCTGTATCCCATCCAACAGCTGCTGTTTTGTTTTTGTCTTCGCAACATTCCTAATGTATCTCTTCAATTGAGCCCACACTAATTCAATTGAATTCATGTCTGGTGAACTGAAAAAAAAAAAAAAAAAACAGTACAGAAAAAAATGTTAGTCAATTAATGACATTAAATAGAGAAAATTAAACATACGGTATTGTACTGTTTATTAAACAAAAAAATACATTTACAGTACTAGAGTGCTATCCAAAATTTTACTTGTACAGTATTGAAAGAATAGTCACTCTGGTGGTGTGCATTCCAAATTCATACCTTTCTCTTCCATAAATTTGGCTTAGGCGGAGTGTTTAGGGTCATTGTCTTTGAATATCCTGTGGTGAGATGTGTAATATTTATTCACGAATGGCACCATACATCCATCTACTATTTTTTCTTGGAAAAATTGCTTATCCATGATCCCTACAACAATAAAAAAATGTTGTTCATTAATAAGCAACTCATTTTATTGTGCAGTTACATGTACTCTACAGTACAGCATGTATTTTTACAGAACAGAGGCACAGAATAAAGTATAGTACCTTCGAAAAATAATAGGGGACCAGCTTCTAATCGTGATATGCCTCCCCATACATGGACTTTCAATGGATGCTTTGGGCGTGATTTTAATAAGATATGGTGACGTTTCCGGGATGACATTCTGGAGAACTGCTCATGGGCAACAGATGATTCATCTGTGAAAATTACATCATGAAATGTTTCACCACTCTCAATCCATCGCCGTGCCTGTTCAACTCTCTTTTCTTTATTCACATCTCTTATCATGGGAGATATCCTGTGAAGAGCCATGAATAATGAATCAGATACAGTAATGAAAGAGATTACTGTATGTACAGTAGACTGTATGTGTAGTATACTGTATTATTTATCTACAGTATACATTAAACTGTATATACATTACAGTATATACATTACAGTACTATATATATATATATATATATATATATATCACACTCTCCCTCCCATCCGGATTGCAGTGTTATCTGTGCTGGTCAGGACAGGGGGTTGGGACTGTATAAATCACTATGTATACTACTGTATTTGACAATACTTACCAACTTGGCGGCGCCTGTCCTGCCTTCTCTGCCGTCATGCTCCCAGCCCTGTAAAAATATATGTACAGTATAATGGCAGCATACTGTACAGCCAATGAAATTCAACATTGACAGCATCTTTATGACATCACAATCAATGGAATTGTTCATTCTAGTACCCTGCACCTAATCACTCAGGAGGGCATAGTGTACTGTACTGTCTTCAAAACTTAAGGGGCACATTTCTAAATGTGACATACAGTACACTTACAGTATCCCTACAGTACAGTAGGTCCAGGGTATTAGACAGAACACTACCTTTATAGACATTGTGACACACATTAGCATTGCCCTTATAAACAGTATGACACACATCAACATGCGGCCCTCCCACCCTTAACCATCTCAGTACTGTTCATTACAGTATAAATTGATTTCATGACAGATGATGCAGCACTCACCTGAATTCATCTTATTCACGTCACGTCACAGTAGTGCAGTTTATTCATGTCACAGTACTGTCCTTGATTCACATTGTGTCACACAGTAGAGCACCTTATTCACGTTACTGTACTGTACATCACAGTAGTGCAGTAGTATATCCACATTACATCACAAAGAAGAGATCTGCCACAGTCATGAACCTTATAACACATTATGCAAGAGTAATGCACGTCATAACATATTAGGCCACTGTAACGTCCCTTAGAATAATTTCTGCCACAGTAACGTCCCTTAGAATACTGTACTATCTGAAACACAAATCTCCCTTATAACAAAAAAATATTGATTGGCACTTTGGGAAAAAACCCCCGGGACTCTCAGCGTGGGAGGCAGGAGACTACAATTACAGCTGCACGTTACACTGAATGAAAATATACGATACACTGCACAATACACTGCAGGTACACTGCACGACACACTGCAATTACACCACACGATGCACTGCACAACACCGCATATGCACTGCACTATGTGATTCAGTACACTGCACAATACACTGCATGATACGACAAACTGCACATTACACTGCACGATACACTGCACATTTCCCTGCAAAATATGATACAATGCATGTACTGTACACTGCACAAAACACTGCAATTATCACATGTGTATACAGTACACTGCACGATGCACGATTCACTATGCATTACACTGCAATTTCATGCACAATACCATAAACTCAATGTACACTGCACGTCACGCTGCAATTACACAGCACGATACACTGTGATACACTGCATATACTGTACACTGCATGATACACTGCACAATCGTAGACCACGTGGATTGTAAAGAACTATATAACAAGTTTAAAAAAGAAAATTATTGTTTTTCTAAAACTCATGTTGACCTTTTGCCATGTCAACTTAACGGTTATGTCAACCTACAGTATATCTGGTTTCAACCAACTTCAAAAGCGACACCATCTAGGTCGACACCAATTGGTTGACACCAGATATAGGTTGACATGGTGTGTCGACCTAGATGATGTCGCTTTTGACATGGATAGTAAAAGTAAAAAAATTGGAGAAGTGTAAAAAAAAACAAATTGACCTTTTGACCCTGGTTAATGTTTGGGCGTTGTTTAACCATTTGTTTACCACAGGTACAGTGCTGTATAGACCGGATACCTGCTGCTACATCAGCCGTGTTATAATGTACCTGTAACTAGAGGTTCTTAAAGTACAGCAATCTACAGTAATGTACTGTACTTACAATCCCTTATGGCCTGCAGGCGCCTTGGAGTCCTCTGGACCAGGTCACTCCACCTCATTTGGAGTGACCTGACAGACCTCCTCCAGTTATATTTCCGGAGGATCTCCCTACTGGCTCCTGCAGATCTACTCTGATTTATGTGAAACCTGTGTGCACTCTTCCATTGACTGTCTTACACAGAAAAATAAATAATATGTAAGTGAATGTCACGGGAACACATAAAAAAAATTGTTGGTACTTTAGGACTCGAACCCTGGACTCTCAACGTGGGAGGTTGTAGCCTTCATCGTTAGACCACGAGGCTTCATGAGAGATTTACAAGTTCATGTGTAAAAGTACTGCAAATAGCGACCCCTCCCCATTGGTGTTGGTTTATGCCTTAGGGGACTCGGACGCTCATACTTGCATTTCAAAAGCAGAGCATTTTCCACCGCCTCCCGCTAGCCCATTGCCCTTCCCCCCTGGGAGCCTGCACAGGTCATGCAGTAGACAGGGAGGGAGTTAAGGTCATGTGCAATACACAAACGCCAAAGATCTACAGTACTGTGTTGATCAGTTAGTTGCGTCAGAATACACTCATTTATACTCATTAGCGCTGTGTATTTGAATTTAGTGTAAAGAATCGCTCCTGCAGATTGACTCTGATTTATGTGAAACCTGTGTGCACCTTTTCATAGAATGTATTAGAGAAAAAAAAATAATATTAAAGTGAATGTCACGGGAACACCTTAAAAAAAAGGTTGGCACTTCCTTCCCATTGGTGTTGGTTTATGCCTTAGGGGACTCGGACGCTCATACTTACATAGTATTTGAGGTTGAATAGAGGCAAACTGCCCATTGTGTTCAACCTGTTTTAAGTTGTGATGATTCTACATACTTGCCATATAATGTTTTATGACTAGTTAGCTACTATATCTCTTGCGTCTGCATACACAAGTGTTTTAACATGTTCGTTTGTGTCTGTATAAACTATTTATATTGAGAACTCTCACCATCTGACCATTGGTCACCATCTATTAACATTACAGTCGTCACTGACCATTTGCCAGAGCTGTAGATAAGTCTGCCGCTATATGATTGAAAGTACTGGATTAGTGGAGCATTAGCCACCCAGTGGTGGAGATGTGTAATGCATGCTGAGTATCTAGTATCGCCTCAACACGCCTGCCCGTGATTAAACTCAGCAAGCTAAGCTATCACCTTAGCGTGACTAAACGTCCGTCTAGGCGGAGAAACGGTCAAGATAACGGAGTCTCCATCTGTAGGTTTTACATTGAAAAACAATTCCTCATCAGGTTCTGTCTCTTTATCAGGGATATTCAGAACCTCTCTAATAGAATAGATAAGAGCTTCCACTCCCTGAGTCAGAGAACTGTCTCCTTTATCCCCATCTTCCTCCCCCTCCTTTAAATCTGGCATGTTATTATCAGAGTCAGACTGGAGCACATGGGGCAGCATGCTTTTCTGTGAATCCAGCAGAGGGGGTTGAGAAGCAGGTCTGAGGTCTGAAGTGTGAACTAGAAAATCATCCATAGATCTTTTAAACACTTGCCTTTCTTGCTTGGCAGTAGCTAGTTCAGAAGTTATTTTAAAAGAAAGAATGCTCTGCGCTTGAAAACAATGTATCTAAAAAATATGTGCAGTCTGTCATAGGGAAAGATTGACTCAGTGAGGCTTGGATATAAGTAAAACAATTTATATAATATCTCTTAAGAACAATATTTAGAACACACAATCAACATGCAATTAATAGCAATTAGCTCGTTCTCACACAAAGGCTATAATTAATAAGATGTTAGATGACATGCAACGTGCAATAAAAAACTGATTTATATAAGCTCTTTCAGATGGTGGTAGTAAAAGTCAGAACACTGGCGTCCCAGTGTATTGATATATGTGTGTGTCTCCCACAATGAATATTCACAGTCTCAATTTTCGCAACAGAAGAAAGGTGCAACTTGTAATAGTTACCCACGTGCTGGTTCCTGTGATAAAGTGCAGTCAGGGTCCTTTAAAATGATAAATTACACGTGGTGCAGAAGTATATCATTAAATCACTGTTTAAATAGCATCGGATGTCTGCCGCTTTCCCAAGAATGACACTCGTCTCTGCAAATGCAGGTGACACTGATCACGGACGGTGAGTATAGCCGCCGCAAAATTGACTCCTGGTAATGGGTATTAGGCCTCACAGCGGAGGTCAGGTGGAACTCACCCGGCCAGTGATGAGCAAGACGTGTGGCAGTGATGGACCAGACGTGCGGCAATTAGCTGCGGCTGTGGCTGTAAGGGCTATATCGAGCCGTGAGCTGTGTTAATGCAGTGGGTAACACCAAATGAAGAGCGTAACATCAGAAAGGGATTAATTCCGTCAAATATTATTTAGACAGAGACCCTACTATTGGATCAGGTCGACGTGACTTTGTATTGGAAGTCATTCTTTTTATTTTAACGCACAATTATTTTTTGTTTGATACACATTATTATTTACAGCGCCTTGGGACGGCCATGGGGACCAGGTTTGCACCTAGTTTTGCCAACCTCTATATGGGCCGCTTCGAGGAGGAGTACATCTGGAGCGGCCCGTATAGAGAGAACCTGGTCCTCTATGGCCATTACATTGACGATTTATTTATTATTTGGAATGGGGGACACCAACAAGCACTTAATTTTGTTAATTTCTTGAATGATAATACTTATAATTTAAAGTTCACTTATAATTTTGATTTACACACTACGCATTTTCTGGATATCACGTTCTTGATTTGTAATAATAAGATTATATCAACTACTTACATTAAACCGGTAAGTGCCGGTAATTATCTTCACTATTCCAGTGGACATTATAAACCATGGATAAAAACATTCCAAAGAACCAAATTACTAGAATTAGACGTAATTGTTCTGAGGATTCAGTATTTCTCTCTCAAGTTAAAGTTCTTTTGGAACAGTTTGGTGAAAGAGGTTATCCACCCCATCTTTTAAAAGAATCACAGTTGTTTGCTTATTCACTTTTAGAAATTAATCTTGACATGTCAAGTAAGACTCAGAATTTTAATCACAGAATTCAAAAATCTGAAATTAAAACGAGCAACTCTCCGGCAGTAGACTCCATTAAATTTATCTCTAAATTTAATAACAAATCAAGTGTTATCAAAAAGATAGTTCAAACTAATTATGAGATAATTAAACAAGACCCAATCCTAAATAAGAGTCTACCGGATAAACCTTTGATTATTTTTAGAAGAAATACCAACTTAAAAGAGTTGTTGGCTCCCAGCTATCTTAAACCAATAGATATGGATGTAAATCCTACTTGGCTACCAAAGAAACCATTATGTAGTTTTCGATGCAATAAACAAGTTTGTTTAACATGTAAACATATTAAAAATAAAATATCATGTGTAACCTCTAAAGTTAATGGTACCACATTTCAGATTAAACAATTCATTAATTGTGACTCAGAATATTGTGTGTATTTATTACAATGTTCATGTTCTCTCCAATATGTGGGGAGAACCACTAGATCGATTAAATCGAGATTTAGAGAACATAGACTTAATGGTATCCGTTCACATGGTCGACCATGTTATGGTCGACAGTCATTAGGTCAACCACTATTGGTCGACATTGACATGGTCGACATGGACACATGGTCGACACATGAAAATGGTCGACACATGAAAGGTCGACACATGAAAAGGTCGATGTGAGTTTTTTAACTTTTTTTTCTTTTGGGGAACTTTTCCATACTTTACGATCCACATGGACTACGATTGGAATGGTAATCTGTGCCGAGCGAAGCGAAGGCACCATGCCCGAAGCATGGCGAGTGAAGCGAGCCATGCGAGGGGACGCGGTGCACTAATTGGGGTTCCCAGTCACTTCCCGCAAAAAATGACACCCAAAAAAGTTAAAAACCTCATGTTGACCTTTTCGCGTGTCGACCTTTCATGTGTCGACCATGTGTCCATGTCGACCATGTCAATGTCGACCAATAGTGGTCGACATAATGACTGTCGACCATAATATGGTCGACCATTCATACCGGAATCAGACTTAATATCATTAAAAAACTTCAAACTCATAGTGTGTCCCGTCATTTTTCTAGGGTACACAATGGCGATCCATCATCCCTTTCCATCCTAGGTTTAGAACAATTTGTAAGTACAAAAAGAGGAGACAGGTTTCGGAAACTTTGTCTAGGGGAATCCTCTTGGATTTTTAAGTTGGATACTCTCTATCCGAATGGTCTTAATGAAGCTTTAGATTATTCTTGCCTAGACTAAACATATAGAATAGTTTGCTGATACTCTTATTAGTATAGAGATTTATGCATGTACATCAATAAATATAAATAATAAAAAAAAACAATTAACAATATATACACCTACATAATATAAATAAACGTTTAGTGTTAATATTGTTGAGGTGAAATAATTGTTAGAATTTAGATCTATTTGAAGAATAATTTATAGTATTGATAAAGTGCATTATAGAGTATCTCCAGAACATCAAAGTCAGATGGTTTAAAATAAGATTTTAAACCTACCGGTAAATCTATTTCTTCTAGTCCATAGAGGATGCTGGGGACTCCGTAAGGACCATGGGGTATAGACGGGCTCCGCAGGAGATAGAGCACCTAAAAAAAACTTTGACTATGGGTGTGCACTGGCTCCTCCCTCTATGCCCCTCCTCCAGACCTCAGTTAGAGAACTGTGCCCAGAGGAGATGGACAATACAAGGCAGGATTTAGCAATCCAAGGGCAAGATTCATACCAGCCCACACCAATCATACCATGTAACTTGGAACATACATAACCAGTTAACAGTATGAACAAACGACAGTAACGGTCCAAGACCGATGTCAACTGTAACATAACCCTTATGTAAGCAACAACTATATACAAGTCTTGCAGAGTTTTCGCACTGGGACGGGCGCCCAGCATCCTCTACGGACTAGGAGAAATAGATTTACCGGTAGGTTTAAAATCTTATTTTCTCTTACGTCCTAGAGGATGCTGGGGACTCCGTAAGGACCATGGGGTTTATACCAAAGCATCCAATCGGGCGGGAGAGTGCGTATGACTCTGCAGCACCGACTGAGCAAACGCTAGGTCCTCCTCAGCCAGGGTATCAAACTTGTAGAATTTAGCAAAAGTGTTTGACCCCGACCAAGTCGCCGCTCGGCAAAGTTGTAATGCCGAGACGCCTTGGGCAGCCGCCCAAGAAGAGCCCACCTTCCTAGTGGAATGGGCATTAACCGAATCTGGTACCGGCAATCCAGCCGTAGAGTGTGCCTGCTGAATCGTATTACAGATCCAGCGAGCAATAGTCTGCTTCGAAGCAGGAGCGCCAATCTTATTGGCCGCATACAGGACAAACAGAGCCTCTGTTTTCCTAATTCTAGCCATCCTGGCTACATACATTTTTAAGGCCCTGACTACGTCCAGGGATCAGGAATCCTCCAGGTCACTTGTAGCCACAGGCACCACAATAGGCTGATTCATATGGAACGAAGAAACCACTTTAGGCAAAAATTGCGGACGTGTCCTCAATTCAGCTCGATCCACATGAAAAATCAAGTAGGGGCTCTTGTGTGACAAAGCCGCCAATTCTGACACTCGCCTTGCTGACGCTAAGGCCAACAACATGACCACCTTCCAGGTAAGAAATTTAAACTCAGCCTTGTTAAGCGGTTCAAACCAGTGTGATTTTAGGAACTGCAACACCACGTTCAGGTCCCATGGTGCCACTGGAGGCACAAAAGGGGGCTGGATGTGCAGCACTCCCTTTACAAACGTCTGGACTTCTGGAAGAGAAGCCAATTCCTTCTGAAAGAAAATCGAGAGGGCCGAAATCTGTACCTTAACAGAGCCTAATTTCAGGCCCATATCCACTCCTGTCTGTAGGAAGTGGAGAAGACGACCCAGATGAAAATCTTCCGTAGGTGCATTCTTGGTCTCAAACCAAGACACATACTTTCGCCAGATACGGTAATAATGTTTTACCGTCACCTCCTTCCTAGCTTTTATTAAAGTAGGGATGACCTCTTCCGGAATCCCCATTTTCGCTAGGATTCGGCGTTCAACCGCCATTCCGTCAAACGTAACCGCGGTAAGTCTTGAAATACACAGGGCCCCTGCTGCAACAGGTCTTCCCTCAGAGGAAGAGGCCAGGGATCTCCTGTGAGCATCTCTTGTAGATCCGAGTACCAGGCCCTTCGAGGCCAGTCTGGGACAACGAGTATCGTCTGTACTCTTCTTCGTCTTATGATCCTCAACACTTTTGTGATGAGAGGAAGAGGAGGAAACACGTAGACCGATTTGAACACCCACGGTGTTACCAGAGCGTCTACTGCTACTGCCTGAGGGTCCCGAGACCTGGCGCAATACCTCCGAAGTTTTTTGTTGAGGCGTGATGCCACCATGTCTATTTGAGGAGTTCCCAAAAGACGTGTTACGTCTGCAAAGACTTCTTGATGAAGTCCCCACTCTCCTGGATGGAGATCGTGTCTGCTGAGGAAGTCTGCTTCCCAGTTGTCCACTCCCGGAATGAAGACAGCCGACAGAGCGCTTACATGATTTTCCGCCCAGCGAAGGATCCTTGTGGCTTCCGCCATCGCGACTCTGCTTCTTGTCCCGCCTTGGCGGTTCACATGAGCCACTGCTGTGACATTGTCTGATTGAATCAGAACCAGTAGGTTTCGAAGAAAACTCTCCGCTTGTCGAAGGCCGTTGTAAATGGCCCTGAGTTCCAACACCTTGATGTGTAGACAGGACTCCTGGTCTGACCAAAGACCCTGAACATTTTTTCCCTGTGTGACCACTCCCCATCCTCGGAGGCTCGCGTCCGTGGTAACCAGGATCCACTCCTGAATTCCGAACCTGCAACCCTCCAGGAGGTGAGTACTTTGTAACCACCACAGGAGGGACACTCTGGTCCCTGGGGACAGAGTTATTTTCCGATGTAAGTGCAGATGGGACCCGGACCACTTGTCCAGAAGGTCCCATTGAAAAGTCCTTGTATGGAACCTTCCGAAGGGAATGGCCTCGTAGTCCGCCACCATTTTCCCTAGAACTCGAGTGCATTGGTGAACTGACACCCTTTTCGGTTTTAGCAGGTCTCTGACCATGTTCTGGATGTCTTGGGCTTTCTCTATTGGGAGGAAGGCTTTCATTTGTTCCGTATCCAGTATCATACCTAGGAACTGTAGTCGAGTTGTCGGAATCAACTGTGACTTCGGTAGATTTAGAATCCAACCGTGTTGCTGGAGCACTCTCAGAGAGAGCGCCACACTGCTGAGCAATTTCTCCCTTGATTTCGCTTTTATCAGGAGATCGTCCAAGTATGGGATAATTGTGACTCCATGCTTGCGCAGCAGCTCATCCGAACACTAGAGGGCCTCAGTGCACAGTTAACCCCAAAAAAATTTCTGTAAAAATCCGACCACCTTCCTTTTCTGCAGCAAGAGACCCCACATGGGACTGATAGAATTAAGGAACAATAGGGCCAATAGGGCAAAGACAGCTTTTCAGGCATTAGTGGCACCAAACACTCAGACAAATGACAGCAACACTTTCTGCAACACTTTTCTACAACTAGAGAAACTGATCAATAAAGAAACGAACCTATGGTGGGACACTCATACAATCAATTGGTACCTGGAGAACGACTTAGTACCTAAAGGACTTAAAATTAAGAAAGCACCCACACACAACAAGGAAGACTTACCATTTATGAACAAATGGAACAGTATCCTTAAGGAATGTTCCAACAATCTGATGAAACTAATTATTGAAAAAAACACTAGTGAATTAGAACAGATTGAACAAAACATCATAGAACTAGACACCAAATTAGAACCATACAAACAAGAACAGGAGTTTATGAACTTATCAGAAGCAATAGCACAAAAGATTTTAAGGAGAGAGAGCACACTAGTAGAAACCAAGAAGAGAAAAATACTTAGAGATAAATTTGGAGTCAAGAGACACCGTACACCTAGGATTAGAAGTAAAAAGGCATTACTTGAGAAACCAAATACACCATCCAAACCAGCATTAAAAGTAAATATCTGTAGGAGTCCTGTGTACAAGAAACTCAACCTAACGTATCAACAATACATGTCCAAACTACATAGAGTTGAAAGAAACAGGGGTGTAGAGAACATATTCAACCAACATACATCAGTCTCCTCAGAGGAGGAGTCAGAATCAGAAACTTAATTTTCAATACATGAAATAGAGGAGGATCCGGAATACGAAGATTTAGCCAGACTATCCCTAGAGGAAGGGTGGGCCAACCAACATCGAGCCAGTTTTTTCATCACAGAGAGGACAAAAACACAAAAAGAAAGGGAAACACAGCCAGAGAATCAGAAATCACCAGATAGAAACATACCAACACCATCTGGGACTGATACATCAGGTCTAATACAAGGGCAATTAGAGACACAAACATGTGCATCAAACCTAGTTTTTTTTAGGGGACAGTCATCTAGAGAGACACAACACGAAAAATACACCAACCAAAACAATGAAGCGCAAACTAGAAGAACGAGACGAGGAGTCAGAGGGGGAGAAAAGAAGAAAAGTAGACCACCCATAGACAAAGCGGAGCTAGGGAAAGGAGTATTTAATTTAAGCAGTGTACAACTAACCAGCAGTGACCTTAAACTCCTGGACAAGGGTCTAAAATTCGCACCCACAAAACAAATAGATAAATTCAACACTTATCTTGATCTGCACAAATTTGCCCGTAAATTAACTCTAAAGAAGTATTTTGCAACCACAACACCAGCGCCAATAAGAAATCATACAGAAAGGGACGAATATAGACATAGCAATCTAAAACCGCAATCCACCTTTTATCCCAGTCATTTGAAAGGCACACAAGTTGATGCATTTATCACAATGGTAGAAAGGGACATTGAGAAACTTAACGTGACTAAAACCAGAAATAATCTGACAAATCAAGAGAAAGTATCATTGCAAAAATTACAAGACAACCACTCAATAGTCATAAAACCAGCAGACAAGGGGGGGGGGGGGATAGTTGTAATGAACAAATCAGATTACATTAAGGAAGCAAACCGAATATTGGACGACACCCATACTTACCGGAGACTACAACAAGACCCAACAGCAACATTTCAGAGAGAGTTGAACACACATCTACAGAAGGGAGCCGATCTGGATATTCTGAACAAACATGAATATCAGTACATACAAACTCCACACCCTATAATTCCAGTTTTCTATTATTTACCAAAAATCCACAAAGATCCACAGAACCCACCAGGGAGACCCATAATATCAGGAATAGGTTCATTGACATCCCACTTATCGGAATACCTGGACACATTTTTACAACCGTATGTACAAAGGCAAAAATCTTATCTGAGAGACACTACACACATACTCAACAAGATAAAGGGAATGGAATGGACAGATGACATGTGGCTAGTTACTTCTGATGTCACATCACTGTACTCAGTAATTGACCATGAACAAGGGGCGGAGAGTGTGAAATACCATCTAGATCAAGACAAAGACTTAACAGAAGTACAAAGGAAGTTTATCATTGACAGCATAATATACATTTTGAAACACAATTATGTATGGTTTGAGGGCACCTTTTACCTCCAGACCACGGGCACAGCGATGGGCACGAGATTCGCCCCGAGCTACGCCAACCTCTTCATGAGCTGGTGGGAGGACCGGTTTGTCTGGGGGAGGCCGGAGCTGGGGGCGAGTCTCGTGCTCTGGACAAGGTTTATAGATGACATTTTCTTTGTATGGAAAGGGAAGGAAAACACTCTAAACGAATTTATAGGACTGATGAACAGGAACAACAACAATCTCCAATTTACCACCACTTACAGCAAGACCGAGGTTAATTTTTTGGATCTAAATATTTTTTCTGAAGAAGGTTTTCTTCACACAAAAACATTTAGGAAAAGCGTGGATATAAATAGCTACATCTTATCAAGTAGTGGACATCATCCTAACTGGTTAAAGTCAATCCCCAAAGGGCAATTCACGCGACTACGAAGGAATTGCTCTAAAAAAATCAGATTATCTAATACAAGGAGAGGGATTAATGACAGAATTCAGGGAGAAACACTATAAAGGAGGAGGAAATCAAAGGGGCATTTGAACAAGTAGGGGAAGTGGATAGAGACCAGTTGCTCATATATAAAGACAAGAAAGAGAGGGAATACACAGAGAAAGTCACCTTTGTCACTGACTACACGCAACAGTCAAAATCTTTACAACGTATATTCAAGAAACACTGGCCCCTACTTATGGAGGACGACACTCTGAATGACGTCTTAGACACCACACCTAGAATCATTTTTCGGAAAGCACCAGATTTAAAGCATAAATTGGTACATAGTCATATACAACCAAGCAAAACGATACAAACACACATTAACCAATCTAAACCGAAAGCAGGATTCTACTACTGTGGAACATGTCTAGGTTGCAGGAATAGGGGACCCCAGAGCACCAAACCAGTGACTAGTTTCAGCTCAAACAACACACATAAGGTCTTCAATATTAGAGAAAGATTGACATGTAACAGCAAAGGGGTCGTATACATGTTAGAATGTGGGTGCGGAAAACAGTATGTGGGCCGCACCATACGTCCTCTCAAAACAAGAGTAAGTGAACACATTAGAAATATCAAAAGAGGGTTGGAGGAACATAATTTGTCAAAGCATTTTAAAGATCACCATGATAGCGACCCCCGAACACTGAAATTTGTAGGAATCCAAGAAGTACAACATAACTGGAGGGGAGGAGACTTCATTGAAAAAATCAATAGAACAGAACTTAAATGGATGTATGAAATGAAAACACTTACCCCCTTTGGCCTTAATAAAGACAATGAAGTGAAATCGGTAATATGCAAAAAGTGAAGGGAACATAAAGAGAACAATTGTAAACTCCAGCTTTGTTCTATATACATTCATTATTGGTAGAAAAATAAACCACTAGGGATCTAATAGTAATCCCAGTCTGATACAGTCGTATTGCAAGAAACCAAAATTGGAGAACTAGGTCTATATAAACAGATCTTAAGAGGCGATTTAGAATTCATCCAGAGGAAACACAGTTCTAATTCATCTCAGGGATTCTAATATACACAAAAGATGAGGGTAGAGGATAAACCAATAGGAACATTCTATTGGGATCACATGACCAGACTAAGGAAATGAGGCACCCTATATAAGATCATACTGGCCACTTATCAAGCACCCACTACTCCCAGAGGAAGGCCTAACAAAGGCTGAAACGCGTTGGAGACATCTACTGATCTTAATTCTAAATCACTGCAACCTCTATGCACGGAGCGCACAACGCTGAATCAATTGCAAACAACCGGGTCACGTGACCAGGAAGTCCGGGACACGACTGTGCAACTAAGCAACCGCTGGATGAGAAGAAGAAGGAGGAAGCCGTTGGTGGAGCCTCGGTGACGAACGAGAAAGGACGGCAGGTGAGTGTCCGTAGGAGGCAGGAGGTTACACAGTGTGCGGCTCTGCAGAGCGCACTCTGAGCTTCCCCCCAGCCTTAGACAGGTTCCACTTCCGGACCGACCGGCACCCAGGGGGCGGCTGTGCAAAGACGCACCACGGGCGACGGGGTTTGGGAAGCAGGAGCCAGTCCGGATCCCCCTCCATTTCCATTTTTCTGCATTGTTAACCTGAGGCTCTGGTAAACGTGAAGACCGGATGTTTATTTGCTACAGCTGGAATCCCTTTTGCATCTGAAGGATTGATAGACTTGCCACGTAACGGATTTGCGGGACGCCGCAATCCGACATTGAAGATTGTGACATAATTTATTTAAGAGACTTTTACTTCTAAGCGGACTTTAAACGGACTTTAAATAAATGAGCCAGTAGCAGTGCTCAAAAAGGATCTATATTGGTCAATCACTCATTTCTATATCTATCTATATATGCTGGTCATTTGGTTATCTCTCATTCACACATTTGTGCTATATACGGTTCCTTGTTTAGGACACATACCACGGCCTTCACTAGAGGCTCAAGACAACTTTTGAGGTCAAGGGGGACAGAGAAACAAGGGTACATTTACTGTAAGCGTGAAAGAATTAACATTAAAAACGATCAATACCCATTATTTCCATTGAAACATTAGGATTGAGCGCAGCACTAATAATTTTCTGTTTGTGCAGGAGCACCATCATTTCCGCCATTATCTTGGTGAAAATCCTCGGGCCGTGGAGAGTCCAAACGGCAACGTCTGAAATTGGTAATGACAATCCTGTACAGCGAATCTCAGGTATTCCTGATGGAGGGCATATATGGGGACATGAAGGTACGCATCCTTTATGTCCAGAGACACCATAAACTCCCCCTCCTCCATGTTGGCTATTATCGCTCTGAGAGATTCCATTTTGAATTTGAATCTTTTTATGTACAGGTTTAGGGATTTCAGATTCAAAATAGGTCTGACCGAACCGTCCGGTTTCGGGACCACAAATAGGGTTGAGCAGTAACCTCTTCCCTGCTGGTGCAGGGGAACCTTGATTATCACTTGCTGTATACACAGCGTTTGAATTGCAGCTAACACTACATCCCTTTCCGATGTGGAAGCTGGTAGGGCCGATTTGAAAAATCGGCTCGGGGGCACCTCCTCAAATTCCAATTTGTAACCCTGGGAAACTATTTCCAACACCCAGGGATTCAGGTCCGAACTGACCCAGGCCTGACTGAAAAGTCGAAGACGTGCCCCCACTGGTGCGGACTCCCTCAGGGGAGCCCCAGCATCATGCTGTGGGTTTTGGAGCAGCCGGGGAGGACTTTTGTTCCTGGGCACCTGCCGCAGCAGGTGCTCTCTTGCCTCTGCCCTTACCTCTGGCGAGGAAAGAGGATCCCCGACCTCTTTTGGACTTGTGCGACCGAAAGGACTGCATCTGATAGGGTGTTACTTTCTTTTGCTGTTGGGGAATATATGGTAAAAAAATTGATTTACCTGCTGTAGCTGTGGAAACCAGGTCCGTCAGCCCATCCCCAAACAATACATCCCCCTTATAGGGTAGTACTTCCATATGTTTTTTGGAATCCGCATCACCCGTCCATTGGCGAGTCCATAAGGATCTTCTCGCTGAGACAGACATGGCATTGGCCCTAGAAGCTAGCAATCCAATGTCCCTTTTAGCATCCCTCATAAATAAGACTGCGTCTTTAATATGGGCTAGAGTTAGGAATATAGTATCCTTATCCATATTATCAAATTGATCTGTCAGCTCATCTGTCCAAGCTGCAATTGCGCTACACACCCATGCCGACGCAATTGTCGGTCTTAGCACAGCACCCTTATGAGAATAAATACACTTTAAGGTAGTTTCTTGCCTTGCGATCTGCAGGGTCCTTAAGGGCCGCTGTGTCAGGAGACGGTAGCGCCACTTTCTTGGACAAGCGCGTCAGGGCCTTGTCCACAGTGGGGGGTGATTCCCAAATCTCCCTGTCCTGCTTAGGGAAAGGGTATGCCATATAAATTCTTTTGGGGATCTGCGGTCTCTTATCCGGAGTCTCCCAAGCTTTTCCAAAGAATTCATTTAATTCATGAGATGTGGGAAAGTTAATAATCTGTTTCTTTTCCTGAAACGGGATCCGGTCTGAAGATCGACAGTGTCTAGGTCGACAATGTTTAGGTCGACCACTATAGGTCGACAGTCACTAGGTCGACATGGATGGAAGGTCGACAGGGTTTCTAGGTCGACATGTGCTAGGTCGACAGGTCTAAAGGTCGACATGAGTTTTTTTTTTTTTTAAATTCCCATACTTAACGATTCACGTGGACTACGATTGGAACGGTAAAGTGTGCCGAGCGAAGCGGTAGCGGAGCGAAGGCACCATACCCGAAGCATGGCGAGCGAAGCGAGCCATGCGAGGGGACGCGGTGCACTAATTTGGGATCCCGGTCACTTTACGAAGAAAACGACACAAAAATAATAATAATTCCTCATGTCGACCTTTAGACCTGTCGACCTAGCACATGTCGACCTAGAAACCCTGTTGACCTTCCATCCATGTCGACCTAGTGACTGTCGACCTATAGTGGTCGACCTAAACATTGTCGACCTAGACACTGTCGATAAAACGAACCACACCCCCTGAAACATGTGTACCCTTGTGTCGGGGACCGAGGGTTCATCCTCAATATGCGACACATCCCTTATTGCCACAATCATACACTGAATGGTTTTAGTCACCCCAGGGTGCAATTTTACTTCGTCATAGTCGACACTGGAATCAGAATCCGTGTCTGTAGTAGTGTCTTGTGTTAAGGGATGCTTTTGAGACCCGGACGGGCCCTGTGAGTCGGTCCAATCTGAGCATTGACCCCCTGATGTCCCCCCTAAATCAGCCTTATCAAGCCTTTTATGTAAAGATGCCACACTTGCATTCAACATATGCCACATGTCCATCCAATCTGGAGTCGGCACAACCGACGGGGACACACCACTCATTTGCTCCACCTCCTCCTTGGAGAAGCCTTCCGCCTCAGACATGTCGACACACACGTACCGACACCCCACACACACAGGGATTATCCTATAAGGGGACAAAACCCCAACCAGGTCCTAAGGAGAGACAGAGAAAGAGTATGCCAGCACACACCAGCGCTTAAAAACACTGGAAAAAATATGTCCAGATAGCGCTTTTTTATATATATTATGCCAATTCCCACTCACTGCGTCGCTAATGTGCCCCCCTCCTCTTTTTTCCAGCCTGTGAGTTCAGCAGGGGAGAGACCAGGGAGCCAGCGTTTTCCTCATGCAGCTTCTGTGGAGAAAATGGCGCTGGTTAGTGCTGAGGATCAAGCCCCGCCCACTCGACGGCGGGCTTCGGTCCCAGTGATTTTGCAATAAAATGGCGGGGGATCATAGATTTACTGCCTCCGCAGTCTAATCCAACTGTATTTGTGCCAAAATGTGAGGTTTATTGCTGCCCAGGGCGCCCCCCCTGCGCCCTGCACCCTTCAGTGCTGCTCTGTGTGTGTGTGACTGGGAGCAATGGCGCGCAGCTTACCGCTGCGCGCCTTACCTCATGAAGATCTGATGTCTTCTGCCGCCTAAGATGTCTTCTGCCTTCTCTATCCGGCTTCTATCTTCGTCATCTGTGAGGAGGACGGCGGCGCGGCTCCGGGACGAACCCCAGGTGAGACCTGTGTTCCGACTCCCTCTGGAGCTAATGGTGTCCAGTAGCCTTAGAAGCAGTGCCCAACTTGACAAGCCAGCTCTGCTTCTCTCTCCTCGGTCCCACGATGCAGGGAGCCTGTTGCCAACAGGACTCCCTGAAAATAAAAAATCTAACAAAATTATTTTTCTACAGAAAACTCTGGAGAGCTCTCTGCAGTGCACCCATTCTCCTCTGGGCACAAGATCTAACTGAGGTCTAGAGGAGGGGCATAGAGGGAGGAGCCAGTGCACACCCATAGTCAAAGTTCTTTTTAGGTGCCCTATCTCCTGCGGAGCCCGTCTATACCCCATGGTCCTTACGGAGTCCCCAGCATCCTCTAGGACGTAAGAGAAATATAGGTGATGGACATCTAGTAATGTCATCTTTTATTATTTTCTATATCTTTATTTTTATGATTAAATGTTACCATCTTGAAAAAACATCAAAGTGACTCGGACATTGTATGTTTATTTACATTTGTCTTTTCCATTTTTTTTAAATATATTTCTTTGTATTTATATTATATATTTTTTTAGATATTCACAGATATATACCTCCAATACAGGTTTACTATACTGATTCACTTCAGGACTATAGGAATAGATACAATTGTCATTGTCGTTTTACTTTAAGAAAACATAACAGGAAGTTTTAAATAGACAGAATTAAATAAGTTCATGACTATAAAACAAAAATATAAGCTCTGGATCGTAAATAATTAGTTGTATAAAGTATCTAGGAATAAAGTGAGGCAAAATATTTAGAAAGGTTTCTATATATTAAGTCTAAATTGGTCCTAATTAATATCATTATGTTTATGTTTTATTATACCGTATATAAGATTGACTCAGTGTACATAGTATGAGTATTAACAGTGTTGTTTTAATGTAATGTTTGGTTCACAATACCTTCTGCGTATTCTTATTTTGAGTACATATGGTTATAACATCATTAACTAATAAGAAGACACAGCTGATTTGTTTTAAAGTCATTAGAAAGGTATATATCCTGGATCACCGAGAGGGGAAGTATCCGTCTTGAGGAAGTCTCCGGTTGCTAGGAGACGAAACGAGTTGACGCCCACTTTCTGTTACGCTCTTCATTTGGTGTTACCCGCTGCATTAACACAGCTCACGGCTCTATATAGCCCTTACAGCCACAGCCGCAGCTCATTGCCGCACGTCTGGTCCATCACTGCCGCACATCTTGTTCATCACTGGCCGGGTGAGTTCCGTCTGACCTCCGCTGTGAGGCCTAATACCCATTACCAGGAGTCAATTTTGCGGCGGCTATACTCACCGTCCGTGATCAGTGTCACCTGCATTTGCAGAGACGAGTGTCATTCTTGGGAAAGCGGCAGACATCCAATGCTATTTAAACAGTGATTTAATGATATACTTCTGCACTACGTGTAATTTATCATTGTAAAGGACCCTGACTGCACTTTATCACAGGAACCAGCACGTGGGTAACTATTACAAGTTGCACCTTTCTTCTGTTGCGAAAATTGAGACTGTAAATATTCATTGTGGGAGACACACACATATATCAATACACTGGGACGCCAGTGTTCTGACTTTTACTACCACCATCTGAAAGAGCTTATATAAATCATTTTTTTATTGCATGTTGCATGTCATCTAACATCTTATTAATTATAGCCTTTGTGTGAGAACGAGCTAATTGCTATTAATTGCATGTTGATTGTGTGTTATAAATGTTGTTCTTAAGAGATATTATATAAATTGTTCTACTTATATCCAAGCCTCACTGAGTCAATCTTTCCCTATGACAGACTGCACATATTTTTTAGATACATTGTTTTCAAGCGCAGAGCATTCTTCCTTTTAAAGTTTTCTATTTGTTGCAACTTGGCAAGTTGCTTTTACTCAGCTGCTGAATAACTTTCCTATAATAACACATCTACTATTTTTAGCGCCGGTTCTTCACAATTGGTGACTTATTGTCCCGATTTGTGTTTCCAAAAAAGTTCAGAAGTTATATCAATAATCATCCCCTTAATAGAGTCCAGCCATGCTGGCTCTTGAGAGCTGTTATCCTGAGAAGGGAGGCTGCACTGAGTACACAATAGAGACCGCTATCTGGAGTAGGAGAAAACTTTGTGCTATAGGACTGGTGCTTGTTTTAGTTGAGAAAGAGGGACTCTACGCTTTTTTTTTTTTCGGGAAGGGGGGATTGGTGGTGGTGGTGTTATCAGCCAGTGCCTCCCCAGCCACAGATCTCACAACACATCTCTGCAACTAGCATACACTTTGCAAGGTTTGTTGCTAAAAGCACAGTGGTATATATATTTATCTTAAAATAAAAAGATCGGTGGCAACATTAAGACCACCAAAAAAGATAACAGATTAGTAGAAATAATTGTAGAAGTACAGACTTTCAAGCAGTAGTAGAACGTGCCAGTGGTTGCCCCAGGTGCAAAAGGATACTTTGAGCCCCCTTCTTTGCCCCAAGGGAAGAGGAAGTGGATGACAGGTAGAGGGAAAGGATGACAGGGAGAGGCAGTGGAAGGCAGGAAGAAGCAGTGGGTGACTGGGGAAACAGAGGATGGCAGAAGGATGCAGTTTGTGACTGGGGAGGCAGTGAGATATAGGGGAGGAAGTGAGTGGCAGGAGGATCCAGAGGGAGAATGGAGAGGCTGAGGGTGACAGGGAGAGCAGTGGGTGACAGAGAGAAGGAGGGCATAACTGAAGAGGTCGGTACCCGGGGATTGAAAAATGGCCCGCGATTGGCCTCCCTAATGGAGAAGCAGTGATAGCAGTCAGAGGAATGGATGACTGGGAAGGCAGATGGTGATAAGTAGAAACAGTTGGTGATTGAGACAAGCAGTGGAGTGTAGAGGGTGACAGGAAGAGGCAGTGATTGACAATGGGAGGCAGTCTGTGGTGAGGGTGACTGGAGCCTAACTCATTAGTATACTGTACATGCCTAGATTTTTACACATCATTTATTTAAATACAGCACAACAGCGTCTGACCTGAGTCTTGCTCGGCTGATACTGACTCTGTGTGGTCCTGCAGCCTGCTAAACACTCTTCCTGGGTTGGGGATCCACACCCAGTTGCATTGTGCTGCAGTAGATGTGTGGGGGGGGGGAGGGGATAGGTAGAGCAGGGATGATGATAGACTAGGGGAGAGAGATGGAGGTAGGAGACTGGAGGGGACAGGGAAGGGTGAGTGATCAGGACTTGCTTTGCTGGAGGTGTTCTGAAGATAGCGGACACCTCACACAGATCAGTGTCAGAGCTCACATCTGATCAAACACAGCCACTATGCATCCTGGCTAGTTGCAAGTGCAACAGGACACCACTGTGGGGTAGATGTCCTAACATTTCTCTGCTCCCAGCGGTATTGCTGGTCCTGCTTCACCTGCATAGCGCAGCCATGCGGAAGGCAGATACCGCAAGTATTACTATTATTCCCCTTAACGAACAGGGGAAACAATAATTCACTCTGTCAACTAAGAGTCTTTGCTCATACCGCTTCCCCGATGGTTTTTCTGCACGTGTGCCAACTCAGCTGTCCAATGAGATGCTGGTCTGATGTGATTGGTTGATGTGATGGTTCTCTTCCTCCAGTGATTGGTTGATATTGGTTGATGTGATGGCGTGATATCAGCGCCCAGGATCGTATTGCAATATGCGATCACTTCACCTGAATGTATGATCCAACACCTACAGGGAAACAGTCTCCGAAAGGAGCCCATCCCTGTGATTTGCTCTAAGGGCTGCCGGGGCTTCGGAGCATGCATGGTCATGCTGACTGCCATGCACAGCGGCCATTTCCAGCAGAGGTTTCCCGAGAAACCCTGCAGACTACAGCCCCGATCTGTAGCCCATAGGCTACAATGGGCTACCACTATTTGAAGATACTGGTAGCTGTTGGTCCAATATCAGAAATGCTTTGCATCTGGCAGCATCACATACTCCATAGGAACCTATGTGGGATGAGGCTGCAGGCGGGATTGATATATTCATTTGAAACTACAAATGTAAATATTTAAATGTATGTACTGTAACTACTACTGTAAATATTTGCAGCTAACCCAAAAATGGGTATTTTGGGGGAATTAGCCACAAATATTTTTTGATAAATGGGCCCCTTAGACTGTACAGCCTACTTTGTATGCATGTACAAGAATAGGCCTTTCAGTTAGTTGTCACTAGATGGGGTAAATGTAATAGGGTTCGAGAAGCCTGAAGTGCGGGACTCTATGCTAGAATGCCTGTATTTTTAAATCGGCAATCCTTTACAAGGTAAAACCAGGTTTGCCTCTTTAAAAATACAGGCATTCCCGCACGAAGACCCACACTTCAGGCTTCTCGAACCCTATTACATTTACACCACAGTGGTGTGCGGTGAGGTCAGTGGCTGGTGAGGCATGCCCACTACCGCCGGCCAGTGCCCGCTACTGTACCGTCAGCCCCACCAGCTGCCAATGCCTGCTAATGTTGCCGCCAGGTACTGCCTCAACTGCTAATTACCAATCCGATGCTGCTGCCAATGCCCGCAAAGTCTGGGGAGCAGCGGCAGCCAAGGTCTGGGCAGCAGATGTGGCCAGGCTTAAGGAGAACAGCAGAGGGTCTGCCTGAAGGCATGGAAGCAGTATTGGAGATGTAGGGTGGTTGATCGAGACAGCGGCTGTATTCACTCCCCCTCCCCTTATACCCCAGCACACATGCAGTAATCTCCACCCCTCCACCCAGCTTGTATTAGGAAAACAGACGCATTGTTTATCCTGTATGATCCCAAGAAGATTGGGTGTCCTACTTCTAAGCAGACAATTGCACGATGGATCAGATGTACGATTCAGCATGCTTATTCCACGGCAGGATTGCCGGTACCGAATTCGGTTAAGGCCCACTCTACTAGGAAAGTGGGTTCTTCCTGGGCGGCTGCACGGGTGTCTCGGCTCTACGGCTGTGCCGAGTAGCTACTTGGTCAGGGGCAAACACGTTTGCTAAGTTCTACAAGTTTGACACCCTGGCCACTGATGACCTTAAATTCGGTCAATCAGTTCTGCAGGAACATCCGCACTCTCCCGCCCATACTGGGAGCTATAGGATTTTATATACCTACCGGTAAATCCTTTTCTCGTAGTCCGTAGAGGATGCTGGGTGTCCTCCCAGTGCTCCTTTTTTCTGCATATTATCTTTTCTTCTTGCACAAGTTATCACATGTTAAGTTGTTGTTCAGCAGTTGCTGTAAAGTTATTCATGCTCGTTGGCATGTGTTTGAGTTGTATGCCATGTTGTGCGGCATGGTTGAGGGTGTGTGAGCTGGTGTGAATCTCGCCACTAGCTTAAAGTAAATCCTTCTCTTGAAGTTTGTCCGTCTCCTCGGGCACAGTTCCTATACTGAGGTCTGGAGGAGGGGCATAGAGGGAGGAGCCAGTTCACACTGTAAAAAAGTCTTAAAGTGCCGAAGGCTCTTGTGGACCCGTCTATACCCATGGTACTAAATGGACCCCAGCATCCTCTACGGACTACGAGAAAAGGATTTACCGGTAGGTATATAAAATCCTATTTTTCCTGACACTCCCTGAATATGGCCAGTTACCACCCAGAAATGTTCTCTTCCTGTCAATCACCTTGCGACCACCTTGCGATCCAAATTTTCACACCATCCTGTCGCTGTTTGGCGATGCGCCTGCACATTGCTGTGCATACGCATACATAGTCATTCGATAGTCGGCCGTTGTGAGAATTCACACAACAGCGATCAGGTCTGAATCGGGCACCTAATGTGAGGGAGAGAGCTGTGTCAGGGAGAGAGCTGTGTCAAGGATATGGTGTCTGCATACCTCCCAACATGACCCACTCCAGGAGGCACAAACTGCTCTGCTCCTGTACACTTGTCTTATCCATTAACCTGTTCAAAACAGGTGCCGGCAATCATAAATTAAGGGAAAACTCCAAAAGATGAGCATTTTGTCCCTCCTGGAGAGGGTCATGCTGGAAAGTATGTGTCCGAGGGGTGCTGTGTGAGGGATATGGTGTCAGGAGAGAGCTGTTTGAGGGATAGCTCAAGACACTGGGCCTAATTCAGACCTGATTGCAACAGCAACATATGTCTCTAATGGGCAAAACCATGTGCAGTGCAGGTGGGGCAGATGTAACATTTGCAGAGAGAGTTAGATTTGGTGGGGTTTGTTCAAACTGAAATCTAAATTGCAGTATAAAAATAAAGCAGCCAGTATTTACCCTGTACAGAAACAAAATAACCCACCCAAATCTAACTCTCTCTGCACATGTTATATTTGGCCCACCTGCAGTGCACATGGTTTTGCCCATTAGAGAAAGATTTTGCTTTTGCGATCAGGTCTGAATTAAGCCCATTGTCTGGCTAGGGAGCCTCTATTTCTTCAGAGGTCCCCCATTGCAGAGAAACCACCAAAGAGGTAAGAAAAGACTCAGGAGATAAATAGGGACTGCAAAAAACAAACAAACATGAGGCACCCGACCATCCTGCCTGGGAGGGGGGAGGCATGGCTTAGCATGGAGTAACAGCCCGGTGCTGTAGCTCCCTACATAGATCCGATTAAAATCCTGTTCCCTGGCGGATTTTTTGTCAGGAACACCCGTGCAGAGGTGGGAACATTCACCGTGTCCTCCGGTGTGTGAGGTGGGGGATCTGGAGGCGGGAGTGTTGTTGGTGTCTCAGTAGTGAGCAGTTAGGCCTGCAGTCGGGGCGGCGCTGCCGGACCTGCGGCTGGATGGTATGCTGTGCGCTGCGAGCCGTTGAACCTCCGGACGCAGCTGGTCTTACTTGACTCAAGTGGTTCCTGTGTGTTGTTCCCTGTGAGGGAGCACACTGGCGAGGGACGAAGAGGATACTATCTACACGGGGCAACGCCGCCAGTGAAAAACTCCCCGCCATGAGGCCGCCAGTTTTCTCTGTCAAAGACGCCAGTTTGGAAAGACACAGTTCACATCCTGGGGGAAAGTTTTTCAGCAGACCCAGATTTAGATGGCTGTGATTATATACCGGCAAGACTGTATACTGAGAGCCCTGTAAAGCAAAAAGAGGGTGCCATTTTGTCTAAAGGCTACATATGTGTGGAGTACAGTCCTGGCTGGACAAGTGTAGCAGCCTGTGCACCTCTTCTAAAAAAGATCCATACTACAGGAGTTTTTTTTAATGCTATATCCTATCAGTGCTACTGTGGTTTGGAAGTTATAGATGCTATCCTGTTATATTCAGGGTCGGACTGGCCCACAGGGGTTCAGGGGAAACCACCGGTGGGCCCCACTGCCTGGGGGCCCTCCTCCTCCTCTATTGATCAGGTTCCAGACTGTGCACATGGATTATACAGTATACATATGTTACCTTATACTGCACAGGACTATAATGTATTCTCTACAGTGCATTGCCAATATTTATCTGGTACATTATCATGCATGCACTAGAAGTATTTATATATTTGTCAAGGGGCCCAGCCCATGCACTCACTAATGGTTAGGCAATCCAATGTAATTGCTGGACACACACCCTCTGGACACTGACTACACCCATAAACATGGGCCGCTACCACTGCATTCCCGGTGAGCCCTTCATGCCCCAGTCCAACACTGGTTATATTTACTGTATCAGCACTATTGCATGTGGAAATTATAGACGCTATCCTGTTATATTATATCAGCACCACTGTATTGAGGGAATTACAGATGCCACTCTGTTATATTATATCAGCACTGCTATATTGAGGAATTGTACTACTGCGTAGTGTATAATACAGATGTTATCTTGGTATATTATATCAGTATTGTTGCCTCTATGAAAAAACAGGTGTTCTCCTGTGCTTTTGCAGAACGGAAATCCCAGATATCAATTGATATGTTTCAAAAGTAATGTGGCTTGTTTGCTTGGAAATATCAGCTGCATTACTGCTATATTGAGGCCACTACGTGATTAAAGCTGCTGTTGCTCCTTCCTTGTTGTCCTATATTATTATTATATTGTTATTATCCTTCATTTATATTGCACCACAAGGGTTCCACAGAGCCAAATTACAGAGTACATATGCACATAATCAAAACAGGAAAACAGTGACTTACAGTTGAAGACAATATCGGAAAAGTACAGGGTAGCTTATACCCCTTTTCCACTAGCTCAAAAAACACGGGTAAATGCACGGGGCGCGCATTTACCCGTGTTTTTTGCAAGTGGAAAAGGGTAAACCCGGATCAAGTGACCCGTGAATCCTACCCGGCTATTTACCTGGGTAGGACACGGGACTGATCCGGGTAGGGTTGTAGTGTAAACGGGAGCCGTGTCGATGCGACACGGCTCCCATTTACACTGTATGGAAGGGCGGCGCTGGGAGATCATGTGATCTCCCTGCGCCGCCCCTGCCGCGTCACTAGAAGCGTCACCAACCCGGCATATGCCGGGTTGTGACTGCTGATGGGAAAGGGGCCGCAGCAGGGGGCAGCTCCCGTGTCAGGCTCCCGGCTGCGACCCGTGCTCGTAAGTGGAAAAGGGGTATAAGCATAACTACATCAGTAGACGACACTGAGATAAGTATCAAGGTAGCCAAGAACTGCAGGATTTGGGCAGTTGAGGATTATTAAATTAAAAAAAGGATAATCACATGAGGGAAGATGGCCATACTTGTGAGAGCTTACATTCTAAAGGGGAGGGGCAGACAGACAGGGGTGACACAGATGGGGTAGACCGAGCGTGGGACAGAGGGTTATGATGAGATTTGGCTGGGTTTGGTAAAGAAGTGTGTCTTGAGAGCCCGTTTGAAGTCCTGTAGAGAGGTGGAGAGTCTGAGGGAGAGAGGTAGAGAGTTCCAGAGTAAGGTAGCAGCATGTGAAAAATCTTGGAGGTAGGAGTGGGAGGAAGTATTCAGAAGACAGGAGAGTCGCCGTGCATTAGCAGAGCGAAGAGGACAGGTGGGAGAGTTTAGGGAGATAAGGTCAGAGATGTAAATGGGAGAGGAGTGGGTGAGTGCTTTGTAAGCAAGTGTGAGAAGTGTGAATTGGATTCTGAAAGGGAAGGGAAGCCAGTGAAGGGCTTGTAGGGAGGGGAGATGGATGTATTGCATTTGGTGAGGAAGATGAGCCGGGCTGCAGCATTGAAGGGTGGAGAGAGGTAATTATCAGGGAGGCCAGTTAGGAGGAGATTACAGTAGTCCAGTCTGGAAATAATCAGTGAGTGGATAATGGTCTTGGTGGCATCCTGGGTGAGAAAGGGTCTGATCCTGGAAATGACAGGTTTGTGAGAGGTGCTGAATGTGTGGTTTGAAGGAGAGGGAGGAGTCAAGGATTACACCAAGACAGCGTACGTGGGGCTAGAGGAGATAGTCGTGCCATCAATGGATAATCAGATTGTGGGAGATGAGGTTGTGCTGGAGGGTGGGAATATGATCAGCTCAGTCTTAGACATGTTGAGTTTAAGATAGCGCTGGGACATCCAGGAAGAGATAGGAGAGAGACAGTTGGAGGTACGAGTGAGGAGAGCCGGGGAGAGATCAAGGGAGGAAAGATAGATTTGAGTGTCATCAGCATAGAGGTGATATTGGAAGTTAAAAGAATAAATGAGTTCACCTAAAGAGGACGTATAGGGGGATATCCAATTACTCCTGGAAAAACATCGGGTCCGAAAAACGTCCGTTTTCGTCCATTTTTCTAACTTTTTTCCAATGTTTCACCAATTTTTTTTTTACAGGCTATCCAGATTGATCGCCTGTAAAAAAAAAAAAAACCCTTTCTCCTGAAAACACACAGGTTCAGTGAAACCTGTGTGTTTTCATGTGAAACAGCCACGTTTTCGGACGAAAATGGGGCTGTTTCCAGGGATTCTGCTTTACCTGCCGGTGTCAGGTACCTTTCCAGGGATTCTGGCTTTACCTGCCAGTGTCAAAAGCAGCAGAGATGTCAAGAAGAATATACAGAGATTAGTGGCCCTTAGATTTGGCTGCATGGAGGTCATTGCACACTTTTGTGAGGGCAGTTTCAGTGGAGTGGAGAACGGAAACCAGACAGGAATGGTTCAAGCAGTGAGTGGGAGGAAAGAAAGGCAGTGAGGCGATTATAGACAATACACTCAAGGAGTTTGGAGGCAAAAGAGAGGAGAGAGATGGGTTGATAGTTGGAGATGGTGTCTGGATCAAGGGTAGGTTTTTAATAATAGGAGAGATGAGTGCATGCTTGAAGGCAGAGGGGGCAGTGCCTGATGAGAGGGACAGAATGAGAAGGTGGGCAAGATGGGAACAAGCAGAAGGAGAGAGGTAGCGGGGGAGGTGGGAGGGGATACGGTCAAGTGGGGAGGTGGTGGTGGTGGAGGGAATGGATGAGGGTCATGACTTCCTCACCAGATACATGGGAGAAAGATGTCAGAGTTGGTGAAAGGGAAGGGAAGGGGTGGTGGCTGGTTGCTGGTCTGGTGGGATGTGATGTCCTGACGTATGGAGTCAATCTTAGATGTAAAATAAGTGGCAAAGTCATATCAAAGCTATATTATTAAGACTGCACTATTGGAACTATAGATACTCTCCTGTTATATTGTACTAGTGCTACTGCATTTTTTTTTCTCGACACTATAAACGTATTTCTGCTATATAATAATGGGGAAGACCAGACAAGCAGCGGGAGCTGCGGCAAATTAGTAAAGTTTGCCAGAACCTCAAAGACTTCTCAGCTTGCTAAGCAGGGAGATTTGTATCCTCCTTTGCCTTCACGGGCTGGAGACATTTCTGATAAAACTGACTCAACGCAATCTACTCAGCAAAAATTGAAAGCTATTGCTGCGTTTGAGGAAAGAGTCACTGACAAAATCGGTCAGGTACAGATGGATGTCTCCTTACTCTGAAAAGAATTGCAGAAAATAATAGAAATAGTGGGAGAGAGTGAACACCAAATTTCAGTTCTTGAAGATACAGTGCATCCGGAAAGTATTCACAGCGCTTCACTTTTTCCACATTTTGTTACGTTACAGCCTTATTCCAAAATGGAATAAATTCATTCTTTTCACTCAAAATTCTACACACAATACCCCAGAATGACAATGTGAAAAAAGGTTGTATGAGAATTTAGCAAATTTATTAAAAATAAAAAACTAAGAAATCACATGTATATAAGTATTCACAGCCTTTGCTCAATACTTTGTTAATGCACCTTCTGCAGCCTCAAGTCTCTTTGAATATGATGCCACAAGCTTGACACACCTATCTTTGGCCAGTTTCACCCATACCTCCTTGCAGCACCTCTCAAGCTCCATCAGGTTGGATGGGAAGTGTCGGTGCACAGCCAGTTTCAGATCTCTCCAGAGATGTTCAATCGGATTCAAGTCTGGGCTCTGACTGGGCCACTCAAAGACATTAACAGAGTTGTCCTGAAGCCACTCCTGTGATATCTTGGCTGTGTGCTTAGGGTTGTTGTCCTGCTGAAAAATGAACCATCGCCCCAGTCTGAGGTCAAGAGCGCTCTGGAGCAGGTTTTTATCCAGGATGTTTCTGTACATTGCTGCATTTATCTTTCCCTCTAGCCTGACTAGTCTCCCTGTTCCTGCCACTGAAAAACATCCTCATAGCATGATGCTGCCACCACCATTCTTCACTGTACGGATGGTATTGGCCTGGTAATGAGCGGTGCCTGGATTCCTTCAAACATGACAACTGGCATTCACACCAAAGAGTTACATTTTTGTCTCATCAGACCAAAATTTTTTGTTTCTCATGCTCTGAGAGTCCTTTTGGTGCATTTTGGCAAAGTGCAGGTGCTTTTTACTAAGGAGTGGCTTCTGATTGGCCACTCTACCATACAGGCCTGAGTGGTGGATTGCTGCAGAGATAGTTGTCCTTCTGGAAGGTTCTCCTCTCCCCACAAAGGAATGCTGTAGCTCTGACAGAGTGACCATCAGGATGTTGGTCACCTCCCTGACTAGGGCCTTTCTCCCTATGATCGCTCAGTTTAGACGGCCGGCCAGTTCTAGGAAGAGTCCTGGTGGTTCCGAACTTCTTCCATTTACAGATGATGGAGGCCACTGTGCTCATTGGGACCTTCAAAGCAGCAGATATTTTTCTGTACCTTTCTCCAGATTTGTACTTCGAGACAATCCTGTCTTGGAGGTCTTCAGACAATTCCTTTGACTTCATGCTTGGTTTGTGCTCAGACATGCACTGTCTAGTGTGGGACCTTATATAGACAGGTGTGTGCCTTTCCAAATCATGTCCAATCAACTGAATTTACCACAGATGGACTCCAATTAAGCTGTAGGAACATCTCAAGGATGATCAGTGGAAACAGGATGCACCTGAGCTCAATTTTGGCTGTGAATACTTATGTACATGTGATTTCTTAGTATTTTATTTTTAATAAATTTGGAAAAATCTCAAAAAAACTTTTCACGTTGTCATTATGGGGTATTGTGTGTAGCATTTTGAGTGAAATAATGAATTTATTCCATTTTGGATATAAGGCTGTAATATAACAAAGTGTGGAAAAAGTGAAGCGCTGTGAATACTTTCCGGATGCACTGCAGCTCGACTCCTTTAAAAACAAAGTGGAAGACCAATCATCTCAAATGTTGTCTATGCAAGCAAAATTATCAGATATAGAGGGGAGGCTCAGGCATAATAATATTAGATTTGTCGGGCTCCCTGAAAGGGCAGAAGGTACTTTGTCAGAGACATGTCTTGAAAACTGTCTGGTTAAGCTATTTTCTAGAGATGTATTTACTTCTCAATTTGCCGTGGAGCGTGCACATAGGCTTCCCTCTCGCCCTCCTCCACCAGGTGCGCCAGCTAGAACTTTTATTGCCCGCTTTTTACATTACAAGGATAGAGATACTCTTCTTCGTTTGGCTCGGACTAAGGGCCCTTTACAATTTGAAAATAAATCCAACCCTGCTTTCCCGGATTTTGCACTGGAAGTATAGAAAAGTTTTTCACAATACATTCAGGTTAAACGAAAGTTGCGAGACGGAATATTCAATATGCAATAATGTTCCCGGCAAGGTTGAAAGTGGTATTTAATAATACTACTCATTTTTTTGCTAATCTAAAGGATGTTGAGGACTGGTTAGAGAGACAACTGGATGTTTCTTGTTGAGAGAATTATCTTTATATATATCTTTCTTTTTCTCAGACATGTTTATAACAACTTATGTTACTTAATTCTGAGAGTTATATGAGGTGGAAAATTATGTTATGTATGCAATCTGTGTTGTAGTTAATCTGCCGGGGAACTACAATTTATGTGCTTATACTTTGGGAGTTTTGCGCTGAATATAGTATAGGGATATTTTTATCCCTATCCCCTAAGGGTATCTTAAATAGGCTAGTTCAAATAAATGTCTTGCGGTTATTGTTAGTCTGTTTAGATATGGGTATTGGGTATCAGTGCCGTAACTAGACATTTTAGCGCTGTGTGCAAGAAACGGCATCGGCGCCCCCCCCCCCCTTAACGTAGACCGGTGGCAGTGCGCGTTGTAGGCGCGTGCAAAAAATATAGGAGCGTGGCTTCACGGGAAAGGGGTGTGACCACAAAATAATACCAACTCATAATGGTGCACAGTAGTCTCCATTATTCAAATTACGACGCACAGTAGCGCCACGACACCAGGTAGAGCCCCTTTTTACACATTACAGCAGACAGCGTCCCCTTTTTACACATTATGGCAGACAGCGCCTCCTTTTTACACATTATGGCAGACAGCGCCTCCTTTTTTACACATTACGGCAGACAGCGCCTCCTTTTTTACACAATACGGCAGACGGCGCCTCCTTTTTTACACAATACGGCAGACAGCGCCTCCTTTTTTACACATTACGGCAGACAGCGTCCCCTTTTTACACATTACGGCAGACAGCGTCCCCTTTTTACACATTACGGCAGACAGCGTCCCCTTTTTACACATTACGGCAGACAGCGTCCCCTTTTTACACATTACAGCAGACAGCGTCCCCCTTTTTACACATTGGAGAGTAGGCGGCACTCATGAGGCTTGAAGCGGTAAAATATAATCAAACAGTGCTTTTTATTCAAGTCCCCTCCCTCAGAACAGATTATATATATATAAACCCCATTAAGTTCACACATCATGTCAGCACATCTAGCATCAATTATCTAGATGTTACCATAAGTATCAAGGAGGGAATATTGAAAACTTCTCTATATACCAAAAGTACAGACCGTAACACCATGTTATTACACAGCAGTTGTCACCCACCGGCCTTGATCAGGGGATTGCCACGATCACAAATGATCAGAGCAGCCCGTATTTCAAGTGATCCAGAAGATCTAGAACAAGCCTTGTCAAGGATGGTGGATAAATTCGCCTCCAGAGGGTACCACCACAAGGAACTAATAGAAACGAAAAACAGAGTACTGCGAATGCCACGAGAACAACTGTTACAACTCAAGAATAAACAAAAAAAAGAAGTTAAGAACAAGATACCGTTTGTGACAACCTTCAATACAGCCAGTGCAGTGATTCCACAAGCAACTAAGGCCCTTTGGCCAATCGTCACAGGTGACAAGGAGCTACCAATTTTCAAAAACACTCGCATCATGCCAAGCTATAGAAGGGGCAGAAGTATCCGGGATCGCTTGGTAAAAACTTACGTCACTGCAAAAACTAATACCACACCCTTTGGCACTACTAAAAAACCAGGATGTTATAAGTGCATATCATGCACCACCTGCAAATATATGGAACCAGGAAATTCTTTTGTCAACCAGCAAACTGGACAACAATATAAAATAAAACACGTGGTAACGTGCACTACAGCATTTATAGTGTACACCATCACGTGCCCTTGTGGACTCATTTATGTAGGACAAACTATAAGAAATCTACGTGACCGTATGGCTCTTCATAGATCGGCGGTCAAGGCAGCATTGGAAGGAAAGAATATAGACCAACCTGTAGCAAGACATTATCGACAACAAGGACATCATCTATCAGATCTTCGATGTAAAATCATAGATCACATTCCACCCTTGATAAGAGGAGGCGACCGTCAAAAACTTCTAACCAAGTGTGAATCCAAATGGATATTCCTATTGGGAGCACTAGCACCTAATGGACTAAACGAAAAATTCACCTGGAATACCTTTTTAACTTGATAATAGCTCATTTACAAAATATAATAAATTAGCATGCATCTACTACTAAATAAAATGTTTACAACATTATGATCACTAATTAGAGATAAATATAGTAAATTTCTTCATGAGTGAAACTTATACATATGCTTTTATTAGTAAATCAGATTGAGCTATAATCTTGTGATTTTAATTTCACTCTTCAACTTCACAATAATACTAATGTTTCACATTTCTGTATATCACTCTCAGATTACATATTTATGTTATTGCACAAATTTATTATAACTTGATTATCACTTTGACACTGCAGGTTCTCCCGGCGCGACGGGACCCGAGGCTTCACAGGGTTGCCCAGCAACCATGATGTCACGAACGGAGCGACGCGCAGACGCACCCAGAAGCCGACGGCCCGGGACTCCGAGAGACACCGCATGTCACATACACCGATATATAAGGCAGGTAAGCACTTTAAACACTGTTCTGTCAATTGTATTTTTGTTTCACAATGCACAGCCTGACGAAAAGACCGTAAAGGTCTTGAAACGTTGCTATTGCACAATGCTGTAACTCTTTAATACAAAGCCTGTTTTGAAAGTCCTTGGAGTGCCGCCTGCTTTTCTTCCACCCGGTATTGTATCGGTCTTTGGGAAGGATTTCTTCGTTTATATATATATATATATATACATATATTAGCTGAGCCAAGCAATCAGTAGTTTACTGAGTGCACCTATAGACTATAGGTGCACTCGGGAAACTCCTGAATGTGTGGCTCAGCTAATATATATATATATATATATATATATATATATATTTATATTATATAGAGAAAATCTCTCTCTCATAAGGTAACCCTACTTCTCTTTTTTTTTTTCTACAGAATACCCCCCCTCCCCCCCGGCTAGCCTGAACACCTCACATGCCCCTGCAGTAAACAGTGAGTGGTCAAGTCTACTGTCTCACTCACTCTGACCAGTATACCACTGTCCTGCTCCAGCAGTGGCTCAGAGACTAGTCCTACAGCTCCTGGCGTGTGTCAGCGATGGCAGGGCAAGGAACACACGTGGAGAGACTGAGCGCTCGCGGCCAGCGCAGGGCGTGCGGTGAGGAAGGAAGGTGCGCGTCGGAGCATGACGATGGGTGGGCTGTGCGGCCAGCCGCCCACACGTGTGAGTCTGACTGGTTGGCTGGCGCAGCGGGAGAGGGTGTGAGTGACAGTAGGGGAACTTGAAAATAGCAGCTAGCGCCAGTGACAGCCCAGGTAGCGCAGAAGACGATCCGATCATCGTTATCTGTGTGCACGGGGGGTGCCTGTGTGCGCACCAGGCACCCCCCGTGCGCACGCCTATGACGCACACTAGCAGTTCTCTCCACTCAAGCAGTGCCGTAACTAGCTATGCGGCAGGTGCAGGCGGAGATTTTTTCCGCCTCACAGCGCATTGCGCTGTGTGCAGTGCCCCTCTCGCACATAGCTAGTTACGGCACTGTTAGCTATGCCAGAGCCGTAACTAGGTGTGTGCCGTTGGTGCTTTGCCCACAGCGCAATTGCACTGAAGGCGCACCATCGGCACACACCCCCTCCCCCCCGCACGGCCTGTGTACCCAGTGAGGCACTAGTGAATGTTCCGACTGGTGTCGGCGTAGTAGCGCACCTCACCCCCTGTATCCCGCCAGCGAGTCCCAGCACCTGAGTAAACTGGCATGTGGTAGCGCACCTCAGTCATCCCCCGTATCCCGCTTGCGAGTCCCGGCGCCTGTGAGCGTGTAAGGTACGGGGTGTGGCGCTGCAGCTGGCATATGGTAGCGCACCTCCACCCCCGTATCCCGCCTATGAGTCCCGGCGCCTGTGTAAAGGACGGGGCGCCGGCTGTATATAGAAGAGGGAGCGCTAATGTAGGCTGCAGCAGGTCCCTTATAGGAGTGTCTGTCTGGCTGGAAGTTGTGGAGATGGATTGTCACACAGGTAAAACACACACACATACTACACTACACACATACACACACACCCCACCACACTATACACACACACACACACACACACACACACACACACACACACACACACACACACACACACACACACACACACACACCCACCACACCACACACTCTCTCTCTCACTGTGCGTAATGTGTAAATGTGTAAAAAAAATGGGGCTCTGTTGCTGTAATATGTAAAAACGGGGACTGCTGTCTAATGTGTAAAGAAGGGGGACTCTACCTGCCGTGCTGTGTAAAAGGGGGACTCTGCCTGCCGTGCTGTGTAAAAGGGGGACTCTACCTGCCATGCTGTGTAAAAGGGGGACTCTACCTGCTGTGCTGTGTAAAAGGGGGACTCTACCTGCCGTGCTGTGTAAAAGGGGGACTATGCCTGCTGTGCTGTGTAAAAGGGAGCCCTGCCTGCCGTAATGTATAAAAGGGAGCTCTGTGGCCATGCCCCTTCCCCTGAAGCCATGCCCCTATATTTTTGCGCGCACCTAAGGTGCGCATTGATCCTGATTTTTATATGGTATGTGTTGGGGGGGGGGGGAACGCCGATGCTGTTTCTTGCAAACAGTGCTAAAATGTCTAGTTACGGCACTGAGGTATGCCTTAGGGTTCCGGTATGAAAGATAGATAGTGTTTAGTTAGACAGTCAATAGATAGACACCATATGTTAGATGGACATTAGGTCGACATGGAAAAGGCCGCCAAGTCAAAAGGTCGACAGGGTCAAAAGGTCGACATGAAAATGGTCGACATGAAAAAGGTAGACACCATGTTTTTTGCATTTTTGTGGTTTGTGTGGATAGTTTTGTCATCTGGGACCCCCAATTGTAGAAAGGCATACCCTCGCGGGGCTCGCTTCACTCGCCACGCTTTGGGCACGGTGGCTCGCTGCGCTCGCCACAAGGTTTATAACCAACTCTATGCCGACATGGACAAAGTATGAAATAATCCAAAAACATGTTACATTTAAAAAAAAACAAAAACATTTGTCTATCTTTTTCATGTCGACCATTTTCATGTCGACCTTTTGACCATGTCGACCTTTTCCATGTCGACCTTTTGACCCTGTCGACCTTTTGACCCTGTCGACCTAATGTCTGTCTAATATATGGTGTCTATCTATTGACTGTCTAACTAGACACTGTCTATCTATCAAACGGATAGGATGCCTTAGGTCTTAAAGGTTATACAGGGTGGGTTTGGGTTTTAGGGTTTTTGTTGGTCTGTTTGGGAATAGGTATTAGGTATGCTCAAGGTTTTGGGGTTGTTTTTTTTTATGCCATCAATATATATTACTGATGTGTTTTGTTGTTGTTTGAGAAACAGAGTATTGCTATGTAATAAGAGACCTGTAGGAGTCTATATTAAATCACCTGACATTATATCTGACAAGCAACATGTGATATACTATGTAGAGGTATATTAGGAGATAATGAGAATAATTTAAAAGGAAACAAGTATAAGCAATGCATGTTGTAAATGCTGTGCAGAAGTGCTCTGGATATGTGGTTATATATATATATATATATATATATATTTTTTTTTTTTCTTTCCATTTTTCTTCTTTTTGATTTTTAAACATAAGAATAGACACAGATAAAATATACACACACATTTTTTATTATGAATAAACAAAATTAATCACTAGATAGAAATGAATTAGATACACGATATGCTATATTACATACAGTATGCACTAATATAAAAATAAATTCTAAACACAAAGTATCAGAATTTTAAGCCATAGTATCAACAGAGTTTAATCTGTATAGCATAAGTTTAACACAGGAAACCTTGTAAAATGGATCAGCAGTATGGTTGGTTCTTCATAGTGAAGGGATAGAATAAAACACAATGGCCCTCATTCTGAGTTGATCGCTAGCTGCTTTCAGTCGCAGTGCAGCGATTAGGTAAAAAGCAGCACTTCTGCGCATGCGTATGGGCCGCCGTGCGCATGCGCAAAGTTTCAGTCGCACGGCTGATTGGGGAATGATTGACAGGAAAGGGGCGTTTCTGGGAAGTAACTGAGCGTTTTCCGGGAGTGTGCTAAAAAACGCAGTCGTGTCGGGTAAAAACGCAGGTGTGCCTGGGGAAACGGGGGAGTGGCTGGCCGAACGCAGGGCATGTTTGTGACGTCAAAACAGGAAGTAAACTGTCTGCAGTGATCGCAAGGCAGGAGTAGGTTTGGAGTTACTCTGAAATGGCATAAAATTTTTTCCGAGCAGTTCTGCTAATCTTTCGTTCGCACTTCTGCTAAGCTAAGATACACTCCCAGAGGGCGGCGGCTTAGCGTTTGCACTGCTGCTAAAAGCAGCTAGCGAGCGATCAACACGGAATGAGGGCCAATATCATTACCTATTGTGTATGACTGCTATGTGTGATGTTATGGGATTTTAAATGTTAATCTATATGTACAGTATGTATTGAAATGAACCAAATAAAACTCAATAAAAAAAATAAAAAAAAGAGGCACCCAAGTGACAAAGGGGCATATTTATGGTCCTTTAAATGTAACAATTTCTACACTCCCCAGGCTATGTAGAAATTGTGACATTCATCAAACTCTGGAAAAGCTTTTTTTACCGGATTTTGACAGTGAAACTGTCCGCTATCTTCAGATGACGAACAGCTTCCGAATCTCAGCACAAGCTGTGTACGCGGTAAAATGAGCGATCTACTAGATTGTAACTGCATGCAGGCCAATCTAGCACCGGCGATAGCGATGCGAGGGGCCACGCAACGCTATCGCTGTTGGGCATAAACACGGAAAGATCCATGCTTAATTTCTAAACAATTGCTTAGAATTTAAGCACGGATCTCTCTGTGTGTACCCCCTTAAAATCAGAGGTAGTCAGACTGAATTAGGCAGAAAAAGCTGTAGTTTTTCTTTTTGTTTATTCTGGAAGGTTATATTGTTACGTAGACTACTCTGTAACAAGGGCTACCAGGTGGCACCAGGTGGCGCTCATGCGATTACTTTTGCCCAGCAGTACTTTAACCTCCTGCAATGCAAGGCTTCCCCTTTAGCAGCCGCCTTTCCAGGGTGAATTAAGTCCACCCCATACTCAGATGCCTCCAGGACTTATGGATGGACAAGGTGACTATTGGAAGCTGGGCAAGAGAATGATATAGTGCAGAGAGATGCTCACAGGATGCAACCTAGATAAACTGCCCAATGCGCAAACTGATATAAGTATAACAGGATGAATGTGAGTGCAACAACACACAGGATGGTGTTGAAACTAAACACTTACTTGTATGTGAATGTAACAATACACAGGGTGGAATAAGCAACTGAGTATAAACTGTATGTGAATGCAACAATGCACAAGATGGTATTAGCAACTACATATAAACTGTATATGAATGCAACACTGAACAAAAATAAGAATTTCTCTGACGTCCTAGTGGATGCTGGGGACTCCGTCAGGACCATGGGGAATAGCGGCTCCGCAGGAGACAGGGCACAAAAGTAAAAGCTTTAGGATCACGTGGTGTGCACTGGCTCCTCCCCCTATGACCCCCCTCCAAGCCTCAGTTAGATTTTTGTGCCCGGCCGAGAAGGGTGCAATCTAGGTGGCTCTCCTAAAGAGCTGCTTAGAGTAAAAGTTTTGTTAGGTTTTTTATTTTTAGTGAGTCCTGCTGGCAACAGGCTCACTGCATCGAGGGACTTAGGGGAGAGAAGTGAACTCACCTGCGTGCAGGATGGATTGGCTTCTTAGGCTACTGGACACCATTAGCTCCAGAGGGAGTCGGAACACAGGTCTCACCCTGGGGTTCGTCCCGGAGCCGCGCCGCCGACCCCCTTGCAGATGCCGAAAAGTGAAGAGGTCCAGAAACCGGCGGCAGAAGACTTTTCAGTCTTCATAAGGTAGCGCACAGCACTGCAGCTGTGCGCCATTGTTGTCAGCACACTTCATAGCAGCGGTCACTGAGGGTGCAGGGCGCTGGGGGGGGGGCGCCCTGGGCAGCAATGATAGTACCTTATTCTGGCTAAAAATACATCACATATAGCCCCTGGGGGCTATATGGATGTATTTAACCCCTGCCAGGTCTCAGAAAAACGGGAGAAGAAGCCCGCCGAAAAGGGGGCGGGGCCTATTCTCCTCAGCACACAGCGCCATTTTCCCTCACAGAAATGCTGGTGGGAAGGCTCCCAGGCTCTCCCCTGCACTGCACTACAGAAACAGGGTTAAAACAGAGAGGGGGGGCACTTATTTGGCGATATAACTATATATATTAAAATGCTATAAGGGAAAAACACTTATATAAAGGTTGTCCCTGTATAATTATAGCGTTTTTGGTGTGTGCTGGCAAACTCTCCCTCTGTCTCCCCAAAGGGCTAGTGGGGTCCTGTCCTCTATCAGAGCATTCCCTGTGTGTGTGCTGTGTGTCGGTACGTGTGTGTCGACATGTATGAGGACGATGTTGGTGAGGAGGCGGAGCAATTGCCTGTAATGGTGATGTCACTCTCTAGGGAGTCGACACCGGAATGGATTGCTTATTTAAGGAATTACGTCATAATGTCAACACGCTGCAAGGTCGGTTGACGACATGAGACGGCCGGCAAACCAATTAGTACCTGTCCAGGCGTCTCAAACACCGTCAGGGGCGTTAAAACGTCCTTTTACCTCAGTCGGTCGACACAGACACAGACACGGACACTGACTCCAGTGTCGACGGTGAAGAAACAAACGTATTTTCCTTTAGGGCCACACGTTACTTGTTAAGGGCAATGAAGGAGGTGTTACATATTTCTGATACTACAAGTACCACAAAAAAGGGTATTATGTGGAGTGTGAAAAAACTACCTGTAGTTTTTCCTGAATCAGATAATTTAAATGAAGTGTGTGATGATGCGTGGGTTTCCCCCGATAGAAAATTATTGGCGGTATACCCTTTCCCGCCAGAAGTTAGGGCGCGTTGGGAAACACCCCTTAGGGTGGATAAGGCGCTCACACGCTTATCAAAACAAGTGGCGGTACCGTCTCCAGATAGGGCCGCCCTCAAGGAGACAGCTGATAGGAGGCTGGAAAATATCCTAAAAAGTATATACACACATACTGGTGTTATACTGCGACCAGCGATCGCCTCAGCCTGGATGTGCAGCGCTGGGGTGGCTTGGTCGGATTCCCTGACTGAAAATATTGACACCCTTGACAGGGACAGTATTTTATTGACTATAGAGCATTTAAAGGATGCATTTCTATATATGCGAGATGCACAGAGGGATATTTGCACTCTGGCATCAAGAGTAAGTGCGATGTCCATATCTGCCAGAAGTTGTTTATGGACACGACAGTGGTCAGGTGATGCAGATTCCAAACGGCCCATGGAAGTATTGCCGTATAAAGGAGAAAAAGACAACGTCTTTTCAGCCTCAGTCCTTTCGTCCCCATAAGGGCAAGCGGGCAAAAGGCCAGTCATATCTGCCATGGGATAGAGGAAAGGGAAGAAGACTGCAGCAGGCTGCCCATTCCCAGAAACAGAAGCCCTCCACCGCTTCTGCCAAGTCCTCAGCATGACGCTGGGGCCGTACAAGCGGACTCGGGTGCGGTGGGGGGGGGTTGTCTCAAGAGTTTCAGCACGCAGTGGGCTCACTCGCAAGTGGACCCCTGGATCCTACAAGTAGTATCCCAGGGGTACAGATTGGAAATTCGAGACGTCTCCCCCTCGCAGGTTCCTGAAGTCTGCTTTACCAACGTCTCCCTCCGACAGGGAGGCAGTAGTGGAAACAATTCACAAGCTGTATTCCCAGCAGGTGAAAATCAAAGTACCCCTCCTACAACAAGGAAAGGGGTATTATTCCACACTATATTGTGGTACTGAAGCCAGACGGCTCGGTGAGACCTATTCTAAATCTGAAATAGCTGAACACTTACATACAAAGGTTCAAATCAAGATGGAGTCACTCAGAGCAGTGATAGCGAACCAGGAAGAAGGGGACTATATGGTGTCCCGGGACATCAGGGATGCTTACCTCCATGTCCCAATTTGCCCTTCTCACCAAGGGTACCTCAGGTTCGTGGTACAGAACTGTCACTATCAGTTTCAGACGCTGCCGGTTGGATTGTCCACGGCACCCCGGGTCCTTACCAAGGTAATGGCCGAAATGATGATTCTTCTTCAAAGAAAATGGACGATCTCCTGATAGGGGCAAGGTCCAGAGAACAGTTGGAGGTCGGAGTAGCACTATCTCAAGTAGTTCTACGACAGCACGGGTGGATTCTAAATATTCCAAAACCGCAGCTGTTTCCGACGACACGTCTGCTGTTCCTAGGGATGATTCTGGACACAGTCCAGAAAAAGGTGTTTCTCCCGGAGAAGAAAGCCAGGGAGTTATCCGAGCTAGTCAGGAACCTCCTAAAACCAGGAAAAGTGTCAGTGCATCATTGCACAAGGGTCCTGGGAAAAATGGTGGCTTCTTACGAAGCGATTCCATTCGGTAGATTTCACGCAAGAACTTTTCAGTGGGATCTGCTGGAAAAATGGTCCGGATCGCATCTTCAGATGCATCAGCGGATAACCCTGTCTCCAAGGACAAGGGTGTTTCTTCTGCGGTGGCTGCAGAGTGCTCATCTACTAAAGGGCCGCAGATTCGGCATTCAGGACTGGGTCCTGGTGACCACGGATGCCAGCCTGAGAGGCTGGGGAGCAGTCACACAGGGAAAAAATTTCCAGGGAGTGTGATCAAGTCTGGAGACTTCTCTCCACATAAATATACTGGAGCTAAGGGCAATTTACAATGTTCTAAGCTTAGCAAGACCTCTGCTTCAAGGTCAGCCGGTATTGATCCAGTGGGACAACATCACGGCAGTCGCCCACGTAAACAGACAGGGCGGCACAAGAAGCAGGAGGGCAATGGCAGAAACTGCAAGGATTCTTCGCTGGGCGAAAAATCATGTGATAGCACTGTCAGCAGTGTTCATTCCGGGAGTGGACAACTGGGAAGCAGACTTCCTCAGCAGGCACGACCTCCACCCGGGAGAGTGGGGACTTCATCGGGAAGTATTCCACATGATTGTGAACCGTTGGGAAAGACCAAAGGTGGACATGATGGCGTCCCGCCTGAACAAAAAACTGGACAGGTATTGCGCCAGGTCAAGAGACCCTCAAGCAATATCTGTGGACGTTCTGGTAACACCGTGGGTGTACCAGTCGGTGTATGTGTTCCCTCCTCTGCTTCTCATAACCAAGGTACTGAGAATTATAAGACGTAGAGGAGTAAGAACTATACTCGTGGCTCCGGATTGGCCAAGAAGGACGTGGCACCCGGAACTTCAAGAAATGCTCACAGAGGACTCATGGCCTCTGCCGCTAAGAAGGGACTTGCTTCAGCAAGTACCAGGTCTGTTCCAAGACTTACCGCGGCTGCGTTTGACGGCATGGCGGTGGAACGCCAGATCCTAAGGGAAAAAGGCATTCCGGAAGAGGTCATTCCTACCCTGGTCAAAGCCAGGAAGGAGGTGACCGCAAAACATTATCACCACATGTGGCGAAAATATGTTGCGTGGTGTGAGGCCAGGAAGGCCCCACGAAGAAATTTCAACTCGGTCGATTCCTGCATTTCCTGCAAACAGGAGTGTCTATGGGCCTCAAATTGGGGTCCATTAAGGTTCAAATTTCGGCCCTGTCAATTTTCTTCCAGAAAGAATTGGCTTCAGTTCCTGAAGTCCAGAAGTTTGTCAAGGGAGTATTGCATATACAACCCCCTTTTTGTGCCTCCAGTGGCACTGTGGAATCTCAACGTAGTTCTGGGATTCCTCAAATCACATTTTAAACCGCTCAAATCTGTGGATTTGAAATATCTCACATGAAAAGTGACCATACTGTTGGCCCTGGCCTCGGCCAGGCGAGTGTCAGAATTGGCGGCTTTGTCTCACAAAAGCCATATCTGATTGTCCATTCGGACAGGGCAGAGCTGCGGACTCGTCCCCAGTTTCTTCCTAAGGTGGTGTCAGCGTTTCACCTGAACCAGCTTATTGTGGTACCTGCGGCTACTAGGGACTTGGAGGACTCCAAGTTGCTAGATGTTGTCAGGGCCCTGAAAATATAGGTTTCCAGGACGGCTGGAGTCAGGAAAACTGACTCGCTGTTATCCTGTATGCACCCAACAAACTGGGTGCTCTTGCTTCTAGGCAGACGATTGCTCGTTGGATTTGTAGCACATTTCAACTTGCACATTCTGTGGCAGGCCTGCCACAGCCTAAATCTGTCAAGGCCCATTCCACAAGGAAGGTGGGCTCATCCTGGGCGGCTGCCCGAGGGGTCTCGGCATTACAACTCTGCCGAGCAGCTACGTGGTCGGGGGCAAACACGTTTGTAAAATTCTACAAATTTGATACCCTGGCTAAAGAGGACCTGGAGTTCTCTCATTCGGTGCTGCAGAGTCATCCGCACTCTCCCGCCCGTTTGGGAGCTTTGGTATAATCCCCATGGTCCTGACGGAGTCCCCAGCATCCACTAGGACGTCAGAGAAAATAAGATTTTACTTACCGATAAATCTATTTCTCGTAGTCCGTAGTGGATGCTGGGCGCCCATCCCAAGTGCGGATTGTCTGCAATACTTGTACATAGTTATTGTTACAAAAATCGGGTTATTATTGTTGTGAGCCATCTTTTCAGAGGCTCCGCTGTTATCATGCTGTGAACTGGGTTCAGATCACAGGTTGTACAGTGTGATTGGTGTGGCTGGTATGAGTCTTACCCGGGATTCAAAATCCTTCCTTATTGTGTACGCTCGTCCGGGCACAGTATCCTAACTGAGGCTTGGAGGGGGGTCATAGGGGGAGGAGCCAGTGCACACCACCTGATCCTAAAGCTTTTACTTTTGTGCCCTGTCTCCTGCGGAGCCACTATTCCCCATGGTCCTGACGGAGTCCCCAGCATCCACTACGGACTACGAGAAATAGATTTATCGGTAAGTAAAATCTTATTTTACTTACCGATAATTCTATTTCTCGTAGTCCGTAGTGGATGCTGGGAACTCCGTAAGGACCATGGGGAATAGCGGCTCCGCAGGAGACTGGGCACAAAAGTAAAAGCTTTAGGACTACCTGGTGTGCACTGGCTCCTCCCCCTATGACCCTCCTCCAAGCCTCAGTTAGGATACTGTGCCCGGACGAGCGTACACAATAAGGAAGGATTTTGAATCCCGGGTAAGACTCATACCAGCCACACCAATCACACCGTACAACCTGTGATCTGAACCCAGTTAACAGCATGATAACAGAGGAGCCTCTGAAAAGATGGCTCACAACAATAATAACCCGATTTTTTTGTAACAATAACTATGTACAAGTATTGCAGACAATCCGCACTTGGGATGGGCGCCCAGCATCCACTACGGACTACGAGAAATAGAATTATCGGTAAGTAAATTCTTATTTTCTCTGACGTCCTAGTGGATGCTGGGAACTCCGTAAGGACCATGGGGATTATACCAAAGCTCCCAAACGGGCGGGAGAGTGCGGATGACTCTGCAGCACCGAATGAGAGAACTCAAGGTCCTCCTCAGCCAGGGTATCAAATTTGTAGAATTTAGCAAACGTGTTTGCCCCTGACCAAGTAGCTGCTCGGCAAAGTTGTAAAGCCGAGACCCCTCGGGCAGCCGCCCAAGATGAGCCCACCTTCCTTGTGGAATGGGCTTTTACAGATTTTGGCTGTGGCAGGCCTGCCACAGAATGTGCAAGCTGAATTGTACTACAAATCCAACGAGCAATAGTCTGCTTAGAAGCAGGTGCACCCAGCTTGTTGGGTGCATACAGGATAAACAGCGAGTCAGATTTTCTGACTCCAGTCGTCCTGGAAACATATATTTTCAGGGCCCTGACTACGTCCAGCAACTTGGACTCCTCCAAGTCCCTAGTAGCCGCAGGTACCACAATAGGCTGGTTCAAGTGAAACGCTGAAACCACCTTAGGGAGAAATTGAGGACGAGTCCTCAATTCTGCCCTGTCAGTATGAAAAATTAGGTAAGGGCTTTTATAGGATAAAGCCGCCAATTCTGAGACACTCCTGGCTGAAGCCAGGGCTAGCAGCATTACCACTTTCCAAGTGAGATATTTTAAGTCCACAGTGGAGAGTGGTTCAAACCAATGTGATTTTAGGAATCCCAAAACTACATTGAGATCCCAAGGTGCCACTGGAGGCACAAAAGGAGGCTGTATATGCAGTACCCCCTTGACAAACGTCTGAACTTCAGGAACTGAAGCCAGTTCTTTCTGGAAGAAAATCGACAGGGCCGAAATTTGAACCTTAATGGACCCTAATTTTAGGCCCATAGACAGTCCTGTTTGCAGGAAATGTAGGAAACGACCCAGTTGAAATTCCTTTGTAGGGGCCTTCCTGGCCTCGCACCACGCAACATATTTACGCCAAATACGGTGATAATGCTGTACAGTTACATCCTTCCTGGCTTTGATCAGGGTAGGGATGACTTCATCCGGAATGCCTTTTTCCTTCAGGATCCGGCGTTCAACCGCCATGCCGTCAAACGCAGCCGCGGTAAGTCTTGGAACAGACAGGGTCCCTGCTGGAGCAGGTCCTTTCTTAGAGGTAGAGGCCACGGGTCCTCTGTGAGCATCTCTTGAAGTTCCGGGTACCAAGTCCTTCTTGGCCAATCCGGAGCCACGAGTATAGTCCTTACTCCTCTCCTTCTGATGATTCTCAGTACCTTGGGTATGAGAGGCAGAGGAGGGAACACATACACTGACTGGTACACCCACGGTGTTACCAGAGCCTCCACAGCTATTGCCTGAGGGTCCCTTGACCTGGCGCAATACCTGTCTAGTTTTTTGTTGAGGCGGGACGCCATCATGTCCACCTTTGGTTTTTCCCAACGGGTCACAATCATGTGGAAGACTTCTGGGTGAAGTCCCCACTCCCCCGGGTGGAGGTCGTGTCTGCTGAGGAAGTCTGCTTCCCAGTTGTCCACTCCCGGAATGAACACTGCTGACAGTGCTATCACATGATTTTCCGCCCAGCGAAGAATCCTTGCAACTTCTGTCATCGCCCTCCTGCTTCTTGTGCCGCCCTGTCTGTTTACGTGGGCGACTGCCGTGATGTTGTCTGACTGGATCAGCACCGGCTGACCTTGAAGCAGAGGTCTTGCTAGGCTTAGAGCATTGTAGATGGCCCTTAGCTCCAGGATATTTATGTGAAGTAATGTCTCCAGGCTTGACCACAAGCCCTGGAAATTTCTTCCCTGTGTGACTGCTCCCTAGCCTCTCAGGCTGGCATCCGTGGTCACCAGGACCCAGTCCTGAATGCCGAATCTGCGGCCCTCTGGAAGATGAGCACTCTGCAACCACCACAGGAGAGTCACCCTTGTCCTTGGTGACAAGATTATCCGCTGATGCATCTGAAGATGCGACCCGGACCATTTGTCTAGCAGATCCCACTGGAAGGTTCTTGCGTGGAATCTGCCGAATGGGATTGCTTCGTAAGAAGCCACCATCTTTCCCAGGACCCTTGTGCATTGATGCACTGAGACTTGGCCTGGTTTTAGGAGATTTCTGACTAGTTCGGATAACTCCCTGGCTTTCTTCTCCGGGAGAAACACCTTTTTCTGGACTGTGTCCAGGATCATCCCTAGGAATAGAATTCGTGTCGTCGGGATCAGCTGCGATTTTGGAATATTGAGAATCCAACCGTGCTGGCGCAGCACTATCTGAGATAGTGCTACTCCGACTTCCAACTGTTCCCTGGATCTTGCCCTTATCAGGAGATCGTCCAAGTAAGGGATAACTAAAACTCCTTTCCTTCGAAGGAGTATCATCATTTCGGCCATTACCTTGGTAAAGACCCGGGGTGCCGTGGACAATCCAAACGGCAGCGTCTGAAACTGATAGTGACAGTTCTGTACCACAAACCTGAGGTACCCTTGGTGAGAAGGGTAAATTGGGACATGTAGGTAAGCATCTTTGATGTCCAGAGACACCATATAGTCCCCTTCTTCCAGGTTTGCAATCACTGCTCTGAGTGATTCCATCTTGAATTTGAACCTTTGTATGTAAGTGTTCAAGGATTTTAGGATTAAAATTGGTCTCACCGAGCCGTCCGGCTTCGGTACCACAAATAGTGTGGAATAGTATCCCTTTCCCTGTTGTAGGAGGGGTACCTTGATTATCACCTGCTGGGAATACAGCTTGTGAATGGCTTCCAATACTGCCTCCCTGTCTGAGGGAGACGTCGGTAAAGCAGACTTTAGAAAACGGCGAGGGGGAGACGTCTCGAATTCCAATTTGTACCCCTGAGATACCACCTGAAGGATCCAGGGGTCCACTTGCGAGTGGGCCCACTGCGCACTGAACTTCTTGAGACGGGCCCCCACTGTGCCTGAGTCCGCTTGTAAAGCCCCAGCGTCATGCTGAGGAATTTGCGGAGGCGGGAGAGGGCTTTTGTTCCTGGGAACTGGCTGTTTGTTGCAGCCTTTTTCCTCTCCCTCTGCCACGGGGCAGAAATGAGGCGCCTTTTGCCCGCTTGCCCTTATGGGGCCGAAAGGACTGCGCCTGATAATACGGCGTCTTCTTAGGTTGAGAAGCTACCTGGGGTAAAAATGTGGATTTTCCAGCAGTTGCCGTGGCTACCAGGTCTGATAGACCTACCCCAAATAACTCCTCCCCCTTATAAGGCAATACTTCCATGTGCCTTTTAGAATCCGCATCACCTGACCACTGCCGCGTCCATAAACCTCTTCTTGCAGAAATGGACAGCGCGCTAACTCTTGATGCCAGTCGGCAAATATCCCTCTGTGCATCACGCATATATAGAAATGCATCCTTCAAATGCTCTATAGTCAGTAATATACTGTCCCTATCTAGGGTATCAATATTTTCAGTCAGGGAATCCGACCATGCCAGGCCCGCACTACACATCCAGGCTGAGGCTATTGCTGGTCGCAGTATAACACCCGTGTGAGAGTATATACATTTCAGGATATTCTCCAGCTTTCTATCGGCAGGTTCCTTTAGGGCGGCCGTATCAGGAGAGGGTAGTGCTACCTGTTTAGACAAGCGTGTGAGCGCTTTATCCACCCTAGGGGGTGTTTCCCAACGTGCCCTATCCTCTGGCGGGAAAGGGTACGATGCCAATAACCTTTTAGGAATTATCAGTTTTTTATCGGGGGAAACCCACGCCTCATCACACACTTCATTTAATTCCTCGGATACAGGAAAAACTACAGGCAGTTTTTTCTCACCAAACATAATACCCTTTTTAGTGGTACTTGTATTATCAGAGATATGCAATACATTTTTCATTGCTTCAATCATGTAACGTGTGGCCCTAGTGGAAGTCACGTTAGTCTCCTCATCATCGACACTGGAGTCAGTATCCGTGTCTGTGTCTGCCATTTGAGGTAACGGGCGTTTTAAAGCCCCTGATGGCGTTTGAGACCCCTGGACAGGCACAAGCTGAGTAGCCGGCTGTCTCATGTCGTCAACTGTCTGTCGTAAAGAGCTGACACTGTCACGCAATTCCTTCCATAAGTTCATCCACTCAGGTGTCGACTCCCTAGGGGGTGACAACTGTATAATAGGCAATTGCTCAGCCTCCATCTCATTTTCCTCCTCAAACATGTCGACACAATCGTACCGACACACCGCACACACACAGGGAATGCTCTGATAGAGGACAGGACCCCACTAGCCCTTTGGGGAGACAGAGGGAGAGTATGCCAGCACACACCAGAGCGCTATATATATACAGGAATACCACTATAAAATGTGCTTTTCCCTTTATAGCTGCTGTTAGTATTAAAACTGCGCCAAATTAGTGCCCCCCCTCTCTTTTTTTACCCTTTTCTGTAGTGCAGGACTGCAGGGGAGAGTCAGGGAGACGTCCTTCCAGCGAAGCTGTGATGGAAAATGGCGCCCGTGTGCTGAGGAGATAGGCTCCGCCCCCTTCTCTGCGGCCTTTTCTCCCGCTTTTTTGGTGAGTTCTGGCAGGGGTTAAAATACATCCATATAGCCCTGGGGGTTATATGTGGTGTATTTATGCCAGCCAAGGTGTTTTACATTGCTGCTCAGGGCGCCCCCCCCTAGCGCCCTGCACCCTCAGTGACCGGAGTGTGAAGTGTGCCTGAGTAACAATGGCGCACAGCTGCAGTGCTGTGCGCTACCTTGTTGAAGACTGATGTCTTCTGCCGCCGATTTTTCCGGACCTCTTCTCGCTTCTGGCTCTGTAAGGGGGCCGGCGGCGCGGCTCTGGGACCGAGCTCCGAGGCTGGGCCTGTGTTCGGTCCCTCTGGAGCTAATGGTGTCCAGTAGCCTAAGAAGCCCAATCCACTCTGCACGCAGGTGAGTTCGCTTCTTCTCCCCTTAGTCCCTCGATGCAGTGAGCCTGTTGCCAGCAGGTCTCACTGAAAATAAAAAACCTAAAACTAAACTTTCACTAAGAAGCTCAGGAGAGCCCCTAGTGTGCACCCTTCTCGGCCGGGCACAAAAATCTAACTGAGGCTTGGAGGAGGGTCATAGGGGGAGGAGCCAGTGCACACCAGGTAGTCCTAAAGCTTTTACTTTTGTGCCCAGTCTCCTGCGGAGCCGCTATTCCCCATGGTCCTTACGGAGTTCCCAGCATCCACTAGGACGTCAGAGAAATGGTATTAGCAACTAAACACAAAGTGTATGTGAATGCAATAATGCATAGGGTGGTATAAGGGGTTCACTACGGCTGGCCGGCGGTCGGGCTCCCGGCGACCAGCATCCCGGCGCCAGGAGCCCGACCGCCGGCTTACCGACAGCTTGGCGAGCGCAAATGAGCCCCTTGCGGGCTCGCTGCGCTCGCCACGCTACGGGCACGGTGGCGCGCTACGCGCGCCACACTATTTTATTCTCCCTCTATGGGGGTCGTGGACCCCCACGAGGGAAAATAAGTGTCGGTATGCCGGCTGTCGGGCTCCCGGCGCCGGTATACTGAGCGCCGGGAGCCCGACCGCCGGCAAACAGAAGACCACCCGGTATAAGCAACAAAGTACAAGCAATGAATAACTTAGCTGTGAGTCCTTTAAGGAACTTAGCAGAGTAAAGCAAGGTACAGATAACAAGATAACTCAGCTGCAGTAGTCCCCTGGATTCCATGCAAGGCAAGGTAAGGCTGGAACTGGAGCTTTCCTGAATGGACTTCCAGACTAGGTCTCACATACACAGTCAGGAGCTCAGGTGACACAGGTAATGCACTCAGGATTCTGGCAGGACAGGGTACACTGGATTCAAACAGGACTGGATTTTACAAGTAATATAATAGAACTAAGGGCCTAATTCAGACCTGGTCACACGCAGGCTATTTTTTGCACTGCTGCGATCAGGTAATCACCGCCCACAGGGAAGGGGGGATTCGCTGTGCAGGGCTGCAAACACTTGTGCAGAGAGCTGCACAAGCAAAAGGACTTACTTATTTGCTGCGATGAACCAGGATGGAGCTGTCGTGTAGAATCTAGAGATGTGCACTTGAAATTTTTCGGGTTTTGTGTTTTGGTTTTGGGTTCGGTTCCGCGGCCGTGTTTTGGGTTCGACCGCGTTTTGGCAAAACCTCACCGAATTTTTTTTGTCGGATTCGGGTGTGTTTTGGATTCGGGTGTTTTTTTCAAAAAACACTAAAAAACAGCTTAAATCATAGAATTTGGGGGTCATTTTGATCCCAAAGTATTATTAACCTCAAAAACCATAATTTCCACACATTTTCAGTCTATTCTGAATACCTCACACCTCACAATATTATTTTTAGTCCTAAAATTTGCACCGAGGTCGCTGGATGACTAAGCTAAGCGACCCTAGTGGCCGACACAAACACCTGGCCCATCTAGGAGTGGCACTGCAGTGTCACGCAGGATGGCCCTTCCAAAAAACACTCCCCAAACAGCACATGACGCAAAGAAAAAAAGAGGCGCAATGAGGTAGCTGTGTGAGTAAGATAAGCGACCCTAGTGGCCGACACAAACACCTGGCCCATCTAGGAGTGGCACTGCAGTGTCACGCAGGATGGCCCTTCCAAAAAACACTCCCCAAACAGCACATGACGCAAAGAAAAAAAGAGGCGCAATGAGGTAGCTGTGTGAGTAAGATAAGCGACCCTAGTGGCCGACACAAACACCTGGCCCATCTAGGAGTGGCACTGCAGTGTCACGCAGGATGGCCCTTCCAAAAAACACTCCCCAAACAGCACATGACGCAAAGAAAAAAAGAGGCGCAATGAGGTAGCTGTGTGAGTAAGATAAGCGACCCTAGTGGCCGACACAAACACCTGGCCCATCTAGGAGTGGCACTGCAGTGTCACGCAGGATGGCCCTTTCAAAAAACACTCCCCAAACAGCACATGACGCAAAGAAAAAAAGAGGCGCAATGAGGTAGCTGTGTGAGTAAGATAAGCGACCCTAGTGGCCGACACAAACACCTGGCCCATCTAGGAGTGGCACTGCAGTGTCACGCAGGATGGCCCTTCCAAAAAACACTCCCCAAACAGCACATGACGCAAAGAAAAAAAGAGGCGCAATGAGGTAGCTGTGTGAGTAAGATAAGCGACCCTAGTGGCCGACACAAACACCTGGCCCATCTAGGAGTGGCACTGCAGTGTCACGCAGGATGGCCCTTCCAAAAAACACTCTCCAAACAGCACATGACGCAAAGAAAAAAAGAGGCGCAATGAGGTAGCTGTGTGAGTAAGATAAGCGACCCTAGTGGCCGACACAAACACCTGGCTCATCTAGGAGTGGCACTGCAGTGTCACGCAGGATGGCCCTTCCAAAAAACACTCCCCAAACAGCACATGACGCAAAGAAAAAAAGAGGCGCAATGAGGTAGCTGTGTGAGTAAGATAAGCGACCCTAGTGGCCGACACAAACACCGGGCCCATCTAGGAGTGGCACTGCAGTGTCACGCAGGATGGCCCTTCAAAAAAATACTCCACAAACAGCACATGACGCAATGAAAAATTAAAGAAAAAAGAGGTGCAAGATGGAATTGTCCTTGGGCCCTCCCACCCACCCTTATGTTGTATAAACAGGACATGCACACTTTAACCAACCCATCATTTCAGTGACCGGGTCTGCCACACGACTGTGACTGAAATGACGGGTTGGTTTGGACCCCCACCAAAAAAGAAGCAATTAATCTCTCCTTGCACAAACTGGCTCTACAGAGGCAAGATGTCCACCTCATCATCATCCTCCGATATATCACCGTGTACATCCCCCTCCTCACAGATTATCAATTCCTCCCCACTGGAATCCACCATCTCAGCTCCCTGTGTACTTTGTGGAGGCAATTGCTGCTGGTGAATGTCTCCACGGAGGAATTGATTATAATTCATTTTAATGAACATCATCTTCTCCACATTTTCTGGAAGTAACCTCGTACGCCGATTGCTGACAAGGTGAGCGGCGGCACTAAACACTCTTTCGGAGTACACACTTGTGGGAGGGCAACTTAGGTAGAATAAAGCCAGTTTGTGCAAGGGCCTCCAAATTGCCTCTTTTTCCTGCCAGTATAAGTACGGACTGTGTGACGTGCCTACTTGGATGCGGTCACTCATATAATCCTCCACCATTCTTTCAATGGGGAGAGAATCATATGCAGTGACAGTAGACGACATGTCCGTAATCGTTGTCAGGTCCTTCAGTCCGGACCAGATGTCAGCATCAGCAGTCGCTCCAGACTGCCCTGCATCACCGCCAGCGGGTGGGCTCGGAATTCTGAGCCTTTTCCTCGCACCCCCAGTTGCGGGAGAATGTGAAGGAGGAGATGTTGACAGGTCGCGTTCCGCTTGACTTGACAATTTTCTCACCAGCAGGTCTTTGAACCCCAGCAGACTTGTGTCTGCCGGAAAGAGAGATCCAAGGTAGGTTTTAAATCTAGGATCGAGCACGGTGGCCAAAATGTAGTGCTCTGATTTCAACAGATTGACCACCCGTGTATCCTTGTTAAGCGAATTAAGGGCTCCATCCACAAGTCCCACATGCCTAGCGGAATCGCTCCGTGTTAGCTCCTCCTTCAATGTCTCCAGCTTCTTCTGCAAAAGCCTGATGAGGGGAATGACCTGACTCAGGCTGGCAGTGTCTGAACTGACTTCACGTGTGGCAAGTTCAAAGGGCATCAGAACCTTGCACAACGTTGAAATCATTCTCCACTGCGCTTGAGACAGGTGCATTCCACCTCCTATATCGTGCTGAATTGTATAGGCTTGAATGGCCTTTTGCTGCTCCTCCAACCTCTGAAGCATATATAGGGTTGAATTCCACCTCGTTACCACTTCTTGCTTCAGATGATGGCAGGGCAGGTTCAGGCGTTTTTGGTGTTGCTCCAGTCTTCTGTACGTGGTGCCTGTACGCCGAAAGTGTCCCGCAATTCTTCTGGCCACCGACAGCATCTCTTGCACGCCCCTGTCGTTTTTAAAAAAATTCTGCACCACCAAATTCAAGGTATGTGCAAAACATGGGACGTGCTGGAATTTGCCCATATTTAATGCACACACAATATTTCTGGCGTTGTCCGATGCCACAAATCCACAGGAGAGTCCAATTGGGGTAAGCCATTCCGCGATGATCTTCCTCAGTTGCCGTAAGAGGTTTTCAGCTGTGTGCGTATTCTGGAAACCGGTGATACAAAGCGTAGCCTGCCTAGGAAAGAGTTGGCGTTTGCGAGATGCTGCTACTGGTGCCGCCGCTGCTGTTCTTGCGGCGGGAGTCCATACATCTACCCAGTGGGCTGTCACAGTCATATAGTCCTGACCCTGCCCTGCTCCACTTGTCCACATGTCCGTGGTTAAGTGGACATTGGGTACAACTGCATTTTTTAGGACACTGGTGAGTCTTTTTCTGACGTCCGTGTACATTCTCGGTATCGCCTGCCTAGAGAAGTGGAACCTAGATGGTATTTGGTAACGGGGGCACACTACCTCAAGAAATTGTCTAGTTCCCTGTGAACTAACGGCGGATACCGGACGCACGTCAAACACCAACATAGTTGTCAAGGCCTCAGTTATCCGCTTTGCAACAGGATGACTGCTGTGATATTTCATCTTCCTCGCAAAGGACTGTTGGACAGTCAATTGCTTACTGGAAGTAGTACAAGTGGGCTTACGACTTCCCCTCTGGGATGACCATCGACTCCCAGCAGCAACAACAGCAGCGCCAGCAGCAGTAGGCGTTACACGCAAGGATGCATCGGAGGAATCCCAGGCAGGAGAGGAATCGTCAGAATTGCCAGTGACATGGCCTGCAGGACTATTGGCATTCCTGGGGAAGGAGGAAATTGACACTGAGGGAGTTGGTGGGGTGGTTTGCGTGAGCTTGGTTACAAGAGGAAGGGATTTACTGGTCAGTGGACTGCTTCCGCTGTCACCCAAAGTTTTTGAACTTGTCACTGACTTATTATGAATGCGCTGCAGGTGACGTATAAGGGAGGATGTTCCGAGGTGGTTAACGTCCTTACCCCTACTTATTACAGCTTGACAAAGGCAACACACGGCTTGACACCTGTTGTCCATATTTCTGTTGAAATACTTCCACACCGAAGAGCTGATTTTTTTGGTATTTTCACCAGGCATGTCAATGGCCATATTCCTCCCACGGACAACAGGTGTCTCCCCGGGTGCCTGACTTAAACAAACCACCTCACCATCAGAATCCTCCTGGTCAATTTCCTCCCCAGCGCCAGCAACACCCATATCCTCCTCATCCTGGTGTACTTCAACACTGACATCTTCAATCTGACTATCAGGAACTGGACTGCGGGTGCTCCTTCCAGCACTTGCAGGGGGCGTGCAAATGGTGGAAGGCGCATGCTCTTCACGTCCAGTGTTGGGAAGGTCAGCCATCGCAACCGACACAATTGGACTCTCCTTGTGGATTTGGGATTTCGAAGAATGCACAGTTCTTTGCGGTGCTACTGCTTTTGCCAGCTTGAGTCTTTTCATTTTTCTAGCGAGAGGCTGAGTGCTTCCATCCTCATGTGAAGCTGAACCACTAGCCATGAACATAGGCCAGGGCCTCAGCCGTTCCTTGCCACTCCGTGTGGTAAATGGCATATTGGCAAGTTTACGCTTCTCCTCCGACAATTTTATTTTAGATTTTGGAGTCCTTTTTTTACTGATATTTGGTGTTTTGGATTTTACATGCTCTGTACTATGACATTGGGCATCGGCCTTGGCAGACGACGTTGCTGGCATTTCATCGTCTCGGCCATGACTAGTGGCAGCAGCTTCAGCACGAGGTGGAAGTGGATCTTGATCTTTCCCTAATTTTTGAACCTCAACATTTTTGTTCTCCATATTTTAATAGGCACAACTAAAAGGCACCTCAGGTAAACAATGGAGATGGATGGATACTAGTATACTTATGGATGGACGAGCGACTGCCGACACAGAGGTAGCTACAGCCGTGGACTACCGTACTGTGTCTGCTGCTAATATAGACTGGATGATAATGAGATGAAATTAATATATATATATATATAATATCACTAGTACTGCAGCCGGACAGGTATATATATTTATTATGTAATGACTGATGACGGACCTGCTGGACACTGTCAGCTCAGCAGCACCGTAGACTGCTACAGTAAGCTACTATAGTAGTATGTATAAAGAAGAAAGAAAAAAAAAAACCACAGGTAGGTGGTATACAATTATGGATGGACGAGCGACTGCCGACACAGAGGTAGCTACAGCCGTGGACTACCGTACTGTGTCTGCTGCTAATATAGACTGGATGATAATGAGATGAAGTCAATATATATATGTATAATATCACTAGTACTGCAGCCGGACAGGTATATATATTTATCATGTAATGACTGATGACGGACCTGCTGGACACTGTCAGCTCAGCAGCACCGCAGACTGCTACAGTAAGCTACTATAGTAGTATGTATAAAGAAGAAAGAAAAAAAAAAAAACCACGGGTAGGTGGTATGCAATTATGGATGGACGAGCGACTGCCGACACAGAGGTAGCTACAGCCGTGGACTACCGTACTGTGTCTGCTGCTAATATAGACTGGATGATAATGAGATGAAATCAATATATATATATATATATATATAATATCACTAGTACTGCAGCCGGACAGGTATATATATTTATTATGTAATGACTGATGACGGACCTGCTGGACACTGTCAGCTCAGCAGCACCGCAGACTGCTACAGTAAGCTACTATAGTAGTATGTATAAAGAAGAAAGAAAAAAAAAAAACCACGGGTAGGTGGTATACAATTATGGATGGACGAGCGACTGCCGACACAGAGGTAGCTACAGCCGTGGACTACCGTACTGTGTCTGCTGCTAATATAGACTGGATGATAATGAGATGAAATTAATATATATATATATATATATATATATATAATATCACTAGTACTGCAGCCGGACAGGTATATATATTTATTATGTAATGACTGATGATGGACCTGCTGGACACTGTCAGCTCAGCAGCACCGCAGACTGCTACAGTAAGCTACTATAGTAGTATGTATAAAGAAGAAAGAAAAAAAAAAAAACCACGGGTAGGTGGTATACAATATTATATATATATTATATACAATTATATATATATATATATATATATATATATATATTAAACTGGTGGTGATTAATTAAACTGGTGGTCAGGTCACTGGTCACACTATCAGCAACTTGCAAGTAGTACTCCTAAGCAGACAATCACAATATACTGGTGGTCAGTGTGGTCACAATGGCAGTGTGGCACTCTGGCAGCAAAAGTGTGCACTGTACGTTATATGTACTCCTGAGTCCTGCTCTCAGACTCTAACTGCTCCCCACTGTCAGTGTCTCCCCCACAAGTCAGATATACAGTCACACTATCTATCACTTCAGCAAGTAGTAGTACTCCTCCTAATGCTCCCCAAAATTACTACTGTGTCTCTCTCTACTCTAGTCTCACTCTCTTCTCTATAAACGGAGAGGACGCCAGCCACGTCCTCTCCCTATGAATCTCAATGCACGTGTGAAAATGGCGGCGACGCGCGGCTCCTTATATAGAATCCGAGTCTCGCGATAGAATCCGAGCCTCGCGAGAATCCGACAGCGGGATGATGACGTTCGGGCGCGCTCGGGTTAACCGAGCAAGGCGGGAAGATCCGAGTCGCTCGGCCCCGTGTAAAAAAAAAAATGAAGTTCGGGCGGGTTCGGATTCCGAGGAACCGAACCCGCTCATCTCTAGTAGAATCCTCCCTGGAAATGGACAGGCACGCCTGCGTTCACATGGACACTCCCTGAAAATGGTCAGTTGATACCCACAAATGGCCTCTTCCTGTCAATCTTCTAGTGATCGCCAGTGCGATCGCTTTCTTCATTAGATCCGTTGCTCCCTGGTGACAACCGTCACCAGCGAGCAACGCACCTGCGCATTGCGACCCATGCGCAGGCGCACTTCAGACCTGATCACATCACTGCGAAAAATGGTGGTGTGCGATCAGGTCTGAATGGTTCAAGATACCACCATAGGACAGGGACCTGAACCCTAGTACAAATAGGAATTAGAACCTATAACCGGCATCAGGTACAGGGCAAGCTGGATAATGAAGGGAGACACTCTGAATCAGAACAGCCAGAGAAACAAAGCTTCCCAATGAGTAGATACAGTACAATGCAGCTGGACAGCTAGACACGCAGGAAAACTACTAATTATACAGCAGCTGAGGCTGAACAAAGGGATACATGCAGAAATCTAGTTGCTGGAGTGTAGTAACACAGATGCGCCACTAGCAGCTAGTAACACCAATATAACTATGAAGCCAAAATTTTAAAGAACAGTTTTCAAGGAGCAGCATTTTTTTATTTGCTCTGACCACCATCAACCTTGGTTGTGCCTCAGGCAGTGGCAAGGCTCCATATATCAGAGTAGCTCCACCTAACATTGTGGGCAGAGGGGAATTGTTGTCGGTGGGGGAGATGAGTTCCACCATCTTTTCAGGACCACTTTAAGCCCTGTGCAACATCATGCATAAAGTATCGATGTTTGGTACTTTGCGCATGCGCATGACCTGTTCTGTGCATGCGGAAAATGGGTCCTGTGATGTAAGAAGCAGGACAGCAGCAGACTGCCAGTGATTTATAGTCTGCTTCCATTTGGGGTAGGTTGCATCGATATCCTCTGTTTCCCAAAACAGAGGTGTGCCCCCACTGTCAAGAGCCGGAGGTTTACCTCCGGAGTCGAGGTCTGGGGCCTGCCTGTCCAGCTGCTGGTGCTGGGCCCCGATGGGGGTTGGCGGAGATCATTTAGCGGTTTCTGGAGCTGGGGAGATGGGAGTCCAGGTAGGCGAATAGGCGCGCCCTTGTATGTCTGCAGCACTTGGGGCTGCCATGTTGGAGACCAAATCTCTGTGAGCAATGGCTGGGGCTGTGTGGAATGCTCAACCAATCCCTGGCAGCTTCCTTTTTCAAAAGGTGTCAGCTCAGTCTTTAATGTTGCCAGTGCTTTAAGTTACTGCTCAGTGCAGAAGCTCCAGCTCTGAGCTCTCTCTGTAGTTTCCTGCAGCTATTTCTTTGTGCCCTCTCAGTCTTTTGCTCCACTCTCCCAGTTATCGCAGCCTTTTACAGAACCATAGCCGGTGGATCCTCAGCTCTATGGTCTGCAGTTGTCCGCCCACTGGGCGGCATCCTCAGGTGTCTCGTATTCGTAGAGGGGCTGCCCAATCATCCGCAGTGCTGTTCAGCCACTACTCTTCAACAGTATTCTTCAGTGTTCTTCAGCCATGACTCTTCAGCATACATTCTTTAATGGTACTCTTCAGTGTTCTTCAGCCACTACTCTTCAGCATTCATTCTTCAACAATATCTTCAGTGTTATTCAGTCAAGACTCATCAGTATTCATTCTCCAGCAGCACTGTTCAGTGTTCTTCAATCCCGACAGCTCAGTAGTAACATTCCTCAGTTTCCAAGTCTTTATTCCCCAGAGTCAACCAGTTCTGTTCACCCATCTCAGTCCTCTAGTTAATTCTTCCACTAGCTCCTCCTTGTATCCTGAGGTATATGAGAAGGAATTACACCCAACCCCCTCAGTTCCTTCCTTCTGTTGTGACCAATTCCTCAACCAACACCCTGTTTTCGGGTCTTCACCCTCAGCCCGTTGTGATAGTTGTGACACCCACCATTTAGGGGGAGATAACAGGCCAGGGCTCTCCGTTGTTGCACAGAGATTTCCTGGCCTCTGCGACATGCGGCTTATGCATCCCCATTGGTGCCACAAGCAACCCAATGGTGAGTGATCCAATGCCTGCGTCCTAGAACGCAGGTCAGATTACTGCTGCAGGAGAAGGTGTTTACTTGTCATAGATGCCTCCTGCTGCATTACCATACAGAGCTATCACTGCTGCTTCCAATGAAGCAGCATGATTCCACTTATTATTATTATTATTATTATTATTATTATTCCTCTGATATGGTGTCAGAGGGAGAGTTATGTGAGGGATATGATATCAGAAGGAGAGCTGTTTGAAGGATAATGTGTGAGGGAGAACTGTGTGAAGCATAAGGTGTGAGGGGGATAGCTGGGTGAGGAAGAAGGAGTCAGGGGGAGAGGTGTGTGCAGGAGCAAACTCAGGATTTAGCAAGGGGGGGTTCCGTTTGTGTATGTATATGCACAGGTATGTGTAATAAGTATATATATATATATATATATATATATATATATACACACACACACACACACACACACACACACACATATATATATATATATATATATATTAAGAATTTACTTACCGACAATTCTATTTCTCGTAGTCCGTAGTGGATGCTGGGAACTCCATAAGGACCATGGGGAATAGTGGCTCCGCAGGAGACTGGGCACAAATAGAAAGCTTTAGTACTACCTGGTGTGCACTGGCTCCTCCCCCCATGACCCTCCTCCAAGCCTCAGTTAGGATACTGTGCCCGGACGAGCGTACACAATAAGGAAGGATTTTGAATCCCGGGTAAGACTCATACCAGCCACACCAATCACACCGTATAACTTGTGATCTGAACCCAGTTAACAGTATGATAACAGAGGAGCCTCTAGAAAAGATGGCTCACTACAACAATAACCCGATTTAGTTAACAATAACTATGTACAAGTATTGCAGACAATCCGCACTTGGGATGGGCGCCCAGCATCCACTACGGACTACGAGAAATAGAATTATCGGTAAGTAAATTCTTATTTTCTCTGACGTCCTAGTGGATGCTGGGAACTCCGTAAGGACCATGGGGATTATACCAAAGCTCCCAAACGGGCGGGAGAGTGCGGATGACTCTGCAGCACCGAATGAGAGAACTCCAGGTCCTCCTCAGCCAGGGTATCAAATTTGTAGAATTTAGCAAACGTGTTTGCCCCTGACCAAGTAGCTGCTCGGCAAAGTTGTAAAGCCGAGACCCCTCGGGCAGCCGCCCAAGATGAGCCCACTTTCCTTGTGGAATGGGCTTTTACAGATTTAGGCTGTGGCAGGCCTGCCACAGAATGAGCAAACTGAATTGTACTACAAATCCAACGAGCAATAGTCTGCTTAGAAGCAGGAGCACCCAGCTTGTTGGGTGCATACAGGATAAACAGCGAGTCAGATTTTCTGACTCCAGCCGTCCTGGAAACATATTTTCAGGGCCCTGACTACGTCCAGCAACTTGGAGTCCTCCAAGTCCCTAGTAGCCGCAGGTACCACAATAGGCTGGTTCAAGTGAAACGCTGAAACCACCTTAGGGAGAAATTGAGGACGAGTCCTCAATTCTGCCCTATCCGTATGAAAAATTAGGTAAGGGCTTTTATAGGATAAAGCCGCCAATTCTGACACGCGCCTGGCTGACGCCAGGGCCAACAGCATTACCACTTTCCATGTGAGATATTTTAAGTCCACAGTGGTGAGTGGTTCAAACCAATGTGATTTTAGGAACCCCAAAACCACATTGAGATCCCAAGGTGCCACTGGAGGCACAAAAGGAGGCTGTATATGCAGCACCCCTTTGACAAACGTCTGAACTTCAGGAACTGAAGCCAGTTCTTTTTGGAAGAAGATCGACAGGGCCAAAATTTGAACCTTAATGGACCCTAATTTTAGGCCCATAGACAGTCCTGTTTGCAGGAAATGCAGGAACCGACCCAGTTGAAATTCCTTTGTAGGGGCCTTCCTGGCCTCGCACCACGCAACATATTTACGCCAAATACGGTGATAATGCTGCACGGTTACATCCTTCCTGGCTTTGATCAGGGTAGGGATGACTTCATCCGGAATGCCTTTTTCCTTCAGGATCCGGCGTTCAACCGCCATGCCGTCAAACGCAGCCGCGGTAAGTCTTGAAACAGACAGGGTCCCTGCTGGAGCAGGTCCCTTCGTAGAGGTAGAGGCCACGGGTCCTCCGTGAGCATCTCTTGAAGTTCCGGGTACCAAGTCCTTCTTGGCCAATCCGGAGCCACGAGTATAGTCCTTACTCCTCTCCTTCTTATGATTCTCAGTACCTTGGGTATGAGAGGCAGAGGAGGGAACACATACACTGACTGGTACACCCATGGTGTTACCAGAGCGTCCACAGCTATTGCCTGAGGGTCCCGTGACCTGGCGCAATACCTGTCTAGTTTTTTGTTGAGGCGGGACGCCATCATGTCCACCTTTGGTTTTTCCCAACGGTTCACAATCATGTGGAAGACTTCTGGGTGAAGTCCCCACTCTCCCGGGTGGAGGTCGTGCCTGCTGAGGAAGTCTGCTTCCCAGTTGTCCACTCCCGGAATTAACACTGCTGACAGTGCTATCACATGATTTTCCGCCCAGCGAAGAATCCTTGCAACTTCTGCCATTGCCCTCCTGCTTCTTGTGCCGCCCTGTCTGTTTACGTGGGCGACTGCCGTGATGTTGTCTGACTGAATCAGCACCGGCTGACCTTGAAGCAGAGGTCATGCTAGGCTTAGAGCATTGTAGATGGCCCTTAGCTCCAGGATGTTTATGTGAAGTGATGTCTCCAGGCTTGACCACAAGCCCTGGAAATTTCTTCCTTGTGTGACTGCTCCCCAGCCTCTCAGGCTGGCATCCGTGGTCACCAGGACCCAGTCCTGAATGCCGAATCTGCGGCCCTCTAGAAGATGAGCACTCTGCAACCACCACAGAAGAGACACCCTTGTCCTTGGGGACAGGGTTATCCGCTGATGCATCTGAAGATGCGATCCGGACCATTTGTCCAGCAGATCCCACTGGAACGTTCTTGCGTGGAATCTGCCGAATGGAATCGCTTCGTAGGAAGCTACCATCTTTCCCAGGACTCTTGTGCATTGATGCACTGAGACTTGCCCTGGTTTCAGGAGGTTTCTGACTAGGTCGGATAACTCCCTGGCTTTTTCCTCCGGAAGGAACACCTTTTTCTGGACTGTGTCCAGAATCATCCCTAGGAACAGAAGATGTGTCGTCGGAATCAGCTGCGATTTTGGGATATTTAGAATCCAGCCGTGCTGCCGTAGCACTACATGAGATAGTGCTACTCCGACTACTAACTGTTCTCTGGATCTTGCCCTTATCAGGAGATCGTCCAAGTAAGGGATAATTAAAACGCCTTTTCTTCGAAGAAGAATCATCATTTCGGCCATTACCTTGGTAAAGACCCCGGGTGCCGTGGATAATCCAAACGGCAGCGTCTGAAACTGATAGTGACAGTTTTGTACCACAAACCTGAGGTACCCTTGATGAGAAGGGTAAATGGGGACATGGAGGTAGGCATCTTTGATGTCCAGAGACACCATAAAGTCCCCCTCTTCCAGGTTCGCGATCACTGCTCTGAGTGACTCCATCTTGAACTTGAACCTTTGTATGTAAGTGTTCAAGGATTTCAGATTTAAAATAGGTCTTACCGAGCCGTCCGGCTTCGGTACCACAAACAGCGTTGAATAATACTTCTTCCCTTGTTGCAGGAGGGGTACCTTGATTATCACCTGCTGGGAATACAGCTTGTGAACTGCCTCCAATACTGCCTCCCAGTCGGAGGGAGACGTTGGTAAAGCAAACTTCAGGAACCGGCGAACTCCAATTTGTACCCCTGAGATACTACTTGAAGGATCCAGGGGTCCACTTGCGAGTGAGCCCACTGCGCGCTGAAATTCTTGAGACGGGCCCCCATCGTGCCTGAGTCCGCTTGTAAGACCCCAGCGTCATGCTGAGGACTTGGCAGAAGCGGGGGAGGGCTTTTGTTCCTGGGAATTGGCTGTCTGTTGCAGTCTTTTTCCCCTTCCTCTGCCCCGGGGCAGAAAAGAGGAACCTTTTGCCCGCTTGCCCTTATGGGGACGAAAGGACTGAGCCGGATAAGACGGCGTCTTTTTATGTTGAGAGGCGACCTGGGGTAAAAATGTGGATTTCCCAGCAGTTGCCGTGGCCACCAGGTCCGATAGACCGACCCCAAATAACTCCTCCCCTTTATAAGGCAATATTTCCATATGCCGTTTAGAGTCCGCATCACCTGACCACTGTCGCGTCCATAATCCTCTTCTGGCAGAAATGGACAGCGCACTCACTCTTGATGCCAGAGTGGAAATATCCCTCTGTGCATCTCGCATATATAGAAATGCATCTTTTAAATGCTCTATAGTCAACAATATACTGTCCCTATCCAGGGTATCAATATTTTCAGTCAGGGAATCCGACCAAGCCACCCCAGCGCTGCACATCCAGGCTGAGGCGATTGCTGGTCGCAGTATAACACCAGTATGTGTGTATATACTTTTTAGGATATTCTCCAGTTTTCTGTCACCTGGTTCCTTGAGGGCGGCCGTATCAGGAGACGGTAACGCCACTTGTTTTGATAAGCGTGTGAGCGCTTTATCCACTCTAGGGGGTGTTTCCCAACGCGCCCTAACCTCTGGCGGGAAAGGGTATAATGCCAATAACTTTTTAGAAATTATCAGTTTTTTATCGGGGGAAACCCACGCTTCATCACACACCTCATTTAATTCGTCTGATTCAGGAAAAACTACAGGTAGTTTTTTCACACCCCACATAATACCCTTTTTAGTGGTACTTGCAGTATCAGAAATGTTTAACACCTCTCTCATTGCCGTGATCATGTAACGTGTGGCCCTACTGGAAGTCACGTTTGTCTCCTCACCGTCGACACTGGAGTCAGTATCCGTGTCGACGTCAGTATCCACCACCTGAGGTAACGGCCTTTTTAGATCCCCTGATGGTTTCTGAGACGCCTGGACAGACACTAGCTGATTAGTCGGCTGTCTCATGTCATCAACTGTCTTTTGTAAGGAGCTGACACTGTCACGTAAATCCTTCCATAAAGCCATCCACTCAGGTGTCGACTCCCTAGGGGGTGACATCTCTATTATAGGCAATTGCTCCGCCTCCACATCATTTTCCTCCTCATTCATGTCGACACAAACGTACCGACACACAGCACACGCACAGGGAATGCTCTGATAGAGGACAGGACCCCACTAGCCCTTTGGGGAGACAGAGGGAGTGTATGCCAGCACACACCAGAGCGCTATATATAGATATAGGGACAACCTTATAGAAGTGTTTCTCCCTTATAGCTGCTGTATTGTTAATAACCCGCCAATTAGTGCCCCCCTCTCTTTTTTACCCTGTTTCTGTAGTGCAGGACTGCAGGGGAGAGTCAGGGAGACGTCCTTCCAGCGGAGCTGTGAGGGAAAATGGCGCCTGTGTGCTGAGGAGATAGGCCCCGCCCCCTTCTCGGCGGCCTTTCTCCCGCTTTTTGTGAAAATCTGGCAGGGGTTAAAATTCATCCATATAGCCCAGGGGCTATATGTGATGTATTTTTAGCCAGCCAAGGTGTTTCTATTGCTGCTCAGGGCGCCCCCCCCCCTAGCGCCCTGCACCCTCAGTGACCGGAGTGTGAAGTGTGCTGAGAAGCAATGGCGCACAGCTGCAGTGCTGTGCGCTACCTTGTGGAAGACAGGATGTCTTCTGCCGCCGATTTGCCGGACCTCTTCTTGCTTCTGGCTCTGTAAGGGGGCCGGCGGCGCGGCTCTGGGACCGAGCTCCAAGGCTGGGCCTGTGATCGGTCCCTCTGGAGCTAATGGTGTCCAGTAGCCTAAGAAGCCCAATCCACTCTGCACGCAGGTGAGTTCGCTTCTTCTCCTCTTAGTCCCTCGATGCAGTGATCCTGTTGCCAGCAGGTCTCACTGAAAATAAAAAACCTAAACAAAAACTTTCACTAAGAAGCTCAGTCGAGCCCCTAGTGTGCACCCTTCTCGTTCGGGCACAAAAATATAACTGAGGCTTGGAGGAGGGTCATGGGGGGAGGAGCCAGTGCACACCAGGTAGTACTAAAGCTTTCTATTTGTGCCCAGTCTCCTGCGGAGCCACTATTCCCCATGGTCCTTACGGAGTTCCCAGCATCCACTAGGACGTCAGAGAAATATATATACGGAGGCAGGACGGCACTCATCAGAATCAGCTTTATTGGCCAGGTATACTTACGTATACTAGGAATTTGTCTTCGGTTTGCTATACAACAGCCAAGTAGGTAACAGGTAAGCAGGTGTGTGTGTGTGGGGGGGCAAGTAAAGTTACACAGATAGGTATACCGTAGGGACACAAGTGAGTTACATGTACGTCTAGTCAGTCAATGTTCAGGAGTTCAGCAGGCGGACAGCTAGCGATACCACACTGTCAGCAATCGTTAGCGGAGGTGCACTAGATGACTTCTTCTTCCTGAAGTCCACTATCATCTCGACAGTTTTGAGGGGGTTGAGGTCAAGGTTGTTGTGGATGCACCACTGGGCCAGCCGGTCTACTTCCCGTCTATAGGCCGATTCGTCCCCATCCTTGATGAGGCCGATGACGGTGGTGTCATCGGCGAATTTGATGATCCTTACTGATTGCGCCTCTGAGGTACAGTCATTTGTGTACAGGGAGAAGAGCAGGGGTGAGAGGACACAGCCCTGAGGGGCCCCTGTACTAATGGACCGCGCTTGAGAGGTGAATTCCCCCGCTTTCACCACCTGTGTCCTATCTGTCAGGAAGTCTATTATCCAGGAACAGGTAGCTTCTGGGACCCCTAGGCGAAGTAATTTGGGGTGGAGGATGCTGGGGACGATTGTATTGAAGGCCGAGCTGAAATCGACAAACAGGACCCTCGCGTAGGTACCGGGAATGTCTAGGTGCTGTAGAATGTAGTGCAGGCCCAGGTTGACTGCATCCTTGACACACCGATTCGAGCGATAGGCGAACTGCAGGGGGTCCAGTTGGGGGCCAGTCACAGTTTTCAGGTGATTCAAGACCAGACGCTCAAATGTTTTCATGACCACAGACGTCAGTGCTATCGGCCTGTAGTCGTTCAGGTTTGTGATAGTGGGTTTCTTGGGGACCGGGACTATAGTAGAGCTTTTGAGGCAGGAAGGGACTTTCTGTAGCTCCAGCGATTTATTGAAGATCTTGGTGAATATGGGGGCGAGCTGACCCGCACATGCTCTTAGGGCAGATGGTGACACTCCGTCAGGACCTGGAGCTTTCCTGGTTTTGGTCCTTTTGAACAATGCCTCCACCTCTTCCTGGGTGACTTGCAGTGCCTGGGGTTGGCCGTCGGTGTTCGGGGCATCGTAGAAGTGATTGTTTGGGTTGCAGGGGACTTCTTTTGCGAACCTGCAATAAAAGTGGTTCAGTTCATCTGCAAGGTCTTGATGCATGGCGGTGGACTTTGATGTTTTCCTATAGTTGGTTATGGATTGCATTCCTTTCCATACAGATACGGGGTCATTGGTGGAGAGATCGTTTGTCAGCTTGTCCGAGAACCGCTTTTTTGCTAGCCTGATTCCTTTAGTCAGAGAGTTCCTCTGGGTCATAGAGACTGGTAAACCATAGAAAATCAGCACAGTACGCTGAAGCTGTTTGTCAACGTTTCAGAGTTAGACTCCTTTAAAAGAGTCTAACTCTGAAACATTGACATACAGCTACAGCGTCCTGTGCTGATTTTCTATGGTTTACCAGTCTCTATGAGTGCTGTCCTGCTTCCGTGCATATTATCTGATTCTGACGGGCACCGGAGCATGTTGTGCTGTACTAATAAGGAGTGCCATTTATAATTTGCAGAGATATATATACACTGCTATATATACACTGCTCAAAAAAATAAAGGGAACACTTAAATAACACAATGTAACTCCAAATCAATCACACTTCTGTGAAATCAAACTGTCCACTTAGGAAGCAACACTGATTGACAATCAATTTCACATGCTGTTGTGCAAATGGAATAGACAACAGGTGGAAATTATAGGCAATTAGCAAGACACCCCCAATAAAGGAGTTGTTCTGCAGGTGGTGACCACAGAGCACTTCTCAGCTCCTATGCTTTCTGGCTGATGTTTTGGTCACTTTTGAAAGCTGGCAGTGCTTTCACTCTAGTGGTAGCATGAGATGGAGTCTACAACCCACACAAGTGGCTCAGGTAGTGCAGCTCATCCAGGATGGCACATCAATGCGAGCTGTGGCAAGAAGGTTTGCTGTGTCTGTCAGCGTAGTGTCCAGAGCATGGAGGCGCTACCAGGAGACAGGCCAGTACATCAGAAGACACGGAGGAGGCCGTAGGAGGGCAACAACCCAGCAGCAGGACCGCTACCTCCGCCTTTGTGCAAGGAGGAACAGGAGGAGCACTGCCAGAGCCCTGCAAAATGACCTCCAGCAAGCCACAACTGTGCATGTGTCTACTCAAATGATCAGAAACAGACTCCATGAGGGTGGTATGAGGGCCCGAAGTCCACAGGTGGGGGTTGTGCTTACAGCCCAACACCGTGCAGGACGTTTGGCATTTGCCAGAGAACACCAAGATTGGCAAATTCGCCACTGGCACCCTGTGCTCTTCACAGATGAAAGCAGGTTCTCACTGAGCACATGTGACAGACGTGACAGAGTCTGGAGACGCTAAGGAGAACGTTCTGCTGCCTGCAACATCCCCCAGCATGACCGGTTTGGCAGTGGGTCAGTAATGGTGTGGGGTGGCATTTCTTTGGGGGGCCACACAGCCCTCCATCTGCTCACCAGAGGTAGCCTGATTGCCATTAGGTACCGAGATGAGATCCTCAGACCCTTTGTGAGACCATATGCTGGTGCGGTTGGCCCTGGGTTCCTCCTAATGCAAGACAATGCTAGACCTCATGTGGCTGGAGTGTGTTAGCAGTTCCTGCAAGACGAAGGCATTGATGCTATGGAATTGCCCGCCCGTTCCCCAGACCTGAATCCAATTGAGCACATCTGGGACATCATGTCTCGCTCCATCCACCAACGCCACGTTGCACCACAGACTGTCCAGGAGTTGGCGGATGCTTTAGTCCAGGTCTGGGAGGAGATCCCTCAGGAGACCATCCGTCACCTCATCAGGAGCATGCCCAGGCGTTGTAGGGAGGTCATACAGGCACGTGGAGGCCACACACCCTACTGAGCCTCATTTTGACTTGTTTTAAGGAAATTACATCAAAGTTGGATCAGCCTGTAGTGTGTTTTTCCACTTTAATTTTGAGTGTTACTCCAAGTCCAGACCTCCATGGGTTAATAAATTTGATTTCCATTGATCATTTTTGTGTGATTTTGTTGTCAGCACATTCAACTATGTAAAGAACAAAGTATTTAATAAGAAAATTTCATTCATTCAGATCTAGGATGTGTTGTTTAAGTGTTCCCTTTATTTTTTTGAGCAGTGTATATACAGTCTATAGAGATGAAGTGCACTCACCAGGCTAATTTACCAGCTCTGCATTCTCGGGCTATCATCATGTATCTACCCTGATGCTTTTGAGTGCTAACAGTGATCAGCACTAGTGAGAGGTATTTATTCTGTTTAACATGCAGAGTGTGTGATTATTATTATTATTACCAGTTATTTATATAGCGCACACATATTCTGCAGCGCTTTACAGAGAATTTTTGGCCATTAACATTGGTCCCTGCCCCAGTGGAGCTTACAATCTATATTCCCTACCACATGTACATGCGCAAACATTCATACTAGTGTTAATTTTTGTTAACCTACCAGTATATTTTTGGATTGTGGGAGGAAACCGGAGTACCCGGAGGAAACCCACGCAAGTACAGGGAGAATATACAAACTCTGCACAGACACGCAAGTACGGGGAGAATATACAAACTCTGCACAGATAAAGCCATAGTGGGAATCGAACCCATGACCTCAGTGCTAACCATTACACCATCCGTACTGCCCTAATGTGGCTGTTATAGATTTTCTTGGTAGGTAATATGACTTCCGGTGACGTCACCAGCGCCCACAGGTGAGCTGATTGATGCAGGTATAAAGTTTGCCAGGGTTGTGGTATAGGGTGTTTGCTGGAGTGGTGGTAGGACTCCTGACATGCTGTAAAAGTCTTGAGAAAGGCCAGTAATGTTGTCCGAAACGTTAACTGCAAACGTTAACTGCATAAAAATAAATATATGTGAACTTTTGCATTTATAAATTAGCCTGGTTAGTTCACTTCATCTCTATAGACTGTGTATTGGATCGGTTTGCAACTATCGCTTCTGAAGAACTGGTACCCCAGCTGGCGTAAATTATGAAGATTGCATGTGCAGCTCTTTACTGGAATGTATGTATGTATGTATGTATGTATGTATGTATATATATATATATATATATATATATACCTCTCCAAATAAAAGGCACTCGGGATACTTCATAAATCAAAAAAGCAGCTTGTATTGGCAGAAAGTGGTGAAACGTTTTCGGGGTCTCAGCCCCTTCCTCAGGACAACACCAACATACACCATGACCCACAAAACACACTTATATACCCCCCAGGTGATCATACTCACCTGCAACAGCTGTGACCAGCGTGCTCCCCGTTCGAGCGGCAGCGCACAGCGCTACTTCCGGCGGATGGAGCTGATCACCATGGAAACGGCTATGCATTCCACATGGCTCAGCTTCCACGTTCCACCCGGAGCAGCGCTCGCCGCAGCCACACAGGAGACCTCTGGTATAGCTGTGCAGGGAGAACACTACCACCTACACCATATCTAACAAAACAAAATACAAAAATAAATAGATTATGTCACACGCTACGTCCAGTTGTAGGCAGCCTTTTCAACAGCACCTGGGGGTAACCTCAGATACAACCAACGGTTGCATTACATACGGCCCCACTTATGTGCACATTTATCAGGTCCTAGCCATCAATCGGGTAAAGCGGCCGACATAAAACAGAACATTAAATAAACACAATATCCACTGTATAATAACAGTTCCATTGCAAGAACAAATGAGCAGTGTATGTTGGTGTTGTCCTGAGGAAAGGGCTGAGACCCCGAAAATGTTTGACCACTTTCTGCCAATACAAGCTGCTTTTTTCATTTATGAAGTCTCCCGAGTGCCTTTTATTCGGAGAGGTATTTGTAATTTTGGAAGTGCACCTGGAGCCATTTCTTGTCTATTTGAGTGCCGACTGACTTGGACTTTATATATACAAACACACATTTATATATACATATACAAACTCACACATGTAAACACACATACATACATGAAAATACGGAATTTTACCCTTGTCTTGCGCTATAAACAGGGGCAGCTCCTATAGAATAACCCTACTGCTAGAATAGTGTAACAAAAACCATATACTAAACAGATTCTGAGGGCGCACAAATGTTGTTAAAATACTAAAATTCCATACAGCTACTAAATTCAGATGCTAGTAATAAAATATTTTTTTATTGTATACTTAAACATACAAATTCATATAAAATATAAAGCAGTCAAACCCATAAATGATATACAGGTTGAGTATCCCTTATCCAAAATGCTTGGGACCAGAGGTATTTTGGATATGGGATTTTTCCATATTTTGGAATAATTCCATACCATAATGAGATATCATGGTGATGGGACCTAAGTCTAAGCACAGAATGCATTTATGTTACATATACACCTTATACACATAGCCTGAAGGTAATTTTAGCCAATATTTTTTATAACTTTGTGCATTAAACAAAGTGTGTATACATTCACACAATTCATTTATGTTTCATATACACCTTATACACACAGCCTGAAGGTCATTTAATACAATATTTTTAATAACTTTGTGTATTAAACAAAGTTTGTGTACATTGAGCCATCAAAAAACAAAGGTTTCACTATCTCACTCTCACTCAAAAAAATCCGTATTTCGGAATATTCCGTATTTCGGAATATTTGGATATGGGATACTCAACCTGTATCATATTTGGAGGGTTGCCATCTTTGGTGAAGAAAAAACACTCTATAACCAACGCATTTTGTCCTTAAAAGGACTTCATCAGGGTAAAATTGGTTTGAAGCTGATATGGAATGAAGAGGAGAGAGAAAAAACAGTATTCATAATCTGAACATGTATTTTACAACATCATGATACAGGGAAGAATGGAGGAATATTCAACAGAACAATTTAGAGAATCAGATATATTTACATAGTTTTTTTACACATAAATATAAATAATAGCAGTAATATGATTCAATTCCAAAAATGCTAATTAAATAATTGAATAATTAATATCAGGTATTATTCAATTATTTAATTAGCAAAAATGCTAATTAAATAATTGAATAATTAATATCAGGTAAACTGACAGTGTTTTCACAATCTTTATAAGAGCAAGGAATACATATGTAATTGTATAGCTTGACTGAAATACATAGAAATTCAACTGAACATAGATATTTACAAAAATAGACTTGAATCATTGAGATATTTTAACTCACAGAATGTAATTTTCAGATGCCACCAACCCGTGGTGGTGCAGCAAAACCTCTAATGGTGAGGGGGTTTTCAATAATTAGCCTATAAACGAAAGTCATAAATCATAATATAGCCCACTTCTAACATGTATAGAAAAAAGAGGGACAGAAAAAGGGGGGACTCACTTACTAATAATTGAATGAAGGAAAGGAATAGTCCAACCTCTTCAAATTACTATTATTAAACGGTGAACCCAATGTGTGTCTATGAGAGATATTTTCTGATTAATAAATAAAATTATTTTATTATATAATAATAGTGATAGTAATATCATACAAATGTAGTACTCACTGGTGCACAGTAGATGAATTTGCGCTCTAACAAAATTTTGATGTGTTGATTATATTTATCAAAAGTGAATTATTAAGTATTCTTAAATAATTGACTAATTAAAGTGGGGAAGGTAGGAATAAAGAAATTTACCTACCAGTTTTAAAAATGTTAGGTGTTTAGGTGGCTAGATTAAAAAGCAAGCTGTGAATAAATAAGTATAATTACTTCTTGGAATATTATTAAAATAATATAAAACTTTTTAAGTGGGTAGAGTGCAATGATAACTAACTTAGTATGGCTCCTGCTAGATGTGGATCTACCCCCTCCAGAATAGCAAGTGAACTCTAGGGAGTCTAATCCCTCTTTCTCTAACGTCCTAGTGGATGCTGGGGACTCCGTAAGGACCATGGGGAATAGACGGGCTCTGCAGGAGACATGGGCACTGTCTCCTGCGGAGCCCGTCTATTCCCCATGGTCCTTACGGAGTCCCCAGCATCCACTACGGACTACGAGAAATAGATTTACCGGTAAGTAAAATCTTATTTTCTCTAACGTCCTAGTGGATGCTGGGGACTCCGTAAGGACCATGGGGAATAGACGGGCTCCGCAGGAGACTGTGCCCATGTCTCCTGCGGAGCCCGTCTATTCCCCATGGTCCTTACGGAGTCCCCAGCATCCACTACGGACTACGAGAAATAGATTTACCGGTAAGTAAAATCTTATTATTTATACCACTAGGTTATTACATCATTTCCTTTCACTACTAGGACCAATCAGAAATATACTATCTTTAATTAATTTAAATATATTTATATAGGGTCTGTAACTCTATGAGACCTATCCTATCGTGAGGGTCATACTTAATACTCATATAAAAACCAAAAAAGGAGTTCTTACAATAGACCAGTTGCTAATTAAAGGCGTTTTTCGTTACGGTAACGTCACTTCCGGTCTGCGTTCCAACCAGATTGGGTGGAACGCACGGCCAGTATTATCCAAAAGTAAAATGATTAAGTCCAGGGATATGTACAGCAAATGCCATAAACATGGGCCAAGTCATTCCCCACAACGAGGGAGCCAGGAGCGTCTCTCCTCTATTTCATGCCGCCCGTTTCTAGTATGCATTCCACCTTCATTCCGGTGGAGCGCATCAGTGATCTGCGCATGCATCTGAAAATTACATTCTGTGAGTTTAAATATCTCAATGATTCAAGTCTATTTTTGTAAATACCTATGTTCAGTTGAATTTCTATGTATTTCAGTCAAACTATACAATTACATATGTATTCCTTGCTCTTATAAAGATTGTAAAAACACTGTCAGTTTACCTGATATTAATTATTCAATTATTTAATTAGCATTTTTGGAATTGAATCATATTACTGCTAATATTTATATTTATGTGTAAAAAACTATGTAAATATATCTGATTCTATAACTTGTACTATTGAATATTCCTTCATTCTTCCCTGTATCATGATGTTGTAAAATACATGTTCGGATTATGAATACTGTTTTTTCTCTCTCCTCTTCGTTCCATATCTGCTTCAAACCAATTTTACCATGATGAAGTCCTTTTAAGGAAAAAACGCATTGGTTACAGAGTGTTTCTTCTTCACCAAAGATGGCAACCCTCCAAATATGATATATCATTTATGGGTTTGACTGCCTTATATTTTATATGAATTTGTATGTTTAAGTATACAATAGAAAATATTTTATTACTAGCATCTGAATTTAGTAGCTGTATGGAATTTTAGTATTTTAACAACATTTGTGCGCCCTAAGAATCTGTTTAGTACACATACATACAGACATACATACATACATACATACATACATACTGTACATACACAAGCACACACACAAACCCACATACATACATACATACATACATACATACCATACAAATACACACATAAACAAAGATTTAAAACTTACATACAGTATACAGCTGAGCGTTCTACACCAAGTCTGGGAGCAGAGGGGCGGTCGCGGCAGTGTGAGGACGGAGGGAGCTGCTGTGGCTGAGCATGCGCAGCCAACAGCTCCCCTGGCACACGGGACATAGCTCTCTGCTGCTGCTGTAGCTCCCCGTCTCAGCTTTTGATGAGACGGAGAAAGCTGTGTCTCCATCTCAAAACATTTTTTGGGGTCATCGGGGGGGGGGGGGTACCAGGTAATCGGAAACACCCCTGCGTGCATCACTGGTGTGAGGGGATAAGGTGTGAGGGGGAGAGCTGTGTGAGGGAGAAATTGATGCGGCTATTGCGCTGTTTTAAATTACTGTTACCAAGCAATAAATTCTAGCTGAATGAAAATGCAACACTCGGTTTTTAAAATTTTGTTTTCCACAGAGATTATTTTAAACACAATGGTCATATTATATATATATATATATTGCAAAAGGGTGATACAGCGCCACTTGTGGGGTATAGTCTCAGTACTAACTTGATTTATATGTTGTAATAAAAAGATATATGATGTAATAAAAAGGTATAAGATACACAACCACCTTGTTAGAGGTGTCAGCCACCCCTTAAGGGTGCAGCACTAGTACGGTGCTGCCAGAGAAAAGATATAGTGGAGGGATAAGGGTACCGGCGACCAATGTTGTGTAAATATGCAAATAATTAATATTAAAAGCTTAAGATTTATGAGCCAAAAAATATAAAATCGAACAAACAGTTTTAATAGCATATATAGATAAAATACATAAAAGGTCATATAATATCCGAATCAGGTAAAAAGGTAACAAGGTAAAAGACTTAGCTTTAAAATAGGCAAGGGGGTCACTGCAGGGAACCCAACGCGTTTCGTCACATCAGACTTCTTCAAAGGGTCACTATATATATATATATATTATATAAAACAAGTAAATAGAATCACATTTAGAAGCTTAGAAGTACCCAATGTTATATTCCTTTAAAAAGGGAAAAAAACGTGTATGTAGAATGCAACCACAATTTTTTAATGTATTAAAAGATGAAGAAAAGTCCAATGTCCATACGTAAAAAGAAAAAGGTAACTGTTCTTATGGAAGCTTGCCACAAATGGAAACGTACTGTATATCTGATGAATTGCATGTAAGCAATCACTCACTCCTTTCTGGATTTGATCACCTCCCGGCTCTCTCCCTCCTGAGCCGGAGGTGTTTGAATAGCGGCTCCGTTCCACTGCTATGTGATGGGCCCGTCATGTATTTAGTTTGCGGCAGCAGGTCTTTAGCCAGTGTCAGGGCCGGATTAAGCCTTGGGGGTGCCCGGGGCACTTAAGACAGGAGGGCCCCGATGGAAGGTTGGGGATGAATATTAAATTGTGCATACTTCCTGAAATGTCCCATTCCAGGAGGGACAAAATGCTCTCTACCTGGACTTCCCACTTAATATATGATTGGTGTCACCTGTGTTTAACTATTTAATTGATAAGAAAGGTATTTCAACACAGGTGATTGTAATCATAAATTAAGAAGGAAGTCAGGGTTGAGAGCATTTTATCCCTCCTGGAATAGGTCATGGTGGGAGGCAGAGCCGGCCCTAACCAATATGATGCCCTAGGCAAGATTTTGGCTAGTGCCCCCTAGCACCACTGCTGGTTCTGCCTCTGACCTTGCACTTCTTTCCCAGAACCATCACCCCTCAGCCATAGCAGTCCTTATTTTGGTGTTTGTACCCCCTATATTTTAAATAGGAACAGTTCGCACATTTGGCGCACAGCCCAAAAAGGGGTGTGTTTTTGCTGGCAAGGGGCATGGCCACACAATAGTAACCCCAATTCCAAATACGCCACACAGTACTGCACTTTATTCACATTTGATCATGCGATAGTTTCCATAATTCATATTACATCCCACAGTAGTATCACTTTACCTTATAAACGTTACTCCTCACAGTAGAGCCCCTTATTCACATTACATCACAGTGAATTGCTCCTTATTCACATTACACTACACCCTATTGCTCTTTATTCACATTAGACGACACAGTAGTGCCCTTTCTATACGCAACACCACATAGAAGAGCACCTTAAACACATAATTCCACACAGTAATGCCCCTAACACATATGAGACACATTATTAATGTCCTTCTAAACATAATGTGCTTACACATTATGATGACAACCTTTATTAATGCCCTTTTACACATAATGTCCCTTACACATATGCCGCACATTATTAATGCCCTAATACACATAATGACACACATAGTGCCCCCTGCACATTTGCTGCACATTGTTAGTGCCCCTATACATATAATGACACATACAGTAGTACCCTGTTACACATACAGTATGCCACACATTATTAATGTCCTTAAACACATAATGACACACATAGTGCCCCTTATACATATGTTGCACATTATTAATGCATTTTTACATGACACACATAATGCTCCTTACACATATTCCGAACACTACTGCACAACCAACCCACTCACATGCACACAGCACTCACACTGCCGCTAACACTGTGACCTCTGCCTCTGCTTGGAGACAGATGTGTCCTCATAAATATTGCCTCAGTGCTAACGTCGGGCAAATTTTTTAATGAAAATGCATCTTATTTGCATTGTTATGTGGCTAGGATGCACAAGCAGCTTCTGCTGATTAAAATGATATACAGCATGCCTTTATACTGTGTGAGACTGTGGCTGTATCTGCATATGAATTGCTACACACAGAATATAGGCATGCCGCATATCATTTTAATCAGCAGAAGCTGCTGATGCCCCTGGGCATATCAAATGCCCTAGGCAATTGCCTAGTTTGCCTATAGCTATGGCCGGCTCTGGTGGGAGGTATAGATTGTGTATATTCAATTTAAACCAATGATGTATATTAGTTTTAACTAACAGTTTAATAATGCTTGGGTAATGTTTATGGCTGCACCGAATTGAACGACAATTATTTTATAAACTTTTCTTGTTGTGGAACAAAGACAACTTCTCCTTAAAATACATATAGAAAAATAAAATCATTTATCTCGTCACATGCAAGAATAGCAGCAGCCTCTGTACTACTTACACACTGGGAAAGGACTCCATGTATGTCTCTATCTCTAGACCCAAATGTTTTAGTTGCAAAACAGTTTAAACAGGACTCAGACACCGAGGTGGGAGGAGGAGAAGCTGGGATACCTGTGTTACTTACAGCTCTATCCACCCACTTATCTCTCCTATGGTCAAATAGCTCTGTCAGCAGCTCATGAAACATGATATTCCTGTGTCTCTGCCTGCACTGCATACTGTCCTGCTCGCATTCTGGCTGCTGGTTCTGCTGCTGCTTAAGAGGGAAAGCTAGTGATGTCAGTGTGCTCTGGCTGGGGGGCCCCCTGTCAAAGGGGAGCCCGGGGTACAGTATGCCCTGCATTCCCCCCTTAATCTGGCTATGGCCAGCGTAGTCTCACCATAGGCAGTGCCGCTGGAATGCAGAGGTGATGATTCCTGTCAAAGTCAGAAAAATATCACTATACACACTGCCATATTTGCACCTCATACATGTCTGCGCTGCGCATGTGTGCGCTCTCCTGTGCGTGCGCATACCCGCTGTTACGTGCACCCGCAGGCGCACTGTATGCGCATTTACGGTAGAGTTTCTGTGTGCCCAGCGTGCGACTCAATCGTTACATAATTTAACCATATAATGTATTTTATAAGTTAATATTCCCCTGAGTCCAGCAGGTATCAGTGGGTCTCAAATGGCTCTTTGACCTTAGAGATTCCCCAAACAATAGTTTGCATGTTGGGAGGGCTTCACATCTTCATATGCATAGTTAAGCACAGGAATAGTAATTGAAATTAATTGTATTCCAAATCAGTATCTTTCCCGCAGACGGAGTACAATAGCCTTTAATTACACTGAGCTTTGAGACTCAATGAGGAGGGCCAACACCTGTGTTTACGAATGGGTTAGGGTTTGTCTCCAGAAGAATGATTGCTGAGATGTCATTGTCTCAACTGAAAGTGGACATCATGAATATCGAACAAAACCCAGAGACAGGGTTTTGTTTTGTATTCGCCAAACAATAGCTCTCCAGAAGACAGGAATGTGTTAGTCATCACCCAACATTTTGCATAACCAAGGCCACTGATACAAGACAGCCCACATACTGTGAAAGACACACTTCCTGTGGTTGACACACCCCCACAGCTGGAATGCAGGTATGATATTATCCACTGGAAATCACAGGGCTCACTCACTCACACAGCTACCTGGCACCCAGCAGCATGGCGGCTACATCCCCAGGACTGACCTCCAAGCTAAAGGCTAAGTATTGAATTCACATGGCTAGATAAGGAAATATAGACAGATTGCTTTAAGGTCAATGGTGCTGGTTTAAATAGGATATTGTAACTTGTTTGTGTGATAGATCTGGGAATCTGTGATGGTAGCTGGGACATTAGACAACCTGTAGCATAGCATTTGTGGTATTTGTTTGCCTATGGTGATTTAAAATAGATTGTGCTGGTATGTTATAATATATCTTGTTAATCATGAATACCACCATGCAGTTACCTTTGAATATGTGCGTGTTGCAATGGCAGGCTGATACTTGTGGGTACCTGGTGGTCTGGTCTTGTGATAGCTCGTATGCTGTGGTTATTGAGATACTGTGTTTGCTTGAAATTGTGAAAGGTGATTTAGATGGTTTGGAATTGTAAAATCAGAACATATGCATTGTTTTGAGGCTTGGACATTTTGGAATAAAATGGAGTCTTGTGTCTTCTGCTATGTGATTGTGGTGTAGCAGAGAGTGCCATGTGTTTGGACCTGCAAATCTAAAATGGCTGCTACCATCCCCCTTTCAACCATGTGTTGCAGTCCTTGGAATCATGGGAGGTTTCCCAAAATGGAGTCTAGCTTCTGTCCCATGCGGTATTGTAGGGTTGTGTATATAGGGACAGCCAGTATGGGTAAGGTCAAGTATTTTCTCCACAAAGATTCTCAGCATTGACTAACTGCGCAGCGATTGTTCCTCACATGTGTAAGCTTCTCTGCAAACATATTGTCTTTATTGTTATTGTGAGACATATCTCTCTCTCTCTCTTCTCTTCTTTCTCTCTCATTTTCCCTTAAACATAATTGTATTGTATTTCCTGTGTAGTTATCTGGTTAGTTAGTCTGTGTTATATTGTAGTGTGTGACTTGTACTGTATTACTCTTTTTGCAAGTAATAACATTCTTACTAAAGGCGTTAGAACCTTAGACCGGTATTTGATTGGTTATTATAAATGCATTAAGGTTTCTCAGAGCGTCATAGTCGCACATACAGCTTTTAAGCTAACAAGGTTACACTGCATTACATCTACACATTGTCACTGCACAAATGTTTACAGTATAAGTACATTCCTTAAGGTATAGTTAAGGGAGTACCCTTGCGGTACTTTTTGCGCCAATGGCGTACTGTGTTCTTTAACCTTTAACGTGTTTTTAATAGGACAAATATTATAGACATTGTCAATTGGCGGCTCGTCGGTCCTTCACATATCTATACTAGGTAATTCCAGCAGACATTATCCATCAGCAAAGGGCGGGAGATCATATTCCTCGTAGTGCTGTCTGGATAAGCGTCTGTTTCGCTTAGTAAAGGGTGCTGAAGGAATCCGGAACTGGAAGGTAAGAACAGTACGTTATTGTCTTTGTAAATCTAGTTTTTATTTCTATTTGGTGCCAACTACACACGCAGATTGGATGGTTTGTCTGTTTAAATAGGTTTAAAATTATTTTTAATCGCTCTGCATAGCATGATAACTTTAGGAGTTTGAATGATGACTTTCTTTGTGACAAGAAGCAGCATGGTCTGTCCACCATTTTGTGTGACCCTCATGGAGGTGAAAGGGGGAGGAGCAGTGGCCATTTTGGGAAGGTCACATTTTTATTTTTTTCCCTAAGCGGCTGATTTTCAGTTGACTCAGGAAATAATCAGCCATCCAATGTCAAAAAGAAATCATCATTTAATGAGTTTTTTTTAATGCATTTATTTAATCTATATCATAGTAAATCATAAGTAATAGTGATTGGTACTTATATGTAATATCTATATGCGTGTGCTTACATCAATATATGTTATTAGATTAATTTAGAATTGCATGTTCATTTGTGTAATCTTCACATCTCACTTTCCTGGTTGCCATTGTTAATTGATAAACGTGCTAAGAGAGATTTGCCGCTATTTCATAGTTAAAGAGTAAAAGTAATACATTAAGGTGTAGACAAACACACACAGCTTTGTCTGAGATACAAGGAGAAGTCAGTGTGGTGCTCGGTAGATGATCGGGGATCATCTACATTGATAAACGTGTACATTGTGTTACGGTGGATATTTGCTTTGCGTGCACGTGTCTCTAACAAAGGGCTGAGACTCGCGTACGCAACTCAAAGGCCGACGCACGCAGCGTATATTACGCAACGGAGCGTCCGGGTACGCCCACGTAACTCAAATCACACGATAGTGTTATTGCAACAGGCGGAAAGGTGGCAACGTGGTAAGTAGCGCAAGTCTATTTTAGTGTCCGAAATTTAGATTAACAGATCCTTCTCCAAATTCACAACACATCTGGTCTAAAGAAAATTTCTGCGCAGAAATAGAAATAGAAACAAAAGTGTACATGTGATGAGTGAGTGTTTTTAAGTTTATACAATTTTTGAGGTTGAACCACAAGAAGTCGAGTTCTCGCAGGAGTACATACATGTAAGTGACGTGCATGGTGGCTAGGGAGGCATCTCTGGTTAAACATAAAATTTGAGCAGTAGAGTATAGTAGACCAGGAGGTCACACTGTAGCACAGACCAGGAGGTCCAGGTACAGCAGACAAAGAAGTCCGCTATAAATAAGAGAAAAAGGCACAACCCAGGGGGTTGGTGCAGAACCCATATAGGCCAATAAAGCTCTGGCTGAAGGAATTCGCAGCCGAAATTTTCGATTCCACTGGTCGCTCTGCACATAAGATTAGTTGCTTATGTGCTGAACGATTGTACCGCACGAAATTGTGTGCATTAGTAATCTGACCAGTACCATTTGTGTACGAAACCGGTCATAAACACTATTTGTACATTCTGACGTGATTTGTGTAATTTTTTATTTTCTGAAGGGAAGTTCGCTGGTCACTCAGGAATTGTCCAACAACCAATAGTTACTGGAAAGCGTAAGTGTTCTGCGGATATCCCTCGCATGTTCCAGTAGCCTAAGAAGCCCAATCCACTCTGCACGCAGGTGAGTTCGCTTCTTCTCCCCTTAGTCCCTCGATGCAGTGAGCCTGTTGCCAGCAGGTCTCACTGAAAATAAAAAACCTAAAACTAAACTTTCACTAAGAAGCTCAGGAGAGCCCCTAGTGTGCACCCTTCTCGGCCGGGCACAAAAATCTAACTGAGGCTTGGAGGAGGGTCATAGGGGGAGGAGCCAGTGCACACCAGGTAGTCCTAAAGCTTTTACTTTTGTGCCCAGTCTCCTGCGGAGCCGCTATTCCCCATGGTCCTTACGGAGTTCCCAGCATCCACTAGGACGTCAGAGAAATGGTATTAGCAACTAAACACAAAGTGTATGTGAATGCAATAATGCATAGGGTGGTATAAGGGGTTCACTACGGCTGGCCGGCGGTCGGGCTCCCGGCGACCAGCATCCCGGCGCCGGGAGCCCGACCGCCGGCTTACCGACAGCTTGGCGAGCGCAAATGAGCCCCTTGCGGACTCGCTGCGCTCGCCACGCTACGGGCACGGTGGCGCGCTACGCGCGCCTCACTATTTTATTCTCCCTCTATGGGGGTCGTGGACCCCCACGAGGGAAAATAAGTGTCGGTATGCCGGCTGTCGGGCTCCCGGCGCCGGTATACTGAGCGCCGGGAGCCCGACCGCCGGCAAACAGAAGACCACCCGGTATAAGCAACAAAGTACAAGCAATGAATAACTTAGCTGTGAGTCCTTTAAGGAACTTAGCAGAGTAAAGCAAGGTACAGATAACAAGATAACTCAGCTGCAGTAGTCCCCTGGATTCCATGCAAGGCAAGGTAAGGCTGGAACTGGAGCTTTCCTGAATGGACTTCCAGACTAGGTCTCACATACACAGTCAGGAGCTCAGGTGACACAGGTAATGCACTCAGGATTCTGGCAGGACAGGGTACACTGGATTCAAACAGGACTGGATTTTACAAGTAATATAATAGAACTAAGGGCCTAATTCAGACCTGGTCACACGCAGGCTATTTTTTGCACTGCTGCGATCAGGTAATCACCGCCCACAGGGAAGGGGGGATTCGCTGTGCAGGGCTGCAAACACTTGTGCAGAGAGCTGCACAAGCAAAAGGACTTACTTATTTGCTGCGATGAACCAGGATGGAGCTGTCGTGTAGAATCTAGAGATGTGCACTTGAAATTTTTCGGGTTTTGTGTTTTGGTTTTGGGTTCGGTTCCGCGGCCGTGTTTTGGGTTCGACCGCGTTTTGGCAAAACCTCACCGAATTTTTTTTGTCGGATTCGGGTGTGTTTTGGATTCGGGTGTTTTTTTCAAAAAACACTAAAAAACAGCTTAAATCATAGAATTTGGGGGTCATTTTGATCCCAAAGTATTATTAACCTCAAAAACCATAATTTCCACACATTTTCAGTCTATTCTGAATACCTCACACCTCACAATATTATTTTTAGTCCTAAAATTTGCACCGAGGTCGCTGGATGACTAAGCTAAGCGACCCTAGTGGCCGACACAAACACCTGGCCCATCTAGGAGTGGCACTGCAGTGTCACGCAGGATGGCCCTTCCAAAAAACACTCCCCAAACAGCACATGACGCAAAGAAAAAAAGAGGCGCAATGAGGTAGCTGTGTGAGTAAGATAAGCGACCCTAGTGGCCGACACAAACACCTGGCCCATCTAGGAGTGGCACTGCAGTGTCACGCAGGATGGCCCTTCCAAAAAACACTCCCCAAACAGCACATGACGCAAAGAAAAAAAGAGGCGCAATGAGGTAGCTGTGTGAGTAAGATAAGCGACCCTAGTGGCCGACACAAACACCTGGCCCATCTAGGAGTGGCACTGCAGTGTCACGCAGGATGGCCCTTCCAAAAAACACTCCCCAAACAGCACATGACGCAAAGAAAAAAAGAGGCGCAATGAGGTAGCTGTGTGAGTAAGATAAGCGACCCTAGTGGCCGACACAAACACCTGGCCCATCTAGGAGTGGCACTGCAGTGTCACGCAGGATGGCCCTTCCAAAAAACACTCCCCAAACAGCACATGACGCAAAAAATAAAAAGAGGCGCAATGAGGTAGCTGTGTGAGTAAGATAAGCGACCCTAGTGGCCGACACAAACACCTGGCCCATCTAGGAGTGGCACTGCAGTGTCACGCAGGATGGCCCTTCCAAAAAACACTCCCCAAACAGCACATGACGCAAAGAAAAAAAGAGGCGCAATGAGGTAGCTGTGTGAGTAAGATAAGCGACCCTAGTGGCCGACACAAACACCTGGCCCATCTAGGAGTGTCACTGCAGTGTCACGCAGGATGGCCCTTCCAAAAAACACTCCCCAAACAGCACATGACGCAAAGAAAAAAAGAGGCGCAATGAGGTAGCTGTGTGAGTAAGATAAGCGACCCTAGTGGCCGACACAAACACCTGGCCCATCTAGGAGTGGCACTGCAGTGTCACGCAGGATGGCCCTTCCAAAAAACACTCTCCAAACAGCACATGACGCAAAGAAAAAAAGAGGCGCAATGAGGTAGCTGTGTGAGTAAGATAAGCGACCCTAGTGGCCGACACAAACACCTGGCCCATCTAGGAGTGGCACTGCAGTGTCACGCAGGATGGCCCTTCCAAAAAACACTCCCCAAACAGCACATGACGCAAAGAAAAAAAGAGGCGCAATGAGGTAGCTGTGTGAGTAAGATAAGCGACCCTAGTGGCCGACACAAACACCTGGCCCATCTAGGAGTGGCACTGCAGTGTCACGCAGGATGGCCCTTCCAAAAAACACTCCCCAAACAGCACATGACGCAAAGAAAAAAAGAGGCGCAATGAGGTAGCTGTGTGAGTAAGATAAGCGACCCTAGTGGCCGACACAAACACCTGGCCCATCTAGGAGTGGCACTGCAGTGTCACGCAGGATGGCCCTTCCAAAAAACACTCCCCAAACAGCACATGACGCAAAGAAAAAAAGAGGCGCAATGAGGTAGCTGTGTGAGTAAGATAAGCGACCCTAGTGGCCGACACAAACACCTGGCCCATCTAGGAGTGGCACTGCAGTGTCACGCAGGATGGCCCTTCCAAAAAACACTCCCCAAACAGCACATGACGCAAAGAAAAAAAGAGGCGCAATGAGGTAGCTGTGTGAGTAAGATAAGCGACCCTAGTGGCCGACACAAACACCTGGCCCATCTAGGAGTGGCACTGCAGTGTCACGCAGGATGGCCCTTCCAAAAAACACTCCCCAAACAGCACATGACGCAAAGAAAAAAAGAGGCGCAATGAGGTAGCTGTGTGAGTAAGATAAGCGACCCTAGTGGCCGACACAAACACCTGGCCCATCTAGGAGTGGCACTGCAGTGTCACGCAGGATGGCCCTTCCAAAAAACACTCTCCAAACAGCACATGACGCAAAGAAAAAAAGAGGCGCAATGAGGTAGCTGTGTGAGTAAGATAAGCGACCCTAGCGGCCGACACAAACACCTGGCCCATCTAGGAGTGGCACTGCAGTGTCACGCAGGATGGCCCTTCCAAAAAACACTCCCCAAACAGCACATGACGCAAAGAAAAAAAGAGGCGCAATGAGGTAGCTGTGTGAGAGAGATAAGCGACCCTAGTGGCCGACACAAACACCGGGCCCATCTAGGAGTGGCACTGCAGTGTCACGCAGGATGGCCCTTCAAAAAAATACTCCACAAACAGCACATGACGCAATGAAAAATTAAAGAAAAAAGAGGTGCAAGATGGAATTGTCCTTGGGCCCTCCCACCCACCCTTATGTTGTATAAACAGGACATGCACACTTTAACCAACCCATCATTTCAGTGACCGGGTCTGCCACACGACTGTGACTGAAATGACGGGTTGGTTTGGACCCCCACCAAAAAAGAAGCAATTAATCTCTCCTTGCACAAACTGGCTCTACAGAGGCAAGATGTCCACCTCATCATCATCCTCCGATATATCACCGTGTACATCCCCCTCCTCACAGATTATCAATTCGTCCCCACTGGAATCCACCATCTCAGCTCCCTGTGTACTTTGTGGAGGCAATTGCTGCTGGTGAATGTCTCCACGGAGGAATTGATTATAATTCATTTTAATGAACATCATCTTCTCCACATTTTCTGGAAGTAACCTCGTACGCCGATTGCTGACAAGGTGAGCGGCGGCACTAAACACTCTTTCGGAGTACACACTTGTGGGAGGGCAACTTAGGTAGAATAAAGCCAGTTTGTGCAAGGGCCTCCAAATTGCCTCTTTTTCCTGCCAGTATAAGTACGGACTGTGTGACGTGCCTACTTGGATGCGGTCACTCATATAATCCTCCACCATTCTTTCAATGGGGAGAGAATCATATGCAGTGACAGTAGACGACATGTCCGTAATCGTTGTCAGGTCCTTCAGTCCGGACCAGATGTCAGCATCAGCAGTCACTCCAGACTGCCCTGCATCACCGCCAGCGGGTGGGCTCGGAATTCTGAGCCTTTTCCTCGCACCCCCAGTTGTGGGAGAATGTGAAGGAGGAGTGTTGACAGGTCGCGTTCCGCTTGACTTGACAATTTTGTCACCAGCAGGTCTTTGAACCCCAGCAGACTTATGTCTGCCGGAAAGAGAGATCCAAGGTAGGTTTTAAATCTAGGATCGAGCACGGTGGCCAAAATGTAGTGCTCTGATTTCAACAGATTGACCACCCGTGCATCCTTGTTAAGCGAATTAAGGGCTCCATCCACAAGTCCCACATGCCTAGCGGAATCGCTCCGTGTTAGCTCCTCCTTCAATGTCTCCAGCTTCTTCTGCAAAAGCCTGATGAGGGGAATGACCTGACTCAGGCTGGCAGTGTCTGAACTGACTTCACGTGTGGCAAGTTCAAAGGGCATCAGAACCTTGCACAACGTTGAAATCATTCTCCACTGCGCTTGAGACAGGTGCATTCCACCTCCTATATCGTGCTGAATTGTATAGGCTTGAATGGCCTTTTGCTGCTCCTCCAACCTCTGAAGCATATATAGGGTTGAATTCCACCTCGTTACCACTTCTTGCTTCAGATGATGGCAGGGCAGGTTCAGGCGTTTTTGGTGTTGCTCCAGTCTTCTGTACGTGGTGCCTGTACGCCGAAAGTGTCCCGCAATTCTTCTGGCCACCGACAGCATCTCTTGCACGCCCCTGTCGTTTTTTAAAAAATTCTGCACCACCAAATTCAAGGTTTGTGCAAAACATGGGACGTGCTGGAATTTGCCCATATTTAATGCACACACAATATTGCTGGCGTTGTCCGATGCCACAAATCCACAGGAGAGTCCAATTGGGGTAAGCCATTCGGCGATGATCTTCCTCAGTTGCCGTAAGAGGTTTTCAGCTGTGTGCGTATTCTGGAAACCGGTGATACAAAGCGTAGCCTGCCTAGGAAAGAGTTGGCGTTTGCGAGATGCTGCTACTGGTGCCGCCGCTGCTGTTCTTGCGGCGGGAGTCCATACATCTACCCAGTGGGCTGTCACAGTCATATAGTCCTGACCCTGCCCTGCTCCACTTGTCCACATGTCCGTGGTTAAGTGGACATTGGGTACAACTGCATTTTTTAGGACACTGGTGAGTCTTTTTCTGACGTCCGTGTACATTCTCGGTATCGCCTGCCTAGAGAAGTGGAACCTAGATGGTATTTGGTAACGGGGGCACACTACCTCAAGAAATTGTCTAGTTCCCTGTGAACTAACGGCGGATACCGGACGCACGTCTAACACCAACATAGTTGTCAAGGCCTCAGTTATCCGCTTTGCAACAGGATGACTGCTGTGATATTTCATCTTCCTCGCAAAGGACTGTTGGACAGTCAATTGCTTACTGGAAGTAGTACAAGTGGGCTTACGACTTCCCCTCTGGGATGACCATCGACTCCCAGCAGCAACAACAGCAGCGCCAGCAGCAGTAGGCGTTACACGCAAGGATGCATCGGAGGAATCCCAGACAGGAGAGGAATCGTCAGAATTGCCAGTGACATGGCCTGCAGGACTATTGGCATTCCTGGGGAAGGAGGAAATTGACACTGAGGGAGTTGGTGGGGTGGTTTGCGTGAGCTTGGTTACAAGAGGAAGGGATTTACTGGTCAGTGGACTGCTTCCGCTGTCACCCAAAGTTTTTGAACTTGTCACTGACTTATTATGAATGCGCTGCAGGTGACGTATAAGGGAGGATGTTCCGAGGTGGTTAACGTCCTTACCCCTACTTATTACAGCTTGACAAAGGCAACACACGGCTTGACACCTGTTGTCCGTATTTCTGTTGAAATACTTCCACACCGAAGAGCTGATTTTTTTGGTATTTTCACCAGGCATGTCAATGGCCATATTCCTCCCACGGACAACAGGTGTCTCCCCGGGTGCCTGACTTAAACAAACCACCTCACCATCAGAATCCTCCTGGTCAATTTCCTCCCCAGCGCCAGCAACACCCATATCCTCCTCATCCTGGTGTACTTCAACACTGACATCTTCAATCTGACTATCAGGAACTGGACTGCGGGTGCTCCTTCCAGCACTTGCAGGGGGCGTGCAAATGGTGGAAGGCGCATGCTCTTCACATCCAGTGTTGGGAAGGTCAGGCATCGCAACCGACACAATTGGACTCTCCTTGTGGATTTGGGATTTCGAAGAACGCACAGTTCTTTGCGGTGCTACTGCTTTTGCCAGCTTGAGTCTTTTCATTTTTCTAGCGAGAGGCTGAGTGCTTCCATCCTCATGTGAAGCTGAACCACTAGCCATGAACATAGGCCAGGGCCTCAGCCGTTCCTTGCCACTGCGTGTGGTAAATGGCATATTGGCAAGTTTACGCTTCTCCTCCGACAATTTTATTTTAGATTTTGGAGTCCTTTTTTTACTGATATTTGGTGTTTTGGATTTTACATGCTCTGTACTATGACATTGGGCATCGGCCTTGGCAGACGACGTTGCTGGCATTTCATCGTCTCGGCCATGACTAGTGGCAGCAGCTTCAGCACGAGGTGGAAGTGGATCTTGATCTTTCCCTAATTTTGGAACCTCAACATTTTTGTTCTCCATATTTTAATAGGCACAACTAAAAGGCACCTCAGGTAAACAATGGAGATGGATGGATACTAGTATACTTATGGATGGACGAGCGACTGCCGACACAGAGGTAGCTACAGCCGTGGACTACCGTACTGTGTCTGCTGCTAATATAGACTGGATGATAATGAGATGAAATTAATATATATATATATATATATATATAATATCACTAGTACTGCAGCCGGACAGGTATATATATTTATTATGTAATGACTGATGACGGACCTGCTGGACACTGTCAACTCAGCAGCACCGCAGACTGCTACAGTAAGCTACTATAGTAGTATGTATAAAGAAGAAAGAAAAAAAAAAAACCACGGGTAGGTGGTATACAATTATGGATGGACGAGCGACTGCCGACACAGAGGTAGCTACAGCCGTGGACTACCGTACTGTGTCTGCTGCTAATATAGACTGGATGATAATGAGATGAAGTCAATATATATATGTATAATATCACTAGTACTGCAGCCGGACAGGTATATATATTTATTATGTAATGACTGATGACGGACCTGCTGGACACTGTCAGCTCAGCAGCACCGCAGACTGCTACAGTAAGCTACTATAGTAGTATGTATAAAGAAGAAAGAAAAAAAAAAAACCATGGGTAGGTGGTATACAATTATGGATGGACGAGCGACTGCCGACACAGAGGTAGCTACAGCCGTGGACTACCGTACTGTGTCTGCTGCTAATATAGACTGGATGATAATGAGATGAGATCAATATATATATATATATATAATATCACTAGTACTGCAGCCGGACAGGTATATATATTTATTATGTAATGACTGATGACGGACCTGCTGGACACTGTCAGCTCAGCAGCACCGCAGACTGCTACAGTAAGCTACTATAGTAGTATGTATAAAGAAGAAAGAAAAAAAAAAACCACGGGTAGGTGGTATACAATTATGGATGGACGAGCGACTGCCGACACAGAGGTAGCTACAGCCGTGGACTACCGTACTGTGTCTGCTGCTAATATAGACTGGATGATAATGAGATGAAATTAATATATATATATATATATATATATATATATATATATATATATATCACTAGTACTGCAGCCGGACAGGTATATATATTTATTATGTAATGACTGATGATGGACCTGCTGGACACTGTCAGCCCAGCAGCACCGCAGACTGCTACAGTAAGCTACTATAGTAGTATGTATAAAGAAGAAAGAAAAAAAAAACCACGGGTAGGTGGTATACAATATTATATATATATTATATACAATTATATATATATATATATATATATATATATATTAAACTGGTGGTGATTAATTAAACTGGTGGTCAGGTCACTGGTCACACTATCAGCAACTTGCAAGTAGTACTCCTAAGCAGACAATCACAATATACTGGTGGTCAGTGTGGTCACAATGGCAGTGTGGCACTCTGGCAGCAAAAGTGTGCACTGTACGTTATATGTACTCCTGAGTCCTGCTCTCAGACTCTAACTGCTCCCCACTGTCAGTGTCTCCCCCACAAGTCAGATATACAGTCACACTATCTATCACTTCAGCAAGTAGTAGTACTCCTCCTAATGCTCCCCAAAATTACTACTGTGTCTCTCTCTACTCTAGTCTCACTCTCTTCTCTATAAACGGAGAGGACGCCAGCCACGTCCTCTCCCTATGAATCTCAATGCACGTGTGAAAATGGCGGCGACGCGCGGCTCCTTATATAGAATCCGAGTCTCGCGATAGAATCCGAGCCTCGCGAGAATCCGACAGCGGGATGATGACGTTCGGGCTCGCTCGGGTTAACCGAGCAAGGCGGAAAGATCCGAGTCGCTCGGCCCCGTGTAAAAAAAAAATGAAGTTCGGGCGGGTTCGGATTCCGTGGAACCGAACCCGCTCATCTCTAGTAGAATCCTCCCTGGAAATGGACAGGCACGCCTGCGTTCACATGGACACTCCCTGAAAATGGTCAGTTGATACCCACAAATGGCCTCTTCCTGTCAATCTTCTAGTGATCGCCAGTGCGATCGCTTTCTTCATTAGATCCGTTGCTCCCTGGTGACAACCGTCACCAGCGAGCAACGCACCTGCGCATTGCGACCCATGCGCAGGCGCACTTCAGACCTTATCACATCACTGCGAAAAATGGTGGTGTGCGATCAGGTCTGAATGGTTCAAGATACCACCATAGGACAGGGACCTGAACCCTAGTACAAATAGGAATTAGAACCTATAACCGGCATCAGGTACAGGGCAAGCTGGATAATGAAGGGAGACACTCTGAATCAGAACAGCCAGAGAAACAAAGCTTCCCAATGAGTAGATACAGTACAATGCAGCTGGACAGCTAGACACGCAGGAAAACTACTAATTATACAGCAGCTGAGGCTGAACAAAGGGATACATGCAGAAATCTAGTTGCTGGAGTGTAGTAACACAGATGCGCCACTAGCAGCTAGTAACACCAATATAACTATGAAGCCAAAATTTTAAAGAACAGTTTTCAAGGAGCAGCATTTTTTTATTTGCTCTGACCACCATCAACCTTGGTTGTGCCTCTGGCAGTGGCAAGGCTCCATATATCAGAGTAGCTCCACCTAACATTGTGGGCAGAGGGGAATTGTTGTCGGTGGGGGAGATGAGTTCCACCATCTTTTCAGGACCACTTTAAGCCCTGTGCAACATCATGCATAAAGTATCGATGTTTGGTACTTTGCGCATGCGCATGACCTGTTCTGTGCATGCGGAAAATGGGTCCTGTGATGTAAGAAGCAGGACAGCAGCAGACTGCCAGTGATTTATAGTCTGCTTCCATTTGGGGTAGGTTGCATCGATATCCTCTGTTTCCCAAAACAGAGGTGTGCCCCCACTGTCAGGAGCCGGAGGTTTACCTCCGGAGTCGAGGTCTGGGGCCTGCCTGTCCAGCTGCTGGTGCTGGGCCCCGATGGGGGTTGGCGGAGATCATTTAGCGGTTTCTGGAGCTGGGGAGATGGGAGTCCAGGTAGGCGAATAGGCGCGCCCTTGTATGTCTGCAGCACTTGGGGCTGCCATGTTGGAGACCAAATCTCTGTGAGCAATGGCTGGGGCTGTGTGGAATGCTCAACCAATCCCTGGCAGCTTCCTTTTTCAAAAGGTGTCAGCTCAGTCTTTAATGTTGCCAGTGCTTTAAGTTACTGCTCAGTGCAGAAGCTCCAGCTCTGAGCTCTCTCTGTAGTTTCCTGCAGCTATTTCTTTGTGCCCTCTCAGTCTTTTGCTCCACTCTCCCAGTTATCGCAGCCTTTTACAGAACCATAGCCGGTGGATCCCCAGCTCTATGGTCTGCAGTTGTCCGCCCACTGGGCGGCATCCTCAGGTGTCTCGTATTCGTAGAGGGGCTGCCCAATCATCCGCAGTGCTGTTCAGCCACTACTCTTCAACAGTATTCTTCAGTGTTCTTCAGCCATGACTCTTCAGCATACATTCTTTAATGGTACTCTTCAGTGTTCTTCAGCCACTACTCTTCAGCATTCATTCTTCAACAATATCTTCAGTGTTATTCAGCCAAGACTCATCAGTATTCATTCTCCAGCAGCACTGTTCAGTGTTCTTCAATCCCGACAGCTCAGTAGTAACATTCCTCAGTTTCCAAGTCTTTATTCCCCAGAGTCAACCAGTTCTGTTCACCCATCTCAGTCCTCTAGTTAATTCTTCCACTAGCTCCTCCTTGTATCCTGAGGTATATGAGAAGGAATTACACCCAACCCCCTCAGTTCCTTCCTTCTGTTGTGACCAATTCCTCAACCAACACCCTGTTTTCGGGTCTTCACCCTCAGCCCGTTGTGATAGTTGTGACACCCACCATTTAGGGGGAGATAACAGGCCAGGGCTCTCCGTTGTTGCACAGAGATTTCCTGGCCTCTGCGACATGCGGCTTATGCATCCCCATTGGTGCCACAAGCAACCCAATGGTGAGTGATCCAATGCCTGCGTCCTAGAACGCAGGTCAGATTACTGCTGCAGGAGAAGGTGTTTACTTGTCATAGATGCCTCCTGCTGCATTACCATACAGAGCTATCACTGCTGCTTCCAATGAAGCAGCATGATTCCACTTATTATTATTATTATTATTATTATTATTATTATTATTCCTCTGATATGGTGTCAGAGGGAGAGTTATGTGAGGGATATGATATCAGAAGGAGAGCTGTTTGAAGGATAATGTGTGAGGGAGAACTGTGTGAAGCATAAGGTGTGAGGGGGATAGCTGGGTGAGGAAGAAGGAGTCAGGGGGAGAGGTGTGTGCAGGAGCAAACTCAGGATTTAGCAAGGGGGGGTTCCGTTTGTGTATGTATATGCACAGGTATGTGTAATAAGTATATATATATATATATATACACACACACACACACACACACACACACACACATATATATATATTAAGAATTTACTTACCGACAATTCTATTTCTCGTAGTCCGTAGTGGATGCTGGGAACTCCATAAGGGCCATGGGGAATAGTGGCTCCGCAGGAGACTGGGCACAAATAGAAAGCTTTAGTACTACCTGGTGTGCACTGGCTCCTCCCCCCATGACCCTCCTCCAAGCCTCAGTTAGGATACTGTGCCCGGACGAGCGTACACAATAAGGAAGGATTTTGAATCCCGGGTAAGACTCATACCAGCCACACCAATCACACCGTATAACTTGTGATCTGAACCCAGTTAACATTATGATAACAGAGGAGCCTCTAGAAAAGATGGCTCACTACAACAATAACCCGATTTAGTTAACAATAACTATGTACAAGTATTGCAGACAATCCGCACTTGGGATGGGCACCCAGCATCCACTACGGACTACGAGAAATAGAATTATCGGTAAGTAAATTCTTATTTTCTCTGACGTCCTAGTGGATGCTGGGAACTCCGTAAGGACCATGGGGATTATACCAAAGCTCCCAAACGGGCGGGAGAGTGCGGATGACTCTGCAGCACCGAATGAGAGAACTCCAGGTCCTCCTCAGCCAGGGTATCAAATTTGTAGAATTTAGCAAACGTGTTTGCCCCTGACCAAGTAGCTGCTCGGCAAAGTTGTAAAGCCGAGACCCCTCGGGCAGCCGCCCAAGATGAGCCCACTTTCCTTGTGGAATGGGCTTTTACAGATTTAGGCTGTGGCAGGCCTGCCACAGAATGAGCAAACTGAATTGTACTACAAATCCAACGAGCAATAGTCTGCTTAGAAGCAGGAGCACCCAGCTTGTTGGGTGCATACAGGATAAACAGCGAGTCAGATTTTCTGACTCCAGCCGTCCTGGAAACATATATTTTCAGGGCCCTGACTACGTCCAGCAACTTGGAGTCCTCCAAGTCCCTAGTAGCCGCAGGTACCACAATAGGCTGGTTCAAGTGAAACGCTGAAACCACCTTAGGGAGAAATTGAGGACGAGTCCTCAATTCTGCCCTATCCGTATGAAAAATTAGGTAAGGGCTTTTATAGGATAAAGCCGCCAATTCTGACACGCGCCTGGCTGACGCCAGGGCCAACAGCATTACCACTTTCCATGTGAGATATTTTAAGTCCACAGTGGTGAGTGGTTCAAACCAATGTGATTTTAGGAACCCCAAAACCACATTGAGATCCCAAGGTGCCACTGGAGGCACAAAAGGAGGCTGTATATGCAGCACCCCTTTGACAAACGTCTGAACTTCAGGAACTGAAGCCAGTTCTTTTTGGAAGAAGATCGACAGGGCCGAAATTTGAACCTTAATGGACCCTAATTTTAGGCCCATAGACAGTCCTGTTTGCAGGAAATGCAGGAACCGACCCAGTTGAAATACCTCTGTAGGGGCCTTCCTGGCCTCGCACCACGCAACATATTTACGCCAAATACGGTGATAATGCTGCACGGTTACATCCTTCCTGGCTTTGATCAGGGTAGGGATGACTTCATCCGGAATGCCTTTTTCCTTCAGGATCCGGCGTTCAACCGCCATGCCATCAAACGCAGCCGCGGTAAGTCTTGAAACAGACAGGGTCCCTGCTGGAGCAGGTCCCTTCGTAGAGGTAGAGGCCACGGGTCCTCCGTGAGCATCTCTTGAAGTTCCGGGTACCAAGTCCTTCTTGGCCAATCCGGAGCCACGAGTATAGTCCTTACTCCTCTCCTTCTTATGATTCTCAGTACCTTGGGTATGAGAGGCAGAGGAGGGAACACATACACTGACTGGTACACCCATGGTGTTACCAGAGCGTCCACAGCTATTGCCTGAGGGTCCCGTGACCTGGCGCAATACCTGTCTAGTTTTTTTGTTGAGGCGGGACGCCATCATGTCCACCTTTGGTTTTTCCCAACGGTTCACAATCATGTGGAAGACTTCTGGGTGAAGTCCCCACTCTCCCGGGTGGAGGTCGTGCCTGCTGAGGAAGTCTGCTTCCCAGTTGTCCACTCCCGGAATTAACACTGCTGACAGTGCTATCACATGATTTTCCGCCCAGCGAAGAATCCTTGCAACTTCTGCCATTGCCCTCCTGCTTCTTGTGCCGCCCTGTCTGTTTACGTGGGCGACTGCCGTGATGTTGTCTGACTGAATCAGCACCGGCTGACCTTGAAGCAGAGGTCATGCTAGGCTTAGAGCATTGTAGATGGCCCTTAGCTCCAGGATGTTTATGTGAAGTGATGTCTCCAGGCTTGACCACAAGCCCTGGAAATTTCTTCCTTGTGTGACTGCTCCCCAGCCTCTCAGGCTGGCATCCGTGGTCACCAGGACCCAGTCCTGAATGCCGAATCTGCGGCCCTCTAGAAGATGAGCACTCTGCAACCACCACAGAAGAGACACCCTTGTCCTTGGGGACAGGGTTATCCGCTGATGCATCTGAAGATGCGATCCGGACCATTTGTCCAGCAGATCCCACTGGAACGTTCTTGCGTGGAATCTGCCGAATGGAATCGCTTCGTAGGAAGCTACCATCTTTCCCAGGACTCTTGTGCATTGATGCACTGAGACTTGCCCTGGTTTCAGGAGGTTTCTGACTAGGTCGGATAACTCCCTGGCTTTTTCCTCCGGAAGGAACACCTTTTTCTGGACTGTGTCCAGAATCATCCCTAGGAACAGAAGATGTGTCGTCGGAATCAGCTGCGATTTTGGGATATTTAGAATCCAGCCGTGCTGCCGTAGCACTACATGAGATAGTGCTACTCCGACTACTAACTGTTCTCTGGATCTTGCCCTTATCAGGAGATCGTCCAAGTAAGGGATATTTAAAACGCCTTTTCTTCGAAGAAGAATCATCATTTCGGCCATTACCTTGGTAAAGACCCGGGGTGCCGTGGATAATCCAAACGGCAGCGTCTGAAACTGATAGTGACAGTTTTGTACCACAAACCTGAGGTACCCTTGATGAGAAGGGTAAATGGGGACATGGAGGTAGGCATCTTTGATGTCCAGAGACACCATAAAGTCCCCCTCTTCCAGGTTCGCGATCACTGCTCTGAGTGACTCCATCTTGAACTTGAACCTTTGTATGTAAGTGTTCAAGGATTTCAGATTTAAAATAGGTCTTACCGAGCCGTCCGGCTTCGGTACCACAAACAGCGTTGAATAATACCCCTTCCCTTGTTGCAGGAGGGGTACCTTGATTATCACCTGCTGGGAATACAGCTTGTGAACTGCCTCCAATACTGCCTCCCTGTCGGAGGGAGACATTGGTAAAGCAAACTTCAGGAACCGGCGAGGGGGAGACGTCTCGAACTCCAATTTGTACCCCTGAGATACTACTTGAAGGATCCAGGGGTCCACTTGCGAGTGAGCCCACTGCGCGCTGAAATTCTTGAGACGGGCCCCCACCGTGCCTGAGTCCGCTTGTAAGACCCCAGCGTCATGCTGAGGACTTGGCAGAAGCGGGGGAGGGCTTTTGTTCCTGGGAATTGGCTGTCTGTTGCAGTCTTTTTCCCCTTCCTCTGCCCCGGGGCAGAAAAGAGGAACCTTTTGCCCGCTTGCCCTTATGGGGACGAAAGGACTGAGCCGGATCAGACGGCGTCTTTTTATGTTGAGAGGCGACCTGGGGTAAAAATGTGGATTTCCCAGCAGTTGCCGTGGCCACCAGGTCCGATAGACCGACCCCAAATAACTCCTCCCCTTTATAAGGCAATATTTCCATATGCCGTTTAGAGTCCGCATCACCTGACCACTGTCGCGTCCATAATCCTCTTCTGGCAGAAATGGACAGCGCACTCACTCTTGATGCCAGAGTGGAAATATCCCTCTGTGCATCTCGCATATATAGAAATGCATCTTTTAAATGCTCTATAGTCAACAATATACTGTCCCTATCCAGGGTATCAATATTTTCAGTCAGGGAATCCGACCAAGCCACCCCAGCGCTGCACATCCAGGCTGAGGCGATTGCTGGTCGCAGTATAACACCAGTATGTGTGTATATACTTTTTAGGATATTCTCCAGTTTTCTGTCACCTGGTTCCTTGAGGGCGGCCGTATCAGGAGACGGTAACGCCACTTGTTTTGATAAGCGTGTGAGCGCTTTATCCACTCTAGGGGGTGTTTCCCAACGCGCCCTAACCTCTGGCGGGAAAGGGTATAATGCCAATAACTTTTTAGAAATTATCAGTTTTTTATCGGGGGAAACCCACGCTTCATCACACACCTCATTTAATTCGTCTGATTCAGGAAAAACTACAGGTAGATTTTTCACACCCCACATAATACCCTTTTTAGTGGTACTTGCAGTATCAGAAATGTTTAACACCTCTCTCATTGCCGTGATCATGTAACGTGTGGCCCTACTGGAAGTCACGTTTGTCTCCTCACCGTCGACACTGGAGTCAGTATCCGTGTCGACGTCAGTATCCACCACCTGAGGTAACGGCCTTTTTAGATCCCCTGATGGTTTCTGAGACGCCTGGACAGGGACTAGCTGATTAGTCGGCTGTCTCATGTCATCAACTGTCTTTTGTAAGGAGCTGACACTGTCACGTAAATCCTTCCATAAAGCCATCCACTCAGGTGTCGACTCCCTAGGGGGTGACATCTCTATTATAGGCAATTGCTCCGCCTCCACATCATTTTCCTCCTCATTCATGTCGACACAAACGTACCGACACACAGCACACGCACAGGGAATGCTCTGATAGAGGACAGGACCCCACTAGCCCTTTGGGGAGACAGAGGGAGAGTATGCCAGCACACACCAGAGCGCTATATATAGATATAGGGACAACCTTATAGAAGTGTTTCTCCCTTATAGCTGCTGTATTGTTAATAACCCGCCAATTAGTGCCCCCCTCTCTTTTTTACCCTGTTTCTGTAGTGCAGGACTGCAGGGGAGAGTCAGGGAGACATCCTTCCAGCGGAGCTGTGAGGGAAAATGGCGCCTGTGTGCTGAGGAGATAGGCCCCGCCCCCTTCTCGGCGGCCTTTCTCCCGCTTTTTGTGAAAATCTGGCAGGGGTTAAAATTCATCCATATAGCCCAGGGGCTATATGTGATGTATTTTTAGCCAGCCAAGGTGTTTCTATTGCTGCTCAGGGCGCCCCCCCCTAGCGCCCTGCACCCTCAGTGACCGGAGTGTGAAGTGTGCTGAGAAGCAATGGCGCACAGCTGCAGTGCTGTGCGCTACCTTGTGGAAGACAGGATGTCTTCTGCCGCCGATTTGCCGGACCTCTTCTTGCTTCTGGCTCTGTAAGGGGGCCGGCGGCGCGGCTCTGGGACCGAGCTCCAAGGCTGGGCCTGTGATCGGTCCCTCTGGAGCTAATGGTGTCCAGTAGCCTAAGAAGCCCAATCCACTCTGCACGCAGGTGAGTTCGCTTCTTCTCCCCTTAGTCCCTCGATGCAGTGATCCTGTTGCCAGCAGGTCTCACTGAAAATAAAAAACCTAAACAAAAACTTTCACTAAGAAGCTCAGGAGAGCCCCTAGTGTGCACCCTTCTCGTTCGGGCACAAAAATCTAACTGAGGCTTGGAGGAGGGTCATGGGGGGAGGAGCCAGTGCACACCAGGTAGTACTAAAGCTTTCTATTTGTGCCCAGTCTCCTGCGGAGCCACTATTCCCCATGGTCCTTACGGAGTTCCCAGCATCCACTAGGACGTCAGAGAAATATATATACGGAGGCAGGACGGCACTCATCAGAATCAGCTTTATTGGCCAGGTATACTTACGTATACTAGGAATTTGTCTTCGGTTTGCTATACAACAGCCAAGTAGGTAACAGGTAAGCAGGTGTGTGTGTGTGGGGGGGCAAGTAAAGTTACACAGATAGGTATACCGTAGGGACACAAGTGAGTTACATGTACGTCTAGTCAGTCAATGTTCAGGAGTTCAGCAGGCGGACAGCTAGCGATACCACACTGTCAGCAATCGTTAGCGGAGGTGCACTAGATGACTTCTTCTTCCTGAAGTCCACTATCATCTCGACAGTTTTGAGGGGGTTGAGGTCAAGGTTGTTGTGGATGCACCACTGGGCCAGCCGGTCTACTTCCCGTCTATAGGCCGATTCGTCCCCATCCTTGATGAGGCCGATGACGGTGGTGTCATCGGCGAATTTGATGATCCTTACTGATTGCGCCTCTGAGGTACAGTCATTTGTGTACAGGGAGAAGAGCAGGGGTGAGAGGACACAGCCCTGAGGGGCCCCTGTACTAATGAACCGCGCTTGAGAGGTGAATTCCCCCGCTTTCACCACCTGTGTCCTATCTGTCAGGAAGTCTATTATCCAGGAACAGGTAGCTTCTGGGACCCCTAGGCGAAGTAATTTGGGGTGGAGGATGCTGGGGACGATTGTATTGAAGGCCGAGCTGAAATCGACAAACAGGACCCTCGCGTAGGTACCGGGAATGTCTAGGTGCTGTAGAATGTAGTGCAGGCCCAGGTTGACTGCATCCTTGACACACCAATTCGAGCGATAGGCGAACTGCAGGGGGTCCAGTTGGGGGCCAGTCACAGTTTTCAGGTGATTCAAGACCAGACGCTCAAATGTTTTCATGACCACAGACGTCAGTGCTATCGGCCTGTAGTCGTTCAGGTTCGTGATAGTGGGTTTCTTGGGGACAGGGACTATAGTAGAGCTTTTGAGGCAGGAAGGGACTTTCTGTAGCTCCAGCGATTTATTGAAGATCTTGGTGAATATGGGGGCGAGCTGACCCGCACATGCTCTTAGGGCAGATGGTGACACTCCGTCAGGACCCGGAGCTTTCCTGGTTTTGGTCCTTTTGAACAATGCCTCCACCTCTTCCTGGGTGACTTGCAGTGCCTGGGGTTGGCCGTCGGTGTTCGGGGCATCGTAGAAGTGATTGTTTGGGTTGCAGGGGACTTCTTTTGCGAACCTGCAATAAAAGTGGTTCAGTTCATCTGCAAGGTCTTGATGCATGGCGGTGGACTTTGATGTTTTCCTATAGTTGGTTATGGATTGCATTCCTTTCCATACAGATACGGGGTCATTGGTGGAGAGATCGTTTGTCAGCTTGTCCGAGAACCGCTTTTTTGCTAGCCTGATTCCTTTAGTCAGAGAGTTCCTCTGGGTCATAGAGACTGGTAAACCATAGAAAATCAGCACAGTACGCTGAAGCTGTTTGTCAACGTTTCAGAGCTAGACTCCTTTAAAAGAGTCTAACTCTGAAACATTGACATACAGCCAGGGCCGGTTCAAGGGCGCAGAGCGCCCCGGGCAGGAAAGGGGCGTGGCCTAATACAGGGGGCGTGGTGAGTCACGCCCCCTGTACATTGAAAGCGCCGCTTGAATGCTGAGCGGTGCGCGATGACGTCATCGCGCACCGCACAGCAAAAGGTCCTCTCCACGAAGAGAAACTAGACGCTATGCGTCTAGTTCCCTTCGTGGAGAGGACCTTTGCTGTGCGGTGCGCGATGACGTCATCGCGCACCGCTCAGCAGTTACTCTCCACGAAGGGAAACTAGACGCATAGCGTCTAGTTCCCTTCACAGGAGGCACCGAGGACGGGGACGGCAGCGGGCAGCGGAGGCGGACGGGGGACACAGCGGGCAGCAGTGGCGGATCTTGCTACGGTGCGGCGCCCTCCGGATGGCGCCAGCGCCCTCCGGAAGGCGGCGCCCCGGGCAAAAGTCCTGCTTGCCCGTGGCAAGAACCGCCACTGCATACAGCTACAGCGTCCTGTGCTGATTTTCTATGGTTTACCAGTCTCTATGAGTGCTGTCCTGCTTCCGTGCATATTATCTGATTCTGACGGGCACCGGAGCATGTTGTGCTGTACTAATAAGGAGTGCCATTCATAATTTGCAGAGATATATATACACTGCTATATATACACTGCTCAAAAAAAATAAAGGGAACACTTAAATAACACAATGTAACTCCAAATCAATCACACTTCTGTGAAATCAAACTGTCCACTTAGGAAGCAACACTGATTGACAATCAATTTCACATGCTGTTGTGCAAATGGAATAGACAACAGGTGGAAATTATAGGCAATTAGCAAGACACCCCCAATAAAGGAGTTGTTCTGCAGGTGGTGACCACAGAGCACTTCTCAGCTCCTATGCTTTCTGGCTGATGTTTTGGTCACTTTTGAAAGCTGGCGGTGCTTTCACTCTAGTGGTAGCATGAGATGGAGTCTACAACCCACACAAGTGGCTCAGGTAGTGCAGCTCATCCAGGATGGCACATCAATGCGAGCTGTGGCAAGAAGGTTTGCTGTGTCTGTCAGCGTAGTGTCCAGAGCATGGAGGCGCTACCAGGAGACAGGCCAGTACATCAGAAGACATGGAGGAGGCCGTAGGAGGGCAACAACCCAGCAGCAGGACCGCTACCTCCGCCTTTGTGCAAGGAGGAACAGGAGGAGCACTGCCAGAGCCCTGCAAAATGACCTCCAGCAAGCCACAACTGTGCATGTGTCTACTCAAATGATCAGAAACAGACTCCATGAGGGTGGTATGAGGGCCCGAAGTCCACAGGTGGGGGTTGTGCTTACAGCCCAACACCGTGCAGGACGTTTGGCATTTGCCAGAGAACACCAAGATTGGCAAATTCGCCACTGGCACCCTGTGCTCTTCACAGATGAAAGCAGGTTCTCACTGAGCACATGTGACAGACGTGACAGAGTCTGGAGACGCTAAGGAGAACGTTCTGCTGCCTGCAACATCCCCCAGCATGACCGGTTTGGCAGTGGGTCAGTAATGGTGTGGGGTGGCATTTCTTTGGGGGGCCACACAGCCCTCCATCTGCTCACCAGAGGTAGCCTGATTGCCATTAGGTACCGAGATGAGATCCTCAGACCCTTTGTGAGACCATATGCTGGTGCGGTTGGCCCTGGGTTCCTAATGCAAGACAATGCTAGACCTCATGTGGCTGGAGTGTGTTAGCAGTTCCTGCAAGACGAAGGCATTGATGCTATGGAATTGCCCGCCCGTTCCCCAGACCTGAATCCAATTGAGCACATCTGGGACATCATGTCTCGCTCCATCCACCAACGCCACGTTGCACCACAGACTGTCCAGGAGTTGGCGGATGCTTTAGTCCAGGTCTGGGAGGAGATCCCTCAGGAGACCATCCGTCACCTCATCAGGAGCATGCCCAGGCGTTGTAGGGAGGTCATACAGGCACGTGGAGGCCACACACCCTACTGAGCCTCATTTTGACTTGTTTTAAGGAAATTACATCAAAGTTGGATCAGCCTGTAGTGTGTTTTTCCACTTTAATTTTGAGTGTTACTCCAAGTCCAGATCTCCATGGGTTAATAAATTTGATTTCCATTGATCATTTTTGTGTGATTTTGTTGTCAGCACATTCAACTATGTAAAGAACAAAGTATTTAATAAGAAAATTTCATTCATTCAGATCTAGGATGTGTTGTTTAAGTGTTCCCTTTATTTTTTTGAGCAGTGTATATACAGTCTATAGAGATGAAGTGCACTCACCAGGCTAATTTACCAGCTCTGCATTCTCGGGCTATCATCATGTATCTACCCTGATGCTTTTGAGTGCTAACAGTGATCAGCACTAGTGAGAGGTATTGATTCTGTTTAACATGCAGAGTGTGTGATTATTATTATTATTACCAGTTATTTATATAGCGCACACATATTCTGCAGCGCTTTACAGAGAATTTTTGGCCATTAACATTGGTCCCTGCCCCAGTGGAGCTTACAATCTATATTCCCTACCACATGTACATGCGCACACATTCATACTAGTGTTAATTTTTGTTAACCTACCAGTATATTTTTGGATTGTGGGAGGAAACCGGAGTACCCGGAGGAAACCCACGCAAGTACAGGGAGAATATACAAACTCTGCACAGACACGCAAGTACGGGGAGAATATACAAACTCTGCACAGATAAAGCCATAGTGGGAATCGAACCCATGACCTCAGTGCTAACCATTACACCATCCGTACTGCCCTAATGTGGCTGTTATAGATTTTCTTGGTAGGTAATATGACTTCCGGTGACGTCACCAGCGCCCACAGGTGAGCTGATTGATGCAGGTATAAAGTTTGCCAGGGTTGTGGTATAGGGTGTTTGCTGGAGTGGTGGTAGGACTCCTGACATGCTGTAAAAGTCTTGAGAAAGGCCAGTAATGTTGTCCGAAACGTTAACTGCAAACGTTAACTGCATAAAAATAAATATATGTGAACTTTTGCATTTATAAATTAGCCTGGTTAGTTCACTTCATCTCTATAGACTGTGTATTGGATCGGTTTGCAACTATCGCTTCTGAAGAACTGGTACCCCAGCTGGCGTAAATTATGAAGATTGCATGTGCAGCTCTTTACTGGAATGTATGTATGTATGTATGTATGTATGTATATATATATATATATATATATATATATATACCTCTCCAAATAAAAGGCACTCGGGATACTTCATAAATCAAAAAAGCAGCTTGTATTGGCAGAAAGTGGTGAAACGTTTTCGGGGTCTCAGCCCCTTCCTCAGGACAACACCAACATACACCATGACCCACAAAACACACTTATATACCCCCCAGGTGATCATACTCACCTGCAACAGCTGTGACCAACGTGCTCCCCGTTCGAGCGGCAGCGCACAGCGCTGCTTCCGGCGGATGGAGCTGATCACCATGGAAACGGCTATGCATTCCACATGGCTCAGCTTCCACGTTCCACCCGGAGCAGCGCTCGCAGCAGCCACACAGGAGACCTCTGGTATAGCTGTGCAGGGAGAACACTACCACCTACACCATATCTAACAAAACAAAATACAAAAATAAATAGATTATGTCACACGCTACGTCCAGTTGTAGGCAGCCTTTTCAACAGCACCTGGGGGTAACCTCAGATACAACCAACGGTTGCATTACATACGGCCCCACTTATGTGCACATTTATCAGGTCCTAGCCATCAATCGGGTAAAGCGGCCGACATAAAACAGAACATTAAATAAACACAATATCCACTGTATAATAACAGTTCCATTGCAAGAACAAATGAGCAGTGTATGTTGGTGTTGTCCTGAGGAAAGGGCTGAGACCCCGAAAATGTTTGACCACTTTCTGCCAATACAAGCTGCTTTTTTCATTTATGAAGTCTCCCGAGTGCCTTTTATTCGGAGAGGTATTTGTAATTTTGGAAGTGCACCTGGAGCCATTTCTTATCTATTTGAGTGCCGACTGACTTGGACTTTATATATACAAACACACATTTATATATACATATACAAACTCACACATGTAAACACACATACATACATGAAAATACGGAATTTTACCCTTGTCTTGCGCTATAAACAGGGGCAGCTCCTATAGAATAACCCTACTGCTAGAATAGTGTAACAAAAACCATATACTAAACAGATTCTGAGGGCGCACAAATGTTGTTAAAATACTAAAATTCCATACAGCTACTAAATTCAGATGCTAGTAATAAAATATTTTTTTATTGTATACTTAAACATACAAATTCATATAAAATATAAAGCAGTCAAACCCATAAATGATATACCTGTATCATATTTGGAGGGTTGCCATCTTTGGTGAAGAAGAAACACTCTATAACCAACGCATTTTGTCCTTAAAAGGACTTCATCAGGGTAAAATTGGTTTGAAGCTGATATGGAATGAAGAGGAGAGAGAAAAAACAGTATTCATAATCTGAACATGTATTTTACAACATCATGATACAGGGAAGAATGGAGGAATATTCAACAGAACAATTTAGAGAATCAGATATATTTACATAGTTTTTTTACACATAAATATAAATAATAGCAGTAATATGATTCAATTCCAAAAATGCTAATTAAATAATTGAATAATTAATATCAGGTATTATTCAATTATTTAATTAGCAAAAATGCTAATTAAATAATTGAATAATTAATATCAGGTAAACTGACAGTGTTTTCACAATCTTTATAAGAGCAAGGAATACATATGTAATTGTATAGTTTGACTGAAATACATAGAAATTCAACTGAACATAGATATTTACAAAAATAGACTTGAATCATTGAGATATTTTAACTCACAGAATGTAATTTTCAGATGCCACCAACCCGTGGTGGTGCAGCAAAACCTCTAATGGTGAGGGGGTTTTCAATAATTAGCCTATAAACGAAAGTCATAAATCATAATATAGCCCACTTCTAACATGTATAGAAAAAAGAGGGACAGAAAAGGGGGGACTCACTTACTAATAATTGAATGAAGGAAAGGAATAGTCCAACCTCTTCAAATTACTATTATTAAACGGTGAACCCAATGTGTGTCTATGAGAGATATTTTCTGATTAATAAATAAAATTATTTTATTATATAATAATAGTGATAGTAATATCATACAAATGTAGTACTCACTGGTGCACAGTAGATGAATTTGCGCTCTAACAAAATTTTGATGTGTTGATTATATTTATCAAAAGTGAATTATTAAGTATTCTTAAATAATTGACTAATTAAAGTGGGGAAGGTAGGAATAAAGAAATTTACCTACCAGTTTTAAAAGTGTTAGGTGTTTAGGTGGCTAGATTAAAAAGCAAGCTGTGAATAAATAAGTATAATTACTTCTTGGAATATTATTAAAATAATATAAAACTTTTTAAGTGGGTAGAGTGCAATGATAACTTACTTAGTATGGCTCCTGCTAGATGTGGATCTACCCCCTCCAGAATAGCAAGTGAACTCTAGGGAGTCTAATCCCTCTTTCTCTAACGTCCTAGTGGATGCTGGGGACTCCGTAAGGACCATGGGGAATAGACGGGCTCTGCAGGAGACATGGGCACTGTCTCCTGCGGAGCCCGTCTATTCCCCATGGTCCTTACGGAGTCCCCAGCATCCACTACGGACTACGAGAAATAGATTTACCGGTAAGTAAAATCTTATTTTCTCTAACGTCCTAGTGGATGCTGGGGACTCCGTAAGGACCATGGGGAATAGACGGGCTCCGCAGGAGACTGTGCCCATGTCTCCTGCGGAGCCCGTCTATTCCCCATGGTCCTTACGGAGTCCCCAGCATCCACTATGGACTACGAGAAATAGATTTACCGGTAAGTAAAATCTTATTATTTATACCACTAGGTTATTACATCATTTCCTTTCACTACTAGGACCAATCAGAAATATACTATCTTTAATTAATTTAAATATATTTATATAGGGTCTGTAACTCTATGAGACCTATCCTATCGTGAGGGTCATACTTAATACTCATATAAAAACCAAAAAAGGAGTTCTTACAATAGACCAGTTGCTAATTAAAGGCGTTTTTCGTTACGGTAACGTCACTTCCGGTCTGCGTTCCAACCAGATTGGGTGGAACGCACGGCCAGTATTATCCAAAAGTAAAATGATTAAGTCCAGGGATATGTACAGCAAATGCCATAAACATGGGCCAAGTCATTCCCCACAACGAGGGAGCCAGGAGCGTCTCTCCTCTATTTCATGCCGCCCGTTTCTAGTATGCATTCCACCTTCATTCCGGTGGAGCGCATCAGTGATCTGCGCATGCATCTGAAAATTACATTCTGTGAGTTTAAATATCTCAATGATTCAAGTCTATTTTTGTAAATACCTATGTTCAGTTGAATTTCTATGTATTTCAGTCAAACTATACAATTACATATGTATTCCTTGCTCTTATAAAGATTGTAAAAACACTGTCAGTTTACCTGATATTAATTATTCAATTATTTAATTAGCATTTTTGGAATTGAATCATATTACTGCTAATATTTATATTTATGTGTAAAAAACTATGTAAATATATCTGATTCTATAACTTGTACTATTGAATATTCCTTCATTCTTCCCTGTATCATGATGTTGTAAAATACATGTTCGGATTATGAATACTGTTTTTTCTCTCTCCTCTTCGTTCCATATCTGCTTCAAACCAATTTTACCATGATGAAGTCCTTTTAAGGAAAAAACGCATTGGTTACAGAGTGTTTCTTCTTCACCAAAGATGGCAACCCTCCAAATATGATATATCATTTATGGGTTTGACTGCCTTATATTTTATATGAATTTGTATGTTTAAGTATACAATAGAAAATATTTTATTACTAGCATCTGAATTTAGTAGCTGTATGGAATTTTAGTATTTTAACAACATTTGTGCGCCCTAAGAATCTGTTTAGTACACATACATACAGACATACATACATACATACATACATACATACTGTACATACACAAGCACACACACAAACCCACATACATACATACATACATACATACATACATACCATACAAATACACACATAAACAAAGATTTAAAACTTACATACAGTATACAGCTGAGCGTTCTACACCAAGTCTGGGAGCAGAGGGGCGGTCGCGGCAGTGTGAGGACGGAGGGAGCTGCTGTGGCTGAGCATGCGCAGCCAACAGCTCCCCTGGCACACGGGACATAGCTCTTTGCTGCTGCTGTAGCTCCCCGTCTCAGCTTTTGATGAGACGGAGAAAGCTGTGTCTCCATCTCAAAACATTTTTTGGGGTCATCGGGGGGGGGGGGGGGGGGGGTACCAGGTAATCGGAAACGCCCCTGCGTGCATCACTGGTGTGAGGGGATAAGGTGTGAGGGGGAGAGCTGTGTGAGGGAGAAATTGATGCGGCTATTGCGCTGTTTTAAATTACTGTTACCAAGCAATAAATTCTAGCTGAATGAAAATGCAACACTCGGTTTTTAAAATTTTGTTTTCCACAGAGATTATTTTAAACACAATGGTCATATTATATATATATATATATATATATATATATTATATAAAACAAGTAAATATAATCACATTTAGAAGCTTAGAAGTACCCAATGTTATATTCCTTTAAAAAGGGGAAAAAACGTGTATGTAGAATGCAACCACAATTTTTTAATGTATTAAAAGATGAAGAAAAGTCCAATGTCCATACGTAAAAAGAAAAAAGTAACTGTTCTTATGGAAGCTTGCCACAAATGGAAACGTACTGTATATCTGATGAATTGCATGTAAGCAATCACTCACTCCTTTCTGGATTTGATCAGCTCCCGGCTCTCTCCCTCCTGAGCCGGAGGTGTTTGAATAGCGGCTCCGTTCCACTGCTATGTGATGGGCCCGTCATGTATTTAGTTTGCGGCAGCAGGTCTTTAGCCAGTGTCAGGGCCGGATTAAGCCTTGGGGGTGCCCGGGGCACTTAAGACAGGAGGGCCCCGATGGAAGGTTGGGGATGAATATTAAATTGTGCATACTTCCTGAAATGTCCCATTCCAGGAGGGACAAAATGCTCTCTACCTGGACTTCCCACTTAATATATGATTGGTGTCACCTGTGTTTAACTATTTAATTGATAAGAAAGGTATTTCAACACAGGTGATTGTAATCATAAATTAAGAAGGAAGTCAGGGTTGAGAGCATTTTATCCCTCCTGGAATAGGTCATGGTGGGAGGTATAGATTGTGTATATTCAATTTAAACCAATGATGTATATTAGTTTTAACTAACAGTTTAATAATGCTTGGGTAATGTTTATGGCTGCACCGAATTGAACGACAATTATTTTATAAACTTTTCTTGTTGTGGAACAAAGACAACTTCTCCTTAAAATACATATAGAAAAATAAAATAATTTATCTCGTCACATGCAAGAATAGCAGCAGCCTCTGTACTACTTACACACTGGGAAAGGACTCCATGTATGTCTCTATCTCTAGACCCAAATGTTTTAGTTGCAAAACAGTTTAAACAGGACTCAGACACCGAGGTGGGAGGAGGAGAAGCTGGGATACCTGTGTTACTTACAGCTCTATCCACCCACTTATCTCTCCTATGGTCAAATAGCTCTGTCAGCAGCTCATGAAACATGATATTCCTGTGTCTCTGCCTGCACTGCATACTGTCCTGCTCGCATTCTGGCTGCTGGTTCTGCTGCTGCTTAAGAGGGAAAGCTAGTGATGTCAGTGTGCTCTGGCTGGGGGGCCCCCTGTCAAAGGGGGGCCCGGGGTACAGTATGCCCTGCATTCCCCCCTTAATCTGGCTATGGCCAGCGTAGTCTCACCATAGGCAGTGCCGCTGGAATGCAGAGGTGATGATTCCTGTCAAAGTCAGAAAAATATCACTATACACACTGCCATATTTGCACCTCATACATGTCCGCGCTGCGCATGTGTGCGCTCTCCTGTGCGTGCGCATACCCGCTGTTACGTGCACCCGCAGGCGCACTGTATGCACATTTACGGTAGAGTTTCTGTGTGCCCAGCGTGCGACTCAATCGTTACATAATTTAACCATATATTGTATTTTATAAGTTAATATTCCCCTGAGTCCAGCAGGTATCAGTGGGTCTCAAATGGCTCTTTGACCTTAGAGATTCCCCAAACAATAGTTTGCATGTTGGGAGGGCTTCACATCTTCATATGCATAGTTAAGCACAGGAATAGTAATTGAAGATTAATTGTATTCCAAATCAGTATCTTTCCCGCAGACGGAGTACAATAGCCTTTAATTACACTGAGCTTTGAGACTCAATGAGGAGGGCCAACACCTGTGTTTACGAATGGGTTAGGGTTTGTCTCCAGAAGAATGATTGCTGAGATGTCATTGTCTCAACTGAAAGTGGACATCATGAATATCGAACAAAACCCAGAGACAGGGTTTTGTTTTGTATTCGCCAAACAATAGCTCTCCAGAAGACAGGAATGTGTTAGTCATCACCCAACATTTTGCATAACCAAGGCCACTGATACAAGACAGCCCACATACTGTGAAAGACACACTTCCTGTGGTTGACACCCCCCCACAGCTGGAATGCAGGTATGATATTATCCACTGGAAATCACAGGGCTCACTCACTCACACAGCTACCTGGCACCCAGCAGCATGGCGGCTACATCCCCAGGACTGACCTCCAAGCTAAAGGCTAAGTATTGAATTCACATGGCTAGATAAGGAAATATAGACAGATTGCTTTAAGGTCAATGGTGCTGGTTTAAATAGGATATTGTAACTTGTTTGTGTGATAGATCTGGGAATCTGTGATGGTAGCTGGGACATTAGACAACCTGTAGCATAGCATTTGTGGTATTTGTTTGCCTATGGTGATTTAAAATAGATTGTGCTGGTATGTTATAATATATCTTGTTAATCATGAATACCACCATGCAGTTACCTTTGAATATGTGCGTGTTGCAATGGCAGGCTGATACTTGTGGGTACCTGGTGGTCTGGTCTTGTGATAGCTCGTATGCTGTGGTTATTGAGATACTGTGTTTGCTTGAAATTGTGAAAGGTGATTTAGATGGTTTGGAATTGTAAAATCAGAACATATGCATTGTTTTGAGGCTTGGACATTTTGGAATAAAATGGAGTCTTGTGTCTTCTGCTATGTGATTGTGGTGTAGCAGAGAGTGCCATGTGTTTGGACCTGCAAATCTAAAATGGCTGCTACCATCCCCCTTTCAACCATGTGTTGCAGTCCTTGGAATCATGGGAGGTTTCCCAAAATGGAGTCTAGCTTCTGTCCCATGCGGTATTGTAGGGTTGTGTATATAGGGACAGCCAGTATGGGTAAGGTCAAGTATTTTCTCCACAAAGATTCTCAGCATTGACTAACTGCGCAGCGATTGTTCCTCACATGTGTAAGCTTCTCTGCAAACATATTGTCTTTATTGTTATTGTGAGCCATATCTCTCTCTCTCTCTCTCTCTCTCTCTTCTCTTCTTTCTCTCTCATTTTCCCTTAAACATAATTGTATTGTATTTCCTGTGTAGTTATCTGGTTAGTTAGTCTGTGTTATATTGTAGTGTGTGACTTGTACTGTATTACTCTTTTTGCAAGTAATAACATTCTTACTAAAGGCGTTAGAACCTTAGACCGGTATTTGATTGGTTATTATAAATGCATAAAGGTTTCTCAGAGCGTCATAGTCGCACATACAGCTTTTAAGCTAACAAGGTTACACTGCATTACATCTACACATTGTCACTGCACAAATGTTTACAGTATAAGTACATTCCTTAAGGTATAGTTAAGGGAGTACCCTTGCGGTACTTTTTGCGCCAATGGCGTACTGTGTTCTTTAACCTTTAACGTGTTTTTAATAGGACAAATATTATAGACATTGTCAATTGGCGGCTCGTCGGTCCTTCACATATCTATACTAGGTAATTCCAGCAGACATTATCCATCAGCAAAGGGCGGGAGATCATATTCCTCGTAGTGCTGTCTGGATAAGCATTATTACACTTCCTCTGATGAAACGACCAGTGCCTACGGTCGAGAAACGCGTTAGGTTGAACGGCTCTGGAGTGATCCACGGTTATACACCATCTCTCTGCGATTGGGAGACGAACGGACATCACCAACAGCCCTAACCTGCCCATAACCGCCACAGTTATTTTCCTCTTCAACATCCCAGCCTAAAGGATTACCCAGCTGCACTGTCGGAGGAGCACCCAGGCAGTGCAGCACTGAACGGCTTGTGGATTGGTAACGGCGGAGGTCCGGTGAACATCCGGCCGGACGGACGGCTATTGCATTCACTGGCACGGGTGAGACTGCTACGAGTGATACGGGGTTTATTCATTTTACATTATCCCGTCATTATAGCTACCCACATTATGGCCTCGTTGGGCTAGGTGCTATTTGAGTCATTCGGGACTTTGTTCCAGTATTTTTTGTTCACATATATTATCTTGTTGCGGGACTGCATTATCACGGCATTGGCTGCCCACATTAAACAGCTGCCTAAGGCTAGGTGCTTTTACCGAGACTTTCATTAGTTTTTGGTCTAAAAGACGGGACTGGTGTCTATTCATTAGCTCCAACATTTAGCAATTACATCAGCAGCCGTATGAGGTTAATTCCCTCACGAGACTTTTGGATACATATATAACGGCTAACTATTACTATTTTAGACTGTTGTTGGAAGAATCCTGAGCTCTTACTATCTATGCAATTATATGATATCTTCTAGACAACAATCTTTCATTTTTATATTCTATTCGATCTTTTGATACATTCTATTTGTGCACAATTTATTAAGTATTAATTAAGGCTGGCCAGCCATTGTTCTTCAGGATTATATATCTGTATCCATTATTGATCCTTTAGAATATTAATCATATATGAGAATAACTAGTTGGTAATATATTTTATGATTATGTTGTTTTATTTATTTTAAATTTATTTGTAATATCTTACTGTGGTCACTCCGAGGAATATATATTTTGAATTGAATATTTTTTAATAACTACAATTACTATTTAATAAAATAGATTAATATATTTTTAGTTTGGCTCTTCCTTCTGCGCACGTTTTGGTTCTTTTATCTTGTCTGGATAAGCGTCTGTTTCGCTTAGTAAAGGGTGCTGAAGGAATCCGGAACTGGAAGGTAAGAACAGTACGTTATTGTCTTTGTAAATCTAGTTTTTATTTCTATTTGGTGCCAACTACACACGCAGATTGGATGGTTTGTCTGTTTAAATAGGTTTAAAATTATTTTTAATCGCTCTGCATAGCATGATAACTTTAGGAGTTTGAATGATGACTTTCTTTGTGACAAGAAGCAGCATGGTCTGTCCACCATTTTGTGTGACCCTCATGGAGGTGAAAGGGGGAGGAGCAGCGGCCATTTTGGGAAGGTCACATTTTTATTTTTTTTCCTAAGCGGCTGATTTTCAGTTGACTCAGGAAATAATCAGCCATCCAATGTCAAAAAGAAATCATCATTTAATGAGTTTTTTTTAATGCATTTATTTAATCTATATCATAGTCAATCATAAGTAATAGTGATTGGTACTTATATGTAATATCTATATGCGTGTGCTTACATCAATATATGTTATTAGATTAATTTAGAATTGAATGTTCATTTGTGTAATCTTCACATCTCACTTTCCTAGTTGCCATTGTTAATTGATAAACGTGCTAAGAGAGATTTGCCGCTATTTCATAGTTAAAGAGTAAAAGTAATACATTAAGGTGTAGACAAACACACACAGCTTTGCCTGAGATATAAGGAGAAGTCAGTGTGGTGCTCGGTAGATGGTCGGGGATCATCTACATTAATAAACGTGTACATTGTGTTACGGTGGATATTTGCTTTGCGTGCACGTGTCTCTAACAAAGGGCTGAGACTCGCGTACGCAACTCAAAGGCCGACGCACGCAGCGTATATTACGCAACGGAGCGTCCGGGTACGCCCACGTAACTCAAATCACACGATAGTGTTATTGCAACAGGCGGAAAGGTGGCAACGTGGTAAGTAGCGCAAGTCTATTTTAGTGTCCGAAATTTAGATTAACAGATCCTTCTCCAAATTCACAACACATCTGGTCTAAAGAAAATTTCTGCGCAGAAATAGAAATAGAAACAAAAGTGTACATGTGATGAGTGAGTGTTTTTAAGTTTATACAATTTTTGAGGTTGAACCACAAGAAGTCGAGTTCTCGCAGGAGTACATACATGTAAGTGACGTGCATGGTGGCTAGGGAGGCATCTCTGGTTAAACATAAAATTTGAGCAGTAGAGTATAGTAGACCAGGAGGTCACACTGTAGCACAGACCAGGAGGTCCAGGTACAGCAGACAAAGAAGTCCGCTATAAATAAGAGAAAAAGGCACAACCCAGGGGTTGGTGCAGAACCCATATAGGCCAATAAAGCTCTGGCTGAAGGAATTCGCAGCCGAAATTTTCGATTCCACTGGTCGCTCTGCACATAAGATTAGTTGCTTATGTGCTGAACGATTGTACCGCACGAAATTGTGTGCATTAGTAATCTGACCAGTACCATTTGTGTACGAAACCGGTCATAAACACTATTTGTACATTCTGACGTGATTTGTGTAATTTTTTATTTTCTGAAGGGAAGTTCGCTGGTCACTCAGGAATTGTCCAACAACCAATAGTTACTGGAAAGAGTAAGTGTTCTGCGGATATCCCTCGCATGTTCCAGTAAATAGAGGTTCATAGGGGCCCTGGGTCGAGTACGCCAGCGCTAAGGCAGTGTGTAGGTCGTATTGGTCGATGTGGGCGAGTGAGTGGGGTACTCGGTAAACCGCCACCGTCAGCCTATCGTGAACATTTTGGTTTTTGTAAGGGTTCGCTGAAGACCCTGATTAAAGGTCAGAGGTGGTGAAAGCAACACCTGCAAGTTATGGGGGCCAATTGTTCAGGAAGGGGGCGATCAACCTCAGTTCGGGTTGATTCAGTGAACCGACCAGTCGGGTCGGCAAGGTACGTAATGTGTGAAAAATATGGTTTACACACAGAGGTTTTATGTGATGAATGGGAGAGAATGACTGTACATGACGGGGAGAAGTTCCCAAAAATAGGCAGCTTTAGCCCAGAAGTGTTACAAAATCTAAGGAGGAGGATAGGTCTCATTAAATCAGCAAAGAGACGAATCAAACATTTTGATTATTTACAGTTATGGCAACAGGAAAGTGAATTGCAAAGAGAGTTAACTTACATATCTGACCCTCATCTTGGGAAGAGAGACATGGCAATGGAGAGGATTATGGTTGCAGAGAAATGGCACAATGTTGTACGATAAAAATGCACTTAGTAACTGTATTAAGAACGAAAGTAACAAATGTAATAAATGTTTATAAAAATGAAAGTGTAAAAATCACAAATGTTAACCTGTGCAAGTCGCACCCCATGTCAAACTTCCCTCAGGAATACAAACAAGAAAGTGAGCCCAGAACGATGTCGGCACCTCTTCCAGAAGCCATCCTACAAGACATCCAGGTGGACGCGACCAAATCGGTAAAGGCAATAATCAAACCCCCTAACGGAGGGTCAGGTGAGGTCGTGTCCACAGGTACGTACAAAGTTTTATATCACGCACAAACAAATGTACCCCATATTGTAAGACCAAAACAAGGTGATGTAATTGAGTTTAGTCCTGTCAGGGTGATCACAGTCCCCAATGGGAAGACTGACGATCAGGGAATCATTCCCGTCAAGGACAGTGCAATGCGCCATCCCTGGTCCCGGACAGAATTGAGATCAATCATGTCTGATTTCCCAGATCCTAGGAAAGATCTAAGTGTATGATCAAAGATTCACAGAAGGTATATCAACTCCCTAGACAACGACATAATCATGGTATCCAAGGAATCAGGGAGGTACAGGGAAAGCGGTTGATGGTGATGAGCATCCAAGCGTTTGAGGAGGCATCAAATCAACCAAGACCCCATTTCACTGACACTTGGAGGAAGCCCAGGGTTTGTGATCTTTGCAAAAGAGAAGGGCATTATGCCAGTAACTGCAACAGCCCACATAAAGTCAGACCCCCTAGACATGAATATGAGCATGAATATGACACACCAAATTATAAAAGGTGATCATTAGGACTGATGGTAAGCCTGAGGTAACAGTTAATAAATTGGGAGGTCATTCCCTGAAGACACAGGAATGACCGGGTGAAACGTTGTAAATGTATCTGTGAAATGTTTCTTTTCTCTCCCCATCTCTGACGATTATTGATAGGACTCAAACATTGCATATCTGCTTGGTCTTTGCAGAAGTCTACCAAACCCCAGCATGACCTATCCGCATCAATGTATCCTGGCCAGATACAGAGGGTGGAGTATGGAGGTGCTGGTGGGAGGGACTGCGCAAGGAAACCATTGGACATGTAGATATGACAGCCTGATGATCTGACAATGTTTTAAAATATCTGAAAAATGTTTTTTTTCCTGTTGTTGTTTATTGATGTGTTATGTTTTATATATATATATGAATTGTTCTCTCTCTCTTTTGTTTTTGTTTTTGGTTTCTCTCTTCTCACTCATGTTTTCATGTTTTAAAGATGGTATGTCACACATCAGTTAGACAAATGGTAATGCAAGATTTTTGCTCCTTACAGAAAGATCGCTGGTTGGGAAGGAATATTGCATCACCGGAATGTTCGTTTGGAAGACTGAGAGACAGCACCTTTGAGATGACAGCAGAACGAGAAGAACAACAAGACTAGAGAACTAATTATCGTAACAAGTTTCTCTCCCCCTCAAACTGTTTTCCTGTACCCCTATTACAAATTTCTCCTTTTCTCCTCCTGTAAGATGGACTCGCCTCAAGAGACTGTGATCCGTGTTTTCATGTTGACCCTGATGTTGACCAGAGCAGTCTGTTTCGGTGAGAGTACCAGTGAGGTCGAGAAAGGATCCAGAAAGGTTCCGATGACTGAGACGGAGGTGTAAATTTCCAATAGCAACACAATCACCAAGCAAAGGCGAGTACCGGAAACGATCTAGCAGCCATGTTATTTGTAAACATTGTGAAGGATTGTTAGCTGAAGAAAACTGTATCTGTAGGCTCTGTGACAATGTAGTTGAGGATGGGTGCATTAAGAAATGCCAATCCAGTTTTAATATCCACATGGACCGGCATCCATTGAGTGACTATCACTCCTTAGTGGGTAGTGTGTTAAATAAGACAGATTGTTGGGTATGCTCTCAAGTACCTCAAGGTCATAGCAAATCAGGGCTAGTACCATTTCCTTTAACGGTAGGGGAGGTACTTGAGCTAAAGGGTGGGAGACCGGTGGACAGGAGGTTTAATATATCTAGTCCTCCTAGTTTGAAGCTCCACCAATATCATGTGGATAGACCCCTAGTATGTTTTAACATTACCAATCCCCGAAAGCCGGGAAATTGGGAAGTGTCATGAAGTAACCAAACCATGACCTTTTCATATAGAGCAGATAGAATGCCAACAGATACAGAGCTTATACACCACATAGCCAGTAGAGGAAAATCTTTCCGATATAGGTATACCCTAGGAAGTAGGATTACGAAAGTTGGAGAGGTATCACCAGGATACTGTGCACATATCGTACAAGCTGATACGTGTACTAGACAGATGGGAGAATTAGGGGTAGGAGATTTCACATGGATTATGTGTAATATGGTTATGTCCTACTCTGTCCCATATGTTCTCCCCGATGATGCATATTTCATATGCGGGAGGAAGGCGTATAAGTGGCTTGCCCCAAACTCTGAAGGATTGTGTTATATTGGAAAAGTACTGCCTGAAATAATGACTGTATCGCATAACAAAATGGATTTGATTTACGACCCAACCATTGAAACCACGCTGTGATAAAAGGTGATTCCACGACCTGTTTCTTTCACCTGTTTTTTCCGTTTTCTCCAAGGTAAAAAGACCCACTTGGATGAGGAATTTGACGAGCCTGTATACAGACAACTGATGGATTAAAGAAGAAGTTTTGACAACCTTATACACAGATATTTGATGAACTATGCCATAGACCCCCAGTTTCCCTAGAAATTTTAAAATTACGCTAGCCCAACACTTTTGTAAGTCTATGGACATTGACAAAGCTTTTTGCTCGCACCTTATGAGCAAAAGCACAAAGAAGACTGCATTCAACAGACACCGAACAAGACTTCAGCCGACAAATGTTCATTAACCTGACATAGAATACCACTGCATTTACCATAAGTGTTCTTTATCTTCATTTCTACAACCCTCAGGTAATGACACACATAGTCGATAGGGAATACAGGCACAGATATCAGCAATCACATATCCCCCCCATTCATGTATCATCAACTAAAATGTGCTCCCCCATTTTGTCGCAAAACGCCGAAATGAGCTCGGTAGAGTTTGACAGCCCATCCACAGACCCTTGATACGGGATAAGAAGGAATTCAAATGTATACTTCGCAATACCTCGAAGCTTGATTTAAAACACGTACGGCACGATGATACATGACCCCCCAAACATGGATTCATACACACATGCTTTTGCTATCTCACTAGGTCATACCCTTTTCACACCTTCTCTTTCTCCTCCCCAACCCAACCATGGAAATGTATTTACACTTGACATATATTTTTCTCCTTTTGAAATGTTTTAGGAAGTGGCAGTTATTGTTGACTGCCAAAGGGTGGACTGTCAAAGTCAGAAAAATATCACTATACACACTGCCATATTTGCACCTCATACATGTCCGCGCTGCGCATGTGTGCGCTCTCCTGTGCGTGCGCATACCCGCTGTTACGTGCACCCGCAGGCGCACTGTATGCGCATTTACGGTAGAGTTTCTGTGTGCCCAGCGTGCGACTCAATCGTTACATAATTTAACCATATATTGTATTTTATAAGTTAATATTCCCCTGAGTCCAGCAGGTATCAGTGGGTCTCAAATGGCTCTTTGACCTTAGAGATTCCCCAAACAATAGTTTGCATGTTGGGAGGGCTTCACATCTTCATATGCATAGTTAAGCACAGGAATAGTAATTGAAGATTAATTGTATTCCAAATCAGTATCTTTCCCGCAGACGGAGTACAATAGCCTTTAATTACACTGAGCTTTGAGACTCAATGAGGAGGGCCAACACCTGTGTTTACGAATGGGTTAGGGTTTGTCTCCAGAAGAATGATTGCTGAGATGTCATTGTCTCAACTGAAAGTGGACATCATGAATATCGAACAAAACCCAGAGACAGGGTTTTGTTTTGTATTCGCCAAACAATAGCTCTCCAGAAGACAGGAATGTGTTAGTCATCACCCAACATTTTGCATAACCAAGGCCACTGATACAAGACAGCCCACATACTGTGAAAGACACACTTCCTGTGGTTGACACACCCCCACAGCTGGAATGCAGGTATGATATTATCCACTGGAAATCACAGGGCTCACTCACTCACACAGCTACCTGGCACCCAGCAGCATGGCGGCTACATCCCCAGGACTGACCTCCAAGCTAAAGGCTAAGTATTGAATTCACATGGCTAGATAAGGAAATATAGACAGATTGCTTTAAGGTCAATGATGCTGGTTTAAATAGGATATTGTAACTTGTTTGTGTGATAGATCTGGGAATCTGTGATGGTAGCTGGGACATTAGACAACCTGTAGCATAGCATTTGTGGTATTTGTTTGCCTATGGTGATTTAAAATAGATTGTGCTGGTATGTTATAATATATCTTGTTAATCATGAATACCACCATGCAGTTACCTTTGAATATGTGCGTGTTGCAATGGCAGGCTGATACTTGTGGGTACCTGGTGGTCTGGTCTTGTGATAGCTCGTATGCTGTGGTTATTAAGATACTGTGTTTGCTTGAAATTGTGAAAGGTGATTTAGATGGTTTGGAATTGTAAAATCAGAACATATGCATTGTTTTGAGGCTTGGACATTTTGGAATAAAATGGAGTCTTGTGTCTTCTGCTATGTGATTGTGGTGTAGCAGAGAGTGCCATGTGTTTGGACCTGCAAATCTAAAATGGCTGCTACCATCCCCCTTTCAACCATGTGTTGCAGTCCTTGGAATCATGGGAGGTTTCCCAAAATGGAGTCTAGCTTCTGTCCCATGCGGTATTGTAGGGCTGTGTATATAGGGACAGCCAGTATGGGTAAGGTCAAGTATTTTCTCCACAAAGATTCTCAGCATTGACTAACTGCGCAGCGATTGTTCCTCACATGTGTAAGCTTCTCTGCAAACATATTGTCTTTATTGTTATTGTGAGCCATATCTCTCTCTCTCTCTCTTCTCTTCTTTCTCTCTCATTTTCCCTTAAACATAATTGTATTGTATTTCCTGTGTAGTTATCTGGTTAGTTAGTCTGTGTTATATTGTAGTGTGTGACTTGTACTGTATTACTCTTTTTGCAAGTAATAACATTCTTACTAAAGGCGTTAGAACCTTAGACCGGTATTTGATTGATTATTATAAATGCATAAAGGTTTCTCAGAGCGTCATAGTCGTTCATACAGCTTTTAAGCTAACAAGGTTACACTGCATTACATCTACACATTGTCACTGCACAAATGTTTACAGTATAAGTACATTCCTTAAGGTATAGTTAAGGGAGTACCCTTGCGGTACTTTTTGCGCCAATGGCGTACTGTTTTTTTTAACCTTTAACGTGTTTTTAATAGGACAAATATTATAGACATTGTCATTCCCTTTTGGAACGGAGCCGCTATTCAAACACCTCCGGCTCAGGAGAGAGAGAGCCGGGAGGTGATCACATCCAGACAGGAGTGAGTGATTGCTTACATGCTATTCATCAGATTTACGGTACTTTTCCATTTGTGGTAATCTTCCATAGGGACAGTTACTCTTTCTTTTTACGTATTATGGACATTGGACTTTTATTCATATTTTAATAGATTAAAAAATTGTGGCTGCATTCTACATACACATTTTTTTCCCTTTTTAAAGGAATATAACATTGGGTGCTTCTAAATGTGATTCTATTTACTTGTTTGTTTATATATATATATATATATATATATATATATATATATATGTGATCATTGTGTTTAAAATAATTTTTTATGTGGAAAACAAATAATAAAAGGATTCGAGATATTGATTTTTTTATCTTAAAGTGTTGCATTTTCATTCAGCTAGAATTTATTGCTTGGTAACAGTAATTTAAATCATCGCAATAGCCACATCAGTTTCTTTTGCATACAAGGGAAGCTCGAGATCAGTTGAATTGGACCTTTGAGCTGCCCTGTTTAAAGTCAGTGTTCACACAGACATGACTGGGCTAATTGCTGCTACTAAAATAATCCAAATATATAGTAATTTTTAATATATTCTTATTAGCGCCTGAAAATTCCTTAGTTTCTGTGTGAGGGAGACACAGGCAGGGATGAGGCTGTAGAGAAGCTGGGCGGATGAAGCTGGAGAGACATGAGGGTGTTGGAGTTGGAGAGATGCAGGAGGGGATGGCGCTGCAGGTACGTCTTCAGGGTGTTTGATCAGTAAATTTCATATTTTCTCTGACGTCCTAGTGGATGCTGGGGACTCCGTAAGGACCATGGGGATATAGCGGCTCCGCAGGAGACAGGGCACAATAATAAAAGCTTTAGGATCAGGTGGTGTGCACTGGCTCCTCCCCCTATGACCCTCCTCCAAGCCTCAGTTAGATTTTTGTGCCCGGCCGAGAAGGGTGCAATCTAGGTGGCTCTCCTGAGCTGCTTAGAATAAAAGTTTAAGTTAGGTTTTTTTCTTTCAGTGAGACCTGCTGGCAACAGGCTCACTGCTACGAGGGACTTAGGGGAGAGAAGTAAACTCACCTGCGTGCAGGATGGATTTGCTTCTTAGGCTACTGGACACCATTAGCTCCAGAGGGAGTCGGAACACAGGTCTCACCCTGGGGTTCGTCCCGGAGCCGTGCCGCCGACCCCCCTTGCAGATGCCGAAGTTGAAGAGGTCCAGAGGTCCAGAAACAGGCGGCAGAAGACTTTCAGTCTTCATAAGGTAGCGCACAGCACTGCAGCTGTGCGCCATTGTTGTCAGCACACTTCACCAACAGTCACCTACTGTCACTGAGGGTGCAGGGCGCTGGGGGGGGCGCCCTGGGCAGCAATGTATAATACCTTTTTATGGCTAAAATACATCACATATAGCCCTTGAGGCTATATGGATGTATTTAACCCCTGCCAGATCTCACAAACTCCGGGAGAAGAGCCCGCCGAAAAGGGGGCGGGGCCTATTCTCCTCAGCACACGGCGCCATTTTCCTGCTCAGCTCTGCTGTGAGGAAGGCTCCCAGGCTCTCCCCTGCACTGCACTACAGAAACAGGGTTAAAACAGAGAGGGGGGGCACTTATTTGGCGATATGATTACATATATAAAAATGCTATAAGGGAAAACACTTGCATAAGGGGTTGTCCCTGTATAATTATAGCGTTTTTGGTGTGTGCTGGCAAACTCTCCCTCTGTCTCCCCAAAGGGCTAGTGGGGTCCTGTCCTCTATCAGAGCATTCCCTGTGTGTGTGCTGTGTGTCGGTACGTGTGTGTCGACATGTAGGAGGACGATGTTGGTGAGGAGGCGGAGCAAATTGCCTGTATTGGTGATGTCACTCTCTAGGGAGTCGACACTGGAATGGATGGCTTATTTAGGAATTACGTGATAATGTCAACACGCTGCAAGGTCGGTTGACAACATGAGACGGCCGGCAAACAAATTAGTACCTGTCCAGGCGTCTCAGACACCGTCAGGGGCTTGTAAAAACGCCCATTTACCTCAGTCAGACACAGACACGGACACTGACTCCAGTGTCGACGGTGAATAAACAAACGTATTTTCCTTTAGGGCCACACGTTTCATGTTAAGGGCAATGAAGGAGGTGTTACATATTTCTGATACTACAAGTACCACAAATAAGGGTATTATGTAGGGTGTGAATAAACTACTTGTAGTTTTTCCTGAATCAGATAAATTAAATGAAGTGTGTGATGATACGTGGGTTTCCTCCGATAGAAAATTATTGGCGGTATACCCTTTCCCGCCAGAAGTTAGGGCGAGTTGGGAAACACACCTTAGGGTGGATAAGGCGCTCACACGCTTATAAAAACAAGGGGCGTTACCGTCTCCAGATACGGCAGCCCTCAAGGAGCCAGCTGATAGGAAGCTGAAAAATATCCTAAAAGTATATACACACATACTGGTGTTATACTACGACCAGCAATCGCCTCAGCCTGGATGTGCAGCGCTGAGGGGGCTTGGTCGGATTTCCTGACTGAAAATATTGATACCCTTGACAGGGACAAGATTTTATTGACTATAGATGCATTTCTATATATGCGAGATGCGCAGAGGGATATTTGCATTCTGGCATCAAGAGTAAATGTGATGTCCATATCTGCCAGACGAAGACACGACAGTGGTCAGGTGATGCAGATTCCAGACGGCACATGGAAGTATTGCCGTATAAAGGGGCAGTCCATCGGACCTGGTGGCCATGGCAACAGCTGAAAAATCCACCTTTTGTTACCCCAAGTCACATCTCAGCAGAAAAGGACACAGTATTTTCAGTCTCAGTCCTTTCGGCCCCATAAGGGCAGGCGGGCAAAAGGGCCAGTCATATCTGCCCAGGGGTAGAGGAAAGGGAAGAAGACTGCAGCAGGCAGCCCATTCCCAGGAACAGAAGCCCTCCACAGCTTCTGCCAAGTCCGCAGCATGACGCTGGGGCAGTACAAGCGGACTCAGGTGCGGTAGGGGGTCATCTCAAGAGTTTCAGCACGCAGGGGGCTCACTCACAAGTGGACTCCTGGATCCTACACGTAGTATCCCAGGTGTACATTGGAAATTCGAGACGTCTCCCCCTCACAAGTTCCTGAAGTCTGCTTTACCAACGTCTCCCTCCGACAGGGAGGCAGTATTGGGAACAATTCACAGGCTGTATTCCCAGCAGGTGATAATCAAAGTACCCCTTCTACAACAAGGGAAGGGGTATTATTCCACACTATATTGTGGTACTGAAGCCAGACGGCTCGGTGAGATCTGAAATATTTGAACACTTACATACAAGCGTTCAAATCAAGATGGAGTCACTCAGAGTAGTGATAGCGAACCAGGAAGAAGGGGACGATATGGTGTCACTGGATATCAGGGACGCTTACCTACATGTCCAAATTTGCCTTCTCACCAAGGGTACCTCAGGTTCGTGGTACAGAACTGTCACTATCAGTTCAGACGCTGCCGTTTGGATTGTCCACGGCACCCCGGGTCTTTACCAAGGTAATGGCCGAAATGATGATTCTTCTTAAAAGAAATATGGACGCTTTCCTGATAAAGGCAAGGTCCAGAGAACAGTTGGAGGTCGGAGTAGCACTATCTTAAGTAGTTCTACGACAGCACGAGTGGATTCTAAATATTCCAAAATCGCAGTTTTTTCCGACGACACGTCTACTGTTCCTAGGGATGATTCTGGACACAGTCCAGAAAAGGATGTTTTCTCCCGGAGAAGAAAGCCAGGGAGTTATCCGAGCTAGTCAGGAACCTCCTAAAACCAGGAAAAGTATCAGTGCATCATTGCACAAGGATCCTGTGAAAAATGGTGGTTTCTTACAAAGCGATCCCATTCGGTAGATTTCACGCAAGAACCTTTCCGTGGGATCTGCTGGAAAAATGGTCCGGATCGCATCTTCAGATGCATCAGCGGATAACCCTGTCTCCAAGGACAAGGGTGTTTCTTCTGCGGTGGCTGCAGAGTGCTCATCTATGAAAGGGCCGCAGATTCGGCATTCAGGACTGGGTCCTGGTGACCACGGATGCCAGCCTGAGTGGCTGGGGAGCAGTCACACAAGGAAAAAATTTCCAGAGAGTGTGATCAAGTCTGGAGACTTCTCTCCACATAAATATACTGGAGCTAAGGGCAATTTACAATGCTCTAAGCTTAGCAAGACCTCTGCTTCAAGGTCAGCCGGTATTGATCCAGTGGGACAACATCACGGCAGTCGCCCACGTAAACAGGGCGGCACAAGAAGCAGGAGGGAAATGGCAGAAACTACAAGGATTCTTCGCTGGGCGAAAAATCATGTGATAACACTCTCAGCAGTGTTCATTCCGGGAGTGGAAAACTGGGAAGCAGACTTCCTCAGCAGGCATGACCTCTACCCGGGAGAGTGGGGACTTCATCGGGAAGTCTTCCACATGATTGTAAACCGTTGGGAAAAACCAAAGGTGTACATGATGGCGTCCCGCCTGAACAAAAAACTAGACAGATATTGCGCCAGGTCAAGGGACCCTCAGGCAATAGCGGTGGACGCTCTGGTAACACTGTGGGTGTACCAGTCAGAGTATGTGTTCCCTCCTATGCCTCTCATACCAAAAGTACTGAGAATCATAAGAGGGAGATGAGTAAGAACGATACTCGTGGTTCCGGATTGGCCAAGAAGGACTTGGTACCCGAAACTTCAAGAGATGTTCACGGAAGACCCGTGGCCTCTACCTTTAAGAAAGGACCTGCTCCAGCAGGGGCCTTGTCTGTTCCAAGACTTACCGCGGCCGCGTTTGACGGCATGGCGGTTGAACGCCGGATCCTGAAAGGGCATTCCAGATGAAGTCATCCCTACCCTGGTCGAAGACAGGAAGGATGTAACCGCAAAACATTTTCACCGCATTTGGTGAAGATATGTTGCGTGGTGTGAGGCCAAGAAGGCCCCTACAGAGGAATTCCAACTGGGTCGTTTCCTACATTTCCTGAAAACAGGACTGTCTATGGGCCTAAAATTAGGGTCCATTAAGGTTCAAATTTCGGCCCTGTCGAATTTCTTCCAGAAAGAACTGGCTTTAGTGCCTGACGTTCAGATGTTTGTAAAAGGGGTACTGCATATACAGCCTCATTTTGTGCCCCAGTGGCACCTTGGGATCTCAATGTTGTTTTGAGTTTCCTAAAGTCACATTGGTTTGAACCACTCACCACTGTGGACTTAAAATATCTCACATGGAAGGTGACGATGCTATTAGCCCTGGCTTCAGCCAGGCGTGTGTCAGAATTGGCGGCTTTATCATATATAAAGCCCTTACTTAATTTTTCATTCTGACAGGGCAGAATTGAGGACTCGTCCTCAATTTCTCCTTAAGGTGTTTTCTGTTTTTCACATGAACCAACCTATTGTGGTACCTGCGGGTACTAGGGACTTGGAGGACTCCAAGTTACTTGACGTTGTCAGGGCCCTGAAAAATATGTTTCCGGGACGGCTGGAGTCAGAAAATCTGACTCGCTGTTTAGCCTGTATGCACCCAACAAGATGGGTGCTCCTGCTTCTAAGCAGATGATTGCTCGCTGGATTTGTAATACAATTCAGTTTACACATTCTGTGGCAGGCCTGCCACAGCCAAAATCTGTAAAAGCCCATTCCAAAAGGAAGGGGGCTCATCTTGGGCGACTGCCCGAGGGGTCTCGGCTTTACAACTTTGCCGAGCAGTTACTTGGTCAGGGGCAAACACATTTGCAAAATTCTACAAATTTGATACCCTGGCTGAGGAGGACATGGAGTCTCTCATTCGGTGCTGCAGGGTCATCCGCACTCTCCCGCCCGTTTGGGAGCTTTGGTATAATCCCCATGGTCCTTACGGAGTCCCCAGCATCCACTAGGACGTCAGAGAAAATAAGATTTTACTTACCGATAAATCTATTTCTCGTAGTCCGTAGTGGATGCTGGGCGCCCATCCCAAGTGCGGATTGTCTGCAATACTTGTACATAGTTATTGTTACAAAAATCGGGTTATTCTTGTTGTGAGCCATCTTGTCAGAGGCTCCTTCGTTGTTATCATACTGTTAACTGGGTTCAGATCACAGGTTGTACGGTGTAATTGGTGTGGCTGGTATGAGTCTTACCCGGGATTCAATATCCTTCCTTATTATGCACGCTCGTCCGGGCACAGTATCCTAACTGAGGCTTGGAGGAGGGTCATAGGGGGAGGAGCCAGTGCACACCACCTGATCCTAAAGCTTTTATTATTGTGCCCTGTCTCCTGCGGAGCCGCTATATCCCCATGGTCCTTACGGAGTCCCCAGCATCCACTACGGACTACGAGAAATAGATTTATCGGTAAGTAAAATCTTATTTTACCCTGCCCCAAACTTCTATTACTATGTATTATCTGGTTGAAGATGAGACATTATTCCTATGCAAACAGGTGGCTTTCGCACCACATGATCTCCTTCAAGCATACTGAATAACAGCTCAAGACACTGTCTTCCTAGGGAGGCTCAATTTCTTCAATGGTCCCCAGTTGCAGAGAAACCACCAAATAGGTAAGTAAAGACTCAAGCACAGGGGATAAATAGGGGCTGCAAAAAACAGAAAACATGAGGCACCCAAGTGACAAAGACTTGGAAACTTCATAAAAAGCAGCATTTTTTTACATTTACTCTTACCACCATCAATCCTAGTTGCGCCTCTAGCAGTAGCAAGGCACCATATATCAGAGTAGCTCCACCTAACATCGTTGTTGGGGGTTGTTGGTGGTGGGGGAGATGAGTTCCAACATCTCTCCAGGACCACGTTAAGCCCTGTGCAACATCATGCGCCAAGTACCGATGTTTGGTACTTTGCGCATGACCTGTTTTGTGCATGTGGGAACGGGACCTGCGATGTACAGTAAGAAACAGGACAGCAGCAGACTGTACATTGAACATAGAATGTGATGGCAGATCAGAACCACTTGGCCCATCTAGTCTCCCCATTTTTGCTTACCAGATTTTTACCTCAAACCTTATTTTATTTATTTGTAAGGATATTGTTATGTCTGTCCCATGCATGTTTAAATTGCTCTGTCTTAAGGCCCATACACACTTGACGATAAAATGAGCGACGTCGTTAATTTCAGCCCTCATCAACGACGTCGCTCATTATATCGTCAAGTGTGTATGCATCCGACGACCACCGATGCGCGGCCCCGCAGGACGTGAACGACCCTCGCTTATATGTGGAGCATGTATGCTCAATTTCCACTATGGTCGTTACCGACCAGAGACGTCGTTGAATGTGTATGGTGTGAACAACCAACGACCAAGCCACTGTTCACCAGCCCTGTTCCCAGCTCATTATTTTAATAAACTGTTCAGCTTGGATGCTTCAACGATGAATGGTCTTTGGTCTTTGGTCGTTGGTAGTGTGTATGCTCATGTCGTTTGCTCAGCTGTTCAAGGGAAGTTCAAGGGAAGTCGTTAACGACGTGTGCATCGTCAAGTGTGTATGGGCCTTTAGCCTCTACCACCTCTGATGGGAGGCTATTTCATTTGTCCACTACTCTTTCTATGAAGTAATTTTACTCACATTTCCCCTGAACCAACTGTACCTCCGTCCAGTTTCAGTGCATGTCCTTGTGTTGTAATACTTCTCTTAATTTGAATAATGTTTCCCTCCTGGACTTTGTTAAAACCCTTGATATATTTGAATGTTTCTATCATGTCCCCTCTTTCCCTTCTCTGCTCCAAACTATACATATTGAGATTTTTTGTTTTTCTGGGTATGTTTTGTGATGTAGGCCATGTACCATTTTAGTTGCCCTTCTTTGTACAGTCTCTAATGTATTAATGTCCTCCAGAATTGAACACAGTATTCTAGATGAGGCCGTACCAATGACCTATGCAGTGGCATTAGTACTACTTTCTTTCTGATGCTGATTCCTCTCCCAATGCAGCCAAGCATCTGACTAGCCTTCCTCATTGCTTTGTTACATTGCTTTCCTGCCTTTAAGTCACCTGAAATAGTGACGCCTAGATCCCTTTCCTCCTCAGTAGTTTCCAGTATGGTGCCATTAATACTATATTTAGCTTTTGGATTTTTGAGACCCAAGTGCATGATTTAGCATTTTTTGACATTAAACTGTAATTGCCATGCTCTTGACCATTCCTCTAGTCTAACTAGATCCACAATCATTTGATTCCCCCCTCCTGGTGTGTCTACCATGTTGCATATCTTTGTGTCATCTGCAAAAAGGCACATTTTCCCTTTAATGCCATTTGCAATGCCACAAATAAAGATATTAAAAAGCACTGGTCCAAGTACAGTTCCTTGGGGAACTCCACTGGTAACATCTCCCTCCTGTATATGTGTAACCTTCCGCTGTGGTTAGAAACAGCAGGATGCAGTAATAAATGCAATGTAAATAAGTTAGGCTGATGCAAAATTTCTGAATATACACAATGTTTACTCCTCAAGGAGGAGAGTCAGGAAGACTGAATGTTCCCCCTTATAGAGGGGAGGTGAAACAGCTGTTGCTTATGGACAGAGCGCGGGACTGTGTTAGGAGAACTTGTAAACAGGGTATCTGTGCTTCAGGACAGGGCCCCTACAGCACGAGGTGTCAGTGGCACACGAGTCAAGGGCTAATGGACTGCTTGCGGGAGAGTGAGTGGAGCCCGCAAGGCATATTGTGCAGTGAGGAAAATAACTTTGTGGAGAGACAGCGCGGCGCAGCTGAAGTACCTGGAACTGTCCGGTTGCTCTCTGTGAGAGCCCGAAACTGCTGCCTCCGGTTCCCCCATGTATACCAGCTAGGGAGGCCAATCCCGGGATCGGCGGGATCCCGGGATTTGGGCCCAAAAATGCCGGGATTTGAATCCCGGGATTGGAGCATCCAATCCCGGGATTCACGGGATTATACTGCGCATGCGCGGCGGCGGGAGGGTGGGTGTGTAAGTAATAGGACTTACTCATTTAGGCGGGCAGCAGCCATGAACAAGTTGAACGCACGCGGCACTTCAAATGTAGCGCCGGCTGCCAGCCAATCAGAGCTGGCGGACCGGCAGCCAATCAGGGAAGCTGCAGCGGCAGCCAATCAGGAGCGACTGCTGCGGCCGCTTCCCTGATTGGCTGCCGGTCCGCCAGCTCTGGTTGGCCGGCGGCCGGCGCTTCATTTGAAATGCCACCGCGTTCAGTGTGTTAATGGTTGCCGCCCGTCTAACAGTAAGTACTATTACTTACACACATGATCCTCTCCCTCCGTGCAGCCTTCCTCCCTCCCTGCCGCGACCTACACCCTCTGTCCTGAGTCCCGCACCGCTACCTACACCCTCCCTACCTCCCGCACCGCTACCTACACCCTCCCTACCTCCCGCACCACTACCTACACACTCCCTACCTCCCGCACCGCTACCTACACACTCCCTACCTCCCGCACCACTACCTACACACTCCCTACCTCCCGCACCGCTACCTACACCCTCCCTACCTCCCGCACCACTACCTACACACTCCCTACCTCCCGCACCACTACCTACACCCTCCCTACCTCCCGCACCGCTACCTACACCCTCCCTACCTCCCGCACCACTACCTACACACTCCCTACCTCCCGCACCGCTACCTACACCCTCCCTCCAGCGCTGCTCCCTACAACTTTCTCTAATCCCTACTGCAATCCCGGGATCCCGGGAATCCCGGGATTGACCGTTTTTCAATCCCGAATCCCGGGATTGAAAAAACGGCCCGGGATTGGCCTCCCTAATACCAGCGGAGCGGGGTTGAGCTGGAGTGACGTCGCACAGGAGGTGGACCGGATCCTCCTTAGAAGGCGGACAAGGGCCGCACCACCCCTCATCATTATGCTTGGCCGGAGGTGTACCCCCTTGTGAGTGACAGCAGTGGGCGGAGTTTCCTGGCATCCCCGGCATTGAAGAGGCAGAGGCCGGGATGCACAGAGTCACAAGAGCCGGCCTTTCCCCTTCAGCACAATAGGGACAGAGGCACGGCTAGGCAGAGTAAATCACTTGGAGGCCTGGTGGTAGAACCGGAGTCACCATCTCAACCCGCCCTTCATAGTGACGTTGCCAGAGTCCTCTCTGAAGCCTTCCCCTGTCTGACAAGTGACAGCCCGGCTCGCAGAGGGGAAGAGATTGCTGACTAAGCTTGGTGCTTAGTGTTGATTTATGTGTCCTGAACGACGGGGAACAGGTTTGACTACTTTCCTGCAAAACGATTACAGCACATATTCCTTGCTTTATGTCTGACACACTGCTTAATAGTCTGCAGCAGACAATACTTATTATGGACAGAGGAACTGTTATAAGCAGTAAAATTAGTTTAACTCCAGTGCACACTGCGTTCAAAGGTTACTATCTAGCCAAGTTATTAAGCTACAGCAAAGACCCACAGTCAGTTATCAGAGATTGGATGAGCTTTCCTATACCATATTATCTCATGACAGTGAGGGATTTTACCAGAGTCAGGAGTGATAAAGACTCAGGGGTAAATGTATGAAGCAGTGATAAGAGAGGAGAAGTGCGCCAGAGGAGAAGTTGCCCATGGCAACCAATCAGCATTGAATTAACATTTATAATTTGTATAATATAAAATTAATAAGAGCAGCTGATTGGTTGTCATGGGCAACTTCTCCACTGGCTCACTTCTCCTCTCTTATCACTGCTTCATACATTTACCCCTCAATGAGATATTAGACCTGCAGCTCTGTGTATACCAAGTTAAAGCAGTGCTTGGTTACGGTATTCTGAGTTTAATCTAAGGAGTTCGGTGCCCCTCGGTGGACCTCGGTGGACCTTAACAAAGATCGCAGGGAGATAATTTATTAACAAACTCGGGTTTGCACTGTTAAAGTGCCTTAATATTGCAGTGGCCACATCTTACCTTCAGGACTGAGTGTCAGTTAAGGAGTAAAGTTTAGAGGCCACAACTTCACTTTTCATTAAAGTAAATAGGAAGCTATCTTGATTTCTACGTGCACCCTTGATTTCTACGTGCACCACCGTACCTCTCAGCTGAACTGAATTAATGTACTTAATCACTTCAGAGTATACTCTGTGAATGTCTATGTTTATTTGTTTTTACCAGATGTTAAGCTTTTATTAGTATTGCAAATAGCTAGTTAAACAAGATTGCTATCGTAGAGTGTTGCTCATACTATTGTATGTCGGGAGTACAGAGTCGGCCCTAGGCATAGGCAAACTAGGCAAATGCCTAGAGCATTTGGAATGCCTAGGGGCGCAAGCAACTTCTGCTGATTAAAATGATATGCAGCATGCCTATATTCTGAGTGTGACTGCGGCTGAATCTGCATACGAAATGCTACATTACAGTGTATTCCTGGAAATCACTGAAATTAAGCATTTCATATGCAGATACAGCCACTGTCGCACAGAGAATATATATGCCGAATATATAAGAATATATGCTGCATAGCATTTTAATCAGCAGATGCTGCTTGTGTATCCTAGTCACATAGCAATGCAAATAAGATGCATTTTCAGCAAAAAAGGCACCTACTTTTCTGCAGAAAAAGGCATCTCCTGCTGCATGGTGTATTGAGGCAAGATGTATGAGGACAAATCTGTATCCAAGCAGAGGCAGAGGTCACAGTATTATCAGGTGGGTTGGTTGTGCAATAGTGTTCAGCATTGTGGCATTATGTGTATAAGGTGCTCTATTGTGTGGCATAATGTATAGAAAGGGCACTGCTGTGCCTATTTTTGTATACTGTGCGCACTGTTCCTATTTAAAAGATAGGGTGTAGGAGCACCAAAATGGGGACTTCTATGGGTGAGGGGTGATGGTGCGAGGAAAGGGGTGCAGGATCAGAGGTGGAACTAGCCTAGGTGCTAGAGGGCACCAGCCAAAAACTTGCCTAGGGCATCATATTGGTTAGGGTCGGCTCTGTGGAGTAGTAGTATCAGTAATATCTAATTGGTAAGTTATCTGCATGTTGGAAATTGTTCTGCACTACTGAAACAGTTGACATCCGTGTTTCCTGTGAAAGAAAGTTCAAGACTCCACGTTGTTGAATAATAACATTGTTTATTGTTTTATGGTTACTATGTCTTATAAATTACTTGTTGCCATCAATATTATGCCAGTTTCTGAAGTAAAACCAATAGAACAACTCTTCGTATCTACCCTCTATACCTCTCTGGGCACTGAATAACCAGCATACTTACCTCAAGACACCCTCACAACACTCACCGTTTTATCTAACTACACTTATCCAATAGTATCACATATGCAGGGCCGTTTTAGACAATTTGTCTCTCAGTGCGAACAGTAAAAAATGCGCCCCCATATAGTCATTAAAAATACGGCCCCACCAATAGATGTGAGGGGGCGTGATCTCGTTAAAATCATCGTGACCTCACTAAAGTTGTGGCCTCACTAAAAATGGTGTGGCCTCGCAGGAAAAGTCTACCTTACACCTCAGTTTTTGATCCTGCAACAACAGACCTTGGCCTCAACAGGAATAAAAATAAATTCCACCATATTAAGCCCCACATAGTAATACCCCTTGTACCATATTATGCAATACACTGCAATGTCAAATGATAAATTATGCCTTACAGTAAAGCTTCTAATTACTTTTAAATTACCTGCTCATTGCCAGTGATTTCACGTGCTGGGTGTCATGCTCATTGCCAATGGGTTTATGTTCTGGGATCCATGCTCGTTGTCAAGGGGAATGCTCATTGCCACGGGAAGTGCTCATTGTCAAGGGGAATGCTTGTTGTCAAGGGGAATGCTCGTTGCTAAGGGGAATGCTCATTGTCAAGGGGAATGCTCGTTGTCGAGGGGAATGCTGGTGGGTGCAATGCTCTGGGATCCATGCTCATTGCCAAGTGGAGTGCTCGTTTTCAAGGGAAGTGCTCGTTGTCAAGGGGAATGCCCGCCAGCAATGATATCACACTCCCCCTTCTCCCTCCTCTTCCCAAGTACTCCACTCCCCTCGAGTTTCGCAGAATGACGCAGTTGCGTCATGACATCACGATGCAACAGCATTCTTCCTCGAAACTCCACCCCCGTGTGGGGTACCTGGGAAGAGGAGGGTGTAGAGGAGCAGTAAGGGACAAAGTGCCGCAGCGGGTATCCTGTGCGGTTACAAGGCTCGTCTGCCGCAAGAAACAGCAATGTGTAAATGTCCAATGTGCAAATGTGTGTATTACGGTCCTGATTCAGACCTGATCGCTGCTGTGAATTTTTGCACAGCGGGCAATTATCGTTTGACTGTGCATGAGTATGCACCTCAATGCACACGCACGTCACCATATACTGACAAGCTGGTGCGAAAATTTCTATCGCACAGCCATTCGCAAGCTGATTGACATGAAGAGGGTGGTAACTGGGGGGTTTTGTGTTCTTTTTGCACTGTAGGAGAAAGTCCTGGGTTGCGCACAGACTGCACACACTGGAAAATCTATACGATGGTGAGTAAGCAGATTTGCAGCTGTCCGCTGACTGGGGGACATTTTCGCATGGCATACACATGCAATCGAACACTTGCACAGGGCGAATTTACACTCCCCCTTGGGTGGAGATTATCTGATTGCAGAACAACAAAATTAGCAGCACAGCGATCAGGTCTGAATTAGGCCCTATGCCCCATGATAGGGGAAGATGAGATTAAATTCTGTTACTTTATTGGTACACATTAAGGGCCATATATATATAATAGGCAGAGATTTACAGAAGCTGAGCTAATTCTAGAGAAATGGTAAGTAGCTTTAAGGCAGCACTTATAGGCAAAAACAATCTAATTTCTCATATGTCCTAGAGGATGCTGGTGTCCATTTCATGACCATGGGGTATAGACGGTTCCGCAGGAGCCATGGGCACTTTAAGACTTTTCAAAGGTTGTGAATTGGCTCCTCCCTCTATGCCCCTCCTCCAGACCTCAGTTTTAGAGATGTGCCCAGGCAGACTAGATGCACTCTGAGGAGCTCTACTGAGTTTCTCTGAAAAGACTTATGTTAGGTTTTTTATTTTCAGGGAGAACTGCTGGCAACAGTCTCCCTGCTTCGTGGGACTGAGGGGGCAGAAGTAGGAACCAACTTCCTAAAGAGTTTCATGGCTCTGCTTCTGGCTAACAGGACACCATTAGCTCCTGAAGGGAACTGAATGCTAGCCGTGTCTAGATGCTCACTCCCACAGCATGCCGTCACCCCCCTCACAGAGCCAGAAGTCAGAAGAGAGGTGAGTGTTAGAATTCAGATCTTTAATCAAGAAAGTGATGGCTAAAGGTACCGCGCGGCTGGCGGGAGCGCAGCGCGCCATGTTGCCCACACATACACAAGCACTGCAGGGTGCAGGACACGGGGGGGGGGGGGCGCCCTGGGCAGCATGAAACCTATGGAAACTGGCATAAATAAGGGGCATAAGTTGCTGAGGCACAGTCCTACCCCTGCCAGTATAAAAAATTACCTTATAAAAGCTGAGGAGAAACACACCATTGAAGAGTGGAGCTTCCTCCTCAGTCAGCCAGCACACTACTCTGCGCCATTTTCTCTATCTCCTCAGGCTGCAGAGACAATGCTGGTCCTCCTCCACTACTGAACAAGTATCAGGATGCAAAACAGGGGGGGGGGCCACAGTGAATTTGGTGTTTTATAATTGTGTGATTACAATTATAAAAGTGCTGCATGTCAGTGGGCATTTTGTGTTCACAGACATTGTGTTACTGGCGCTGGGTTGTGAACTGGCAAATCCTATCTGTGTCCCTCTGACAGATTTTACTGTGGGTCTGTCCCCTATAAGTCCCGGAGTGTCTGTGGTGTGGTTGAGCACGTGTGTGACATGTCTGTGGCAGGGAATCTCTTCCTCTGTGGAAAACATGTTAGAGACACAGAGGTATAATATGACACCAACAGCCTGACTGGGTGAAAGGTTACATGACAGTGTGAATCACTACTGAATCTCAGAACGAAAACTGAATATAATCTGTTGAAGATGTGATTTTTAATAGTTCTGCCTTTCATCCACAGGAACCCCTTTGGGTCACATACAAATTTGCAAGTAGTACAAACTGATACAGACACGTACTCTGTTTCCTGTGTCGACACTAGTGATTCCAGGGGAATAGGTCCTAAATTAGCAAAAAAGCATTCAAAACATGTTTTAGCTACAAAGGTGGTGTTAGAAGTTACGAAGGGTTTACTTTAGTAAAGAAGTAATGTAATTTTCCCTCCACCTCAGGAACAGCCTCTTGGAGGGAGTCTGATTTAACCTGAAAAGAAATTTCAGATTCCCAAAAGGAATTCAGGCAGCTTACCTTATTCCAAAAGGTGGGAGTCACCCCGCATTTTAGATAGGGCCCTGTCATAAAAGAGAAAATGTGTTTCTCCCTGCGCCTGCAATGGCTTCACTTAAGGAGCCGACAGGCGCAAGTGAGTGAGGTGATCTATTGATGTGGCCAATAGATGGAGACAAGATACTCCTAACGTTAGGTCATATCAAAGACGCTGCTACGTACGTACTAGAAACCATGAAATATATTGGTCTCTTGGGATAAGAACCGCTACCATGGCAGTATCGGCTCGGAGGGCGTTGTAGATTCGCCAGTGGAATGCTGATGCAGATTCCAAAAGAAATATGGAGGCTCTCCCGTATAAAGGTGAGACCTTGTTTGGTGATGGACTGGATGCGTTAAGCTCGCCGGCTACCGCAGGTAAGTCGACATTCTTGCCTTATGCTCCTACACTGGCGAAAAAGACACATCACTCTCACATGCAGTCCTTTTGGCCAATAAATACAAAAAGGCCAAAGGTTCCCCCTTTTTTGCAGGTAGGGGAATGGGGAAAGGAAAGAAATCCGCAGCATCTCCCGGATCGCAGGAGCAGAAGTCCACCCCTGCTTCTGCCAAATCTGCAGCATGATGCTGGGGCTCCCTTGCGGGAGTCCACTCAGGTGGTAGCGTTTCTGAAACTTTTCAGTCAAATCTGGATTCAATCTGGCCTGGACCCATGGGTCTTACAAATAGTGTCCCATGGGTACAAACTAGAGTTTCAAGACGTCCCCCCATGCCGATTTTTCAAATCGACCTTGCCAGCTTCTCTTCCAGAAAGACAGGCAGTAACAACGGCATTTCAAAAATTATGTCAGGATCACGTCATTGTCCTGGTACCCTTGTCACAGCAAGGAAAAGGTTTTTATTCAAGCCTCTTCGTAGTTCCAAAGCCGGATGGCTCGGTCAGACCGATTTTAAACCTTTAAAATCTGAATCTCTACCTGAAAAGGTTCAAGTTCAAGATGGATTCCCTGAGGGTAGTGATTTCCAGTCTGGAGGAGGGGGACTTCATGGTGTCAGTAGACATAAAGGATGCTTACTTGCATGTTCCCATTTAACCTCCTCACCAAGCTTATCTGAGATTCGCAGTACTGGATTGCCGTTACCAGTTCCAGACGTTGCCGTTAGGACTCTCCACAGCACCAAGGGTATTCACCAAGGTGCTGGAGGAGATGATGGTCCTCCTTCGTCAAAAAGGAGTCAATATAATCCTTATCTGGATGATCTCCTGATAAAAGCGAGATGCAGGGAACAGTTGGTGCAGAACATCGCACTCTCCCTGTCAATACTCCAACAACACGTTGGATCATGAATTTTCCAAAGTCGCAGTTGGAACCGACGACAAGATTGTCCTTTTTTTAGGGATGATTCTGGAAACAGAAGTACGGAGAGTATTTCTTCCAGTGGAAAAGGCTCTGGAGATCCAGAAAATGGTTAAACAAATATTGAAACCAACAAGCGTGTTGATCCATCAATGCATTCGGTTGTTGGGGAAAATGGTAGCGGCCTACGAGGCCATACAGCTTGGCCAATTTCATGCCAGAGTATTCCAGTGAGACCTGTTGGACAAATGGTCTGGATCCCACCTACACATGCACCGGAATAATCCTGTCCCCAAAAGCCAGGATTTCGCTCCTACAGTTCTGACCTACTAGAGGGACTCAGGTTTAGGATTCACGACTGGGTCCTAATAACCACGGAGGCAAGTCTCCGAGGCTGGGGAGCTGTCACACAGGGGGAAAGCTTCCAAGGAAAATTGTCAAGTCAGGAAGCCTGCCTTCACATAAATGTTCTGGAATTGAGAGCCATTTACAACGGCCTTCTACAAGCGGTACATCTTCTTCAAATTCATCCCGTGCAGATCCAGTCGGACAATTTAACAGCAGTCACGTACGTAAACAGGCAAGGCGGAACGAAAAGCAGAGCGGCAATGGCAGAGGTGACAAGGATTCTCCTCTGGGCAGATAGACATGTAAGAGCTCTGTCAGCAATTTTCATTCCTGGAGTGGACAACTGGGAAGCAGACTTCCTCAGCAGACACGATCTCCATACAGAAGAGTGGGGCCTCCACCAAGAAGTCTTCGCAGAGGGGACAAGACTTTGGGGAGTTCCTCAAGTAGACATGATGGCATCTCGATTAAACAAGAAGCTTCTTCAGAGATATTGTTCCAGGTCGAGAGACCCTCAAGCAATAGCAGTGGATGCACTGGTGACCCAGTGGGTGTTTCGGTCGGTATATGTTTTCCCTCCACTTCCACTGATTCCAAAAGTTATCAAAATAATAAGAAGAACAAGAGTTCAAGCAATCTTCATTGCCCCAGACTGGCCAAGGAGGGCTTGGTATCCAGATCTTCAGGAGTTGCTCATAGAAGATCCTCGGCCTTTTCCTCCTTGAGAGGACCTACTACAGCAGGGACCGTGTGTGTATCAAGACTTGTCACGGCTACGTTTGACGGCATGGCTGTTGAGCGCCGGATCCTAGCCTGAAAGGGTATTCCCAAGGAAGTCATCCCCACTCTTATTCAGGCCAGGAAAGGAGTAAAGTCTAAACATTACCACCGTATTTGGAGAAAATATGTGTCTTAGTGTGAATCCAAGAAGGCTCCTACGGAACAGTTTGAGTTGGGACGTTTTCTCCATTTTCTGCAGGCTGGTGTGAATGCAGGCCTTATATTGGGGTCAATCAAGGTCATATATTGCATGGAATTCTGGCTGTGGGGTTAGCCAGTGCCTCCTGAGCCATTTAGCTCACCGCACGAGGTGTGAGCTGGTATGAATCTCACCATTAGTATAAAAGTAAATCCTTTCCTCGAAATGTCCGTCTCCCTGGGCACAGTTCCTATAACTGAGGTCTGGAGGAGGAGTATAGAGGGAGGAGCCAGTTCACAACCTTGAAAAGTCTTAAAGTGCCCATAGCTCCTGCGGAACCGTCTATACCCCATGGTCATGAAATGGACCCCAGCATCCTCCACGGACTAGGAGAAAAGGATTTACCGGTAGGTATTAAAATCCTGTTTTTGCCTTTGAAATAATTGCAGCTTTAAATCTAGTGACCATCTTGCCAGAATTGTGCTGGATCCCATCAATCACAGTATATAACATTTGTCCTTATATCTACAATATTTTTGAAGTCTAGAAAATATTTTCCCCTTTTTTCACCAGAAAAAGGGTTTATATTGCCTCCTCTTAAATCGAAAAAGAGATTTACACAGATATTTCTGGTGATATCTATTTTGTGCTGTTTACTGCTATTCTCTATTGGGACAACTGCCTGAGCCTATTTAACAATACAGTATATGGTGCTTATCACTAGCTAACACTATCTCAGGAAGGCGTTGGCTATAACCATCAATGGGAACTAAGCACAACTCCAGAGGCTTCCCTGGAACCATGCCAATTCACTAGCTTGGGACTGTCAATTCTGTTGCTCTGCAGCTGTTGTGAAACAACGCATCCTAGTTCTGATACAACTGTGAAAGGGCATGGTGGGACTTGCGACAATTTGTCACAGGTAAGCTAGGCTTGTACTAGCCATTCATGCATATAGGTGGTCATTCCGAGTTGTTCGCTCGTTGCCGATTTTCGCTATATTGCGATTAGTCGCTTACTGCGCATGCGCAAGGTTCGCAGAGCGCATGCGCTTAGTTATTTTACACAAAAATTAGGTATTTTACTCACGGCAAAACGAGGATTTTTCATCGTTCTGGTGATCGGAGTGTGATTGACAGGAAGTGGGTGTTTCTGGGTGGAAACTGGCCGTTTTCTGGGCGTGTGCGAAAAAACGCTGGCGTTTCTGGGAAAAACGCGAGAGTGTCTGAAGAAATGGGGGAGTGTCTGGGCGAACGCTGGGTGTGTTTGTGACGTCAAACCAGGAACGAAACTGACTGAACTGATCACAATGGCTGAGTAAGTCTGGAGCTACTCAGAAACTGCTAAGAATTTTCTATTCGCAATTCTGCTAATCTTTCGTTCGCAATTCTGCTAAGCTAAGATACACTCCCAGAGGGCGGCGGCTTAACGTGTGCAATGCTGCTAAAAGCAGCTAGCGAGCGAACAACTCGGAATGAGGGCCATAGTGTTTTCTTCTACAGTGTTAGGCTGCTGGTGAAGCTCACTGATAAAGGTTTTCACTGCGTATTTCTAACAGAAATCATCCATTATAAGCAAGAGACCTTCACAGACCTCACCACTGTCCTCATTTCAGTGGGACAGTCCCACTCTTTGGACAATGTCCTGCGGTCCCTCCCGACATGGTATCCTGTTGCTCTGCTATGCATGTGCACATGTGACAATGGGGAAGATGTATTATCCTGGAGATGGCATAAGGAAGTGATAACCAAGTGATAAGTACAAGGTGATGAATGCAATAGCCAATCAGATCCTAACTGTTAATTTACATATTGGAGCTGATTGGCTGGTGCGTTTATCACCTTGCACTTATCACTGGTTTATCACTTTCTTATGCCTTCTGCATGTTAATACATTTGCCCCACTGTGTCTAGGTAAGAAGTAGAGTGTCGGTGTATATATTGGTGGTCGTACCTGTTTCCACAGCACCAAACATGTCAGCTTCTTCCCGATCTCACCGATGCAACCTAGGCAGAAGGATGGAAAACCCCAAAAGACTAGACAAGGATCACCACACGTTCAGACGGTGACAATGCACTAGACAAGGATCACCACATGTTCAGACGGTGACAATGCAATTTATTTATCTTTCAATTAGATGGTTACCGCTGTCGGTATAACTTAGTTAGGTTAAAAGTCATATGTGTTAACTGTTCCACAATAGCATTCATAAGTACATTAGCTGACAATTAAAATACTATCATATCAATTAACATTCACTTAATATAAGCAGTTTAATTCTTTTAAAATATTGACTATTCAGGATTTAACAAAGTCTCCTTAAGAGTAAGGTAATTCATAAATAGTCCACCAGGTGGCAGCACTTTGGGCTTACTATATCACTGTTCCTATGTGGGCCCCGAGCATAAAGTCAGGGTTCACTTTACAGAATGTCTTTAAGGGTGAACCTATAAAACCTTCCAAGTTATTAAAAGTTCCTGGCAGCTATGCATGGTGATTGAAGAGGTTAATGGTCCTATAATAGGTCTTTACAAGTAATATAGCAACTGTTTAAAGCAGATGGCTTAATTCAGACCTGATCGCAGCAGCAAATTTGTTAGCTAACGGGCAAAACCATGCGCACTGCAGGTGGGGCAGATATAAAATGTGCAGAAAGAGTTAGATTTGGGTGGGTTATTTTAGAGATGTGCGGCGGGCACTTTTCGTGTTTTGGTTTAGATTCTTGTTCCATGCCCATGATTTGGATCTGGATTGGTTTTGCCAAAACCACCCTTTCGTGTTTTGGTTTTGGATCTGGATAATTTTTTAAAAACACATAAAAACAGCTAAAATCACAGAATTTGGATGTCATTTTGATCTACGTTATTATTAACCTCAATAGCATTAACTTCCGCTCTATTCTGAACACCTCACACCTCACAATATTGTTTTTAGGTGATAAGGTTGCATCAATGTGGCTGGATGACTAAGCTAAGTGACACAAGTGTGCGACACAAACACCTGGCCCATCTAGGAGTGGCACTGCAGTGTCAGACAGAATGGCGGATTTAAAAAATAGGCCTCAAACAGCACATCATGCAAAGAAGTAAAAGAGGTGCAATGAGGTAGCTGTATGACTAAGCTAAGCGACACAAGTGCGTGACAGAAACACCTGGCCCATCTATGAGTGGCACTGCAGTTGCAGACAGGATGGCACTTAAAAAACCTAGGCCACAAACAGCACGTCTGTCGAATATAAAATATTTCAGTACACACATCACGTACAAACTACACACAGATGGCTTCCGTGCGCGTACATGTTCTGCCGTGTGCGCGCATATTCGCAATTTGCATATGGTTGCTCCCGCGGTCCTGCGTGTTAGCGCATGTTATGAGTAATTACGGTAGTGTTTGTAATCGCATGGAAAAGCCATAAAAACACATTACATATTTAATCCAAATAGTGCACAATGTACACATAGTCTCCCTGCACCACACCAGCGAGTTACACTTGTTTAAATGGTATAAGAACAAAGGGATTCACCTTTACAGGATAGGAGGGGACAGAACTAGGTTATTAGGTGGTGTTTGGTATCCAGCTGTAGGGTATTTTAAGAGCAATATTCCGGTGTTAGTTTGCAGAAGATCGCACGCTCCTGCGAATAGTTATGCGCAGGAGCAGAATATAAATATTAACTGTATTTACTGTACACTTGATATGCACTGGAACAGACATCGCCCTCCTATTCAAACTGACTGTAAATGACCATCCCTGTGTCCAATGGACAAAGAGATTACAGTTCCCATTGTGGCTGTAGGCCAGGTCACTCTCTCAATCTCTGAAGGTCATCTACCTTGATGACTGAGGACCGGACCGGGAAGTGCAGGCGAAACCAAACGTATGTACCATTGACTGTAGCCATTTTCTTATTGTATTGTATTGTTATTATTGTAACCCCCTGCTAGTAAAGAACCGTTGGTGGGTCAGATCCCAACATAGTCTTTGAAATACAAATTGGTGTTGTGTCTCTCTTTCCCTGCTTGTGTTATATAAGTGTAATCTAGTCACACTTGTAGCTGCAAAGTGCTCACGGCATGTCTTTGTGTGTGTACACACCGCGTGTACTTTGTACGACCATCGCAGCGTTTGTACGCAAAGTGCGTACACGGTACAGGGCTTTGTACGCTAACTGTGTAAAAGTATGTAGGCTAAGGATTGATTACAGCGGCCACAGCGGCTTCATTTTTAAGTGTATTGAATATATTTTTAAAGTTTTGCTTTTAGTCCTGTAAGTAAATCAACATTTACAATTCGGGTCTCGATCCGGTTTTTCACACACTCAAAGGCTAGCAGGTCATAGCAGACTTTAATCTATCAGCAAAGGGTGGAAAGATATCTACGTTAAACCTTTTCCTGGTTGTTGGATGTTCTAAAAACCATATTTGTGTGCTGTTAGATTGCGTCTGCTCTGTCTGGTCTGCAGAGGCGCTGATAGAACCCGTAGGTAAACAGGAAGAAAGCTATTTAAAAATATGTGTAATTTTTTTTGGCGCCAAAAGCATACACAAATGGCACCGATACTTTGCATACCCTCTCACATATTGTTGCCACAAGGTATAGATTGCTAGACCAGTTTATATCTGTGTGAAATCGGATACATTTGTTGCTATATAGATAAATTTGAATTAGTGTGTTAAGGGAATACTTATAAAAACACAAAACGCAGTTCTGGCCCAGTCATAAAGGGTTACACAGAACAAGGGTGATTTGTGCTTGTGAGCGATTATAGTTTGTATTGCTCACATTTATAGAGGTTGTGTGATTTGTTTTATTGCGGATGCACGTTTTGTACATGTGGCTCGGACAAAGTACAGGACCGCGCACGCAGCGTAAAAGGCACGCACGGTCGCGGGTTTACGCAAAGTGCGTAAGAGTGCGAATGCTAAGTACAAATTACATGATAGTTCGTTCAATTAAAAGGTGGGGTAGTGTACCTTAAATACAATAGCACATAACTATCCGGTTTCAAAAGCAGATTAGTATAAGACTTTTGTCTAAACTGTACTGCCTCTGGGGTAAAAGCTGCCAATCAGAAAGAGTGGAAATTTTCTGTACAGAAAAAAAAACACTGTGTATTTGTGTGAGCTGAAAGCAGGAGTGAGTGGGTTTGAACCCCAGAATTCTGGATCCCGTCGTTTGGTACACCAAGTGAGTGCAGTGCCAGATTAAGGACCACATGGGCCTGGAGCTGAAATTTATAATATAATATACTGTCGCAGAGGGTGTGAACAGCAACAGCAGGGTTGTGACTATGGGTAGAGCCCCTTATACACAATACGCCATGTAGAGCCCCTTTTATTCACGTTATGCCAGGTAGAGCCCCTTTCTTTTATTGACGTTATGCCAGGTGGAGCCCCTTTTATACATGTATCGCCAGGTAGAGCCTGTTATAGGTAGCACCTTATACACATAGCAACAGGTAGCCCATTATACAAATTGCACTAGCTAGCCTTCACTCACCATTCGGCGCCTGTGGTCCCCCGGCTCTATGTACTTGTCATAATCCCGCGATGGGGTGCAGGCAGCGTGAAGTGGCCAGGATGAGGGGCGGCCCGACGGAGCAGGAAGTGGTGGGGAGCACTGTGGTGCAGGCAGCAGACGGGTGCTGATGGCACTGGCGGGGGCCTCAGGCCGCAGTGACCCGGGTGCCCGCCCTGCTAGCCCGCATCTAAAACCGCCACTGCCAGGATCCCCTGAGCTGGACGAGCAGCGACCCTCCCAACACTCCAACGCTGCTCCACCCAGTGCACATAGTGCATCCGAATGCACATGGACTGAGCGTCCATAGACGTGCAGATCACCCGCCTGAGCATAGCCTCCAATGTGAGCAACCCAGAGTCTGTGCACGCAACCACCCCCACCAACACGCCCATGTCACCACACACACACAAACAGTCTGTTCCCCCACCCACTCCCTACACACACAATCTGTTTACCCAGTGCCTACACACACACACACACACACACACACACACACACACACACACACACACACAGCCTGTTCCCCAGTCCCTACATATATACACACACATGTCACACACACACAAAGCCTGTTCCCCAGTCCCCACCACACACACACACACACACACACACACACACACACACACACACACACACACACACTCACTCACACAAAGCCTGTTCCCCAGTCCCTACATGTATACACACACACACACACACACACACACACACACACACACACACACACACACACACACACAGCCTGTTCACCAGTCCCTACATATATACACACACACTGTTTCCCCAGTCCCTACACATACAAAGGGTGGTCTTCAGTATGCCGACTGTCGGGATCCCGGCGCACAGTATACCGGCGCCGATATCCAGACAGCCGGCATACCGACACTTTTTCTCCCTCGTGGGGGTCCACGACCCCGCTGGAGGGAGAATACAGCCACCGTGCCCGCAGTGTGGCGAGCGCAGTGAGCCCGCAAGGGAATCATTTGCACTTGCCACGCTGTTGGTATGCCGGCAGTCGGGCCGCCGGCATACCATACTACACCCCATACAAATACATACACACAAAAAGCCTGTTTCCCCCAGCCCCCTCCCCACAGACACAGCCTGTCCCCTCCAGTCACCATACACACACACTCAGCCACCCTGTTCACTCCATTCCCTACACACAACTCCAGCCTGTCCCTTCCAACACACATACCCTGTTCCCAACAGCCCTCTCACTCTCCCCCGTTTCCCCCAGTCACTGAGCTATGCAGACAGAGCAGGAGCAGACAGACCAACCAGGAAAAGTCTGGGGCGTGTCCTAATCACGGACCCGTGACCACGCTCTCTTGGGGGGGGGGGGACCCTACCATTTAGCAAGCACCACTAGCCGGGACGGCAGAGGGGTCACAGGACTGGACCAGCAGATAAGTCACTGTTACCCTGCGTCCCGGCAGGCAAGTACACCGATGGCTGCTGCTGTTGTACCCAGTGGAGGGAGGCACGGTGCCTGTGTGAGATCATGGTGCAGGGGAGGAGCAGAGAAATCTTTCAACGCAGGGAGGACTTCTGAGGCTGTTTAGTGCTGCTGACGTGCTGTAATAGGAAAAACATTTTTTCCTGTTACCAGCAGCAGGGATCCTGTGGGCCTATTTTGATGGGGAGGCCTGGAGCTGCAGCTCCATCCGCCCCATTGTTAATCCGGCCCTGAGTGAGTGGAGGCTTGGCGGCGTGAGGTGGCTGTCTCACGTTAGTATAGTAAAGTACGCAAGTCGTGAGGAGACTTGCACAGGAGCGTGGTAGGGAATTGGGAATTGTGACCCATATAGTTTTTGTTGTTACGCTCTGGCTGAGATTCGCAGTTTGTATATTCGACTTGTGGTCATAGAACGGATAGGTAACAAGTACCTATACTCTGTGTGATTGGACCGCGCGTTTGTGGGTGTGATACGTGACGCAACTTGATACCCTTGTGCAAACTTTTTGCACAAAACTGCGGTATCATTAGCGCCACGTAGAGCATATGCAAGCGTGATTTGTGTATAAGTGCATAGGGAGTTTTTGCTGGTCTCTCTCAGGAAAATCTCCAACGGTAGATATTCACTGGAAAAGGTAAGTCACTCCTAAAAACTTCCAGTGAATAGAAGCCAGTTAGGGGCCCTAGGTTGGGTACATTGCGATCCACTATCGACAGTGTATCGTAGTACTGGCCAACGTGGGTGAGAGCGGGTGAAGAGCACTCGAACTGTCACCATCTGCTTGCATTGAGTATTTTGGTGTTTGTGGGAAAAGGCCCACAAATATGGGAGCCAGTTGCTCAAGTAAGAGACGTATGGTAGCCAGGGTTCAGGCTGGAGAGCCGCAGCCCAAGGGGTCAGCGAGGTTTATAATGTATGGGAAATATTGTCCACACGCTGAAGTTTATTGTGACAAATGACTGACAAAGATAGGGTATCATTCCCTAGGGTGGGCAGCTTTGAACCAGAGGTACTGCAGAATGTAGGTAGTAAAATATGTCTGATTAAATCCATAAAACAAAGGATCAGACATAACGATTGTTTAAACCTGTGGCAACAAGAGGGGGAGGTGCAAAGGGAACAAACTCGCAAAGCAAGTTCCAAACCTAGCAGGAATGAGGGCACCAACACACCATTACCGACACAGGTCGAAGGGGAAAAGATGGCTACAGTCAATGGTATATCTGTAAATGATAGAAAAATGCAGAATCAATGTGTTAACCTTGCAAGTTGTATGCTGTTTTGAACTCTCTCCAATGTCATAGGTCAGAGGAAAATGATGCATCCAGCCCACTCTCAGCCCTCATCCAGGCAATTGCCTTACAAGAAATTCAGCTGGGCCCTGTCCAACCAGTAAGAGCAGTAACAGTATCCCCCACTGAAAGGATTGGTGAGATCACAGACATCGGTAAGTGTGAGACTGTTCATTACACAGAGACATTAACACCTCACAGAGAGCAGATTAGGAACGGAATGGTAGGATTACATCCTGTCTTGGAAATAGTAACTCCCAATGGGGGAACCGATAGTCAGGGAGAAATCCTCACCAGGAATAACTCAATGTATTGCCCGTGGTCCAGATCAGAGCTGCGGTTAATCATTTCAGAATTCCCCGATCCCCGAAAGCATTTAGCCAGATGTCAGAAGTATGTGAAGGATCTGTGTAATGCATATGAACCTGCAAACAAAGATTTGCGGATACTTTTGAAAGCGTGCCTACCCCCTAATATTGACCCAAAAAAATGTATCACTGACTGTAGATTAGAGTCGGATGGTCCTATGACTGACGAACACAATCAGGAGAACGTGGAACGTATTAACATGCAACTAGAGTTGTATTTCCCCACTACTGTTAAGTGGAGAAGAATTTTCTCCATAAAACAGAGAGAAAATTAAATGGCATCTGAATATTTCCATCGGGCTCTGCAAATAATGGATAGATACATTGGGGTATCGGATATAGGGAACGATGTGAATTACAGGGAGGTGGCTGTCTCTGTGCTAATGGACGGGCTCAATAAGACATTAAGGGACAGGGTGCAAACATCTTTGCCTAATTGGAGAGGGGTCAGAGTAGTTTGTCTTAGAGAGTGCGCAATGGAACACCACAAGAATATTGCTAGGCGCAGAGAACAACAGGAGGAGAAGCTGATGACAGTAAGTATACAGGCTCTTACAGCAAAGTCCCATCAGCCAAAACCCCAGACCCCTGTTGTGCATCACGAACAAGAATATGTTACATTTGTAGAAATAAAGGACATTTTGCCAAAGATTGTAAGAGTAGTAGAACACATAGTCAATATAGACCCCTAGACAGAGAAAACAAGACACATTATTAAACACGTACAGATGTAGCCACCTTTATCTTGATTGGCTGAGGCGTTTGTCCCGATCGAGCATACGCAGCGTACCAGGGCGTAGGGAGGCGCGCCTAGTCACAGCGAGGCGTACCTAATCGCACAGAGGCAGACAGAGCGTTTGGCGTTACCTTTATGTGTAATACCTGCGATCATCCACCAGATGTCGCTTTTTACAATCACCACTGTGCATGCGTGTGGTCTCCCGTAAAATACAATACTGAAATATATAATAAGGACTACTTTACTAAGGCATCTCATTACGCTGCATACAGTAAATACTCATTACGCTGCATTATTTAATACAGTAAATACTCATTACGCTGCATTATTTAATACAGTAAATACTCATTATGCTGCATTATTTAATACAGTATATACGGTACAGACACAAATAGTACAGCATACAGTATATGATACATCTACAGTACTTTATGAACATGTGAGCGTCCAAGTCCCGCAGACAAAACAACATAAAACCAGTAGTGTACACTGTCGCAAATGGACGTGTTAGAAGTTCACTATTGCCTCTTGAGATTAGGAATTTTGTACAGTATGTTAGCATCCTAATCCCGTAGCCATTACAGCATAATCAAAACCAATGGATTTATTAATCTGTCTGCGTCGAAGTGGTGAAGTATTCCGCTTCCTATACTCAGAGTCCCGAGTTGGATTCCTAACGTACGAATGCATGTTAGTTTTTTCCAGACACTTTTTTTTTTTTTTTATTCACATAAATCAGGGCAAAGCTGCAGGAGCGGTTCTACTGTTAAGGTTCTATGCACCGTACAGTACACATACAATTCTGTAGCAGGGCAGACTCAATAGAAATGGCTACCACGTATGACTCCTTGCCCCACGGAGGCCCTTGGCTATGGAGCAAGTAACAGTCCAGATTTTGCAGGCTATGGGGCAATGCTGAAGGAGCGTCACAATCTCCTAGCTAAAATACACAGGGGCGATAGGAATAAGCGTGGTCTATGCACATTACGGTACACCGGACTCGATCGCATAGCACACTGGCAAAATGGCCGCCGCCCCTGAACCCCCACCACGTGGCAGGCAGTGCTGGGATATGGAGTGAGAGATGGCATAAGTTTTGCAGGCTACGGGGCAATGCTGAAGGAGCGTCACAATCTCCTAGCCAAAATACACAGGGGCGATAGAGATAAGCGAGGTCTATGCACATTACGTTACACCGGGCTCGATCGCATAGCAAACTGACAAAACACAAGTTTTACATAAAGCAGGGCAAAGCTGCAGGTGAGTTCTACTGTCAATGTTCTATGCACCGTACGGTACACATACAATTCTATAGCAGGGCAGACTCAATTGAAATGGCTACCACCTGTGACTCCTAGCTCCATGGAGGCACTCGGCTATGGAGCAAGTAACAGCACAGGTTGTTTTGCAGGCTACGGGGCAATGCTGAAGGAGTGTCAGAATCCCCTTGCTAAAATACACAGGGGCGATAGGGATAAGCGAGGTCTATGCACACTACATTACACTGGGCTCGATCGCATAGCAAACTGACAAAACACAAGTTTTACATAAAGCAGGGCAAAGCTGCAGGAGAGTTCTACTGTCAAGGTTCTATGCACCGTACGGTACACATACAATTCTATAGCAGGGCAGACTCAATTGAAATAGCTACCACCTGTGACTCCTAGCTCCATGGAGGCACTCGGCTATGGAGCAAGTAACAGCACAGGTTGTTTTACAGGCTACGGGGCAATGCTGAAGGAGTGTCAGAATCCCCTTGCTAAAATACACAGGGGCGATAGGGATAAGTGAGGTCTATGCACATAACGATACACCGGACCCCATCGCATCGCAAAGTGAGAAAATGTCCGAGGCACGTGAACCCCTGCTTTGTGGCAGCACTCAGCTATGAAGCAAGCAACAGCATAGGTTTTGCAGGCTACGGGGTAATGCTGAAGGAGCGTCAGAATCCCCTAGCTAAAATACACAGGGGTGATAGGGATAAGCGAGGTCTATGCACATAACGATACACCGCAAAGTTCCCCATGGTTTTGATTATGCCTTTTCTTTGAAAACAGTATTTTCCACTGCCTCGCCCTACCCCCATCCCACTTCCCCCTTTCCCCTGGGAGCCTGCAAAGTACATGCAGTAGACAGGGAGGGAGTTCCGATCAGGTTACAAGACATGTGCAACAGGTATACTACTGTATGAAGGAAAATCCCCCGCCCACTCTGATTTATGTGAAACCTGTGTGCACCCTTCCATTGAATGTATAACAAAGAAAATAAATAAAAAAGTGAATGTCACGCGAACATATAAAAAAAAATGGCACTTTGGGACTCAAACCTGGGACTCTCAGCGTGGGAGGTGGGAGCCTTCATCGCTAGGTTGGTATGGAAGGGGAGACAATTAGCTACCAGAGGGTACCATCCTCAAGATTATTTCTTTTATCTCTCTACAGTATACATAGAAAGATCAAACCTGCCACTGTAAGTTACAAGCTGCTCGTGGTAATTAGTTCACTAGTAGAACATACTGTACAGAGATACAACGGACAGTGATTTGGCATCCAGGAATTTAGGGAGGAGCTTTTATCTCTCTCCATTATATTTAGAAAGATTACAATGGAGAGAGATAAAAGCTCCTCCTTAAGTTCCTGGATGCCAAATCAATGTACTTAGTATCTCTGTACAGTATGTTCTACTAGTGTACTAATTAGCACGAACAGCTTGTAACGTACAGCAAGTTTAATATTTCTATGTATAATAAAGAGAGATAAAAGCTCCTCCCTAAGTTCCTGGTTGCCAAATCACCGTCCTTAGCATCTCTGTTAAGTATTTTCTATTAGGGTACTAATTAGCACGAACAGCTAATTAGTACCTTAATAGAACATACTGTACAGAGATACTAAGTATGGTGATTTGGCATCCAGGAACTTACTGAGGAGCTTTTATCTCTCTCCATTATACATAGAAATATTAAACTTGCTGCTGTACGTTACAAGCTGTTTGTGCTAATTAGTACCCTAATAGAACATACTGTACAGAGATACTAAGTACGGTGATTTGGCATCCAGTTAAACGCTGTTCGTGCTAATTAGTACACTAGTAGAACATACTGTACAGAGATACTAAGGACGGTGATTTGGCATCTAGGAACTTAGGGAGGAGCTTTTATCTCTTCATTATACATAGAAAGATTAAACTTGCCACTGTATGCTACAAGCTGTTTGTGCTAATTAGTACACTAGAAGAACATACTGGGGACTCGGACTCATACAGTACTTGCATTTCAAAAGCATGGTATTTTTCACTGCCTCCCGCTAGCCCATCGCCCTCCCCCCCTGGGAGCCTGCACAGGTCATGCAGTAGACAGGGAGGGAGTTATTCACATAAACCAGGGCAAAGCTGCAGGAGCTGTTGTATTGTTAAGGTTCTATGCACCATACGGTACACATACAATTCTGTAGCAGTGCAGACTCAATTGAAATGGCTACCTCCTGTGACTCCTTGCCCCATGGAGACCCTCGGCTATGGAGCAAGTAACAGCACAGATTTTGTAGGTCACGGGGCAATGCTGAAGGAGCGTCAGAATCCCCTAGCTAAAATACACAGGGGTGATAGGGATAAGAGAGGTCTATGCACTTAACGATACACTGCAAAGTTCCCCATGGTTTTGATTATGCCTTTTCTTTGAACACAGTATTTTCCACTGCCTCGCCCTACCCCCATCCCACTTTCCCCTTGCTCCCTGGGAGCCTGCAAAGTACATGCAGTAGACAGGGAGGGAGTTCCTATCAGGTTACAAGACATGTGCAACAGTATACTACTATATGTAGGAAAATCCCCCGCCCACTCTGATTTATGTGAAACCTGTGTGCATCCCTTCCATTGAATGTATAACAAAGAAAAAAAATAATAATAAAGTGAATGTTACAGGAACACATTAAAAAAAAGGTTGGCACTTCCTTCCCATTGGTGTTGGTTTATGCCTTAAGGGACTCGGACGCTAATACTTGTATTTCAAAAGCACAGTATTTTCCACCGCCTCTCCCTACCCCCATCGCCCTTCCCTCCTGGAAGCCTGCACAGGTCATGCAGTGCACAGGGAGGGAGTTCAGGTCAGGTACAATACACAAATGCCGACGATCTACAGTACTGTGTTGCTCAGTTAGTTGCGTCGGAATACACTAATTTATACTCATTACCGCTGTGTATTTGTATATAGCAGAATGAATCGCTGCTGCAGATTTACTTTGATTTATGTGAATCCTGTGTGCACCCTTTTATTGAATGTATAACAAAGAAAAAAAATAATAAAGTGAATGTCACGTGAACATATAAAAAAAAAAAAGGTTGGCACTTTGGGACTCAAACCTGGGACTCTCAGCGTGGGAGGTGGGAGCCTTCATCGCTAGGTTGGTATGGAAGGGGAGACAATTAGCTACCAGAGGGTACCAACCTCAAGTTTCTGTGACCCCCACAAGGCTCATGGCAATCATCGGAACCCATGGTGGGTCTGAATTAACGGGCCCATAATAGTATATGGGAAAATGGGTGCACTTTGCGTACTGATATCTCTGGTTCTGGGTGTCTCAGAGACTCAGGTCTGATACCATATAAAAGAGGAGACTCTTGGATTTCGGGGAAGACCAACCACTAGTTTATATAAATACTGAAAAGGGAAACGGGAAGCAACCGTGTATCGGGTCCCCTCCAGTTGTCCGCCTAGCTTGCACAGGATGCAGGGTTTCTGGCTAGATTGGAATTACTGTACAGAAATGCTAAGCATGGTGATTTGACATCCAGGAACATAGGGAGGAGTTTTTATCGCTCTCCATTATACTTAGAAAAATTACACTTGCCACTGTACATTACAAGCTGTTCGTGCTAATTAGTACACTAGTAGAACATACTGTACATAGATACTAAGTACAGTGATTTGGCATCCACAAAGTTAGGGAGGAGCTTTAATCTCTCTCCATTGTAATATTTCTAAGTATAATGGAGAGAGATAAAAGCTCCTCCCTAAATTCCTGGGTGCCAAATTACAGTCCTTAGTATCTCTGTACTCTATGTTCTACTAGTGTACTAATTAGCACGAACAGCTTGTAACATACAGTGGCAAGTTTAATCTTTCTATGTATAATGGAGAGATAAAAGCTCCTCCCTAAGTCCCTAGATGCCAAATCACAGTCCTTAGTATCTCTGTACAGTATGTTCTACTAGTGTACTAATTAGTACGAACAGCTTTTAACTGGATGCCAAATCACCGTACTTAGTATCTCTGTACAGTATGTTCTAAAAGGGTACTAATTAGCACGAGCAGCTTGTAACATACAGCAGCAAGTTTAATCTTTCTATGTATAATGGAGAGAGATAAAAGCTCCTCAGTAAGTTCCTGGATGCCAAATCATCATACTTAGTATCTCTGTACAGTATGTTCTATTAGGGTACTAATTAGCTGTTCATGCTAATTAGTACCCTAATAGAAAATACTATAGGGAGGAGCTTTTATCTCTCTACATTATACATAGAATGATCAAACCTGCCACTATACGTTACAAGCTGTTCGTGCTAATTAGTACACTAGTAGAACATACTGTACAGAGACACTACGGACAGTGATTTGGCATCCAGGAACTTAGGGAGGAGCTTTTATCTCTCTCCATTATACTTAGAAAGATTACAATGGAGAGAGATAAAAGTTCCTCCCTAAGTTCCTGGATGCCAAATCACTGTACTTAGTATCTCTGTACAGTATGTTCTACAGTGGCAAGTTTAATCTTTCTATGTATAATATAGAGAGATAAAAGCTCCTCCCTAAGTTCCTGGTTGCCAAATCACCGTCCTTAGTGTCTCTGTATAGTATTTTCTATTAGGGTACTAATTAGCACAAACAGCTAATTAGTACCTTAATAGAACATACTGTACAGAGATACTAAGTACTGTGATTTGGCATCCAGTTAAAAGCTGTTCGTACTAATTAGTACACTAGTAGAACATACTGTACAGAGATACTAAGGACAGTGATTTGGCATCTAGGAACTTAGGAAGGCGCTTTTATCTCTTCATTATACATAGAAAGATTAAACTTGCCACTGTACGTTACAAGCTGTTTGTGCTAATTAGTACACTAGAAGAACATACTGGGGACTCGGACTCATACAGTACTTGCATTTCAAAAGCACTGTATTTTCCACCACCTCCTGCTTGCCCATCGCCCTTCCCCCCTGGGAGCCTGCACAGGTAATGCAGTAGACAGGGAGGGAGTTATTCACATAAACCAGGGCAAATCTGCAGGAGCGGTTATACTGTTCAGGTTCTATGCACCATATGGTACACATACAATTCTGTAGCAGGGCAAATTCATTTGAAATGGCTACTGCCTGTGACTTCTTGCCCCATGGAGGCCCTCGGCTATGGAGCAAGTAACAGCACAGATTTTGTAGGTCACGGGGCAATGCTGAAGCAGCGTCAGAATCCCCTAGCTAAAATACACAGGGTCGATAGGGATAAACAAGGTCTATGCACTTAACGATACACCAGACCCCATCGCATCACAAAGTGACAAAATGTCCAAGGCACATGAACATCCACCTTGTGTCAGCACTCAGCTATGGAGCGAGTGACTGCATAGGTTTTGCAGGCTTCAGGGCAGTGCTGAAGGAGCGTCAGAATCCCCTAGCTAAAACGTACAGGGGCGATAGGGTTAAGCGAGGTCTATGCACATAATGCTACAAGGCGGGGGTTCATGTGCCTCGGACATTTTGTCACTTTGTGATGCGATCGGGTCTGGTGTATCGTTATGTGCATAGACCTCGCTTATCCCTATCGACCCTGTGTATTTTAGCTAGAGGATTCTGATGCTCCTTCAGCATTGGCCCGTTCTTTGAACATGGTATTTTCCACTGCCTCGCCCTACCCCCATCCCACTTTCCCCTTCCCCTAGGGAGCCTGCACAGTTCATGCAGTAGACAGGTAGGGAGTTCCGATCAGGTTACAAGACAAGATTTATGTGAAACCTGTGTGCACCCTTCCATTGAATGTATAACAAAGAAAAAAAATTATAATAAAGTGAATGTCACGGGAACTTGGACGCTCATACTGTACATGTATTTCAAAAGCACGGTGTTTATGCATTGTACATACTTCCTTTTACACAATTAGTTGCGTCTCCATACACAATCTTGCTTCTGCATACACAAGTGTTTTAACATGTTCGCTTGTGTCTGTATAAACTATTTATTTATATTGAGAACTCTCACCGTCTGACCATTGGTCACCATCTATTAACATTACAGTCGTCACTGACCATTTGCCAGAGCTGTAGATCAATACGCCGCTATACGATCGAAAGTACTGAATTAGTGGAGCATTAGCCACCCAGTGTTGGAGATGTGTAATGCATGCTGAGTATCTAGAATCGCCTCAACACGCCTGCCTATGATTAAACTCAGCAAGCGAAGCTATCGCCTTAGCGTGACTAAACGTCCATCTAGGCGGAGAATCGGTCAAGATAAAGGTGGCTACATCTGTAGACGGGACCAAGGCACATATAGTAAGGAATCATGAGCCATATAGAAAACACAGATTTGGTTAATGGGAAGAACGGAATAAATGCAACTTTACCCTTTGACAAAACTTGCTGGGGTTAAGATGTGGCCTCTAAACTTTTGCTTCTTTCTCTAGCAGAAATGGCCCCTGATTAACTTAACAGGAGCTTTGTTAGACATGAAATACATATATTGTGCTCCCGATCAGGAAGTGCAAAGTATGTTAGTCACCCACAAAGACTAATGTTACATTTCACTGTTTTAGATTCATGTCCATCACAGGTAGAGGAAATTATCTCAAAGATACCGGGTTCCCTATGAACTTAGGATGGACAGGACACTGGATTGATGGCTGGGATAGTCCCAGTAGAGATACAACACACATATAATTTTTTTAGGGGTGTAGACCAATTAGAAAAGTCATTCCCCATAGTGCCCAATTCAGTTGTCAAATTTTATAAAATTATAAAATCCTCTTTGCTTCTACAAACTTATCTGTTACTAACCTCTATGTGATTTTTCTTCAAAGTTTCCTCCTCATCTCTTACGTTCACCGACAGGAGGGTACAATACGTGGACCCGATTACAGTTCAAACGCCACATGCCTACTCGGTCCGTCAGAGTTCTGCCCAAACCCAGTATATCTCACCAGCACGATGACACCAGTATTACTGCAGTGTGCCTGGTCATGCACAAAGGGTGGAGAATCAGAATACTGGTGAAGGGAGACTGTGTATAGACACCAATATGCATGATGGTGAATGCCAATCCTGACATTTCCAAACCTGACATTTTCTTTTTTTTTTTACTATTATTCCCCTCTCTTCTCTCATCCAGAGACGGTTTACTTCACACAACTGATAACATACAACAGCTAATTGAAATGCAAAATTTGTGTTCCCTACAGGAAAAGGCGGGCTGGAAGTCGAAGGGGTATGGTCAGGAGTCCTCAGGACTTTGGACAGGTGGACACGGTAAGCCAGTGGCCCCCAGAGCATATCTTCCAAGTCAAAGAGGGTATGTGCAAGCTGGTAAAAGCCTACTGGTGTGCGCCAGGATTCTCTTCTTATGCAGGTAAGAGAGCAATGACATGTTTTACTTGCTTGAGGAATAATATTGGTAAGACAATACCAACAGAGCCATCCCATATCCCTCCTACAGACGGACCTTTTCAGGTAATACAAATCGACTTCATACAGTTACCACCCTGTAGGAATTTGAAATATGTGTTAGTATGTATCGATGTGTTTTACAACTGGGTAGAAGGGTTCCCTGCTGCCACAAATACTGCCACGTTCACTGCAAACAAAATTGTGCAGGAATTTGTGTGTAGATATGGTATCCCTAGAGTGATTGAAAGTGATAGGGGTACCCATTTTACAGGTGAAGTCTTTCAGGTCATGTGCAAACTGATGGGAATTAATAGCAAGCTACATACTCCGTACCGACCACAGGCGAGTGCGAAGGTAGAGAGAGTGAACAGCACTATTAAGAACAAGCTGAGCAAAGTGATGGCTGAAACTGGATTGCTGTGGCCAGAAGCTTTGCCACTAGTGTTGTACAGCATCAGAACCACTCCCAGGTCTCCGCTTAACTTATCACCCTTTGAAATTCTTTTTGGTCGACAACCTCATGTAATGATAGACCACCAGGATGATTTGAAATGCAATAATGAAATAACTGTGAAATATTTGGTTAGGATGAGCCGACAGCTGAGAAATCAACAAAGAAATCTAAAGCTGGTGATTCCTGAGCTACCGAACAGTAATTGTCATGACATTGAGCCTGGGGATTATGTGATGATTCAAAAGATTTTCACGCTCAGGTTGCTCATAGACAGGTGGGAAGGACCTTACCAAGTCTTGTTAACCAGCACGACAACACTAAAGGTCACCGAAAGAGAGACTTTCCCGCTGCAAGAAGGCCGCTGACCCGGAGAGAACTCGTGACAAAGTAATTTATTGCTCACATTTCAAGGCAAAGAGAACCTCGTATCACTAGAGTGTTTGTTCCGGGAAATCTGAGAGGCAGGACTGTTGAGACGGCACCTGAGCACGGAGAACAACAAGACCAAGGATGGTTGTTGCACCATTTTTCTTTTTTCAACCCCCCTGTATTTTCCTATCTATTCTACCCCTTATTTTCCTTCTTTCCCCTAACGAAATGGATCTATCACAAGAGACTGCGTTTCGGGTTCTGCTAGTAATTCTGTTTTTGATCAGGACAATTTGTTTTGGTGAGGGTCCCAGAGAGGTCGAGTGAGGATCTGGAATGGGTTTTGATGGCGAGTACAAATTTGTAGGATCTCAGGAGCAGCACATCACTCGAGTAAAGGCTGGTATCGGTAAGCGCTCTGGTAGTCATGGAGCTCGGAGGCAATGTGGAGGGTTATTGTCTGATGAATATTGTATTTGTAGGAATTGTGAGAACATAGTCGAAGATGGGTGCATCCAGAGATGTCAGTCCAACATTAATATCGACATGGACCAACATCCGTTGAGTGATTACCACTCATTAGTGGGTAAGGTCTTAAACCAGGCAGAATGTTGGGTGTGCCCACAGGTACCTCAAGGACAGAGTAAGTCAGGATTAGTACCATACCCTTAAGCAATAGATGAGGTACTCGAATTATGGGGTGGGAGACCGGTGGACAAGAAATTCAATATATCTAGGCCCCCTAGCTTGAAGCTCCACCAGTACAACGTAGATAGGTCCCTGTTGTGTTTTAATATTTCCAATTACCGAAAACCAGGAAATTGGAAAGTGACATGGAATAACCAGACAATGACTTTTTCACACAGAGCTGATAGGATTCCTATCGACTCTGAACTTGTACGCAAGATAGCCAACAGTGGGAGGTATTTTTGGTACCGGTATACACGTGGAAGCAAGACCATGTGGGTTGGAAAAGTATCGTCAGGGTATTGTGCCCATATCATCCAGCCCGATACTTGTACTGAGCAAACGAGAGAACTAGGGATTGGTTTCTTTACATGGAAGATTTGCAGTATGGTGATGTTGCATTTTGTCCCCTATGTTCTCCTAGATGATGCCTATTTCATATGTGGGAGGAAAGCATACAAGTGGCTTACTCCGAGCTCTGAGGGATTGTGTTATATTGGGAGAGTACTACCAGAGGTCATGACCATAACCCACAATATATGAGACTCCTTATACTCATACCCACTATGAACACATCATCAAGAGACACCTCATAGATAGGGCCGAGCACACAGCCTCTGATTTTATCCATGAATCCACCAGGATTCAGTTCCTTCTCGCATTAGATATCACCCGAACTGCCAGAGGAACTATAAATTATAGGTACATCCATGCGCTAGCGAACTTGATAAACAATATCACCGAGATGTATGATGACACCTTCATGTATACGGGAAGGGCATTACAAGCCTACAAGAAGGAACTGATCCAGCACAGGATGGTCCTTAATTATGTTACAGCCGTGACAGGTGGGTACTGTGTTACCCTGACAACTCAATATGGCGTGAAGTGTTGTACGTATATCACAAATAGCACTGACGACCCCACGGAGATCATCGATCACAAGATGGAAGAGATCTTACAGTTGAAGTGGGAGTTCAGGAGGAAGCACAATCTTACCTTAGCGACTGTGAACTGACCAGCTGGGTCTCATGGTTGAACCCACACAAATGGTTCTCAGGGTTAGGAGAGTGGGCTCAAAATGTAATTATGAGTGTGGGGAAGTTTCTCCTTTGTATCCTGGGAGTCATCATAATTATTGGTCTGATATTTAGGTGTGTTCGAATTCTAATGCGGTGCAAGCACAGCACAAATTTGATGAGTCTAAGGAGCGAGGCCGCTGTTACAGCAGCAGATTTAATTTATGACCCCTCAATAGAAACTGTGATATGATAAGGATTGTAAAAATGAATTTCATGGCCTGTTTCTTTCACCTGTTTTTCTCTGTTTCCCCCCTTACCCAGATACATCCAATCGGGAAAAGATGTCAACCCTACCCAAAATGTTTATGTGAATGTATTTTTATATATGTGTCTTCTATTCATCTTCGCAACCTCCAGTTAATGGCACACATAGTCGACAGGTGTTATACACATATAGTAGCATTCACATATGTTCCCCCTCCATGTATGATCAACTAAATGTGCTCCCCATTTGTTGGAATAAGAAGCCGAAAAGAGCTCGGTAGTGTTTGTTGGTCCATTTACAGACCCTTAATACGGGATGAGAAGGATTTAATGTATACTTCGCAATACCTTGAAGCTTACTTAGAACATATACGGCACAATGATACATGCCCCTCAGACATCAATTCATACATACATGCTTTTTACTATCCCACTAGGTTATACTTTTCCCACCTACAACTCTACCCCGATTATCCAAACTTGTATGTATAGAGTAGATAATATTTTCTGTTTAGTAGTAAAGTGTGGCAGTTATTGATGACTGCCAAAGGGTGGACTGTCGAAGTCAAAAATATTTCAGTACACACATCACGTACAAACTACACACAGATGGCCTCCGTGCGCGTACTTGTTCTACCGTGCGTGAGCATATTCGCAATTTGGGTATGGTTGCTCCCGCGGTCCTGCGTATTAGCGCGTGGTATGAGTAATTACGGTAGTGTTTGTAATCGCATGGAAAAGCCAAAAAAAAAACATTACATATTTAATCCAAATAGTGCACAATGTACACATAGGCCCTCATTCCGAGTTGATCGGTCGCAAGGCGAATTTAGCAGAGTTACACACGCTAAGCCTACGCCTACTGGGAGTGTATCTTAGCTTCTTAAAATTGCGACCGATGTATTCGCAATATTGCGATTACACACTACTTTGCAGTTTCTGAGTAACTTCAACCTTACTCTGCCTGTGCGATCAGTTCAGTGCTTGTCGTTCCTGGTTTGACGTCACAAACACACCCAGCGTTCGCTCAGACACTCCCCCGTTTCTCCAGCCACTCCTGCGTTTTTTCCGGAAACGGTAGCGTTTTCATCCACACGCCCATAAAACACCGTGTTTCCGCCCAGTAACACCCATTTCCTGTCAATCACATTACGATCGCCGGAGAGATGAAAAAGCCGTGAGTAAAAATACTATCTTCATTGTTAAATTACTTGGCGCAGTCGCAGTGCGAATATTGCGCATGCTTACTAAGCGGATTTTCATTGCGATGCGATGAAAAATACCGAGCGAACGACTCGGAATGAGGGCCATAGTCTCCCTGCACCACACCAGCGAGTTACACTTGTTTAAATGGTATAAGAACAAAGGGATTCACCTTTATAGGATAGGAGGGGACAGAACTAGGTTATAAGGGGGTGTTTGGTATCCAGCTGTAGGGAATTATAAGAGCAATATTCCGGTGTTAGTTTGCAGAAGATCGCACGCTCCTGTGCATAGTTATGCGCAGGAGCAGAATATAAATATTAACTGTATTTACTGCACACTTGATATGCGGCGGGAACCCAGAGGAGAACATCTGCAATTGCAACTGGAACAGACATCACCCTCCTATTCAAACTGACCTATGACCTCTCCTGTACTGTAAATGACCATCCCTGTGTCCAATGGACAAAGAGATTACAGTTCCCATTGTGTTAGATTTTGAACAAATGTATAAATAGCCAGCTGCAGGCCATGTCACTCTCTCAATCTCTGAAGGTCATCTACCTTGATGACTGAGGACTGGACCGGGAAGCGCAGGGGAAACCAAATGTATGTACCATTGACTGTAGCCATTTTCTTATTGTATTGTATTGTTATTATAGTAACCCCCTGCTAGTAAAGAACCATTGGTGGGTCAGATCCCAACATAGTCTTTGAAATACAAATTGGTGTTGTGTCTCTCTTTCCTCAGAGCCAAAACTAGGGAGGGGCTAGGGGGGCATGTGACCCGGGCACGGTATTGGATAGGGCACTGGGATCAGCTGCGTCTGACACAGCAGAGAATCTAGTGAAGAAAAATGGAATTTGTAGTCATGTGTGCTACTGCTTACACTTTATGCAGTAGCATAGAGACTACAAATCCCATGAGGCATTGCACCCTGCAGAAAGATGGCCGCCGCTGCTGGAGCTAGGGAGTCAGGGTAACGTCTAGTTTCCCTTCCTCAGCGGCAAGCCGAAAAAGTATACCAGCCGCCCGCCCGCCCTAGCTGTGAATGTGGTCACGCTGCTGACCTTTCTCTGGCCCCACACAGCATGACAGCGCAGTGATGGATGGAAGCAGGGCGGTGAGAGGATCGGAGGTAAAACACACACACACACACACACACACACACACACACACACACACACACACACACACACACACACACACACACACACACTCACTGTGACTGGTGTTAACCCCTGCAGCTCATTTAAACTAGTTTACTTAAGCTTATATACAGTATATTGCCCTAATCTATAATGCAGAGACTGCTCATCATCACCACTGTGACAGCTGCAAATTTTATATATATATATATATATATATATATATATGTGTGGCTGTGTACATATATACACACGTATGTATATATATATATATATATATATATATATATATATATAGACCACATGCAGCCCGGCACTCTCAGCATACAAAGATTACTCTGTCTGTTGCCTTCCATATTTAGGAGAGTAAGGCAGCTCCCCAATTATACAATTCTTGGACGGCGGCACTCAGAACAAATGACACAGCACTGCAGATAGTTGCCAACGTTTCAAAGCAAAGCGGCTTTTTCGTCAGGGCATAAACATTACAAACATACACTCACCATTTATGTGCTCACCATCACCACGTCGCTTCCCGCCGCCGGCCTCCTCCATTCAGCCGTGCACGGGTTGATGACGTCACCGTGCAACCCGTCACCATAGAAACAACTGTAAACAATATAATACAATGTAACAGTGCTCAAATACTATGAACAGACACTTGATGGAAACATATGTAATGCACCCAGACACTATGTGTTCTCCTATAGAGAACTAATTAATATCCGTCACAACTTAACTGATCATAAAGAAAATATACATAACATCAGGGCTACAGAAAGCTATGCAAGCCACTATTTTCATTAAGCCCTTTAGGGCTGAGGGTATCGAGTAAAAAGATCCACCTGGCCTCACGCTGTCTAAGCAGCTTAGAACGATTACCTCCTCTAGGCAGTATTACATTTTATTATTACATTTTATTTATAAGGCGCCACATGTGTTTCGCAGCGCCGTACAAAGGACATTACAGGGGACAAAACATTGCATTACAGTAAATAAATAACAGAAATAGAGTACAGGTAACAGAGCACCACACATTCTCAAGACATAATACAGCTAAGATGTAAGTATTGAGGGAGTGATCATCGTACTACTAGAGGCTGGTGGCCATAGATGGAGATGAGCCTTTACTAGCAGGATAAAGATGGTCGTTGAGTAGGGGAGAGCTGTGAGTGAAATGTGTTGAGACGAGGGCTTAGATAACAAGAGGAAAGAGGGCCCTGCTCTGAAGAGCTAACAATCTATTGGGAAGGGGCGACAGACAGATGACAAGAGGTGCAGGCAAGTGGGAGGTAGCCTGATGGCAGTATGCAAGCAAAGCTGAGATGTTCACGGCATGAGGCAGGGGGGTGGAGGCGTGGCTTAAGCACTGGGTTATGCATCGGGAGGGTATGCTTTGATGAATGGGTGGATTTTTAGTGCCCGTTTGAAGCTTTGCAAGGTTGGGGAGAGTCTAATGGAGCGGGGGAGTGCGTTCCACTGAAGGGGTGCAGCACGGGCAAAATCCTGAACTCGTGCATGGGAAGCAGTGACCAGGGCGGTGGAGAGGCGACGGTCATTAGTCGACCGTAGGGGGCGGGAGGGAGTATGAAGGGAAAGGAGGTTGGAGATGTAGAGAGCAATGGAATTAGAGATGGCCTTGTATGTGAGGGTGAGGAGTTTGAAGAGGATTCTGTAGGGGAATGGGAGCCAGTGTAGATTTTGTTGAAGGGGAGTGGCAGATGTGCGGCGGGAGAGGAAGATAAGCCTTGCTGCGGAGTTCAGGACAGATTGGAGGGGAGCAAGATGGGAGCAAGCGAGGCCAGTGAGGAGGACATTGCAGTAGTCAAGTCGTGAGATGACCAGTGAGTGGATGATGAGTTTAGTTGCACTCTGGGAGAGATATGGCCTGATACGAGCAATGTTGCGTAGCTGGAAACGACAGGATTGTGCCAGAGCTTGGATGTGGGGTGCAAAGGAGAGGGAGGAGTCAAGAGTGACGCCCAGGCAGCGGAGTTGGGGAACGGGGGAGATGGTGGTGTTGTCAACAATGATGGAGATATTGGTCGGGGGTGTTGCTCTGGATGGGGGGGAAGATGATGAGTTCCGTTTTGTCCATGTTGAGCTTTAGAGAGCGTTCAGACATCCAGGAGGAGATTGCAGAGAGGCAGCTGGAAACCTGAGAGAGGACAGAGGGGGACAGATCAGGAGATGAGAGGTAGAGTTGTGTGTCATCAGCATAGAGGTGGTATTGAAGGCCAAATGAGTTAATGAGCGCACCCAGGGAAGAGGTATACAGGGAGAACAGAAGGGGTCCAAGGACAGAACCCTGAGGGACACCAACAGGAAGGATGGAAGGGTGTGAGGTGGTGCTTGAGGCAGACACAGAGAAGGAGCAGTTAGTGAGGTAAGAAGAAAACCAGTCAAGGACAGTGCTAGAGAGGCCAGCGTTTTGGAGTGTGCCGAGGAGGAGAGGATGATCTACGGTGTCAAAGGCAGCAGAGAGGTCCAGAAGGATGAGCAGAGAGAAGTGGCCCCTGGATTTGGCCAAAAGCAGGTCATTGGTGACTTTCACCAGGGCAGTTTCAGTTGAGTGGAGTGGGCGAAAGCCAGATTGTAGTGGATCGAGGATGGAGTTGTCAGAGAGGTAGCTTGTGAGACGGCTGTAGACTAGTCGTTCAAGTAATTTAGAGGCGAAAGGGAGAAGAGAGATGGGGCGGTAGTTAGTGGGTGATGAGGGGTCGAGGTTGGGTTTTTTGAGAATAGGCGAGACCAGAGCATGTTTGAATGGTGAGGGGAAGATGCCAGTGGAGAGGGATAGGTTAAAGAGGTGAGCAAGGTGGGAGCAGGCAGTGGGGGAAAGGGAGCGGAGAAGACGGGAGGGAAGGGGTTCCAGGGGGCAGGTGGTGGGGGGGAGGATAAGATGAGGGAGGGGACTTCCAGTACTGGAATGTGGTCAATTACCTTATGTTTTAATGAAGTAGGGGAATGTCCTGCCACAGCAAAGTGCCGGACAACAGGTTGTTCACTTTTACCAGAGAGGACAGCCTCCCGGATCGCAAATCTATGTTGTCTCATCCTAACTTTAAATTCACAGTCGGTCTTACCAACATAATATTTACCGCAAGGGCATATCAACACATACACTACGAATTTAGATGAACAAGAAAGGTGGTGATAGATTTTAAATGACTGATTAGTGTATGGATGTTTAATTGTGTCCCCGGTCAGCATGTAACTGCATGTTACACAGCCGAGACATTTAAAGCATCCAGGCTTTTTATTGCCCAAAAAGGTAAGTGGCGGAGTACGTTTATCAAAGCCAGTAACATCAGTACGCACTACAAAATCTCGAATATTCCTGCCACGTTAGTGTCAACACATAATCTTTTTTATCACTTAAACTCGAAAGCTTCTTGTCAGAGGCAATAATGGGCCAATATGTATTAACAGCTTTATTGACCTTATCGCTAGCTACATTAAACCTGCTAGGCCAGATAATCCTATCAGAATTAGATTTGGCACTTTTAGACTTAAGGGTGTCTGCTGCTCTAGGGGTTGCTAGAACTTTTCTTTTGACCTCTAAAAGGGTCTTTCTATCATAACCCCGAGCCTCAAACTTATCCACCATCAGGTCAAGTGACTGTTTGGCCTCATTGTCCTCACTACAAATGCGTCTTGCGCGTAAAAACTGGGAAAAAGGAAGACCCCTGCGAATCGGCACGGGATGATGGCTTGTTGCCTGCAACAAGGTATTGCGATCAGTGGGTTTAACAAATAAAGATGTTTTAATCTTATCCCCACACCTCTGAATTCTGACGTCTAGAAAATCAATTCTACTAGTATCTGATTTACAAACCAATTTAACAGGGCTGTCGCTGAGGTTGTGTTGTTCAATAAGGGATTGCAACATACCCACATCTCCCAACCACAGCAGCAGCATGTCATCAATATAGCGTGAATAATGCAGCACCTTGCTAGCAACATTATGATCATTGAAAAAAATGTCCCTCTCCACCGAAATCATATAGGCATTTGCATATGACGGGGCCACCGAGGACCCCATCGCACACCCAGCGAGTTGAAGGAAAAATTTGCCATCATAATAGAAATAATTCCTACTCAATACTATTTCCAATAAACAGCAAATGGAGTTCCAATAAACCATCTAATACTGCGAATGAAACTGCCACGTCTGCAAGTGACAGCGATCAGGGTCCCCGACGTGGTAATAAGAAATATAGATCCCTCCCTTTAGGCATGAGAACACGGGCGAAATACCGTGCAGCCGACGGAGGTACAACAGAAGAGGTGGCCAGTGGAAGCGGCAACTCCAAAAAAACATCGGCCCCCAGGAAGAAGTAATTTTTAACCTCTCAAGTACACCACTTTCTAGAGTTGAGGAATCTGTCCTGAAAAAAGGATTGAACTTTGTACCTACCACCTCGTTTGATCTGTTTGTCTGGAAAACAGAAATGTTTAAATTAAATCGGCAACTTAAATTACGGGAACATTTTGGAGCTATAGCCCCTAATAACAGGCAAGATGTCATCCCACCTGAGTTACGGAAATTTAAAGCTCCTTCCAGCTTTGATCCAGTATCAAATAATGCCTCAATTAAGACCTTTACCCGATTGGTTGACTCTGCTGTAGATACTGACCATTCAAGATCACATAGGGGACATTCCAACCTCTCAAAATCAGAGTACCAGGCTTTACAAAATGTAGGATCTAGACAGAACATTGTAATACGGGCCGTTGATAAAGGCGGCTCGATTGTGGTCCAGGATTTGGTTGACTATAAAAATGAAATTACTCGTCAGTTGTCTGATAACACCACATATCGTTTACTGCCATGTGATCCAACAGATAAATTTAAAAAGCAGCTTGATACGTTTTTGTTGCAGTCTGTTGATAGCGGTATTATTTCGAATGATGTGGCTCGCTTGCTTATGACTGATTGTCCCATTAAACCTATTTTGTACATGATCCCGAAGATGCACAAGGATAGGTTGAATCCCCCGGGCAGACCGATTATATTTGCCCGGGGTTCTATTTTTCAGCCGGTGTCTATTTATTTAGACACATATCTTCAGCCTTGTGTACAAAATGCTCCATCTGTGTTGAAGGATACGACATCGTTATTGCTACAATTGATGAAATTTGATAAACTTCCCTCTGACGTTATTTTTAGTAGCATTGACGTCAGTTCGCTTTATACCTGTATTCCTCATGCCGAAGGCATTGCAGCAACTAGACAACTTATTACTGACAACATTTGGTATAAGGGACCTGACGTCAATTTCTTTTGCTGTTTATTGGAAATGTTATTGAGTAGAAATTATTTCTATTATGATGGCAAATTTTTCCTTCAACTCGCTGGGTGTGCGATGGGGTCCTCGGTGGCCCCGTCATATGCAAATGCCTATATGATTTCGGTGGAGTTGGGGCATTTTTTTCAATGATCATAATGTTGCTAGCAAGGTGCTGCATTATTCACGCTATATTGATGACATGCTGCTGCTGTGGTTGGGAGATGTGGGTATGTTGCAATCCCTTATTGAACAACACAACCTCAGCGACAGCCCTGTTAAATTGGTTTGTAAATCAGATACTAGTAGAATTGATTTTCTAGACGTCAGAATTCAGAGGTGTGGGGATAAGATTAAAACATCTTTATTTGTTAAACCCACTGATCGCAATACCTTGTTGCAGGCAACAAGCCATCATCCCGTGCCGATTCGCAGGGGTCTTCCTTTTTCCCAGTTTTTACGCGCAAGACGCATTTGTAGTGAGGACAATGAGGCCAAACAGTCACTTGACCTGATGGTGGATAAGTTTGAGGCTCGGGGTTATGATAGAAAGACCCTTTTAGAGGTCAAAAGAAAAGTTCTAGCAACCCCTAGAGCAGCAGACACCCTTAAGTCTAAAAGTGCCAAATCTAATTCTGATAGGATTATCTGGCCTAGCAGGTTTAATGTAGCTAGCGATAAGGTCAGGAAAGCTGTTAATACATATTGGCCCATTATTGCCTCTGACAAGAAGCTTTCGAGTTTAAGTGATAAAAAAGATTATGTGTTGACACTAACGTGGCAGGAATATTCGAGATTTTGTAGTGCGTACTGATGTTACTGGCTTTGATAAACGTACTCCGCCACTTACCTTTTTGGGCAATAAAAAGCCTGGATGCTTTAAATGTCTCGGCTGTGTAACATGCAGTTACATGCTGACCGGGGACACAATTAAACATCCATACACTAATCAGTCATTTAAAATCTATCACCACCTTTCTTGTTCATCTAAATTCGTAATGTATGTGTTGATATGCCCTTGCGGTAAATATTATGTTGGTAAGACCGACTGTGAATTTAAAGTTAGGATGAGACAACATAGATTTGCGATCCGGGAGGCTGTCCTCTCTGGTAAAAGTGAACAACCTGTTGCCCGGCACTTTGCCGTGGCAGGACATTCCCCTACTTCATTAAAACATAAGGTAATTGACCACATTCCAGTACTGCCTAGAGGAGGTAATCGTTCTAAGCTGCTTAGACAGCGTGATGCCAGGTGGATCTTTTTAATCGATACCCTCAGCCCTAAAGGGCTTAATGAAAATAGTGGCTTGCATAGCTTTCTGTAGCCCTGATGTTATGTATATTTTCTTTATGATCAGTTAAGTTGTGACGGATATTAATTAGTTCTCTATAGGAGGACACATAGTGTCTGGGTGCATTACATATGTTTCCATCAAGTGTCTGTTCATAGTATTTGAGCACTGTTACATTGTATTATATTGTTTACAGTTGTTTCTATGGTGACGGGTTGCACGGTGACGTCATCAACCCGCGCACGGCTGAACGGAGGAGGCCAGCGGCGGGAAGCGGCGTGGTGATGGTGAGCACATAAATGGTGAGTGTATGTTTGCAATGTTTATGCCCTGACGAAAAAGCCGTTTTGCTTTGAAACGTTGGCAACTATCTGCAGTGCTGTGTCATTTGTTCTGAGTGCCGCCGTCCAAGAATTGTATATATATATATATATATATATAATATACATACCATGTGTGTATTACGGGGATCTTCTGGTCTGAGGGATATCTGTTTTATGTTTAGTTGTTTGTTTCTTACTTCTTTTTTTATTTTTATTATTTTATTTTTCTATTTTATTTTATTTTATATATATATATATATATATTGCAAGAATTGGGAAAACAAGCGCCCAAGAGTGTGATTATTAGGGTCAGGGAAAATGAAGGTATAGAAAAACGGATGATAAGGATCGATTTAAAACACTTATCTGGTAGGTAGAGACTTGACTCAAGTAGTAGTCTTTTTGTGGATTAAGAACATGCGGATAAAACAGAAGAAAACTAACATAGTGTGTACCGTTTATGTTACGTATTATGTTACTGTTTGGTTTTACAGGCCTTATTAGGGAACTAGCTTATTCCCACAGAGTATAAATTTATAGCCTGAGTAGTATGTATATTACAAATACAAAAAAATTTAATAACATAGTCACATAAAAACACACATAAAAATAGCTGTATAGCATGCGTACAGAATAAAAATTATATCAGGCTTATCTGTCCATGAAAATGACTGAAATGCATGCGTACAGGATTTAAAATAGTTTTAGGCTTATCTGTCCATCAAGAGGAGGTGTCTGCAGGTACTCCCAACGCGTTTCGTCCGTCAGCAACAGGACTTCATCAAGGGGATAAACCCCTGTCATTTTCATGGACAGATAAGCCTGATATAATTTTTATTCTGTACGCATGCTATACAGCTATTTTTATGTGTGTTTTTATGTGACTATGTTATTAAATTTTTTTGTATTTGTAATATACATACTACTCAGGCTATAAATTTATACTCTGTGGGAATAAGCTAGTTCCCTAATAAGGCCTGTAAAACCAAACAGTAACATAATACGTAACATAAACGGTACACACTATGTTAGTTTTCTTCTGTTTTATCCGCATGTTCTTAATCCACAAAAAGACTACTACTTGAGTCAAGTCTCTACCTACCAGATAAGTGTTTTAAATCGATCCTTATCATCCGTTTTTCTATACCTTCATTTTCCCTGACCCTAATAATCACACTCTTGGGCGCTTGTTTTCCCAATTCTTGCAACAAATTTTATATGCACGCCAAGCATATCTATATGTATTACAAGCTGCCGCTCTGATAATTTATTGAGAAGTGCTTTTATATGAAATAGGGATTTTTTTACCTCACATACTTTCTTTACTATATTCACTACGTTTTATCATATTTTTAAAAAACAATACTTTTACTATATATTCTGTGCACAATTACCACATAAATTGCACCCGAGCGCCGTGGTCTCCAATTCTATATATATATATATATATATATAATTTATTATTATTATTATTATTATTATTTTTTTTGGGGGGGAGCTAAATTTCTGTCTTGCCCAATGTGCCGTTAGTCCTAGTTTCGGCCCTGCTTTCCCTGCTAGTGTTATATAAGTGTAATCTAGTCATCACGGCGTGTCTTTGTGTGTGTACGCACCGCGTGAACTTTGTGCGACCAATACGGCATTTGTACGCAAAGTGCGTACACGGTACGGGGCTTTGTACGCTAACTGTGTAAAAAGTACGTAGGCTAAGGATTGATTACAGCGGCCGCAGCGGCTCCATTTTTAAGTGTATTGAATGTATTTTTAAAGTGTTGCTTTTAGTCCTGTAAGTAAATCAACATTTACACATCATGCAAAGAAGTTAAAGAGGTGCAATGAGGTTGCTGTATGACTAAGATAAGCGACACAAGTGTGCTGCACAAACACCTGGCCCATCTAGAAGTAGCACTGCAGTGGCATACAGGATGGCAGATTTAAAAAATAGGCCCCTAACAGCACATCATGCAAAGAACTAAAAGAGGTGCAATGAGGTAGCTGTATGACTAAGCGAAGCGACACAAGTGTGCGGCACAAACACCTTGCCCATCTAGGAGTGGCACTGCAGTTGCAGACAGGATGGCACTTAAAAAAACTAGTCCCCAAACAGCACATCATGCAAAGAAGAAAAAAAGGTGCAATGAGTTAGCTGTATGACTAAGCTAAGCGACACAAATGTGCGGCATAAACAACATGGGGCATGCTGGAATTGGCCGAGATGTAATACACGCACAATATTGGTGGCAAGGGAGAGCATACCCCTAAACCACACACACACGGCAAAGCCTGTAAAATTAATTTCGATAATATTAACCCTTTTATTTGGAGCTATTATAATAATATGCAGCACAGGCGAGCGTACCCCTACACCACACAGGGCAAACCCTGTAAAAATTATTTGGATAATAACATAAGTAATGTATATAACCCTTTTATTTGGAGTAAATAATATACAGCACGGGACACCACCATTGGACTTATGGCAGCACAAGACACCATCACTGGACTGATGCAGCACAAGACAGCACCACTGGATTGAACATATACGGCAGTACCCCTGGACTTATACGGCAGTACCCCTGGACTTATACGGCAGTACCCCTGGACTTGTATGGCAGTGTCAGACAGGATGGCACTTTAAAAAACTAGTCCCCAAACAACATATTATGCAAAAAAGAAAAAGAGGTGCAAGATGGAATTGTCCTTGGGCCCTCCCACCCACCCTTATGTTGTATAAACAGGACATGCACACTTTAACAAACCCATCATTTCAGTTACAGGGTCTGCCACATGACTGTGGCTGAAAAGACTGGTTAGTTTGGGCCCCCACTAAAAAAGAAACTATCAATCTCTCCTTGCACAAACTGGCTCTACAGAGGCAAGATGTCGACCTCATCCTCCGATTCCTCACCCCTTTCACTGTGTACATCCCCCTCCTCACAGAGTATTAATTTGTTCCCACTGGAATCCACTATCACTGGTCCCTGTGTACTTTCTGAAGGCAATTGCTGGTAAAGGTCTTCCCGGAGGAATTTATAATTCATTTTGATGAACATCATCTTCTCCACATTTTGTGCCTACTTGGATGCGGTCACTCATATAATCCTCCACCATTCTTTCAATGGTGACAGAATCATATGCAGTGACAGTAGACCACATGTCAGTAATCGTTGGCAGGTCCTTCAGTACGGACCAGATGTCAGCACTCGCTCCAGACTGCCCTGCATCACCGCCAGCGGTGGGCTCTGAAGGAGGAGCTGTTGACGGTTCACGTTCTGCTTGAGTTGACAATTTTCTCACTAGCAGGTCTTTGAACCTCTGCAGACTTGTGTCTGCCGAAAAGAGAGGTACAACATAGGATTTAAATTTAGGATCGAGCACGGTTGCCAAAATGTAATGCACTGATTTCAACAGATTGATCACCCATGAATCCTGGCAAAGCGAATGAAGGGCTCCATCCACAAGTCCCACATATTTTGCGGAATTGCTCCATCTTAGTTCCTCCTTCAATTTCTCCAGCTGCTTCTGCAAAAGCCTGATGAGGGGAATGACCTGACTCAAGTTGGCAGTGTCTGAACTGACTTCACATGTGGCAAGTTCGAAGGGTTGGAGAACCTTGCACAAGACGGAAATCATTCTCCACTGCGCTTGAGTCAGGTGCATTCCCCCTCCTTTCCCTATATCGTAGATGGATGTATAGGCTTGAATGGCCTTTTGTTGCTACTCCATTCTCTGAAGTGTATAGAGTGTTGAATTCCACTTCGTTAGCACCTCTTGCTTCAGGTGATCGCAGGGAAGGTTCAGGAGTGTTTGCTGGTGCTCCAGTCTTCGGCACAAAGTGGCTGAATGTCAAAAGTGGCCTGCAATTTTTCTGGCCACTGACAGCATCTCCAGCACGCCCCTGTCATTTAAAAAAAAAATCTGCACCACCAAATTAATTGTATGTGCAAAATATGGGACATGCTGGAATTTTCTCAGATGTGATGCACGCACAATATTGGTGGTGTTGTCTGATATCACAAATCCCCAAGAGAGTCTAATTGGGGTAAGCCATTGTGCGATGATGTTCCTCAGTTTCCGTAAGAGGTTGTCAGCGGTGTGCCTCTTATGGAAAGCGGTGATACATAGCCTAGTCTGCCTAGGAACAAGTTGGCATTTTAAAGATGCTGATACTGGTGCAGCTGCTGCTGTTGCTGCGGAAGGTAATACAACTACCCAGTGGGCTGTCACAGTAATATAGTCCTTAGTCTGCCCTGTTTCACTTGTCCACATGTCCGTGGTTAAGTGGACAGTGGGTACAACTGCATTTTTTAGGACACTGGTGACTCTTTTTCTGACGTCTCTGTACATTCTTGGTATCACTTGCCTAGTGAAGTGGAACCTAGATGGGATTTGGTACCGGGGACATGCTACCTCCATAAATTCTCTAAGTCCCACTGTACTAATGACGGATACCGGAGGCACATCTAACACAAACATAGCTGTCAAGGCCTCAGTTGTTCGCTTTGCAACATAATGACTGGTGTCATATTTCATCTTCCTCACAAAGGACTGTTGGACAGTCAATTGCTTAATTGAAATAGTACAAGTGGTCTTCCGACTTCCCCTTTGGGATGACAATCGACTCCCAACAACAACAACAGCAGCAGCAGCAACAGCAGCCGTAGGCATACCACTTAAGGATCCTCCGGAGGAATACCGGTTAGGAGAGGACTCTTCAGTCTTGCCAATGACATGGCCTGCGGGGCTACTGATGTTCCTGACTGAGGAGGATGTTGACGTTGAGGGAGTTGTTGGTGTGGTTTGCAGGAGCTTGGGTACAAGAGGAAGAAGGAATTTAGGTGTCAGTGGACTGCTTACACTCTTAACCAAAGTTTCACAACTTGACACTGACTTTTGATGAATGCATAGATGTTCACGTGCAAGGAAGGATGTTCCTAGGTGGTTAACGTCCTTACCCCAGCTTATTACAGATTGACAGAGGCAACACACGGCTTGACACCAGTTGTCCGAATTTGTGGAGAAATAATTCCACACCGAAGAGGTGGCTTTTTTGGTATTTTGCCCAGTCATCACAATGGGCTTATTCAACCCACGGACAACAGGTGTCTCCCCGGTGCCTGATTTAAACAAACCACATCACCATCAGAATCCTTATCGTCAACTTCCTCCTAAGCATCAGCAACACCCATATCCTCATCCTGGTGTACTTTAACAGTGTCTTCAATTTGAATATCAGACACTGGACTGTGGGTGCTACTTCCAGCACTCGCAGAGGGCGAGCATATGGTGGAAGGAGCCACCACTTCCCGTTTAGTGTTGGGAAGGTCAGGCATCGCAACTGCCGACACACTTGGACTCTCCTTGTGGATTTGTGATGCCATCTTAGAATGCACAGTTGTTTGCCATGCTTTTACCAGCTTAACTCTTATCATTTTTCTAGAGGGAGGATGAGGGCTTCCATCGTCATGTAAAACTGAACATAGGCCAGAGCATTAGCCGTTCCTTGCCACTCTGTGTTGTAAATGGCATATTGGCAAGTTTACGTTTCTCCTCAGACCATTTAAATTTCTTTTTTTGGGTCTTTTTACTGAGCTTTGGCTTTTTGGATTTTACATGCCCTCTACTATCACATTGGGCATCGGCCTTGGCAGACGACGTTGATGGCATTTCATCATCTATGTCATGACTAGTGGCAGCAGCTTCAGCAATAGGAGGAAGTGGTTCTTGATCTTTCCCTATTTTATCCTCCAAATTTTTGTTCTCCATTATTTTTCTGGAGTTATATAACAATATGCGGTACAGGAGAGCGTACCTATACACCACACTTGGCAAACCCTGTGAAAATTATTTGGATAAAATATTAAGAACCCCTTTATTTGGAGTAAATAATATACAGCACAGGACAGCACCACTGAATTTATATGGCACCACCACTGGACTGGACTTATACGGCAGTACCACTGGAATTATACAGCAGTATCACTGGATTTATACGGCAGTACCACTGGACTGGATTTATACAGTAGTATCACTAGAGTTATACGCCAGTACCACTGGAATTATATGGCAGTATCACTGGAATTATGTGTCAGTATCACTGGAATTATATGGCAGTATCACTGGAATTATACGGCAGTACCACTGGAGTTATATGGCATTACCACTGGACTGGATTTTTATGGCAGTATCACTGGATTTATACGCCAGTACCACTGGAATTATACGGCAGTATCATTGGAATTATACTGGAATATCACTGGAATTATACGGCAATATCTTTGGAATTATACGGCAGTGCCACTGGATTTATATGGCTGTACCACTGGACTGGATTTATACGGCAGTATCACTGGATTTATATGCCAGTACCATTGGAATTATATGGCAGTATCACTGTAATTATACGGCAGTATCACTGGAATTATATGGCAGTACCACTGGACTGGATTTATACTGCAGTATCACAGGATTTATACGCCAGTAACACTGGAATTATACGGCAGTATCACTAGAATTATACAGCAATATCACTGGAATTATATGGCAGTACCACTGGACTTATACGGCAGTACCATTGTACTGGATTTATGTGGCAGTATCGCTGGATTTATACGCAAGTGCCACTGGAATTATATGGCAGTATCACTGGAATTATACAGCAGTATCACTGGATTTATACGCCAGTACCACTGGTCATATACGGCAGTACCACTAGACATATATGGCAGTATAACTAAATTTATACGGCAGTACCACTGGGCATGTATGGCAGTATCACTGGAATTATATTGCAGTATCACTGGAATTATACGGCAGTACCATTGGACTTATATGGCAGTACCACTGGACTGGATTTATATGGCAGTATTACTGGATTTATACGGTAATAACACTGGAATTATAAGGCAGTATCACTGGAATTATACGGCAGTATCACTGGAATTATATGGCAGTATCACTGTAATTATGCGGCAGTACCACTGGACTTATACGGCAGTACCACTGGACTGGAATTATACGGCAGTTTCACTGGATTTATATGCCAGGACCACTGGAATTATACGGCAGTATGACTAGAATTATGCGCCAGTACCACTGAATTTATACGGCAGTACCACTGGACATATACGGCAGTATCACAGGATTTATACGGCAGTACCGCTGGACATATACGGCAGTACCGCTGGACATATACGGCAGTATCACTGGAATTATAGAGCGGTATCACTGGACATGTACGGCAGAATCACTGGATTTATACTGCAGTACTGCTGGACATATATGGCAATATCACTTGACATATACGGCAGTATCACTGGACATATACCGCAGTACCACTGGACATATACAGCAGGACAGGGACACCACCATTGGACTGATGCAGGACAACACAGCACCACTGCAATGGACTAGACTTATAAAGCAATATTGGACATATGGCAGCCGAGGACACCACCACTGTGACTGGACTGATGCAGCACAAGACACTACCACTGGACTTATACAGCAGCGCTGGACATATGGCAGCAGAGGACACCACCACTGTGACTGGACTGATGCAGCACAATACACCACCACTGAACTGATGCAGCACAACACAGCACCACTGGACTAGACTTATACAGCAGCACTGGACATATGGCAGCAGAGGACACCACCACTGTGACTGGACTGATGCAGCTCAAGACACTACCACTGTACTAATGCAGGACACTGAGGATTGAGACACGTCCTCTTGCTACACTCTCCAATGCGGAGTGAAAATGGCGGCGACGCACGGCTCCTTATATGGAATCCAAACCCTGCGAGAATCCGACAGCGAGATGATGACATTTTGCCTGGTTCTGGTTTATGAGTCAGGCGGGAAAATCAGAGACTAACTCTTATCCGGGCTCAGGTAGTGAAGTTTGGGGAGGTTCGGTTCACAGGGAACCGAACCCGCTCATCTCTAGTTATTTGGTTTCTGTGCAGGGTAAATACTGGCTGCTTTATTTGTACACTGCAATTTAGATTTCAGTTTGAACACACCCCACCCAAATCTAACTCTCTCTGCACATGTTATATCTGCCCCCCTGACATGCATATGGTTTTGCCCATTAGCTAACAAATTTGCTGCTGCGATCAGATCTAAATTAGGCCCAAGGCACAAAGTCAGAAGCAGAGAGCATTGCCGTGCTGCTCCTTAGGAGTTTGACAGGCATGCAGAAGCACAGTTCAGTCCTATTGCAGAAGCGAGCAGCATGCAGATAGAAGCGGTTTGAGCAGTGTACAGTATAATAACATACTTTAGGGAAAACTGAAGCAATCGGTTTCTGTGATGAACAAGTTAACTGTACTGAAAGGGAGACATAACCGTCCCCCTATTAAGGAATACAAAAGCACTATGACTCTGCACTTTTCTTATACAAGCTGCAGTTCCTTGTTGGCTTTGTATATGGGCTCCTCACGGTAGTATATAATATAACCTGCAGAGTGAGTCTATTACCAAATTATGGGGGTAATTCTGAGTTGATCGCAGCAGGATTTTTGTTAGCAGTTGGGCAAAACTATGGCCCTCATTCCGAGTTGATCGCTCGGTATTTTTCATCGCATCGCAGTGAAATTCCGCTTAGTACGCATGCGCAATATTCGCACTGCGACTGCGCCAAGTAATTTTACAATGGAGATAGTATTTTTACTCACGGCTTTTTCATCGCTCCGGCGATCGTAATGTGATTGACAGGAAATGGGTGTTACTGGGCGGAAACAGGCCGTTTTATGGGCGTGCGGGAAAAAACGCTACCGTTTCCGGAAAAAACGCAGGAGTGGCCGGGGAAACGGGGGAGTGTCTGGGCGAACGCTGGGTGTGTTTGTGACGTCAAAACAGGAACGACAAGCACTGAACTGATCGCACAGGCAGAGTAAGTCTGAAGCTACTCTGAAACTGCTAAGTAGTTAGTAATCGCAATATTGCGAATACATCGTTCGCAATTTTAAGAAGCTAAGATTCACTCCCAGTAGGCGGCGGCTTAGCGTGTGTAACTCTGCTAAAATCGCCTTGCGAGCGATCAACTCGGAATGAGGGCCAATGTGCACTGCAGGGGAGGCAGATATAACATGTGCAGAAAGAGTTATATTTGGGTGGGTTATTTTGTTTCTGTGCAGGGTAAATACTGGCTGCTTTATTTTTACACTGCAATTTAGATTGCAGATTGAACACACCACACCCAAATCTAACTCTCTCTGCACATGTTAAATCTGCCTTCCCATGCAGTGCACATGGGGCCTCATTCCGAGTTGTTCGCTCGCAAGCTGCTTTTAGCAGCTTTGCACACGCTAAGCCGCCGCCTACTGGGAGTGAATCTTAGCTTATCAAAATTGAGAACGAAAGATTAGCAAAATTGCGAATAGACACTTCTTAGCAGTTTCTGAGTAGCTCCACACTTACTCGGCATCTGCGATCAGTTCAGTGCTTGTCGTTCCTGGTTTAACGTCACAAACACACCCAGCGTTCGCCCAGACACTCCTCCGTTTCTTCAGCCACTCCCGCATTTTTCCCAGAAACGGTAGCGTTTTTTCACACACACCCATAAAACAGCCAGTTTCCGCCCAGAAACACCCACTTCCTGTCAATCACATTACGATCACCAGAACGAAGAAAAAACCTTGTAATGCCGTGAGTAAAATTCCTAACTGCATAGCAAATTTACTTGGCGCAGTCGCACTGCGGACATTGCGCATGCGCATTAGCGACTAATCGCTCCGTTGAGAGAAAAAAATAACGAGCGAACAACTCGGAATGACCCCCATGGTTTTGCCCAACTGCTAACAAAGTTCCTGCTGCGATCAACTCGGAATTACCCCCATGTTCAACTCACTTGTGTGAGGTAACTTTCAGCAAACTGACTATTCCAGCTGCGGGTCCTGTGCCATGCAGGTTAGAGTTTGTGAAATCTCTCCTATGGCTGAACCAGCAGAGATGTGAGGTGAGGGCAGAATCTCTCCGCTTAGGGCTCTAAATTATGCTCCTGTCCCAGTCCCCCTGCACCTTCCCGGGAGGTTTTCTGTCTCTTAGAGGGTTATTCCCTGAGTAACTGGCTGACAGACTAGAAGTCTGTCAGGACCCAACTAGAGGTAAAACTATTCTGGACCTAGTTATTACCAATAAAGTGGACATTATACCAAACACTAAAATTGGGGAGACCTTGGAAAACAGTGATCACTATAGGATCATATTTGACATCAGTTTCAAGAAACATAGCTATAAGGGATCAACCAGAACATTAAACTTTAGAAAAGCTAACTTCAATATGCTAAGATGGGCACTAAACGACATTGACTGGGAAGTTTTGTTTCATGGTAAAGACACATTGGAAATGTGGGATGCTTTGAAAGGGTTGTTCGATAGCAATATTCACAAATTCATTCCCAAGGGCAGTAAGCGCAGGAGTAATAAACTCAAACCACTGTGGCTTAATAAGGAGGTCAAAGAAGAAATGGCTAGAAAGCCGCGTGCTTTCAAAGTATTTAAATCTAATGGAGGGTAGGAGTCATTTAAGTACTACAAGGAATGCAATAAAAGATGCAAAAGAGTAATATGAGCAGCTAAAATTGTAAATGAAAAGCTAATCACTGTAGAGAGTAAAACCAATCCTAAAAAGTTTTATAAATACATAAACAGTAAAAGGTTAAAAAAAGGAGAACGTAGGCCCATTAAAAGATGTACTGAAAGCCTTGATAAATGATGACAAAATAAAAGCGGTAATACTGAACAATTTTTTTTCATCAGTGTTCACCAGGGAGGATCAGACGGTGATAGTAGTGCATAATGATAGTGAAGGTAATGACTCTTGGCTAGATGCTTGTTTAAGTGAGGAAGTAGTCCTGGAGAGACTAAGCAACATAAATATTAATAAGTCACCTGGCCCAGATGGTTTTCACCCGAGGGTTATTATGGAGCTTAGGTCACAGCTAGCAAGACCCCTATACTTGATTTTCTATAGTTCAATTATATCAGGCATGGTACCAAAGGATTGGCATATAGCTGAGGTGGTGCCGTTATTTAAAAATAGGATTTTATTTACCTACCGGTAAATCCTTTTATCATAGTCCATAGGGAATACTGGGAATCCATTTAGTACCATGGGGTATAGATGGGTCCACTTGGAGCCTTGGTCACTTTAAGAATTTGATAGTATGCGCTGGCTACTCCCTCTATGTCCCTCCTACCAGACTCAGTTTAGGAAACTGTGCCCGAAGAGATGGACATACTTTAAGAGAAGGATGTAGAAAAAGGAAAGTGGTGAGATTACGAACCAGCACACACAGAACAAGAGGAAAGCCAGGCTAACCTAACTTGAAAACAGGAACAGCAACAGCTGAACCAAACAACATTACTGAACCAAGTAACTGTACAGGAAGAACGAAGCACCGAGTGGGCGCCCAGTATCCCCTACGGACTACGAGAAAAGGATCTACCAGTAGGTAATTTAAATCCTATTTTCTCTTACATCCTAGGGGATAATGGGAATCCATTTAGTACCATGGGGAAGCACCAAAGCTCCCAAACTGGGTGGGAAAGTGCTGAGGTTCCTGCAGAACTGATTGTCCAAACTGAACGTCCTCAGAGGCCAAAGTATCTAACTTGTAAAACTTAGCAAACGGGTTTGAACCAGTGCAAGTAGCTGCTTGGCAGATGTAAGTACAGACTGATTTTGTGAATCTGTTAACCTCGGACCTACCGAAGGTGTTGGTGCCAGAGTATGGTAAAAACAGGGAGGACGAAGAAAGTTCCCTTTCATGTATTTATTAGAAAGCTACAAGTCCAGTAATGAGTTACATGACAATTATTAGACACCATACATAAACTGACGTACTGCAATGAATGGCATAACAATAAGCAGGATCTGTATTAAAGATACATTGAAGAAATGTACATATGAATAAGATAAAACGTGCCTGAAGATTAGTGAGGAATTGTCCAAAATGAAGCAAACATTGATGCCAAACTGTAAAGAAGTGTTAACTGGGTATTGTAGACAAAGATGAATAACTGTGCAGACTTGTTACTGACGCTTAAAGGCTGAACTGGAGAACTGTGAAGAGTTGTCTTTGAATGATGCAAAAACATAGGTACAATACTGAAAGGAGTACTTGCGAGGTGTGGGGGATCTGGAGCCCTTGCAGTACACTGCCCTAACTTGCCCCCACTGAAAGGCCCCCTGACAGGACAGAACCTGCCAGCCCTGCGCTCCATGATATTCTCCCTCCTGTTACAAAACAGAGCCTCAGCTGCACCATATCTCAGGCCCGGTGTCCTCTGTCATCATTTACTGGAATCTTTGCTGGCTTCGCTATAAGCACCTAGGAAGCAGGAGAGGAGCCACCAGTACAGGACACCATGCAGCGCCTTGGATAAGAGAATACACTACTACGTAAGCGACACCTCTGTGTTAAACTCATTATCCCTGCATTATAGGGCATCCACCTTATCTTAAAGATCACAGAGCTATTACGACTGGACATTTGAATCACATTCTACTTGGTAGCTGACGTGCCACGGGACGGCGCTGTAGGTGCTGTTGTCACCTGTTGCACTGCTCATCGTCCTCATTTCCAGTTATCCCGCTCCATCACGTTGAGATGTAATGTGAATACCTCAGGCGTCTTGCTCCTACAAGCCTTTGCCACATGGATCTCTGACATACCCTTATACCTCTTTGTGATGTAGCTCTCTAGATTATTCCCTTCGCTGATGTAACCCTTCCTAATGTACTCTCTGCATCAACCACTACTGCGTGTGATATATCTCTGACTCTCGTGACCTCACATGGAAAAGTTCCTGGTGTCCACACCTATATCCTCCTCTGGTCCTACTTCAGGTGCTCGCGAGGACACCTTCCACAGAAACTCTTCCGACTCTGACTGCTCTACCACTCTCTCTCGCTCTCAACGGAAACGTACTGGCACTGCGATTACTAAACAGCCTAAAATGAAACCTACAGATATTGCAGCGGTGCTAGGGCCTCTCCTCGATGAGAAGCTGGCAGGCATCAAGGAGGCCATAGACTCCACCTTGACCCAACTGACCCAACATAATGGCCGCTTGGATGACGTCGAGCAGAGGGTATCATCGTTGGAGGATGACCTACAGTCTGCGCAGAACACTATAGAGGCCCAAACTAAGGAAATTAAAGGCCTCACTGATAAGCTTGATGACTTAAAGACTCGGAGCCGTCAAAATAACCTGAGGGTGGTGGGCATTCCAGAGTCGATAAGGAGTCATGCGCTGCTAGACCTTCTCTCTACCTGGTTGCCAGAAAAATTAGACATGGACCTTCACGGCTCACCTTTAGCTATTGAACAGGCTCATAGATTGGGACCTGAGCGCAGAGATTCTGCTGGATACCCTCGCCCTGTTATTATGAGAATCCTCAATTATGCAGACAAAACCAAGCTTCTAGATCACTACCGCAAGTCGGAAAGTCTGCTTTATAAGGGCGAGAGATTGCTTATATTCCAGGACTTTTCCACCTATGTTACTAATAGACGCAGAGAGTTCGCCCCATTGTACAAACAACTATTTGAGGACAAAGTCAAGTTCTCCTTGCTATATCCGGCTTGCCTTAGAATCTTTGTTACTGGAAAACCACTTTTCTTCGATGACTCCTCCTGATACTTGACTATTGAGTCCTTCTTAAAGTTTGCTCTCCTTTTCAATTGTTATCATTTACGGGTCCCATGGTGTTAAGGGTATGGTGTTGGCATGCCATTAATGTATGCCAGAGGCTGTGCCTCTACCTGTTTCATGTTTGTTAGTTTGATGTTATTGTTTGTTTATTCTTGTTGCTGTTTTGCCTGCTGGGATGATAGGTCTCGATCCTCCATAGGTTGGCCCCTCCTTGCTCGCTGGGACTGGTAGGGACACCGTTTTACCTATATATTTACCTATATATTTTTGACACTATATTTTCCGTCTATGGGAATAGGGTAGTATGACTGACCATACTGCTCCTCAACCTTCTGGCCCAGTAGTCGGCTCGCTTTTCGAGTTTATTATAATATCCTGGAACATAGAAGGTCTTAATAGTCCCATTAAACGTAAAAAAAGGTTCTCACACACCTCTCCCATATTACCCCTCATGTTGTGTTTTTACAGGAGACACATTGGGTACGCGAGCCCTCTATCTCCTTGAAGGCCCCTTGGATTGGAGATTGTATCTCTGCTCCTTAACCAGGGGTGTTGCCATTCTTTTTCATAAGAATCTCCATTATTCTATCCTTAAAATTTTTTATTGATCCTGAGGGTAGATTTATCTTGTTGGATGTCTCCATTGATAATATGGTATATACCTTTTTGAACCTTTATGTACCTACTGGATCTAATAATCTTTTTTTTGCAGATATTCTTCAAAGTGTTTTATCTTGGAACGGTCAGAATTTGATATTAGGAGGTGACTTCAACACGGTCGTCGATCCATCCATGGACAGATCCGGGGTGAGTACCAAGAAACCCGGACCATCTCCTAATCTTCTTTTCTCTCTCTGCTCTCAAATTACTTTAATAGACCCTTGGCGTATACATCACCCTCTCCATAGAGACTACTCTTTTTACTCACATCCACACGCTACTCATTCTCGCATTGACTATCTATTCTTATCTAAACACCTTTTCTTTAAAGTTTCTCACACTTCAATTAAGGACATAATTATTTCAGACCATGCCTTCATAACTTTGTCCCTACATTTGGCCTTACCTTACTGTATCTCCAAATATTGGAGATTCCCGGCATATCTCATACATTTTGAGGATTTTTTATTACATCTTAAACATACCTGGCTTAACTACGTTACTGACAATTTGGAACAAGAACCTAATGTTCCACTTTTTTGGGGAGCCTCTAAGGCTGTCCTTAGAGGACGTATTATTTCTTATGTCAACTCTAAGCATAAGAAATGTAACTCTAAATTGCAAGAGCTAAGTGCGGCGCTCACACTTGCCTATCATGCTTATATACGCTGCGATAGTCCAGCCCACAAGGAATCGTACCTCATGGCAAAACAGATCTATGATACTTTTCTCACCGAACAGGGCCAAACAAGCTACAACTATGGCAGGAATAGGTTTCATAGATGGGGAAACAAGTCAGGGAAGCTTCTGGCCAATTCAGTCAGAGGACCTCGGAACAAAACGTGGGTCGATGCATTGAACAGTTCTGGAACTATTCTTTCTAACACCAATGATATCTGTTCGGCTTTTATGCATTTTTATAAATCTCTTTATACGGTGGGCACTGACAATGCAATGGATGGCCAATCCTTTTTGAATGAAACACAGTTGCCGGAGCTTACGTCGGAAGAGCGGGACTTGTTGGATGCTCCTGTCACCGAAGATGAGGTTCAGGCTACCATTAAGTCCCTCCCTAATGGAAAGAGCCCAGGTCCTGACGGCTTTAGTACCGAATTTTATAAGTTGCTGAATGCTGATATTCTTCCGGTTCTGACCAAGTTATATAACCATATCCTTAAGACGGGAGAGACTCCTTTTCGTTTTAATGAGGCAAGGCTCATTGTACTTGTGAAGCCCGGTAAGGATCCCACCCTAGTGGGGTCTTACCGCCCTACCTCACTCCTCAACCAGGACCTTAAAATCCTGACTAAATTAATGGCTAACAGATTGCAGACTTGCTTGCCCCGCCTGATTTCTCCTGCACAGATGGGGTTTGTCAAGGGTAGGCAATCCACACGGGGGAATAAGAGCAGCCTTAGCTGCAATATCTCACACTCCTGTCAGGCTAAAAGTAATATTATTCTAAATCTAGATGCAGAAAAGGCATTTGATAAGATCACCTTGCCTCATCTGACTAGAGTGCTTGCCCACCAACGATTTGGTTCATCATTCTGTAACTTGGTGCAAACAGTTTATACTAACCCTGTAGCACAAGTTTTAGTTAACAATGTGACATCCGCCCCCTTCACGCTGGAGAGGGGCACTAGACAAGGGTGCCCTCTATCTCCCCTTCTTTTTAATCTGGCTTTAGAGCCCCTTATAAGATATATTCTGTTACATAGGGATTACAAGGGCATTGCCATGGGTACTCAAGAACTACGGGTGGTGGCGTTCGCTGATGACCTTCTCCTCTTTATGTCCGACCCCCGTCTTTCAATTCCACAGTTGATTACAATGATTGACCGCTTCACTTCTTTTGCAGGATTTTCTATTAATTATGGGAAGTCGGAGGCATTGGTCGTTTTTGGACAGGCGAGAACGGGTTGGGGGGACACTTTTCCTTTTAAATGGGTGACTGCTTATATAACTTTTCTAGGTGTAGCGCTCCCCTCTCATCCCTGTCATTTGTACCGATACAACATCACTCGAGTCTTGCACAAGATTAAGACTGAACTTGGTCTTTGGCAAACCCTCCCTCTGAACCTGCTGGGGCACTGCAACCTGTTTAAGATGGCCAGCTTCCCAAAACTTCTTTATGTCTTACAGATGACTCCTTTATTTTTGTCCGGTTCGGATCTGTCCTCATTGAATGCCTCCATTACCAAGTTTATCTGGGCTGGCAAGCGACCCCGGATCAGTATTAAAAAGTTATCCCAAACGGAACCTAGAGGTGGAGTTAACCTACCCAATATCAAACAATATAACCTTGCCTGTCTTCTCCGCGTTGCTATGGACTAGCTTGGAGATAAAAACTATTATACGGATTCTATTCTGGATTCTCAATTCTGCGCCCCTCTATCCCTTAGCTATCTTCTTCATGCCTGGCCTTCCAAATTGACCTTGAATATAACTAATAATTTGTTACTATTCCCTATCATACAGGCGTGGAGGATGGCGAGGAAACCTCTTAAGCTGCAATATTTTTATTCACTTTCGCTGCCCCTAGTCGGTAACCTTGAGTTTCAGGAGGGGAGGGCTTTGAGACCCTTCAATACCTGGTATTCTTCTAGTATCCATAACCTGCGCAACTTACTTAATTCCTCCCACCTCCCACTATCTTTTGCAGAAGCGAAAGACAAATATGGCTTACACTCTTGACAAGAGTTCTCTTACTTCCAGGCGGTCCACTATCTTAAATCTGTTTTGCCCAAATTGACAAACTATGACCTTTTTGATCCCCTTACCACACTTCTCCACTCTGGTTCCTACTCCATCTCAACTATATATACACGTATCCGTATTAGTGATGAGCGGGTTCGGATCCTCGGGATCCGAACCCGCCCGAACTTCACCTTTTTTTTACACGGGTCCGAGCGACTCGGATCCTCCCGCCTTGCTCGGTTAACCCGAGCGCGCCCGAACGTCATCATCCCGCTGTCGGATTCTCGCGAGATTCGGATTCTATATAAGGAGCCGCGCGTCGCCGCCATTTTCACACGTGCATTGAGATTGATAGGGAGAGGACGTGGCTGGCGTCCTCTCCGTTATATTAGAAAAGAAAAAAGTAAACTGAGTGACTTATAATTGTGGGGAGGATTGGGGACGGGGAGCAGCTGTTAGGGAGTACAGTGCAGGGTTTACCACCAGTGAGTTTAATCCTTTGTTTCTCTGCCTGAAAAAAACGCTCCACCATATCTGTGCTCAGTGTGCTGCACTGCTGCTTGATATATCTGTGCTGAGTGCACTGCTCACACTGCCTAATTGTGGGGACTGGGGAGCAGTTATAGCAGGAGTACAGTGCACAGTTTTGCTGACAGTGACCACCAGTCCAGTATACGTTTGTCTGCCTGAAAAACACTCCTGTGGTGGCTTTTTTTTTCTTCATACTAGTTTAGCAGTCTGCTGACAGTGTCCACCAGGTCCGTTATTATTATACAGTATATTATATATATATATATATAGCAGTACGGTAGGCCACGGCTGTACCTACCTCTGTGTCGTCAGTGCACTTGTCGTCCATAAGTAATATAATACTGTACTATCCATCCATCTACATTGTATACCTGTGGTGGTTTTTTTTTCTTCATACTAGTTTAGCAGTCTGCTGACAGTGTCCACCAGGTCCGTTATATACAGTATATTATATATATAAGCAGTACGGTAGGCCACGGCTGTACCTACCTCTGTGTCGTCAGTGCACTCGTCGTCCATAAGTAATATAATACTATACTATCCATCCATCTACATTGTATACCTGTGGTGGGTTTTTTTTTCTTCATACTAGTTTAGCAGTCTGCTGACAGTGTCCACCAGGTCCGTTATATACAGTATATTATATATATAAGCAGTACGGTAGGCCATGGCTGTACCTACCTCTGTGTCGTCAGTGCACTCGTCGTCCATAAGTAATATAATACTATACTATCCATAAATCTACATTGTATACCTGTGGTGGTTTTTTTTTCCTTCATACTAGTTTAGCAGTCTGCTGACAGTGTCCACCAGGTCCGTTATACAGTATATTATATATATAAGCAGTACGGTAGGCCACGGCTGTACCTACCTCTGTGTCGTCAGTGCACTCGTCGTCCATAAGTAATATAATACTATACTATCCATCCATCTACATTGTATACCTGTGGTGGTTTTTTTTTTCTTCATACTAGTTTAGCAGTCTGCTGACAGTGTCCACCAGGTCCGTTATATACAGTATATTATATATATAAGCAGTACGGTAGGCCACGGCTGTACCTACCTCTGTGTCGTCAGTGCACTCGTCGTCCATAAGTAATATAATACTATACTATCCATCCATCTACATTGTATACCTGTGGTGTTTTTTTTCTTCTTCATACTAGTTTAGCAGTCTGCTGACAGTGTCCACCAGGTCCGTTATATACAGTATATTATATATATATAAGCAGTACGGTAGGCCACGGCTGTACCTACCTCTGTGTCGTCAGTGCACTCGTCGTCCATAAGTAATATAATACTATACTATCCATCCATCTACATTGTATACCTGTGGTGGTTTTTTTTTTCTTCATACTAGTTTAGCAGTCTGCTGACAGTGTCCACCAGGTCCGTTATATACAGTATATTATATATATAAGCAGTACGGTAGGCCATGGCTGTACCTACCTCTGTGTCGTCAGTGCACTCGTCGTCCATAAGTAATATAATACTATACTATCCATAAATCTACATTGTATACCTGTGGTGGTTTTTTTTTCCTTCATACTAGTTTAGCAGTCTGCTGACAGTGTCCACCAGGTCCGTTATACAGTATATTATATATATAAGCAGTACGGTAGGCCACGGCTGTACCTACCTCTGTGTCGTTAGTGCACTCGTCGTCCATAAGTAATATAATACTATACTATCCATCCATCTACATTGTATACCTGTGGTGGTTTTTTTTTTCTTCATACTAGTTTAGCAGTCTGCTGACAGTGTCCACCAGGTCCGTTATATACAGTATATTATATATATAAGCAGTACGGTAGGCCATGGCTGTACCTACCTCTGTGTCGTCAGTGCACTCGTCGTCCATAAGTAATATAATACTATACTATCCATCCATCTACATTGTATACCTGTGGTGGTTTTTTTTTTCTTCATACTAGTTTAGCAGTCTGCTGACAGTGTCCACCAGGTCCGTTATATATAGTATATTTTATATATATAAGCAGTACGGTAGGCCACGGCTGTACCTACCTCTGTGTCGTCAGTGCACTCGTCGTCCATAAGTAATATAATACTATGCTATCCATCCATCTACATTGTATAGCTGTGGTGGTTTTTTTTTTCTTCATACTAGTTTAGCAGTCTGCTGACAGTGTCCACCAGGTCTGTTATATACAGTATATTATATATATAAGCAGTACGGTAGGCCACGGCTGTACCTACTTCTGTGTCGTCAGTGCACTCGTCGTCCATAAGTAATATAATACTATACTATCCATCCATCTACATTGTATACCTGTGGTGTTTTTTTTTTTCTTCATACTAGTTTAGCAGTCTGCTGACAGTGTCCACCAGGTCCGTTATATACAGTATATTATATATATAAGCAGTACGGTAGGCCACGGCTGTACCTACCTCTGTGTCGTCAGTGCACTCGTCGTCCATAAGTAAAATAATACTATACTATCCATCCATCTACATTGTATACCTGTGGTGGTTTTTTTTTTCTTCATACTAGTTTAGCAGTCTGCTGACAGTGTCCATCAGGTCCGTTATATACAGTATATTATATATATAAGCAGTACGGTAGGCCATGGCTGTACCTACCTCTGTGTCGTCAGTGCACTCGTCGTCCATAAGTAATATAATACTATACTATCCATAAATCTACATTGTATACCTGTGGTGGTTTTTTTTTCCTTCATACTAGTTTAGCAGTCTGCTGACAGTGTCCACCAGGTCCGTTATACAGTATATTATATATATAAGCAGTACGGTAGGCCACGGCTGTACCTACCTCTGTGTCGTCAGTGCACTCGTCGTCCATAAGTAATATAATACTATACTATCCATCCATCTACATTGTATACCTGTGGTGGTTTTTTTTTTCTTCATACTAGTTTAGCAGTCTGCTGACAGTGTCCACCAGGTCCGTTATATACAGTATATTATATATATAAGCAGTACGGTAGGCCATGGCTGTACCTACCTCTGTGTCGTCAGTGCACTCGTCGTCCATAAGTAATATAATACTATACTATCCATCCATCTACATTGTATACCTGTGGTGGTTTTTTTTTTCTTCATACTAGTTTAGCAGTCTGCTGACAGTGTCCACCAGGTCCGTTATATATAGTATATTTTATATATATAAGCAGTACGGTAGGCCACGGCTGTACCTACCTCTGTGTCGTCAGTGCACTCGTCGTCCATAAGTAATATAATACTATGCTATCCATCCATCTACATTGTATAGCTGTGGTGGTTTTTTTTTTCTTCATACTAGTTTAGCAGTCTGCTGACAGTGTCCACCAGGTCTGTTATATACAGTATATTATATATATAAGCAGTACGGTAGGCCACGGCTGTACCTACCTCTGTGTCGTCAGTGCACTCGTCGTCCATAAGTAATATAATACTATACTATCCATCCATCTACATTGTATACCTGTGGTGTTTTTTTTTTTCTTCATACTAGTTTAGCAGTCTGCTGACAGTGTCCACCAGGTCCGTTATATACAGTATATTATATATATAAGCAGTACGGTAGGCCACGGCTGTACCTACCTCTGTGTCATCAGTGCACTTGTCGTCCATAAGTAATATAATACTATACTATCCATCCATCTACATTGTATACCTGTGGTGGTTTTTTTTTCATACTAGTTTAGCAGTCTGCTGACAGTGTCCACCAGGTCCGTTATATACAGTATATTATATATATAAGCAGTACGGTAGGCCACGGCTGTACCTACCTCTGTGTCGTCAGTGCACTCATCGTCCATAAGTAATATACTACTATACTATCCATCCATCTACATTGTATACCTGTGGTGGGTTTTTTTTTCTTCATACTAGTTTAGCAGTCTGCTGACAGTGTCCACCAGGTCCGTTATATACAGTATATTATATATATAAGCAGTACGGTAGGCCACGGCTGTACCTACCTCTGTGTCGTCAGTGCACTCGTCGTCCATAAGTAATATAATACTATACTATCCATCCATCTACATTGTATACCTGTGGTGGTTTTTTTTTTCTTCATACTAGTTTAGCAGTCTGCTGACAGTGTCCACCAGGTCCGTTATATACAGTATATTATATATAAGCAGTACGGTAGGCCACGGCTGTACCTACCTTGTGTCGTCAGTGCACTCATCGTCCATAAGTAATATAATACTATAGTATCCATCCATTTACATTGTATACCTGTGGTGGCTTTTAGTTGTGCGCATTAAAATATGGAGAACAAAAATGTGGAGGTTAAAAAAAATAGGGAAAGATCAAGATCCACTTCCACCTCGTGCTGAAGCTGCTGCCACAAGTCATGGCCGAGACGATGAAATGCCATCAACGTCGTCTGCCAAGGCCGATGCCCAATGTCATAGTACAGAGCATGTAAAAATTTAAAACACAAAAGATCAGTAAAATGACCCAAAAATCAAAATTAAAAGCGTCTGAGGAGAAGCGTAAACTTGCCAATATGCCATTTACGACACGGAGTGGCAAGGAACGGCTGAGGCCCTGGCCTATGTTCATGGCTAGTGGTTCAGCTTCACATGAGGATGGAAGCACTCATCCTCTCGCTAGAAAAAAAAAAAGACTTAAGCTGGCAAAAGCACAGCAAAGAACTGTGCGTTCTTCGAAATCACAAATCCCAAAGGAGAGTCCAATTGTGTCGGTTGCGATGCCTGACCTTCCCAACACTGGACGGGAAGAGCTTGCGCCTTCCACCATTTGCACGCCCCCCTGCAAGTGCTGGAAGGAGCACCCGCAGTTCAGTTCCTGATAGTCAAATTGAAGATGTCAGTGTTGAAGTACACCAGGATGAGGATATGGGTGTTGCTGGCGCTGGGGAGGTAATTGACAAGGAGGATTCTGATGGTGAGGTGGTTTGTTTAAGTCAGGCACCCGGGAGACACCTGTTGTCCGTGGGAGGAATATGGCCATTGACATGCCTGGTCAAAATACCAAAAAAATCAGCTCTTCAGTGTGGAATTATTTCAACAGAAATGCGGACAACTGGTGTCAAGCCGTGTGTTGCCTTTGTCAAGCTGTAATTAGTAGGGGTAAGGACGTTAACCACCTCGGAACATCCTCCCTTATTCGTCACCTGCAGCGCATTCATAATAAGTCAGTGACAAGTTCAAAAACTTTGGGCAAACCACACCACCAACTCCCTCAGTGTCAATTTCCTCCTTACCCAGGAAAGCCAATAGTCCTGCAGGCGATGTCACTGGCAAGTCTGACGAGTCCTCTCCTGCCTGGGATTCCTCCAATGCATCCTTGAGTGTAACGCCTACTGCTGCTGGCGCTGCTGTTGTTGCTGCTGGGAGTCGATCGTCATCCCAGAGGGGAAGTCGGAAGACCACTTGTACTACTTCCAGTAAGCAATAGACTGTCCAACAGTCCTTTGCGAGGAAGATGAAATATCACAGCAATCATCCTGTTGCAAAGCGGATAACTGAGGCATTGACAACTATGTTGGTGTTAGACATGCGTCCGGTATCCGCCGTTAGTTCACGGGGAACTAGACAATTGCTTGAGGTAGTGTGCCCCCGTTACCAAATACCATCTAGGTTCCACTTCTCTAGGCAGGCGATACCGAGAATGTACACGGACGTCAGAAAAAGACTCACCAGTGTCCTAAAAAATGCAGTTGTACCCAATGTCCACTTAACCACGGACATGTGGACAAGTGGAGCAGGGCAGACTCAGGACTACATGACTGTGACAGCCCACTGGGTAGATGTATTGCCTCCCGCTGCAAGAACAGCAGCGGCGGCACCTATAGCAGCATCTCGCAAATGCCAACTCGTTCCTAGGCAGGCTACGCTTTGTATCACCGCTTTCCAGAATACGCACACAGCTGAAAACCTCTTACGGCAACTGAGGAAGATCATCGCAGAATGGCTTACCCCAATTGGACTCTCCTGGGGATTTGTGGCATCGGACAACGCCAGCAATATTGTGCGTGCATTACATCTGGGCAAATTCCAGCACATCCCATGTTTTGCACATACCTTGAATTTGGTGGTGCAGAATTATTTAAAAAACGACAGGGGCGTGCAAGAGATGCTGTCGGTGGCCAGAAGAATTGCGGGCCACTTTCGGCGTACAGGCACCGCGTACAGAAGACTGGAGCACCACCAAAAACGCCTGAACCTGCCCTGCCATCATCTGAAGCAAGAGGTGGTAACGAGGTGGAATTCAACCCTCTATATGCTTCAGAGGATGGAGGAGCAGCAAAAGGCCATTCAAGCCTATACATCTGACCACGATATAGGCAAAGGAGGTGGAATGCACCTGTCTAAAGCGCAGTGGAGAATGATTTCAACGATGTGCAAGGTTCTGCAACCTTTTGAACTTGCCACACGTGAAGTCAGTTCAGACACTGCCAGCCTGAGTCAGGTCATTCCCCTCATCAGGCTTTTGCAGAAGAAGCTGGAGGCATTGAAGGAGGAGCTAAAACAGAGCGATTCTGCTAGGCATTTGGGACTTTTGGATGGAGCCCTTCATTCGCTTAATCAGGATTCACGTGTGGTCAATCTGCTGAAATCAGAGCACTACATTTTGGCCACCGTGCTCAATCCTAGATTTAAAACCTACGTTGGATCTCTCTTTCCAGCAGACACAAGTCTGCAGAGGTTCAAAGACCTGCTTGTGAGAAAATTGTCAAGTCAAGCGGAACGCGACCCGTCAACATCTCCTCCTTCACATTCTCCCGCAACTGGGGGTGCGAGGAAAAGGCTACGAATTCCAAGCCCACCCGCTGGCGGTGATGCAGGGCAGTCTGGAGCGACTGCTGATGCTGACATCTGGTCCGGACTGAAGGACCTGCCAACGATTACTGACATGTCGTCTACTGTCACTGCATATGATTCTCTCACCATTGAAAGAATGGTGGAGGATTATATGAGTGACCACATCCAAGTAGGCACGTCAGACAGTCCGTACGTATACTGGCAGGAAAAAGAGGCAATTTGGAGGCCCTTGCACAAACTGGCTTTATTCTACCTAAGTTGCCCTCCCTCCAGTGTGTACTCCGAAAGAGTGTTTAGTGCCGCCGCTCACCTTGTCAGCAATCGGCGTACGAGGTTACTTCCAGAAAATGTGGAGAAGATGATGTTCATTAAAATGAATTATAATCAATTCCTCCATGGAGACATTCACCAGCAGCAATTGCCTCCAGAAAGTACACGGGGACCTGAGATGGTGGATTCCAGTGGGGACAAATTAATAATCTGTGAGGAGGGGGATGTACACAGTGAAAGGGGTGATGAATCGGACGATGATGATGAGGTGGACATCTTGCCTCCGTAGAGCCAGTTTGTGCAAGGAGAGATTGATTGCTTCTTTTTTGGTGGGGGCCCAAACCAACCAGTCATTTCAGTCACAGTCGTATGGCAGACCCTGTCGCTGAAATGATGGGTTCGTTAAAGTGTGCATGTCCTGTTTTTACAACATAAGGGTGGGTGGGAGGGCCCAAGGACAATTGCATCTTGCACCTCTTTTTTCTTTCATTTTTCTTTGCGTCATGTGCTGTTTGGGGAGTATTTTTTTGAAGGGCCATCCTGCGTGACACTGCAGTGCCACTCCTAGATGGGCCAGGTGTTTGTGTCGGCCACTAGGGTCGCTTAGCTTAGTCACACAGCTACCTCATTGCGCCTCTTTTTTTCTTTGCGTCATGTGCTGTTTGGGGAGTATTTTTTTGAAGGGCCATCCTGCG